>NW_026690866.1:9476931-10110194 GCF_020826845.1 Diceros bicornis minor
AGCAGAACTGAACTTCAAGAAACTCAAGAGAATTTTCAGGCTGAAGGAAAATAATTCCACACAAAGACACATAATGCTGGAATGATCATCAGCAGGAAACAAAATGTACGTAAATATAATGAATATTGACTGAATAAAACAATCCTGAATACTTTTACAACTTTTATGTAAGTCTAAATATTTTCATAATAAAATGCTTTTAAAAACACGTTGAACTGGAATCCGAAAACTAGAGATGATGGAAGCCTCTCCAAGGGAATCTTACTCCACCCCCCAAGACTAGAGATTACGGAGCCCCAGCAAATGGTCCTCACAATCTGCATCCAACAGCAGATGTGACAGAAGCCCTAGCGACACACCACCAGTTCCTTCCCAAACTAGAGGCAACCAGACCCCAGATAACAACTGTCATCCACAAACACAAATGCTGGTGTCTGAGCAATCAAGATCTCCATTCCCCCAAAACTAGAAATTATGGGACTCCAGCAAGCACTCCCTAGTCACTTCCAATTCTAGGAATGACAGCAGCCACATAAGTCACACCTTTAGCTGCTCCTTAACACTAAAGAATGGGAAGCCCCAGCCCAGTGACCTACCTTGTCTATGCCAACAATACCGACAAAGGCAGACCCAGAAAGTGAGACTTCTACTCTCCCGCAGCACCAGAAAAAAGGAGATCTATAAAGACCCCTCCAGAGCCCCCTGACTAAAGATAAGTGGAATCTCATGCAATTATCCCAATCCTCTCCCTGAATTAGAGACAATGGCCCTCCATCCAGTGACCCCTCCCTGTCACCCAACACTTGAAAAGTGGGAGCCCCATACAAGCAGTGGTCCTCCAGCCTCCAAGCACCAGAGACAACAGGAACCTCAGTCTCATGCCTCCCAGTTATCCCCAACATCAAGAGGGCTCCATCAAATGACGGAAGCTTCAGCAATTGATCCCCCATATTCCTGCCAGATTAGAGATGTTGGAAACCCCCAAAACCAACTTACAACCCCCTATACACCAAGAAGAAAGGAGCGCCAACAAATACCACACCATTTTCACCAACACAAACCCCAGCTTGTCTCTTGACTCCTCAGACTAGATATGAGTATCCCCAGCAAATAGTAACCCAGTCTCCACACCCCCAGAAAAGCAGTCACCAGAGTCTCACTAGGCAACACGCCAGGTTCTCCAATGTAAGTGTCAAACAGATCCTCAGAAAACTAAGGGTTTTCTGGTCATAATTGAAAGCCACGGCTTTTTTATTTTATCAAGGTCATTTCACTTCAGAAGAGTCCAAACCCGAGGGTTTTACCTCTCGGGTTCCTGGAATGTTTGGTAGAATTTGATGGTAAACCTGTCTGGCCTGGTGTTTCTATAGGAAGGTTTTTAAATTGTTGTTTCTTTAATGGTGATGTGTCTTTTTCCATTCATTGTTCTGGATATTTGTGGTCTTTTAGACCTGGAAATGTGTAGTCTTGGTTTGTGGAATGTTTGCTAGATTATTTGATCATTTCTTCCCACCATTGCCGTTGTTTTTGTTTGTCTTGAAACACCTAATTAGATATTTGACCTCCAGGTTGATATTCTAATTTTCTTTGCTCAACTTCTTCTCATTTATCTTTTTGGGTGATTCCTCAGCTTTCTTCCAGCTCTACTCTTTGCCTTTATGTTTTTTGGTGTCCCTGAGATCAAGTTTAACCTCAGGAGTAACCTTTCACTCTGGTCTTCTTTCAAGGTGTCGGTGGGTTGTGACCTGGGCTCGTGGAGTGAGGCAGATCACTGGGCTCAAATGCGTCTTTTAAAGACTCACAGCTGTTTTGCGTTTTCAGTCTCTCCCGGTTCAGAGGATCAGGGGCCTCATTTCCTAGCTGATGAGAGTTCTGCAATAGGAATCAGCTTGTTTCTTGCTGGCTTTCTCCACTCTAGAACTTGGGCTTCAGCGTTCTATGTTCTGCCATATTAATTGCCACGTCTCTATCTACTTTCTGTTTTCTAAAAGGGTTGATCTCTCCTATGCTGCTGTCTCTAATTCTCTGTCTTCATGATCTCTCTTTATTCCTTTAGTGGCCAGTGGAGGTGGGGGAGTTGATCTTGTTACGTCTACAGCAATATAAGAGGAAAATCGATATTCTGGAATTAGGGAAAGAAATTCCTCAACTCAACTATACAATATATGGTATTGGGAAAGGTATTTCATCTGTGATTTTGCTGTGAGATTTCAGCATGTGGATCATGGGGCCAGGTGGATTTGTTAATTTTTCTTCCCACACTCAGATCTGACCACATCAGGAGGTAATACTAGGTGTGTTTGGGCAGTGACACGTTGACACAGCAGGGTTGTTTGTAGTAAATAGTGAAGTTCATACTCTTAGCAACCAACCAATCTTTACTAGTGCAAGGGCTATATGCAAGGTGCCATACCAGTCTGTGAGGGAGGTTCAGACACACACGTGGCTGACATGGACACACAGCATTCAAGAAAGGCCTTGCTCAATTGCCGGGCGTGTGATTAGCTGACGGTGTCCTGCTGTCATCTTTTCAGACTCTGCTTTGGCTTTCAAGCCCAGGTCACTCTTTCCTTGCGTTTTTCTCTTCTTGAGGTTGCCCACACGCAATGACTGAGCAAGGTGGCGGTACAAGGGCCTAGCATTTCTGCTCAACATGGACTCCTCTAAAGGGCAGTTTTTGCTTTGCAGGTCCCCATAAGACTGGTGGAGACTTTGGTAAGTGTGTATAACGTTCTGCTGTTCCCCTGGCCCAATCCTGCAGCTCGTTACTTTCACAGGAGTTAGGAGTGCAAAAGGTTTCTTTTTTTGTTTTTTTAATTTTTTGTTTATTGCAGTAATTTTGGTTTATAATATTGTATAAATTTCAGGTGTACATCATTATACTTCTATTTCTGCATAGATTATATCATGATCACCACCCAAATACTAATTACAACCCATCACCACACACATGTGCCGAATCATCCCTTTCACCCTCTTCCCTCCCCCTGCCCCCTCTGGTAATCACCCATCCAATCAATGTCTCTATGTGTTTGTTTGTTGTTGTTATTATCTACTACATAATGAGTGAGATCATACAGTATTTGACCTTCTCCTTCTGACTTATTTCACTTTGCATAACATCATCAATGTCCATCAATGTTGTCACAAATGGCTGGATTTCATTGTTTCTTATGGCTGAGTAGTATTTCATTGTGTATATATGCCACATCTTCTTTATCTACTCTCCCCTTGATGAGCCCTTAGGTTGCCAAAAGGTTTCTTAAACCTTTTGCAATTCTAACTCCATCTCAGCATTTGCTTCCTGAAGAACACAGTCTGCAACAACGGGAAACATATACTTCTACAAAGTCAGCTGGAAAGAGAAGGAATTCAGAAAAAAGAATGAAACAGTGTATATCATATAACAAGAATGATGTGAATTGTCAACTGGGAGACTGTAAAAGTTATTAGTGAGCTCTTTAAGTCACAGGTATTATTAGGGAAGGCTTGTCAGTTTGCTTTACATAGAGTTCATATAATAAATTCTATTTTTTAAAATAAAAGAAATGGCTAGATCCTTATTAAATTATTAGGGTACAGAAAAAGAAAACTCCTTCTCATCCCCTTCTCAAAAGATAAGAGTCTATAGAAGCATCAGCAAGCAGCTCTCAACACAAATGAGAGGATCCCACAACGCAAGTCCCTCAAGTTCCTCTCAACAGGAGACGACGGCCCCTGTGGTGAGTCCTCCCTAATTCCAAACACAAGGAACATTCTGAGCCACAGCTGGCAGCTCCTCAGTTTCCTCTTGCCGTGTAGGTGTCTCTGTCCCCAACTGTAGTGGATAGATGGAGCCCCATCTAATATCCCCTGCCCTGGGGAATGTGAAGGACCCAGTCTCAGAATAAGGAACACAAAAGTTGTCCTGAAAGCCACCAACAACCCCCAAGTTCCCCTTCTACAGAAGGTGACAAGAGCCCAGGAAGCAAACTTTCCCCCAACATTTCTTGCTCCAGCAAACCCCTCTTATCTGTTGCACATCCTGCTGACCTTCAGAATATCCTCTACTGCTAAAAGAATCACTAGGAGCCAAGGAAGGCTGGAGCTGGGGGAGAGACTGAGAAGGATAGAGAGGGGAGAGGAGCAAGAGTAAAGGGAAAGATGAGACCTTCCACATTGTCCAAAACACAGCAATGAACTCCAGAGGCCCCAAACAGCTCCAATCAAACCAGGTTCTCAGCGGTGAGCTGGTGCAGAAGAAAAGGAATGCTGGGCTGATGAGGAGAGTTGGCCTGGAGGAAAGGTGGGTGTGTAGGCTCGCAGCCAAGATAGCCACCAATGGTACTTTCCACCTGTGTTTATGCCCTGTGCAGTCTCCTCCCTCATTCAATTAGCCGTGAATTGTCATGAACCCAAGTGATCAATACAGTGCTGCAGAAATGACAGGGTCTCACATCTGAGGTTACATCATAAAACACACTGAAGTTTCCTCCTTGGTCTCTTAGATTGTGCTCTCTCTAGGGGAAGCCATCTACCATGCCATGAGGATGCTCAAGTAGGCCTGTGGAGAGGTCCATGTGGAGAGGAACCAACTTGTCAGCACCAAGTGCTCACCATTCAGTGAGTCACTTTGGAAGATCCTCCAGTCTCAGTCAAATTTTGAACTTTAATGACTATGTATGCTAACATGTTTAGGAGTGAAGTCTACTGCTATCTGCAACCTATTTCAAAATGCATTAAACAGAGATGGATTCTTGGGTGATAAATGGATGCAGGTGGCAAAGTAAACATAGTAAATTGTAACTGATGGAATATAAGTGTGGACTGTCTTGATTAAGGCTGCCCTAGTAAAGTACCACAGACGGGGTGGCGTAAACAGCAGAAATTAACTTTCTCATAATTCTGGAAGCTGGAAGTCCAAGACCAAGGTGCCTGCAGGATTGGTTTCTCCTGAGTCCTCTCTCCTTGACTTCCAGATGACCATGCTCTTGCTGCTGCTTCACCTGGTCATCCTTCTGTGCATGCGTGCCCCTGGCGTCTCTTGGTGTGAGTGTCCTAATCTCATCTTATAAGGACACTGATCACATTGGATGAGGGTCCACCCTGATTGCCCTATTTTATCTCAGTTACTTTCTTTTAAGTCACAACCTCCAAATAAAGTTACAATAAGAGGTACTAGGGATTAGGGGTTCAACACATGACTGTTGAGGGGACAGAATTCTGTCCATAATGAGACTGTCCACTGTACAACTCTTTCAAATTATCTCCATGCCTGAACATTTTTCCCAATAAATTGGGTGCGGGTGGTGTGCTAATGCAGGAAAGAAAAAATGAATGGTTAACAAAAAAATCATGTTGGAACCCCCAGTTGTTCTGTGGAATAAGGATTATCATAGATTTAAATGTAAATATTAAAGCTGTGAAAGTCATAGAAAAAACCAAAGGATAAGTATTTTATATATAATCTGAGAGAAAAGATGTTCTTTTAAAAATATAACATAAAACAAGAAACGAAATCAACACGTTTGATTTCCTTTCAAAAAATCTGCATGGTAGCAACAACTAGAGGCAAAGACAAATAAAGGAAAAGAGGAGAATGTTGACAACTCATCACAAAAAGTTAATTTTTTAATATTAAGGAACTCTTACTAACCAAAAAAGACCAAGAATCCGTTGGAGAAATGGACAAATGGCGAAGAACAGTTCACAGAAAATACAGAATGCTCTCAGTATAAGAGATGATTCTCAACTTCGCCCACCAAAGGAAAAATAAGTAAAACACCAAGATTCTTGTTTTTATTTATCAGATTAGGAACATTTACTCTTTGCTTAACATGTTGATGTATTAGGATGTAGAGAAAGTGACACTCCCATACCACAGTGAAGAGGGAGGAATTTGAACCACCTCCACCCACGTACAAGAGGACCTTGGCAGACAGAGAGAGCCCAGCGGAGCCCAGGACTTGGTGGGGAGAGACGGAAAGAGCCGAACTGTGGCAGTGAAATTGTAGAAAGCCCAAACCAGACGGAGAGAGACGAACCCTAACCGCTGAGCCAAGGAATCGTGGGGAGAGGAGGCGGGAGCCAAAACCAGGCAGAGAGAGACGAAGATAAATGGAAAGAGCCGAATATGTGAAGACACAGCGGAGGCCAGGCGGAAGGGCCCAATGCTTAGTTGGAGGAGCCGAGCCCAGCCCAAAAAGCTGCGAGAGGCTGCGGAGAGACCCGAGCCGAGGGGCAGCTGGGAAGAGCTGAGAGGTCGCAGGCGGCCCAGAGAAGAGAGATTGTTGGCTGCGCCGCAGAAGGAAGCGGAGTCGCGCATGGCGGAGAATGAAGGCTACCGCGCTGGATGGGGTCGTGGAAGCGGAGCCCAGAGCCTTCCACGCGTCTGAGCTGCCCCGATCGACCCCCCGGAGGGTCGTGGACCTGGTCCCCCCTGCCCTCCTCCCCGCTCCTCCGGCCCCACCGCTACCCACAGCGTGGGGCAGTCTGGCGGGACAGCGGCGTGTCCTCCGCCCACGACGAGGATGCGCATATCCTCACGGCTGCATCCTCCGGACGTGATGGCTCCGTGGAGTCTGGCGCCGATGTCCGCTGCGGGGACTGACCCCGGGGGTGTAGCCTCTAACCCCTGCTGAGCCCGCGGACCCAGCCCGTGGGGAAGGCCGCTGGGGGCCAGTGACCACGCCGGCTGACCGGGGGTCTGGGAAGAGGGCCCCAGCCTAGACCAAGGCTGGAATGAGAACAGTGGGCCCCTCCTGACCATCTCCCCACTTCCAACACCAGGGCCAGGCTCTCTCTCAGGGCTCTTGACTGGGTGCAACAGAAGGATTGATACGGTGATGGATCACGGAGCCTCTGGGAGGACGGGGACGGGCTGGAGCCCAGCTGAGGTTGCTTCTATTAACTGTTGTCCAAATCCTCATCAGAGTGTAGGTCACACCTCCTGGGTGAGTCTTCATGGGTGCGTCTGATCCACAGAACTGTGCCCTGGTTGCAGCGGGGAGGATGCAAATGGACGTGTCTGGCATTTTCTGCTTTTAAATCTGGAAGCTGGTGTTGTCTCCCCACAGGATCATAAAGTGAGGGAAGCCCTCAAACATAGGATAGGGGTTCAGTGGCTGAGAAACCAAGAAGGATGACAGATGTCTACTAGGAGGCCGTGTACTTTAAGTGTTTTAAGAGTAACCACTGGAGACCTCTTGTGTCAGCAACCTTGGGAATTTCCGCTCTAATTTTTTTATGTTAAATTTGCAGCTCTAGAAAGCATGTGTTGGACTTGGCAGTCTTCAGCGAGGTGGCCACTACCCATCCAAACCTCTGCCTTTTAGGGCCCTTGCTAAGGGATCCAACAGTGTTTACATTGAGAAGACCTAGTGCCTAAGCAGACCTGAGCTGACTGGATGGCAGTGAATACTGAAGAGTGATGGATGACATTGATGTTGGGCTCTGAAGGTGAGAGTGGGACAAGCAAAAGGTGGACCAGAGTAGCCCCGATATCCATCATCTAATGAATGTATAAACACAAGGTGATCCGTATTTCTGTACATTGTATGTTATTCAGCCATAAAGATATGAAGAACACGTGCAACACCATGGATGCACCTTGAAGATCTGCTAAGTGAAAGCAAGTAGTCAAAGAAGACCACGTATTACATGATTCCATTTACATGGAATGTCAAATATGGGCAAATCTGTACAGACAGGAAGTAAATTTGTGGTTGTTTAAGGTTGGAGGTGGGAGAAGTGCAGGGGTAATACTCAATTATTTCTCTTTGGTTCTTTTTACAGTTTCTATCTCTTTATTGATATTCTCTGTGAATTGAGACATCATTCTCTTTATTTTCCTGGGTCCTTTGTCCCTACTTTCCATTAGCCCTTTGAGCATATACAAGAGAGTTGTTTTAAAGTCTTTGTCTCATGAGTCCAATGCCTGGGCTTCCTCAGGACAAACTTCTGTCAATTTCCATTCTATTCCATATGAACCGGCTATACTTTCCTGTACCTTCATATCATTTGTAATTTTGTAGTGGTAACTGGACATTTTGCGTATTACAATGTGGTCGTTGTGAGAATCAGATTCTTCTACTCTCCAGGTTTTGCTGTTGTGGCTTTTATGAGCTGCAATCATCCTTTTGTTTAGCGACTTTTCAAACGATTTTTGCAAAGACTATGTTCTTTGATGTGTGTGGTCACTGAAATCACTTTTTAGTTATTTTAACAATGAACAAGCGACCTGACAGAGATTTCTTTAAATGCAAGAATCCAAAACAATACATTTTAAAAAAAGAAAAAATTAAAATCTCTCCAGTCTTTGCAGCTGGTCCCCTGTAGCTCTTCCTTAGACTTTACCCCCTACCTGCATGGGGCCCACAAATCTGCCAGAGGTGCAAGCCCAGGTCTTCTCAGGTCTTGTCTGAGCACCCATCCAATCCTGGGCGTGCACATTGCACTCCAGCTTCCCTGGTAGATGCAGTGGCCATTCTAAGCTTTCATTCCCCAAAAAACTTCCTCTTCAGATGCCTCCTTTCCAGATTTTTATGTCTCTCTCCTGCCCCAGCCAATTGCCCAGTCATCTACCAGTAGCATAGGTCTTTAAATGTTTCATCAGACAATGACACCACTTGGAAAGTCCCTCCACTCTGAGGGGGAGAAATACCTGTCAACTTCTGTGCTGGTCCTTCAGGGACCCAAAAGTCAGATCACTACCCCCCAGTCACATAATCACCCTATTTTAAGAAGCAGGTTAGTATTTGTCTCCTGGCTCGAGAGAGCCATGCAAGGATTCTTGGCTCCCATCTTCACATCCTCCGCTGTACCAGAGAATGGCAGCGGGTAGGCATTAAGCAAAAACACCACAGTGCTTTCTTACCAAATTCAGCCATGTTTTCCCTCATTAATCACTCCTCTGGATGCTGTAAGTTTTTTATTATATTTCCCAGTTCTGAAACACTTGATTCTGTCAGTTTTGTCCAACTGAACGGTTGCTTGAGTGGAGAGACTGGTTATGTGAGTACCTTAATTTGCCGATTTGTTAACAGAACTAGGGAGATGTTTTGATACGTCCCTTTGTCCTTTTTCTCTTTCATGTTTATTTTGTTTGGTGGTTGGTTCTCAAAAATTCTTCTTTTGTTTTGTAAAATTTCTCTCCCATATGATTTAAGAATCACTATCACGATTTCAAATAATTATGATTTTTAAGTTTATTACATTGAATCAAGTACTTTTGAGGAAAACAACTCCAATATTGTTGGTGAAAACAACTCCTCCGATATCGTTAACATTCTGGTCTGCCTGCGCCAGCTCCCAACCTCAACTTGAGGGTAGAGGATGTAGTCGGTTGATTAACGTCTCCCAATGATTCAAGTTCACCCAGAACCTTAGAATGTGATCTTATTTGGAAACAGGTTCTTTGCAGATGTGATTCAAGATCTGCAGATGAACTCATCCTGGATTTAGGGTGGGCCCTAAATTCAATGACTGGTGTCCTTATAAGAAGAGACGACACAGAGACATGGAGGGAAGAAGATCACATGAAAGACGTAGGCAGAGATTGGAGATATGCTGCCACAAGACAGGGAAGCAGGTACCACCAGGAGCTGGAAGAGGTGAGGGAGGATTCTCTGCTGTTGATAAACTGTGAATCAATTGTAGGGCTCCCCTTTGTTCTCACTCAAACCATCAAATCCTAATAGTACCTTGTCTTAAAAATTCTGATTATCACGTGGCTTATATGGATGTCCTGAGGATCATGGACCACGCCCGATGCCATCATTTAAATTTCTCAGGTCTGCAATTATCACATGTGAACACTTTCATTTTTCAATGTAACTCACTGAAATCATGGTCTACATCTACAAATTCGTCAGGGATAATTTAGAGGTATGCGAGCAAAAACCCAACTGACGTTAACCTAAAACAATTTAACAGAATATACGAGGGAAGAAAAGACGCAATGAGGGAAGAAATCGACTCATGTTAATGAGACTTGAGGAGTAGATTGTGACCAAGCACACAGATGCCGCATACAAATGAGGGTGCAGGTCTTGGCCTGACCATCCCCCATGGCCACCCTTACTCTTCTCTCCTCCCAGATGGCCTCAGACCCCGTCAGCGGCTCCTACACTGTGACCTCACTCAGCTCCACTCCCCATAACTTCAGGTCTGGCAGGTAATAACCCCGTGTATACCCGGATCCTCTTCCTGTTCCATAAAGGGGCCTGTGCCTGGAACCTGTAGGGTCAGAAAGGGCCATTTGACACCCCCGTCCTAGGACATCTGGGGGTTGGAATATGCAGATTAGCTCACAATGAGGAATTAGAACACCTTAGTCCTAGGGAGCAGCAAGCCCCACACCAAAGCTGTGTGCTCTGGGTGGGAGCCATCACTGTGTTAAATCCAGAGGCCATTGTCAGGAGGCACAAGACACAGCTGTCCACCTCCACTCACTCTCTGCCCTTCTGTTTCTCAGTCACTCTTTGACCCTCTGAAATGGGCTTCCTTCCCCATGACTGCTAAGACTGCTCTATCAAGGGTCTTCAAGAAAGTCCAGAAAATTCCTTGTATTTGAGCTAGCATTTAGCAAAAAAAGGATAGAACTTATGTTAGAATGAGATATAAAGGCAAGCTTAGTGAAGTAAGACTTTTATGGAATCAAATTAATTTAAGGTTAAAAAATAAGCTCTTTACAATAGGTATCATCTTTTCCTGAGTGCAAGTATTCTAAAAAAATATAACTAAAAATACTAAATGATCCCTGAGGCCAAATAACCTTTAATATAAAAGTGAAGAAAAATCATGATAAGCAGAAATTGCAGTATACCAGGACACGTAAAGATCTTCTTTCCTGTCACATGAAACGCGATCTCTCACCCACACAACAGTCTACTCTTCACATTTATGTCTCTCAAAAGAGTTTAATAAAGTGCAATTATAAAATGACAAAGCATCACAGTCCAGAGCAAGTAGAGAGAGTGATATTAAATCAGGTGAGTGAAACTGGGGGCTGTTCATGGGCAACCACTTCTCTGGGGCCACACTTCTTGGCTTCTTCAGCAGGACCTTCTCCTATTTTCCATCGGGTCTCAGAACATCCTTCTTGGCTCCTTGCTCTCTGCCTCCCTGGCAAACCTCTATGCCCTCAGGGCCTCAGCCAGTCTCCCTTGCTTTTTTCACTTTCTGACTCTGTCTGCGGATCTCTCCATAAGTTACAGGCTGTCTGTAGAGTGGGTGGGGGAAACTGAGACCCACTCCTGGGATCATCTCTGCCCAGTCTGCAGACTGTGTGGCAGTGGGCTTGAGGCTGGGGTTTAGAAACCAGGCACCAACACAGCCTAGGGATTCACCTGGACCACCTGGTGCAATTATATTTAAGGTAGTTGTGCTATCAAAAGTATTTTAAAAGTTCTCCTTCACTGCTGCAGGCCTGGAGTCCCTGCAGTCTCCTGTGTGCACAGACTTGCTGGGGCTTCTGCAAGGTCTCCTCCCGTTGACTGTACCTGACCTCATTGCCAGGGTGGAAAGTTATCCTTGTAACTGTCCTCTTGAAAATGCAGCCAGGAAACTGACCTCCTAAAATGCACTTATAGGAAGTGCAGACCGTTCACGATATCTCTGCTTGGTCTTGGCTAAATGGACCTGTCTTTTCTTCTCTGACGTCTGGGGCATCGTATTTCTTTTGAGCTTTCCCTTTGAAAACAAAATGAAATGTGGAATTTGAATAAAATGTGGAATGCAGACTGCCAGCCATGGAGAATTTTCTCACCTCATTTGGATCTTCCACCCTCCTGTATCCTGGAGAAGTATCTCTCAAACTGCCCTGTGCTTCACAATCATTTGGAGGGTTGTTAAAACACCGATTGCTGGACATCAATCCAAGTAGGCCTGGGGAGGGCCAAGAATTTGCACTTCTAATTGTTCCCGGATGCTGCTGATGCTGCTGGCACAGGCACCAAACATTGAGAACTAGGTCCTGGGACATCAAGCTGATATGAGTCAAGGACAGAAAGGACTATGAAGACTAGATGGTTGTGTGCCCAGAGCATAGCAATTTAGTGCCTCATCTCTAATGAAATCACGTTCCTCTCAGCAATTTGATGCTGATTTACTTGCACACCCAAGTGCCATCTTCACTCAAATATTCTCCTGTTCATAAATAAATAACTCACAATGCCATATTCCCATCACATAGTTCTAGCCACGGTAAAAAACCATTTTTCCTCTCCTGACTCTTCCTCTCTCCTCCTACTCCTCCCTGTTAATCTGGGCTCCACCATCTGACTTAACACAATAGACACTTCTTAGAAGTCAATCCTGCTCTCACATTGGTTCCACATCCACACCCTCTTCTAGGCCATCCCATCCATTTCCCTGGCTTCAAATACCATTAATGAACTCGAAATGCTCATAGAATCAGCATAGACCTGGCTTCAACCCTGAGATCCAAATAGCCATCTGCTCACTCACCACATCAATGATAACTTGATGACTCAGCTCACAGTTAGCAGGTCCCAAGTTGAACCAATCGGTTCTCCAAATAATCACCTATATCTCAGGGTCCCCTAATCTCACTTGTTTGTACTGATATCCTGTCTACACCTGAGTGTCATTCTGGACACCCTGCCACCCCCACTCATATATCAGTGAACCATCCATCTACCCTCCTGAATCCACCTAAAGTTTCTCCACTTTTGAATAATTCTTGAGCACCTTTCAGATTTCCTACAAAATACTATTTCCACAGAGTGACCTTTCCTTATTCCGCCATCAAAATTAATGTCATTTTCTCTGTTAATTTTTAAAGTTTTTAATTGTATGTGTATTATCATCTATTTCTCTCATAGTGTTTTTCTCACTAAATTGGATACTCCAAGAAGTGAAGACTGATGTGGACTGTAATGATTTACACTGCCGTATTCACTCACTGCTTTGCCCTTAGAAGGTGCACAACATATTTATTGAAAGAAATTATTCAAACTCCAAAAAGTACTTTCTAAATCTTTCAAACAAATTCACTCAACTACAGTTATACAAGGATAGAATCTCTTTGGTGGTATATGGCAATAAATTATCACTAAGATTGCAAATCCTTTCTGTCTGTAATTCATTTTAAGACTCTAGCCACAATAATCTATTTAAAATGTAAACCTAATCACTGCACCTTTCCTTTACAATCTCTCATTTCTGTTTTCAGATCCTTTTTAAAAGTGAAGTCATACATCTGACTTCATCCCTGTTGTCCTGCCATAATCATTTTATACCATCCCTTTCACTCTCCAACATGTCCCAGTTTGGAGGGAAAATTATTTGACCCTCCCTTTTATAGAGCACCTATTATAAGCGAAGTTATGTACTAAAATCCATGATCCAGAATTTAACTTAAAAATTCACTTCCCCTGTTTATTTTAATCTTGGTGAGAGGAATGAGTTAATAAAGAGATGGATGAATGTCTAATATAGTGTTAGGTATAATTAGATCCTGTACAGTAAGGGCTAAGCAGAGATACAGAGACAGAGGGAGGGATGGAGGAAGAACAGTAAGGAGGGATAAAGGGAAAGAAATTACCTACAATTATTTCATTTATTTATTTATTTTGTGAGGAAGATCAGCCCTGAGCTAACATCCATGCCAATCCTCCTCTTTTTTTGCTGAGGAAGACTTGCCCTGTGTTATCATCTGTGCCCATCTTCCTCAACTTCATATGAGACGCCGACACAGCATGGCCTGACAAGTGGTGCGTTGGTGTTTTCCCAGGACCTGAACCTGGGCCGCCGGCAGCAGAGCGTGAGCACTTAACTGCTACGCCAGGGGGGCCAGCCCACCTACAATTAGATGCTGCAGAGATTAGGGAAGGACTAACTGATGAGGTGATATTTGAGCACAGAACTGAAGGTTTTTTTTAAAAAGACCAATCACATTGTGGGGAAAAGATTTTCCAGAGATGAGAACAATGTCAACAGTGCAGAGATGAATACTACTTCCACTTCCCAGTGATGTTTTTGGTTAAAAAACAAAACAAATGTCTGGCCTATTATCCCAAGGAAATTCCCTATACAGAAAAGTACAACACCTTGATCATTACTTAACAAACATTAACACCTAGGAAACAACTTTCAATAAGGTATCTTCTTGTTTTAAGAGCTACTGTCTGCTCACTTAAAGAGGTTTCACAGAAGGACAAAGTGTACAAATGGACACTCTTGCTGTCCATATGGATTCCACGCTCACCAGAATAGGCTGGCTTGGAAAACAGAACAATGCAGATTCCTCCATGGCTGCAGAGTTGTCCTGCTCACACCACTCCTGATGTGCAGACAGCCCATGGAATGCTGGAAAATGCAAAGACTTCTGCCTCTGATTCCCCTTTTATTGAGGAAAGGAGTGGATAATCCAATCAGTGGATAATCCAGGGGAGACATCCTGTCTCTTATCAATGGGATTTGAGAGATTCCTAAAGATTTATACCTAAAAAAAAATGTTGGGTTATCGACACTGTCAGATGCTGTTGGTATGAAAACATTTAATACAATTGTGTGGGGAGGTGGTATTTGCAGTTTCTATCAATATTTTAATGTTTCCTTTTTCTTCCACTAATGATACTTTCTCTAAAAATAGGAATGGATGTTTATGTGTACAAAAATGTCCATACCACTTATGTTTTAATAGGAAAAAATAGAGACTGTGTAAGCGTTTATCAATGAAAGAATGTCCAAAATATTTATTAACAATTCTCTAGAATATATCACACAGCCATTAACAAGAAATTAGTATTTTGTGCATTTACATCTCATGTAATTACCAGTAAACTTGTAATTATTTCAACCGTCTTACTCCTTCCCTTCCCTTTGACCTGAATAATTAATGTTCCTTTACTTTCTTTACTTCACTGATGTTGATTTAACTCTTTTGTTATTCTGTTATTTCCTCTATAAACTTATTACTTGGAATCATATAGAATTCTTTAATTGCATTAATGGTTAAATTCTGAATCCTTAATACAGTCTAATATGAATAATTACTTTTACCATCTCCCCCAAATGCTAATACCTTCAACACTTTCAATTCTATTTTTAACCTTCCTGACATTTGTATTACTGTTTTTATGCATTTCATTCTACATATATTTTAATCTCCATGAGATATTTCTAGAATTACTTCCCGAAATAAAATTCATTTATATTTATTTATAAATTATCCTTTCCTTTCCTGTTCAGTCCTTCCTGCATTCCTGGTTTTCAAGCTGGGTTAATTTTCCTTTGCATGTGATAACTCACTGCAGTATTTTGTCTAATTCAAGGCTGCTAACAATGAAAAGTTTCACTTTAAGATTTTCTGGGACATCTTTATTTGGCACACTATTGTTGCTGGGTGTAGAATTCTGGTTTGACATGAGATTTCTTTTAACATTTTAAAAATGCTGCTCTGTGGATGTCTATCTTATTTTCTTTATATTTAGAAATCACCAATTGGTCTTTTTCTTGCTTATTTGGCCTCTCTTGTCCCTAAAATACTTTACATTAAGTTTGGTTTTTAGACCATAGTTTAGTTCATTAATATTTCCTGTGTAGTCACTCTGCTTAGGAAATGTTGAATTAATTGAATCTGTGGATTGATGTCTTTCATCAACTTGGAACATGCTTGTGTATTTTCACTTCTGATATCAATTCCTCCCCACATTCTCTCTACTCTCCTTTTAATCACACCCCGTGTGTCTTTTAATTCTACCCTGAACTTTCCAATGCCATTGGCCCTATGGTTTACTTGGGAGATTTGCTTGTGAACTGTCTTCCATTTTAGTAAATCAGCCTTTTGCTGGAATCAAGTCCTTCTTAATTACGTAAATTCTTAATTTCAGTTCTAACATAAACACAATATATCGCTTTAACTTATAAAAAAAGAGATATCAGAGCAGTTTCACAATGAGAAAATGATTTCCTTTTGATGCAATAAAGCTCAAATAGATGGGAGAATATTATATATTGGATCATATTAAGATATATGAGGAGCCAGTATTCATTAAAATTCACCAGCAAGACAGAGGGGGCGGAAAACCTGAGTTTCTTCTTCTTTGTACTGATGTGGACTGCATTTTGAAATGATAATATTTATATTTCTTGAGTTAAAGAAAATGTTATAAAATCGGGTTTCATCTGTTTGTATTTACTTACTTTAACATGTGTTCTGGAAAATTTAAATGACATAGGTCACATTGTGATATCTCTGTTGATCTTGTTTGGATAGAGCCATGATATGATGGTTAATTTTAGCTGTCAACTTGACTAGACACAGGGGTGCCCAGATAGACTGTGAAGCATTATTGCTGGGTGTGTCTGTGAGAATGTTTCTGGAAGACATTATCATTTGATTCCATGGTCTACATAAACAAACTCACCCTCACCAGAGTGGGTGGGCATCATCAAATCTGTTGAGGGCTCAATAGAACAAAAAACAAAGAAAGACTGAGTCCATTGTCTCTTCCTGAGCTGGGATGTCCATCTTTTCCTGCACTTGGACATCAGAGGTCCTGGTTCTCAGGCCTTCAGAATTTGACTGAATTGTATCACTGGTTTTTCTTGTTCTCCAGCTTGCAGATGGCATATTGTGGGACTTCTCAACCTCCATAACCTTGTGAGCCAATTCTTACAATAAATTTCCACTTCTATATGTTTATATATATTCTATGGTTGTATTTCTCTAGAGAATCCTGACTAATACACATGGATAACAAAGTGCATATTAAGTGCACATGAAGGAACTTTCCCGAGGCATAGGAGGCTCCCCCAATCCCCAGGAGGAAGCAATTCATCCCATCCAGGCAGCAGGCATGAGCACGTGCAAACACACACACACACACACGCACACACACACATACACACACAAGTAATTTGAAAATGCGCTCAAGCTCAAACTCTCACTCTCTGCCTTATTGTTAATCACAGCAGTGATTTCTACATGGCATGTTATACATCCTTTGCCATTTATGATCTCTTTCCTCCCACTAAGACTAAATCAAACAGAGGCTGTGAGTCTATTTAGTTATTTTGTAGATCACAGGTTTTACACCAGAGCTTTGCATGTAGTAAGTGCTCTAAAAATAGAATGACCAAATAGTTTTCCCTCCAAACTGGAACATATCAGGGAATGAAAAGGGTAATATTAATAATTATGATAAGACAACAGGAGAAATATGTGCTGAAGAGAGAAATGGAGGATTTAAAAGTTAAGATGAACTGATGACTTTTGCATTTTAAACAGATCATTGTGACTAGAATCTCATGACTGGATTACGAGGAGAAAGGATTTGGAATCTTAAGCTACTTCTGCTAATTTATTGCAGTGTAGCACCTAAAGGTGGTATCTTTGTACAAGAGTAATTAAGTGGAGTGGCCGGTCCTGTGGCTTAGTGGTTAAGTGTGTGTGCTCCGCTGCTGGCGACTGTGGTACGGAACCCCAGGTGGGCTTCTCCAGCCGTGCTGAGGCCGAGTCCCACATACAGCAACTAGAAGGATGTGCAACTATGACATACAACTATCTGCTGGGGCTTTGGGGAAAAAAAAGAGGAGGTCTGGCAATAGATGTTAGCTCAGAGCCGGTCTTCCTCAGCAAAAACAGGAGGATTAGCATGGATGTTAGCTCAGGGCTGATCTTCCTCGGGGAAAAAAAAGGAATAGTTAAGTGGATGGATTTAAAATATTTCATGAAGCAAAGTTATAGTGTTTGAATTTTATATGTATATGAATATAAATTATATATTGTACACATAATATATGTGAGCTCTTTTTGTGTGCAAAGCCATATGTGAACACTATTGTGGGAAAATTTGGAAAATCCGTATTAGTCTTTTCTTCATGGAATATCTAATTTAGTGAGAAAGAACTAAATCTTGAAAGAAATAGATAATAATGCACATATAACTAAAATAGAAAAAAATCAACAAAGAGGAAAAATGGAGTTTTGTAATTTAGGTTACTGGAGCAGGAGTGTTCATTGTCTGGAAGTGATATTCTGTATGAGGTCTGAAAGGTGATTAGAAATAAATCAGAAGTGGATAACCTGTAGATAGATTCAGAAGGGTGGATGGATGGTTCATTGATATGTGAGTGTGGGGTGGCAGGGTGTCCAGGGTGACACCCAGGAGTAGACAGGTTATTACCAAAAATAAGTGAGTTTGGGGACACTGAGAGAGAAGCAAATTATTTGGTGAAGTGACTTGTTCAACTTGGGACCTGGTTATTGTGAGTTGAGTCATCACTGATGTGGTGAATGTGCAGGTAGATAAATGGGTCTGGGGTTCAGAGTTAGGTCTCTGCTGATTCTTTGGACATGTTTGGATCATTAGTGGTATTTGAAACCAGGGAAATGTATGGGGTTGCCCCAGAAGGAGGGTGCAGATGGGGAACAGGTGTCAGAGCAGTGCTGACTTTTTGGAAGCATCAGTCATTGTGGGGTGGTAATAAAGAGAAGCCTGGAAGTTGCTCAGGAAGTTTAGACAGGTAACAGCAGGACAGTGTAGGGTGGTGGATCCCAAGTACAAATGGTCTTTTAAAAGGACATTGGAGTCCGCAATGTCATGTGCTACTGCAGAGCATGTCAGAAAAATCATGAAAAGTCCCCAGTGGATTAGTAAGAGACACGGCTTGTGAGGTTAGCAAGAGAAGCATCCACAGAATGAGGATAGGATTGGGTGGGCACTGTGGAAACAGAGGCATTGGGATATATGTGAACTTTTCACAATGAATCCCTGGCAGGAGGAGGAGAGGTGGGGCGTGGAGGGTGAGGACTATTAGGAACGCTAGCTGAGAGATTAGTTTTTAGATGGTAGAGATTTGTGCATATTTGAAACTTGAGGGATGATTCCAGTAGGGAAGTTATGGAAAGCACAACAAATATTGAGGGCATAATGTCATTGAAATGGAAGGAAAAGATAAAAATCAGAGTGGTTTCAGCCAAAAAATCAATTTCTTTGGATATAACAACAGAAAAGGTGTGATAAATGAATTCCTTATGAGGAATATTTGTAGATCTGATGACTAGAGAGTGAAATAGTTCTTGTCTGGTGGTTAACAATTTATCTGTGATATATGGAGGAGGTCGGAATATAGAGATTTATGGAACTCAAGAAATGGAAAAAATGAGCAGAGCATTCAGGAAGCATTAGAGAAATGCATATAGGTCCATTGGTTGTTGTTGATTCTCTGTTGGGATCCACAGGCTCCTGGTGCATTCTCTGTTCAGTGCAAGTGTCAACATGACTTTGCAGGTATTTGAAATCATCTGAAGTGTGCAGGGTGGATATGATGGCAATAAAGTATCTGGGATTATGGTCAGTGGATGATTGAAATGATGGACTGTGAATCTGAAATTACTAGAAAGAATTAGGAGAAGAAAAGTAAGAGTTTTGTGAAGATATTCCTACGGGAGTAATCTAGTTTATTGAAGAACGGTTATTTAGAGTGGATTTCTTTGTGTAAAAACTGGAAATGTGGAAATTTGTGTTGGGAATATAGTGTTTCTGAATTACTGACTGGTGAGCAGGAGAATTTTGGGTGAAGATAGGATCGGGGTGTGGAAGTGAATGACTAAGGATGGAGTAGTGAATAATTTCATTAGAGATGAGGCAGTGAAAGGAGCTCTGGAGTCCTTGGAACTCTGTGTCCCAATAACAGTGTGCTGGGGGACACCAGCATGTGTGTATTTGACCATGACAGAGAGCAGAGGAGAGGAACGTCCTGAAGCAAGATGGCGGAGGGAAGTTGGTCTGGATTTGACACTGGATAATGACCTTGAGCTTTCTGTCATTGTCTCACATCAGCTTGATGATGTCACTGAATCCTGTTCTCCATGTGTGTTCCCTGTACCAGCAGCTGATCATCACCTCTTAGAAATGAAAATTCTCTATTCCTTCCCCAGATCTACTTGGTTTGAGATCCAGCAATCTGAGTTTTAAAAACTCTCCAATGATTGTGATGCACAGTGTGATTTGAGACACCTGTTTCCAGGGAGAGGAGGAGGGTGGAATATCCACGTGAGCTGAGAACGTTCTCCATGGATGGTAGTCTTCATCCTCCATTTTGTTCAAATTTCACATTTTATTTTGTTTTGAAAGAGAAAGCTCCAAAAATATTCCCCGACTACATAGTGGAAACGGTAAGACCATGAAACTAAACCCAATCAGAAAACTGAAGATCTATGCACCCTGAAGCCTAAGCAGCTGCATATTCCAGAGTCAAGTTGCTGGAATAACTTCCCATCCTGGTGGTGAGGTCAGGTGCAGTCAGTGGGAGGAGACCCTGGAGAAGCCGCAGCAAGTCTGTGGATACAGCAGACTGCAGGGACTCCAGGCCTGCAGCAGTGAAGGAGAACTCTTAAGTTCTTTGGAGTCGCAAATACCTTCAAAACAGTCACACAGGCTGGTCCATGTGAATCCCTGGACCATGCAGGGGCCGAGGGATCTGCACACCAGCCCTGATCCCACCTTGGCTCGTTGTACATATTGGGCAGACATGAGTCCAAGAATGGGTCTGGGTCGCTCACAGACCCTCTGCAGGCAACAGGCATCTTCTAGAGATATCAGGAGACAGACACAGAACGTGAAGAAATGCATGGGAGAGACTAACTGTGGTCTCGAGGACAGACGAGATTGCTGGGGAGGCAGAGAGAGCAAGGAGCCAAGAAAGGCATCCTGAAAACAGTGAGGAAAGCAACATTGGTGCTGAAGAAAAGGTGAGTGGTGCCGTTGAGAAATTCCCCATTAGACAGGCCTGACTCTCACAGCATCTCTTTGTAACGTCCATCATGATCTTGACCTTTCATGGGAAACCTCAATTTTTCTTTACCATGAGTTTTCTTCTTTTTATATTAATATTGATAGGATAATTGAAGCTGAGGAATTAGTGTTTTGAACTTACATTTGTTTTTCCTAGAACTTACACTCAATGAAGTGATGATATCTACTAGAATGAGATTTGTCTTTGAATGTATATTAAATCCGATTCCATAAATTTTTATTATGATTTTGTATCTAATTTTTTTTTTTTTTTTGCTGAGAAAGATTTACCCTGATCTAACATTTGCTGCCAATCTTCCTCTACTTTTTGTGTGGGTCACCATCACGGCATGGCTGCTAATGAGTATTGTAGGTCCGTGCCTAGTAACTGAACGTGGGCCACCAAAGCAGAACATGCCAAACTTAACCACTTGGCCAGGGGACAGTACGATTATTTTGCATCTAATTATAACGTAAAATCCATCAGTCTTTCTCTTCATGGTCCCATGGTAATTCAGACATAGGTGATTTCTATATCATGAATTAAGTATCTCTTATCTGTTACCTGGCAAACTTGTGTAGCTTTGATTTTGGAATCTCAAGAATGAGCATACCCCCTGGGGGCATTATTTTCCACTTAGAGAACCCTGCAACAGGCTCATTGCCTTCCTTCCCACACTAGATCCAGAGTCATGGAAATGTGTTCGCCTTGCACACAGCACAGAGCACATAGGAATTACTCAACAAACATGTGATAAGTGAATATTTGGTGGCATCATCAGGTCATTCACAGAAGCCAGACTGAGAGATAACTTCCTTAGGTCAGCAAGGAGAAGTATTCCTTTATATTTGTGATGTTTTAATTTGTAACATTGTAATGTGGACACCAAGTATACTGTTTTTATCAAACTTGTGTTCTGAAGGTTTTCAAAAATCTCTAAAACTCAGAGTACAGAAAAATAAATCTCTGTGAACCTGTTACTTGCTTCAAAGATTGTCAACTCGTATACCATCTGGCTTTGATTATCCTCACACCAAGACCCCAAGAATTAACCAGAGGAGATGGCTGAGAGCACATCATTTCAGCTGTAAATATTTCAGTTTCTCTTACAGATGAGGGATTTTTGGAACACAAACACAATAACGTTATCACATACAAAAATAAAAATATCATTCGGATAATCAACTATCTAGTCAGTATCCAAAGTCTCCCAGTTTTGTCAAGGTTATTTCCTGGTTTTACATTTTATTTGAGTTAGGATCTTAATGAAACCCTTCTTTTGCAATTGGTTGATCTGTTTCTGAAGTCACTTTTAATCTCTTAGTAGTTCATGCATCTTGGGATTTGGGTAGGATATGAGTGTGTGTGTTTGTGTTGTCTACACAGATGTGTGAATTCTTTCTTTCCTGGATGGCAGTGCCTTGAAAGTAAGGGCCTGGGCTGTGGGAACTAGGATTTCTACTCTGCTTCAGGCTGAACTGAAAAGGCCTCCCTGGGTGACACTTGCAGCCTTCAGAAAGGAGGGGGAAGAGGTACCAAGGAATTCAAGACTATGGCCCTTGTCTTACAGGGTGTTTCCAGGGCATGATGTTCAAAATGCCGGGTGCTAACCCTTTAGCTCCAGGTCGTCGGGTGGGATCTCGGCATGAGCTCTGAGCAGTGTCTTTTAACCACCCACCTGGGGAGCATTTCACTATTTTAATTGGTAAGGTTGTGTCTGTGGTGTCTAAGATTGGTGGCATTCCCCCGCTGGACCCACTTCTATACCTGCCCCTCTCCTGCCTCATCTTTCAAAAATCCCAACAGGAAAGTTTCACATCCCTGTAACACAAATACATATAACCACAGCACAGACTGGGGAAAAGAACACAGCTGTCCCAGGGGCTACGTGCTCTATTCCCTCAGGCCCAGCTGCCCCTTTGGGACAAGTCAGTAAAAACACGAGTGAGTGTGTAAACTAGTGATTGTCTGAGACCAGGGACCTCAGAACCACATGGGCCCAGATGTCACCCAGGGCAGCAAGGGACGGTGTGGGTCATTCAGTGGACAGGATTAAGGTCTCTTGTCCTGGCAAACCAGAGCTTACCACTGATCCATCAGGCCCAGCTGGGGAGGAATGGCTACGGTGTACCTGAAAGAAAGGTTAGGGGCCTTCTAGGGAATTTTTGCCCAAATAGAATCATACAAAGCTGTGCTGGGATGCTGGAAATCCTAGTTCACAGGGAGCAGTGTGGTTTATGGAACAAAGTCCTGTTGTAGGTTTAAAAGGTGCATCATGAATCTTTCCCTCTGGATATGAAACAAGCAGGAAAAGGACTTCCAAGTGCATGGGCCACGATCACAGGAGGATTCCAATCTAGGCAAAGGGTGAAGAGGGAGCCCTAGAGGCGGCCTGATGGGGATGACCTGTGGGCCCTTAGTCCATCTGCACATGGTCTTCCTCTGTCCTTGTCCGTTACACATGCAAACATTTATCTTTTTTCATTTATTTCTCATTTAGTGTTGATGCAAATCCAGAGACTGGTTAGAAAATGGCAAGTTCCAATATCTGATCAAAGAAACCTCAACAAGAGAAGAAAAAACATTCTTCTTCCTGGAAAGCTGTAGAAAGACAGCCACTGTCCTGGCGAAGGATATGGTCCTGGTAGGTGCTATTTGAAAGACACCCACATTTCAGTGGTTATTGCTCTGCCTGGGAAAGTCCCTCCAACCTCTACATCCAGGGAGATCTGAGGGGTTGTCTCTGCTCCTGGCCCAGGTGACCCACACAGAAATGCACCTGTCCTCTGAGGAAGGGGGACTTGAGGGTTTCATTCAGTAGCCAGGGTGAGGCTGGCCCTCCTCCCTTCTCCCACATACAATAAGCTGTGAGCATACACAAGTTCTTAATTCAAGGAGGAAATTGAGATTCTGTGTCTCATTTACATGAGCATAAGAAGTGAAAGTACCACACCACAACACCCAGGCTGTGACAGAAACAGGATATATCGTAAGAGTCAAATCTACCATTTACTATTAAAGAAATAATATCACTCCTCCCCAATGAGTTAACAGTCGCTGGGGTGCAGATTTCAGGGAGTTGGAGGGGGTGGTTCACTCCCTCTGGGGCATTAGGGGAAACCAGGGAAAGTCTTAGGATGTCCTCCTTCAATCAGTGTGGGAAGAGCTGGCCCAGTGCACCCCGAGGGCGCCAGTGTACCTGCTGGTCAGGAGGAGCTGCACTTGTGGTCTCCAGAGTGTGACGGCTCATCGCCAAGGGTGTGGTGGCTGAAGAGAAGAAACAGACTATTTTGGGGTCCCTCCCTGAGATTCATGGCACACCTCCCTGCCCCCCTGCACTCTGATCCAAACCCTGTGCAGAGTGCTCAGTCCATGAACAGCACCTCATTTGTCCCTGATGCAGGAGGCATCATTTAGCATCACCCATTTCAGAGGAGGCAACTGAATCCCAGAGAGGAGAGGGGAGCAGCCTGTCCCAGGAATGGTCAGCAGTGGAGCTGGGATCCAGGCCCATGCTTAGCCCGAAGGTGTACTGAGCCCCTGGATTCAGTAGCTGCTGGACCAAACACTCTCTCGGCCCTAAACTGGAGGATGTCCGGTTCCTCTTTCTCTTGAAGAGTCGCATTTTGCTCGCCTTCTGGTGTGCGGACTCCAGCTAGCAGGAGACCCAGTAGCTACAGGACAGAGTGGACCTGTGAGCTACCAGGAGCCACACCTCAGGTGCCCCTCCCAGAGCCTGCCAGCAGCTGAATCCCAGTGCCCCATGGGCCACCCCGCTACGAGTTCTGAGGCTGATTAGCGAGCCAGGCCACAGGCTCTGGAGCTGGCCATCAGAGAGAGTCTGCCCTGCCCTCACCCAACTCCTGTCCCCCTCACCTCTCATGGACACTGATGGGCTCCATGGCCTGGAACCAGGCCCTAAATCGCTCTTCGGGCTCCAGGTCATACGTATTTGCAGACTGCTGGAGCAGCTGGATCCTCCTGATGACTTTTAATTTCTGGGAGGAAGGACAGGATGCAGACAGATCTTGAGTGGGGAACCCTGCCAGGGACTTGTGCGGATTGAGGATCTGGTCTGGGGTCTGTGCTCACTCGGGAACCCTCCTTCCTTCCCACTCCATTCAGGACTTGCCTGTCCTCACAGGTGGCTGGAATTAGTTCCTTATCCAGGAAGGTGTCCTTGATGTCAGCCCCTCCCACACACGCCAACGTGATGGGATTCCCAGCTTTGTGGATCTGACTCTCCCAATAAACGTAAGACCCAAGGGATGAGGCCAGAGAAAGTCTTGCCAGGGGAGGTCTGTGATTTCCACTTCCCCACCCTCCCACAGCTGCTCACCTCCTACCATTTCTGGAAGTTGACCCGATTTCCCTGGAAGGGAGACGGCTAATGTCCATCAGAAACAGCCCCCTAAGCCCATAACCAACCCCGATCCCACCCCTTCTCAGGCTGCAAGAACATCAGGGCCCAGCAGATGGCAGAGCTTCCACAAAGAGAACTTGACTCTGGGCCAGGCTCTGGGCCCCAGAGCAGGAGGGACAGGGGAGCTGAGGCCAGAGACCTAATGTAGCACACCATCTCTGATGACAGATGGGGAGACTGAGGCCTCAGGGAGGAAGGCACAGCTGGACCACAGAAGTGCTTCCTCACTTGCAGGGGCTGATGGCACGCCCCCAGCGGCAGGGTCTGAGGGGGAGGTTGAGTGCAGCTCAGACACAGCCTCCTGCAGCTCTGCAGGCAGGCAGCTATGAGCTTCACTAGCCCAGGGAGCCTGATTGGGGGCTTATGCGGAGCGTCTATTCATGCATTGCTAAGATGGGCCTGACTCCCCAGCTCCCAGGGGTGGCCATGGGGCTCTCATGAGAGGAGGTTTGCCAGATACTGAGAGCTCAGGGCCCACTGCAGGGCTCTCGCCTCCCAAACCTCAGGATCCTGCTCCTTGGTCCCACCTCCAGGCTCACTCACTTCCAGATCATCCTCCATCCCAATGTTCAGCAGCTTCAGGTGATAGAGGAACTTGCCCAGGGAGGGGACGACACCCAGTGAATTCAGGGTGGGAGTGGTGAGATGAGTCCCACCTCTCAGGTGCCCCCATGGACCCTCCCCCAAATCCCTTCACCCCAGCCTCCTGCCCACCACAGACTCCCACAGAGAGCAGCCTAGGACCCTCAGCGGCCTGTCCCCAGTTGCCCCCTCCAGGACCACTCAACTTCCCCAGTCACCTCCCAGGGGCGGCTTTTGGCAAATCCCAGAGTATGTGCTCCCTGCCCCTCCCCACCTTAATCCATTCTGAGCACAGCCCTTCCAGGCCTCCTCCTGGTCACTTACAGGGCAGGCATTTCAGGCTCTGGGGTTTCAGGAGCTGGGCTGGAGGAGGAGGGACCCCTCTCTTAAGGAGGCCTCAAGCCGTGAGGAGAGAGACACCCTCCTCTAACACCTGGACCCTCCCCCTCAGGCCCCTTCACCTGCTGCTGCTGCCTCTCCTGGGCTCCCTGGGGATCCATCTCTAGGGTGGCCCACACAGAGGTCACCTCCTGCAGGGTCAAGGACAGGCTCAGGGAGGCCATGCTCCCTTCCCCGTGTCTCCCAGGCCCCTGAACCTGGACCCTGGACATCTGGTGTCTATGGCTGATCCCATTCCAGGGTGCTCTGATTCTAGATCACTCCCAGCTCCAACACTCCCTCCTCTGAGCCCTCAGGCCTGCCCAGGCCCCTAAGCCTCTCTCCTCATCAGGAAAGTGTGAGGAGGACTCCCATGCCTCCCAGGGTCCCCTGAGGACTCAGTGTCATCTGACTGTCACCAGCACTCTCCCTTCACCCCTCGAGGAGGAGGAGTACAAAGCTCCTGCTCATTCCTCTCCCCCTTGTACCTCATCACCCCTATGCGACTTGCACTACAGATCATCTCCTTCCATTTCCCAGATGAGGAGACTGAGGCCCACAGAGGGGCAGTGAATTGCTCTGGGGCCCACAGAGGAGACCGTCCCCCTTCCCAGCCAAAGGGCCTGGCCCCCGGCCTTCACTCCTCCTTCAGACACCCCTCTGACCAATGTCCTGGCCTCTGGACTCTCGGGGTGTGTTGTGGCCCTCAGTCAGCCTGAGCCATGGATTGGGAGGCACAAGGTGTCTCGGGGTCCTATCCAAGTGGATTCTGTGTTTTCCAGCCCCCTGGGATTCTCTGACACCACGCTGGACCTGAGGCCATGCCAAAGGCCTCAGCTCCCTAGGACCCCCTCAGGATGAACCCTGCACAGAACTCCTCTTTTATTCACTCAGGAAGGATTCCCCTTGTGCCACATCTGAGTGACAGTGTAGGGGGTTACCACAGCGCTGTGTAATGGTGACATTTGCATCCTTTTTTACTTGGAAACTTCTAAAGTCCTGTCAGGAAGGTCCATTAAGAATCTGTAGGTTCCCCGATAATTCTCATTGCCATCTGGGGCATATCCTTGTCAACAAGGCACCGGGCGAGCCTCACTGGTTTGTCAGCAGTGACCACTATCTGGCTAGAGTGCACAGTCCCAGAGACCACACAGTTCTGTCCCAGATCCACCATTTGGCCCAAGGCTGGGCAGCCCCTGTGTCCACAAGACTTGTGTGACCTCACAGTGCCCATCCTTGGGACAGGCAGAGTGCCCACCCCTGTGAGGTGCAGTGAAGACAGAAGGAGCATCAGGGGCCTGGCTTCCTGAGGACAGGCTGGGCTGCTGTAGGAAGAAAGGAACCCCCACCCACTCCATCCACCTGCCAGCCTGGAGGAAGAGGGCCAGCTGATGGGTCTGCATGGAAGCCAGAGACCTGCTCATTCTGCCAGATATTCACCTCCTGAAAGAGTCCAGCCGACATCACTGTATCCCGTGACCAAGGGCTCCTTCCCCAAACAGTCCCCACCTGCCCCTGCAGCTCACACCCCCCGCTTCCTGTCAAGCTGGACAAGACTAACCGTTATTTCTCAGGGAACCTTAAGTGAAAAACTTCCCAAAGCACATCCTGCCTTGTCCCTCCCCACCTCACCTCCCCTCCTTCCAGATCTCCAGCCTCCACTCACCTCCTTGAGCAGCTTCCTGCTCTCCTGCTGGCTTGTTTTCATCAACTTTTTAAGTTTTGTACAGTTCTTCCTGAGGAGGGAAAAAAGGAAAGAGACACTGTGGAGTGGTTTGAGGGTAAATCCCTTTTGTTTGAAAACCCAGAAGATCCAGACAGCCTGGATGAGCGTTTTCACTGTGTCTTCTGAGCCCTGAGGTGTCTGGGACTGGGGAGGGGGATCTCCTATTGTCAGCTGGGGCCTCCGTTCTCTTATCTTCTCAGCAGATGTGTTTTAAACAGTCTTAATTACATGTGGACAGAGAGTTCTGTTGTTGAAAACACTTGAAAATCTTCAATTTGGCTCAAGCCAGGATCTGTCACTTAGGGAAACTGATTCCTGAGGCAGAACCACTGGCCTAAGTTTTCAGAAAGACTCCAAGCCTCCCAACCAGGTCAGACCCTATCGCCAGGGTTTGCTGTCTCCCAGGAGGTCCCAACTGACTGAAGGGCAATGCTAGCCCTGTGCGGGGCGTCTGGTCCACCCAGGTGGTGCTCACATGGAGAGAGGCCTACCCACCTGGACACCCATCTCCATGTCTCTTTTAAATGCTGAATGGAGGGAACCTGCAGATCCGAGAGGATCACATGGAGTGAGGAAAGGATCCTCAGGCCCTGGCATTCCTGGGGAAGGGAAGAGAATGAGCTGTGAGGGGGAGCTGGAGCCTTGCTTCCTCTGGCTTCTGTCGTCGCATTGACGTCTCCTGTCCTGGATGAGACAGTAGCTCAGGGAACCTGGGAAAGGCACAGCTGGAAGCTGATGAAGAATACTTCCAGGGAGGAGGATTTTAGCTCAAGGTAAGGAAGGAGCCCAGGAAGGGGTGAGATTCCCAACACTGGGACCAGGAGTCAGGTCATCGAGGCACTGGCAGGAGGGGCCTAATAATTGTGCAAAGACTCAGACCACAGACTTCAAACATGAGAGCTGAGAAAGGAGAAGGGGCAGTTCCCCTGACTCCAGAGAGGAGCTCTCAGGGCCTCCCACATCTTACCTTGGCCACCTGGATCCAGAGCTTCACCACCCTGGCCCTGTCCTAGGCCGTCATGCTCGGGTCCGCAATGCAAGTGGTGACGACACATTCGACCACTCTGTTAAAGTGGGTCGTGGTGGCATGGATGGTGGGTGTCAGGTGTTCATTGCCCCTGTTGTCACACTGGCACCAGATGGAGTCCAGGAAGTCGTGGGGCATCACTTTCTTGAAGAGCTCCTGGGGAGGACAGGGCATGTCACCCAGCCCTGCCACAGCCAAGCTCAGCGTCCGCAGCCCCCTGTCCCAGGCCGGGTCAGTGGTGAGAGCTAGAGCTCAGGAAGCTGAGAATGTGGCCTGAGGCTTGTGGGAGTCCCTGGGTGCTGCCTGTGTCCCCTGAGGGTACCCAGCACAGGATGACCCAGGACCCGATACTGTGGCGCCGGGAAGTGACATTTGTTCGCTGCCCAGTCTCACTTCCTCTAAGCACCAGAACTCGGCTCCTGCTTGACCGTCTCTAGGGGCATCTCCCACCCAATCTGACCATCCTGGGGTCTGACTCCTCTTTCAGATGCACATTCTCCCAAGGCAGCAACAGCCACAGGCTTTGTTTGTCTGCCTTGCAGTCATGCACACATGAGGTGCTTATTAGTGCTGAGGCTGTTGAGGCCTCCTGCTCAAATGAGTGAACTACCCAAGGGCGAGACAGCACTTCAGTGTGCTCCCCTCCCCCACCAAAGCACAGACTCTGCCCAACTGCCTCTCGGCTCCACCTCGTCCATCTGCACAGCCACTCTGCATGGCAGCTGCTCTCAGTGTACAGCTCTACTCTCCACATGAGGACAGCAAAGGCTTGGGACTTAAGAAAGCTGCTCAGGTCACATGAGGGTAAGCAGGGAAGCTGGACCGAGATCATGGGATTCTGGATCAAGAAATGGCAGGTGTGGGGAAGCTCATGGCACAGGGAAGGCCAACCCCACCTGCCGTGAGCGCTTCGCTGTTCACCACATCAATCAGTGTCAACTGCTCTGCCACCAGCCTGGGAAGGAACTCCAAGATGTCTGGCTTCTCCTCCCTCAGCAGGTTCTTGCTGGTCACATCCCAGCAGCAGGTGGGCTCTGGGACTGGATCTGGCTCTGCTGTTATCTCTCCAGGTGGAGTGAGGATTCTCCCTGGAGCCAATGGTCCAGCTGGCTCCAGCTCAGGAGCTGGCACTGGGGCTGGAGCTGATGTTGGTGGCGGCTCTGGCCCTGGAGGGACTGATGGAGGTGACACTGGCTCCAGCTCTAGCATAGGTGGTGGAACAAGAGCTGGAGCTGGATCTAGCCATGGAGCTGGCCTTTGCTCTGGCTCTGGAGCTGGAGGGAGCTCTGGAGATGATACTGCAGCAGGAGAAAGAAACAGTTTCACTCAAGTAGCTGACTTCCCCGGTCCCTGTCAAAGCCAGGAAAGACCCCACTGCCTTTAAGGGAACCTAGCCTTTGAAGACCCTGCAAATCATCTTCCCATACTGCAGTTTCCTCACCTTCCAGCTCTGCCTCAATGGGCCTTGGATGCTCCAGCTGGCCCTGGAGAAAGTAGGCGTGGTCCCCAGCTCCAAGCCAGGCAAGCTGAGATGCAGAGAGGTCAGCTTCATCCTGAAGCAGGGAAAGTGCAAGGGTTCCCAGAAATCCTGCCCTGGGTCCAGGCAGGTTCCCACCAGAGAAGAGATGGCACTGGGGGAGGCAATTTGGCAACAGAGTCAGAGGCCTGGCCTTTCCCTCCACACTTCTCATGCAAGGCACCGATGTTTGCCCCTTCCCATCCTGGGGATGAGCACCTGCTCATACAGCACGTTGAACACAGAGCCTGTCGCGACTCTCTTCCTGACGACACTCTTCTCTTGAAGGGCCGGGACACAGTCCAGCCCAGCCCTCCATGTACTTGTGCAAAGGGATTGAGCAGAGGCCATTTTTTGAGCGGGTTGTTCACAGACTTCCTGCCTTGGGCCTGGAGGTGGTGGTCAGAAGAGCTGGATATGGAGAAGGGGAGACAGATTAAGATTGGTCTGTGATGGGAATGGGTCTCTTGGAGACAACTCAGCCTAGACACCAATCTGTTTCCCAGGGGTCCTGGCACCCATCCAGAGCTCTTTGACTCCTGTCCTCCTGGAGTGGAAGCCACCAGACCTCAGCCTTCCATTGGGAATCAAAAGATGTGTGAGATGCAAGGTTCTGACAGGCCCACCACAGCCACATCTCTCCCTACACATCTTGTTCTGTAGAGACAGGAAGCCCTTCTTTTGGACCCAAAGACCACTCAATTTTTTAGATGAGCCTGTGCTCTGCCCTCCTGGCTGGAAAAAGGGAAGATGCCTCCAGCTATAAAGGAGGCTATCAGGGCATCACTTGGGATGTACCATGGAAGACAGGACCTGCGAAAGATGTCTAATGTCACTATCTGACTCTCAGACTACAATTGAGGCACAGCGATTGTGTCTCCTTCATTCACTGACTTTACTAAGTGTCTCCAAATGTCCTGCATGCAGTAGGTGCTTAATCTACACACTTGAATGAATGAAGTCCAGCCAGACCATCCCAGACACTTGAGTGGGCCTAGGCCCTCTCTGCTGCCCCAGACATCCTTAATTGGCTACCTCAAGGAAAAGGATCAGGACCAGCTGGATGGAATCTCAACTCCTTGACAGGGTTCTTTGCATGTGCTTTTCCAAACTCAGAAAAACCACATCCTAGAGATCAGTAAGGCAGACTATTTTTCACGGGGAAGAGAAAAATAAACACCATGGACAACCACAGCACGTCCACAGCCCTCTCTGCAGATCCAGGCACCAGGTAAGCACCTGCCATTGCTGATCCCATTAGTCGCTACAAGATCACCATGAAATTTATCCTCCCCCCCAACTTTTCAGAAGAGCAAACTGAGGCTCAGAGAGATGTGGGGATTTGCCCAAGGTACACAGCTGGCAGTGGGCAGAGTCACCACTGTGCTGAGGAGGGAGTGGCTACTCAGCTAGTAAACAGCTGGTCCAGGACCCGGTGGGATGTGTCTAAGGCCGAGTAGTTGATCATGAAGGTGGTGAAGCTGGACATATTCCTACTCAGGAAAGCTGGTACCATGGACTCTGTCAGCTTCTCCATCACGCTGCCTGGAGGGCACGCATCCTGCAGGCCTCATTTAAATTCACAGTGAACTCATCCTCACACTGAGGGAGAGGAGGAGGGACATACAGTAAGTGATATCACAGTGAACCACCAGGAGGACTGAGGTGACTTTCTACCCTCCTGTGTAGCTGGTGGGGAGGAGTGGAGGTCCAGATTCCTTTGGGAGTGGGACTGTGGGGAACTCTAGTGAGAAAATTATGGGGGTGGGGAGTCCAGGGTGTTCTCAGATTTAAGTCTGCATTCTAGCACTGCCTTGGTCATCTCAGAGTCCTGTGTGTGAAGACCCCTCTTCACTCACACTCACCTCAGAGCAGCCCTGGTCATTGATGGAGTGGTGCACTTGTGTTCTCTCCAGGGAGAGGGTCAACTGGAAGCCATCCACCAGCTCCTCGACCATCTCTTGGGTGCAGCTCTGCAGTGACAGTGCCCAGCAGTCAGGCCAGGAGGGATCAGGCGCCTGCCTGGACTTTGCCACAGGGAGAAACCCCGCCACAGATCAGGCACAGAGGGGAATCTGCATAGACTCCACCAGGGAAGGAATGCGAGGACACCTTGAGGGCCCGGGATTCACATGCAGATAGAGGAACTTGGTCCCCAACACTCACCTGACTCTCCTGCAGCCAAGATATTGAGTATGAACATGACACACTGCCTGACTCCCACCATCTAGCTTCCTGCTCCTGTCCAGGCTGGGTCCTCCTCATCCCCAGCTTCCCTAACTCCACCTCCCCTCCCCCCACCCCCACACACACAATGAGTGTTAAGGGGTGTGGGGCTGTCCTTTTGGGATCACAGTTCTGGCCTGATCTAGAGTGGCCTGCCCTGGCCCACACTGTTACCTGATGGTTCCTCCTGCCAAAAGGCCACACACATTCGAGATGAGGGCTGAGCCAATGTCTAAAGCAACTTAACATGCTCTCATTCTGGGCTTTCCGGGGGCCACAGCCTCAGAAAGTCACGGGAAAACATGAGAACATCCTACTCTGTCGAGTGTCTCCACTCAAATGAACTGGACAAGAGGCTGTGATTACAATGTGGGTGACTGGTAACCAGAGTTCTAAGTTCTATTGGGGGCTGTCACCAAGGAAGTGAGGTCACTTCTTCAAGGTTCTATTACTTGGCCCCTTCATTCAATCAGACCCACCCAAAGCCCCCTCTAGGCTGTTGGCTGCTCTCCCTGCTTGCCCGTGTCATCTCCATCACTGTACACAAATACCCATCACCACCCTCCCCACAGCTCCTTGGGAGTGGATCCAGGGGGCCAGCTTTGAGGAGACAGAACTGAAGTCAGACCTCTTTTTTCCTACTAGTTCTGTGTCCTGGAAAAGCTGCTGTGCCTCTCAAGATCTGTCCAGTCTCCCAAGCTGCACAATGAGGATAGGGCTAAAAACTGATTCCTAGGGACCGTGTCAGGGTACATGTGATAATACGTACAACACCTGTGGGCTGGTGTCACATGTGTCTAATGTACCCACTTGGAGATGGAGGAAGTACAAGAAGGAGTAGGACATCACATAGAATACCAGTCAGAACTTCTCTGGGTTCCAGATGTGTGATCTTGGGAAAGTCACTGCCCCTCTGGGCCTCATTTTCAGGTCTGCATCCTGAAGGGGTTGAAATTAGAGGAAATTCAGACATTGTGATCCACTGGCATTAATCCTTCCACGGTCCCTTGTTTTACTCAGAATCAGTCCCAAGTGCCTCACGTTGGCCTATGTGGTGGACAACCTCCACAATGGCCCCAATGCTCCCTGCCTTCTGAAGTGCACATCCTTTTGTCATCACTAAGTGGTCAGTATCTGGCTTCTGAACAACAGAACACAGCCAAGGTGATGGGATGTCACTTCCAAGTTTTAATTACGAAACGTCTGTAACTTCCCACTTACTGACTTACTTGGGTTCCCTACTAACCTCCCTCCTTCTGTTTCCATCTCTCTCTCTCTCTCTTTCTCTCTCGCTCTCGCTCTCTATCAAATCACCAGAACTGTGAATGCAAGTGCTGATGTTTTCAGTTGCACTATGTAGAGGCTCCATAGGAGAGAACTGAGGGAGAGTCCAGCCAACAGACAGACAGGAGCTCAGACTCTCAGTCCAAATGGATCCTGACAAAACCCATGGGAGTGATCTTGGGTGGGAATCCTCCCCCATTTGAGCCCTGTTGAGACCACAACCCTGCTTCACAGAGACGTTGAGGTAGAGGCACCCAGCTAAGCCATGCCAGATGCTTGGCTCACAGAAATTATGAGATGTTATATATTTGTACTGTATAGGTTGTAGGTTTTGGAGTAATGCTGTCACAGAGGAACAGAAAGTAACAGTCTACCATGTCCCAGGATCCAGCCTGATCACCCTCCTCTCCCCCCTCGCTCTCTCTTCTCAGACTCCCTCCAGCCACACTGGCCACATTTCTGACCTTCCCTGGTCAAACTCGCTTCTTCCTGTGAGTCTCTGCACAAGGGAGCCTTCTCCTTGACACACTAACTGTTCCCAGACATAGGCAGAGGTGCTTACACTTGTCATTCTGGTCACAGCAAAGGTCTGAAATACCTCAGAGAGGCCTTTCAGAACCTCCTAGCACAGTGTCTACAATCACAGATCTTACATCCAGAAGAGCATTACATGATTTCCTCCTCCTTCCTCCCATTGAGATAAAATGAGTGCACGGGGAAGAGCTGTCTGCTTTGGCTGATGCAGAGGCAACTCCTTCTGGTTATAGCAGGCACACGACTGTCTCTTCCAGGCCGAATTTTTCCCACCATGAATCCATTGTTTAAGGAAACCGTCATTCCCTCTCTTTCATGGGTCTGGTTTCCCCAAGAACACAGTGAACCATCCCCACTCCCTGTGCTGCATCACCATAAACCCACAGCCAGAAGATAAGCACCGGGTTAAAACAGCACCAGATCCTGAATTCAGTCACTGCTGAGACCCTCCCATCAATGTTGTCATTCAATGGTGACTCCTGAGGACACCTTTCCCCTGAGACCCACTCCCAGCCTGTCCTTAGCTTCTAACAGTAACACTGAGATTTCCTCAGAGTCCTCCCTACCTGGGCAAGAAACATTCTGAAATGTTCTCTGTATTAATTTTCAGGGACTGAGGTCATTGGTAAATGTAATTTGAGTGTGTAGGTGCAGTAGTTTCTACACAGGTATTCTATTTTTCAGACACAGATAAAATAGTGTGGCCACTCAATGCACCAAGAAAATGGATAACTGATCAAATTTTTTCATGATGTGAAGTCTTTAGAGAGTAAATATCTTGGTTAAGAGCACAGAGCATGGACCTAACTCCTCATGTCCAAATTCCAGCTCAATCCCTTACTAGATATTTGTATTGACTGAGTTCTTTACCTGATTTGTGCCTCAGTTTCTTCATCTGTCAGTTGGCAATAATGATCAGCATACATATTTTGTAAGTTTATGAAGAGTATTAAAGGAGTTAATGTTTGGAAAATACTTGGAACACCTAGTGTATTACCAGTGTTGTACCTATATATTAGAAATACAATTTAGAAATTCTTCTGACTCTGCCTGTGAGTCCCAGAGGGTGAGCCTGTTGTCTTGATGTACGCAGAAAGCACTCCATGACATATGATGAATAAATGAATGAACAACATTGGCGAATGCATTACCAATGTCACCTATGTCATCCTACAGGCATTCCCAAGCCGAAACACAGGCAGACATCCCTGCTCTGTCCTGAATCACATTCCCTGGAGGAATCACTGGGGCTTCTTGGACCCTGGAAACCGTGCCCACTAAAGGTTCTTTTCTGTCAGCAAACCCCAGTCTTTGTCCAATTGCTGCAGCTCACAGGGTCTGCGTTCTGATCCTTGTCTTCACTCGAGAGAGAAGTGCCATCTCCAGAGCTGGGCACACGCAGAGCCTGAGCCTTGGAGAAAATGATTCCCTGGCCCTGGGGCAGGTAGAAGAGCACAGGGACAGAGTGTGATTTAGGGAATATCCTCCAGATGTTGTCAGAAGGGATGGAGGCAGGGAGTGTGTCAGCAAGGACTAGTCTCGTTGGTGGGCCTTGGTAGTTAAATAGTAGGGTGGCTGGGACGTTTCGTAGGTTCTAGCATAATACAATAAATATGACAGTCATGAAATCAGAATCAGCCTAATTAAGGCCAAATTAACCCAATGTCAGCTGTTCCCTGACTCTCTAATCGAGGAGTGACTTATAATAAGCGTATTCGTGTTCTATCATTTCCTTTTCATTGATTGGCTAGAGTAATTGTTCTTTACATATCCTGTCTATTTTTACATAGTAAAGAAAAGGTGTTTTTTAAAACAACCCTCCTTGGAAAAGTCTCCCTAACATATTGAATTAATAACAGAAGCCACGACAGGAAATTCACCACATATCTTGAGCTTTAGTCTCTGGTTTTAGATCTTCCTAACTGGTAAATTACCTTGACTTCTGCCTTCTTTCTTGAGATTAGTCCACTTAGGACTAAGTAGGAGTGCAACCTCTTGCCATGTGAAAAATGGTGGGACTCTAGGAAGAGGTTTTTTTCATTCTGTCAGTTTGTGTGTGTGTGTGTGTGTGTATGACAGTTTTTTGCTGCGTCTTGCAATGTGGGCCAGTGTAGACTCCTTTTCTAGGGAAAAAAATTCCCTAACCACTTTCTCTGGAATTTATTTTCATTGATGGCGTCATTGGCCCTGTCCAGTAGTAACATTAAGCACTCTATATTATAGAATTTATTTTTTTTTCTTGGTAGCCATATTTTAAAACATTAAAGCAAACAGGTGAAACTAATTTTAATAGTATATTTTAACCCACTATAACCAAGATATCATCAATGTGGGTGCAGTCTATACAAAACTTAATAATGAGAGAGTTTACATTGTTTTCCTGGGTTTCATAAATCCAGTGTGTACTTCCCACTTACAGCACAATCTCCAATTGAAAGTTGAGTTTTTTCAGACATACATTCTCTGTACTGAGATTTAATGTTCACAGTTGTCAAATAAGAGTCACTAGGAGTGGGGTGGATGATAATTTCACTACTGATTTAAACTCTAATGGAGCTATGAACACCAACTGGTCAATAGGTTAATCAAATGAATAGTCATATAGTACAGAAGAATACTATGATTTGGGATTTAGAAAAAGAATGGGGACCGTGTGTCCTGACAGGGAGCACCAGAGCTTTTCTTGTTGAGAGTGACAAGGACAAAATGAGAATAAAGTCATACTGATAAGTGTCTAACAATATGAGGGAGAAGAAATGACCTGCCATAGTCCTGAGTTTTGACCTCGAGGTTTCTGTTCTTGACCCAAATCTCTTTGATGATGTCCCAGGACACAGGTCAGATTAATCCCCACAGAGAAAGAAGGAGGGTAGAGAAATGATTGTGGAAAGCAATCTAAACCAAAGCCTGGTTTGAGCATCTCCATCCCTTTGAGGATGTCCAGTTACATATTCAAGAGGCCAGTTACTAGAATCTCATCTTATCCTGGCAACGAGGTCAGATACCATCAATGGGAGGAAACGTTGGAGCAGCCCCAACAACTCTGCTGGCAGAAGAGACTGCAAGGTGTCCAGGCCTGCAGAGTGCAGAAGAACCATTAAGTCCTTTGGCCTGGCCAAAGCCCTGCTGAATCTTGCACCTAGTTGCACAGGTGCATCCCTGCCAGGTGTGCTTGCAGGTGGTCTGAACTCCAGTCCCATGCCCACCCCTGCCTAGTCTTCAGATTCGGCAGAGACGATCCCAGGAGCTGGTCTGTACATCCCACAGCTCCTTGGCAAACAACTTCTGGTGACTCAGGAAGATATCAGGAAACAGGAAGAGAAAGTGAAGATGGCAAGAGAGAGACTGGCGGTAGCACTGATGCAGACAGACTCGCTAGTGAGGCAGGGAGAGTGAGGGGCAAAGAAGGACGTCCCAACAAATACGGTGATAAAAGACAAGACGGGGCAGATGACATGGAGCTCACACTACATTAATGCCTCTGCAGGGGTCATTAGGTTTTCTTGCTTTGAGCTCTAGAAACTTTAATATATACCAATAATTTCTTATCTTTGATTCCTTTGCATGACAGAGAAGATACTGACAGTGATGCTTCTGAGGTAGGAGATTGAGTTTCAGGTGAGGAGAGAAACGTGATCTTTCCTTCCTTTCCTTTCCTGAGTGTTATGTATTTGTATTTTAAGATCAACAGAGAGTTATCACACTCAGGGGATTCTTTAGAGTTTTGCCCTCACAGTCACAGAGAAAACATACCTAGTCAAAATGGATGGTCCTTTTTATGTAATATTGCAATAGATTCCAACATAACATTTCACTAAAGAGCTGTTATATCTGTCTTCTCTAAAAACACACCTACTTCTGTGTCTCTATTTTTCTGGTATTTGTTGCATGTTGAATCACTAGTTGCATACAATGAAATACTGTATTTTCCCTTTTCTTAGATTTATATGTGTTGGAAATTTGATTCATGAAAATTGATATGCCATTGCGGTGGCATGCTGTCAAGAGAACGACTGTTTTCAGCATGACAAGTCTCACAATAAGCCAGTGTGTTGGGATTTGTCTATTTGTCTGTTCGAGTATGTTGCACTCTTCAAATCCTCTTTATCATTACTTACTTTTGTCCCACAGATTTATCAGTTTCTGAGAGTAATGTGTTAATAATAGAGTATCTTAGTATGTATATCTTCCTTAAAAAATGAGTTATTTTTTACCTAAATCTTCTCTCCTGTATTCTTCCATGTGGTAATCATCTGGAATTTTTGTTCGAATGTGTTTTTAATGTCTTGTTTTAAAACTAATACTAAATTAGACAGACGGTTTTTTTCCTTTCCTTGTGACTCTTTTTATGTTTTCCTGTGTTCACATTTCTTCTTCCTGATGTACATTCTTTACCGGTTCTTTCACTGCAGGCTTGTGGGAGGTGAACTTTGAGTCTGTTTGTAAGTCAGATAACATCTTTCTTTCTTTGATACATAGTGCGAATAGGTGTTTAGTTTAGCTTTGTAGTAATTTTTTTCCTTCTTTGTCAAGTTATTTAATATTTCTGATCCTCCACATCTTTACCTTAAAATGGAAATAAAACCCTAAATATTGTGACTGTAACTGAGATAGTACACGCAGAGCTTGCCAGTCCTGTTGCTTAGGAGAAATTAAATAGTCAATAATGATAAAGATTATTAACCATTATAATGATACCACAATAATGTAATATATAATAATGATATATTAATGTATAATAATAATTATACATTAATTTATAATTATAATATACAGTATATAATGTATGCAATGAATAATAATAATATATTAATATTATTAATCATTATAATCCTCAGAGTGTGCATTCTCAGAGAATCACTGCTTAAGATTGAGAATGTGAAGCTCACACATAAAAAGTCTGAGAGAGTGGCATGACTGTGACTTTAATTCTCAGCCCTTGGGTATCTTCAGCTGTGGTCGTCTGCACAGTGTGTACAGATAATATAATCTGTTACCACAGACCCAAAGCAGAACAGCGCAGCCTGCCTCATGCCTGGATTGCTCTGGGCTGCCTGTTGGGGTGCATCTGCTGTGAAGCTAGTTGGACTCTGTACAGAGAAAGATGAAAAAAGACTCTTTCTTTTCCCTCAGATTTCTCCCCCCGAGTTTTATTCACTTTTACATCCAGAGCAGATACTCTCTTCCCAGAGCCTTGGTGTTACTCTGGGATTCAGGTTTCCCAGACACCTAGTCATTTCAGTTCCCAAGGCCCAAGGTGACTGCAGAGTCATGTCTGACCCACTCATCCCATCTTGGCCTGTTTCCCGTCATGGAGGACACATGAGTGGGGAGAGGAGCCATTGAGGGAGATTGATCTGGAAGTCCTGGTGAATCTGAGCTTCAGAGAATGAAGCAGAAAAGGGGAACCTGAGACTGCCAGGGCTTCAGTGGGGGAGGAATATGGAGGAACCGAGAGGGGTGTGATGGCTGCACAGAGTCAAGGGGAGGGATGTTCCAAAGTTTCCCAAGAAGGGAAACCTTGCACTGAATTGGGGATTCGATTTTACATGATGGAAATGTCTGTGCTGGTTTCACCAATTCTGGTGTCCCTGAGGGATGAACTGGTGTGACACCACAGGACAGAAGTTGCAGTCACTTTCAGGACTTAAGGAAGGTGAAACCTTTCAGCTTAGTCCCTTGTGAGCCAGTCAGGGGTCAAGTCTAGAACGGCTCGGAGCCTGAGTCCGTCCAATGTGGTTTCGTTCTGTTCCAGCCCAGCTCCTCTGGACCCCAGCTGGGAAAAGGGGACCTCAGATATAGTCAGATATAGTCATCGCAGCTTCTGTAGGTCGCCATGAGGCAGGTAATAGCCCAGGCATCGTCACTGGAGCTCATAGTCGCCCTCCTTCTTCCACCGGCAGACAGTGACTTGTGAGGTGAGGAGAGCACATCAGAATGGTCCAGTCAGCTGCCCAGTATGGGAGACTCCACTGGAAGGAGATGCCAAAGCCACAGAGACCCGATACCTCCTGTGTCTCCCTCTTCCTTTTGTCCACTTAATTTTCACCCTCAGTCCTTCTTTTCCTTTCCTTTTCCCTCTCTTGGCTCTCTCTCCCTCTCTTTCCCCTACATGTTCTAGCATAATTGAGGTATTAACGACATACAATAAACTGTATACATTTAAAGTGAACAATTTGATACATTTTGATTATAACTTATTGAACCATCACCTCAATCAAGAAAAGGAACGCCCATCCTCCCCAAATTTCCTCATGCTCATTTTAATTCCTCCTTCCCTGCCGTTTGCAAACACATTCTCATTCCCAGGTAACCAGTATATGTCTGGTATATGTCCCTACAGATTTTCCTGTATTTTCCAAGGATTTTTATAAATGGGATCATATACTATGTACTCATTTTTTACTGGCTTCTTTCACTCAGCATAATTATTTTGAGATTTATGCTTGTCATTGCATGTACTATAAATTCATTCCTATCCCCAACCATTCCCTGGCAGCACTGTGCACACACCCGAGTGCCTCCCAGGTTGGAGTGAGAGCCAGTAGTACTGCTGCATCCCCAAAAGTAGGAATGCGCCTTGGTGCAACTCTGGGAGGTGTTGGCGGCAGCCCTGGACCCGCAAATGAATGCTTTCTTGGATGGTTGGAAAGCCCACCGTGCCACTGCAGTCCCAATGATTGGCCAATGCTCAGAACCCGTGAAGAAGTCCCACCCACCAAGCACAGAGGCTGGCATGAGAATGAGAAAAGGCAGCAGCAGATATATGCGCACATGCAAATGCTTTCCCAGATGGCACAAATACCCATAGTAGTGCTGCGATCTCACAACTGGGTAGGTGCCTCCATATGGTGGCAGCTCTGAGCTCAGTGTGAATGCTTTCCCAGCGGATGGGAACACCCACTGTACCAACGCAACTTCCAGCATATGGAGTGGGATCAGAAACACAGCTCATGCTTCCCCAACAGCGGTAGCAGGTGGAATCTGTGACCTGATACTACCACAAATACACAAGCAAAATTTAGTTCATCAAAGACCATAAGAAACTACACTAACAATTCAGAGCAGAAGGAAATGACAAACCTCTATAAACGAACCTTGAAGTCACAGAAATTTACAATCTAAATGACAAATAATTCAAAATAACTGTCATTAAGGAAACTCACCAAGTTACAAGAATGTTCAGACAGTTCGATGAACTCAGGAATAAAATTAATGAGGAAAAGGAATACTTCATTGAAGGAACTGAAACTATTAAAAAGAAGACAAGCAGAAATTCTGGATATGAAAAACATAATTAATGAGATAAAAAATAATCTAGAATCATTAAAAAACAGCTGATATTATGGATGAAAGAATTAGTGATTTAGAGGATAGAAATACAGAAATACTTTCAGTGGATGAGGAGAGAGGAGTCAGATTTTTAAAAAATGAAGGAATTCTTGGAAAATATATGACTCAATTATAAAAGCAACCTAAGAATTATACATATCACAGAAGGAGAAAAGAGGGAGAAAGGAGCAGAGAGCTTGTTAAAAGAAAAAATAGCTGAGAACTTTCCAAACCTGGGGAAGAACCGGACTTACAAGTACATGAAACCAACAGAAAGCCTAATAACATCAATGCTAAAAGACCTTCTCCAAGGCATATAATAGTAAAATTCACAAAAGCCAATGACAAAGAAAAAATATTAAGGGAAGCAAGACAGAAGAAAATAACCTGCAAAGGAACCCCTATCAGGCTTTCAGCTTATTTCTTGGCAGAAACTTTACAGGCAAGGAAAGAATGGAATGATATAATAAAAATATTGAAAAACAAAAACTTTGGGCCAAGAGTACTCTATCCAGTGAAATGATCCTTATCATACAATGGAGAAATAAAAGTTTTCCCATATAAACAAAGGCTGAGGGAGTTCATCGTCACTAGATGTCCCATACAAGCAGTGATCAAGAACGCCATCATACCTGAAACAAAAAGAAGACAAATGTCTACAAAGCTTTGAGCAAAGAGATAAATAGAAAGACAAAATCAGAAAGCTACAGCTCTGTTTCACAACAGGGTAGCAAATACTTAACTATAACTTAAAAGAAGAATGGAAGGAAAGCATAAAAAGTAACTATAAACACTTCAGCATAGTCACAAACGCACAACACAAAAATGAATAACTTGTGACAACAATAACTCAGAAGGAGTAGAGGAAAGGGATGGAACCTGCTTAGGCTAATGGAGATAAGAGGCTATCAGAAAGTGGACTATCTCATCTATGAGATCTTCATACAAACCTCACAGTAATCAGCAAAGAATCAGAGCAGAGCCATAGATCATAAAAAAAGAGAAAACTTCCAGAGAAAACCACCAAAATGAAATAGTAGTCCGAAACAGAAAGGAAGAGAAACAATGGAAATATAGATTAGGTGGGATTAAGTCCTCAGGTATCAATAATCCCTCTAAATGTAAATCGATTGAATTCTCCAATCAACAGACACAGAGTGCACAGAGTGGTGGGGTGGATTAGAAAACAAGACCCAACAATCCGCTGCCTCCAGGAAACACATCTCAGCACTAAAAACACCAGGCTCAGAATGAATGGATGGGAGACAATACTCCAAGCAAATGGCAAATAAAACAAAGTAGGTGTTTCCATAGTTATATCAGACAAAGCAGACTTCAAGATAAAAAAGACTATGAGAGACAAAGAGGGGCAGTATATAATGATAAAGGGGAGTTTCCACCAAGAGGACATAACACTTATAAAGTTATATGCACCTAACGCAACATCACAAAAGAATATAAAGCAACTATCAATAGACCTAAAGGGAGAAATTAACAGCAACTCAATAATAGCAGGGGAGCTGAACATCCCACTTACATCCATGGATAGATCATGCATAGAAAGGCAACAAGTAAATAGTGGATTTAAATGAAAGATATGATCAGATGAACTTGATATATATAGAGCATGCCCTCCCAAAAAAGCGGAATACACATTCTTCTTAAGTGCACATGGAACCTTCTCAAAGATAGACCATATGTTGTGAAACAAGGCAAGACTGCATAAATTTAAGATTGAAATCATATCAAGCTTCTTTTCTGACCACAATGCTATGACACTAGAAATCATCTACAAGACAAAAGATGGGGAAGTTACAAATATGTGGAGACTAAAGAACACACGACTGAAGAAACATTGGATCAATGAACAAATCAAAGGAGAAATCAAAAAATACCTGAAGACAAATGAAAATGAAAAGACCACAAAACTACTCTTATGGGATGCAGCAAAAGCAGTTCTAAGAAGGAAATTCATAGCAATACAAGCGCATCTCAGCAAACAAGAAAAATACCAAATAAGTAACCTTAACCTACACCTAATAGAACCAGAAAATGAAGAACAAATGAAGCCCAAAGTCATCAGAATGAGGGAAATAATAAAAATTACAGCAGAAATAAATGAAATAGAGACTAAAAAAACTGTAGAAAGGATCAATGAAACAAAGAGTTGGTTCTTTGTGAAGATTGAAACAAAACTGACAGACCCTTAGCCAGACTCACTAAGAAAAAAAGAGAGAAGGCTCAACACTTAAAATTAGAAATGAAAGAGGAGAAATTACAACAGATACCACAGGAATCCAAAGGACAATAAAAGAATACACTGAACAACTTACATGCCACCAAATTGGATAACCTAAAAGAAATAGATAAATTATTAGATTCATACAACCTCCCAAAACTGATTCAAGAAGAAACAGAGAAAATGAACAGACAAATCACAAGTAAAGAGATCGAAATGGTCATCAAAAACCTCCCAAAAAACAAAAGTCCAGGACCAGATGTCTTCTCTGGAGAATTCTACACAATATTCAAACAAGATTTAATACCTATGCTTCTCAAACTATTCCAAGTAGTTGAAGAAGATGGAACACTTCCTAATTCATTCTATGAGGCCAACATCACCCTGACAGCAAAAGCAGGCAAGGACAGCACAAGAAGGAATATTATAGGCCAATATCGCTGATGAACACAGATGCAAAAATCCTCAACTAAATATAAGCAAATCGAACACAGCAATATATTACAAAGATCATATACCATGTTCAAGTGGAAATTATACCAGGGAGGCAGGGAAGGTTCAACATCCGCAAATCAATCAATGTGCTACACCACATTAACAAAATGAGAACTAAAAATCACATGATCCTCTACACAGATGCAGAGAAAGGATTTGACAAAACCCAACATCCATTTATGATAAAAACTCTCAATAAAACGGGTATAGAAGGAAAGTACCTCAACACAATAAAGGTTATATATCACAAACCCATAGCCAACATCATACTTAATGGTGAAAAACTTAAAGCCATTCCTCTGAGAACAGGAAGAAGACAAAGGTGCCCACTCTCGCCACTCCCATTCAACATAGTACTGGAGGTTTAGGCCAGAGCAATTAGGCTGGAAAAAGAAATAAAATGAATCCAAATTGGAAAGGAAGAAATGAAACTCTTGCTGTTTGCAGATGACATGATTGTAAATATAGAAAACCCAAAACAATCCATCAGAAAACTATTAGAAATAATCAACCACTACAGCAAAGTTGCAGCGTACAAAATCAACTAACAAAAAGCAGTTACATTTCTATACTCTAATAATAAACTAACAGAAAGAGAACTCAAGAGTACAATCGCATTTACAATAGCAACAAAAAGAAAAAAGTGATTAGGGATAAATTTTAAAGACCTATACAATGAAAACTATAAGACAATATTGAAAGAAATCAATGATGACCTGAAGTAATGGGAAGATATTCCATGCACATGGAATGGAAGAATAAACAAAGTTAAAATGTCCATATTACCTAAAGTAATCTACGGATTCAAAGCAATCCCGATCAGAATCCCAATGACATTCTTCATAGAAACAGAACACAGAATCCTAAAATATGTATGGAATAACAAAAGACCTCAAATAGCCAAAGAAATCCTGAAAAGAAAGAACAAAGCTGGAGGCATCACAATCCTAACTTGAAAATATATTACATAGCTATACTAATCAAAATGGCATGGTACTGGCACAAAAGCAGACTCATAGATCAATGGAGCAGAACTGAAAGCCCAGAAAAAAACCCACACATCTGTGGTCAGTTAATCTCTGACAAAGGAGCCAAGATCATACAATGGAGAAAGGAAAGTATCTTCAATAAATGCTGTTGGGAAAACTGGACAGCCACATGCAAATGAATGAAAGTAGATCATTATCTTCCACCATACACAAAAATTAACTCGAAATGGATAAAAGACTTGAATCTAACACTTGAAATCATAAAACTCCTAGAAGAAAATATACGCAGTACAGTCTTTGACATCGGTCTTTTCTGCACCCTTCCCAATACTATGTCTACTCAAACAAGGGAAAGAAAAGAAAAAATATACAAATGGGACTACATGAGACTAAAAGCCTTCTGCAAGGCAAAGGAAATGATGAACAAAACGAAAAGACAGGGCCAGCCCCGTGGCTTAGTGGTTAAGTGCACGAGCTCCACTACTGGCGGCCCAGGTTCGGATCCCAGACGCTCACAGACTCACTGCTTGTCCGGCCATGCTGAGGCCGCCTCACACATACAACAACTAGAAGGATGTGCAACTATGAAATACAACTATCAACTGGGACTTTGGGGAAAACAAAAAAAAGAGGAAGATTAGCAATAGATGTTAGCTCAGAGCCGGTCTCCCTCAGAAAAAAAGAGGAGGATTAGCACGGATGTTAGCTCAGGGCTGATCTTCCTCAAAAAAATTAAAAAAACGAAAAGACAACCCACGAACTGGGAGAAAATGTTTGCACATCATATATCTGTCAAGGGGTTAATTTCCAAAATACATAAACAACTCATACACCCGACAACAACAAAAAAAAGATAATCCAATCTAAAAATGGGCAGAGGATATGAACAGACATTTTTCCAAAGAAGATATACAGAAGCCCAACAGGCACATGAAAAGATGTATAACATTACTAATTATTAGGGATATTCAAATCAAAACTACAATGAGTGATCACCTTACACCTGTCAGAATGGCTATAACTCCCAAGACAAAAAATAACAAATGTTGGAGAGGATAAGGAGAAAAGAGCACCCTCACACACTGCTGGTGGGAATGCAAACAGTTGCAGCCACCGGGGAAAACAGTATGGAGATTTCTCAAAAATTAAAAATGGAAATACCATAACTTCTAGCTATGCCACTACTGGGTATTTATACAAAAAAATTGAAATCAACAATTCAAAGAGATTTATGCACTCCTGTGTTCACTGTGGCATTATTCACAATAGCCAAGACATGGAAGCACCCCAAGTGCCCTGCTACAGATGAATGGATAAAGAAGATGTGGTATGTAGTATATACAATGGAATACTACTCAGCCAGAAAAAAAAGACAAGCTTGTTCTGTTTGCAACAACCTGGATGGACCTTGAGGATATGATGTTAAATGAAATAAGCCAGACAAAGAAATATGCATGATTTCACTCATATGTAGAAGATAAACATACACAGGGATAAAGAGAACAGATTAGTTCTTACCAGAGGGGAAGGGGGCTGGGGGTTTAGTGAAAGAGTTAAAGGGGCACATGTGCATGGTATGGATAAAAGTCAGACTACTTGTGGTAAGCACGATGCAGTCTATACAGAAATTCACAGATAATAATGAACACCCGAAATTACACAATGTTAAAACCCTTTATAATTTCAATAAAATAATTAAAAAAGAAAAAAAAATCATTATTTTTTATGGTTGAATAGTATTCCACTGTGGGGCTATACCACACTTTGTGTATCCGTTCACCAGTAGATGGACATTTGGGTTGTTTTCCGTTTTTGTCTACTATAACTAGGTTATCATCATGTGTGTACAAGTCTGTGTATACAAATATGTGTTTATTTCCCTTACATGGATTCCTAGGAGAGGAATGGCTGGGTAGACGTATGTAATTATTAAAGACACATCCAAGCTATTTTTCACCAGCACTGATGAGAGTTTCAGTGAATTCACATCTTCAACAACATTTGCTATAGTCAGTTTTTTTAATTTTAGCCATTCTCAAGTATGGTGGAATCGTATGATGACTGTCACTTACATTTCCCCAATGACTCATGTTGTGAAGGAGAAGGCAAGCCACACACAGACTGGGAGAAAACATCTGCAAAACATATCCCTAGAAAAGGATGTGTATTTATAATATATAAAGAGCTCTTACAACCCAATAGTAAGAAGACAATCAACACGTCATGTCTTGCCAGGAGACAGTACATCAGGTTTGTGATGAGCACCAGGAGGCCCGCCAAGCAGATGAGGAAGAGAGCCCAGAAGGGGAGGTCTGGGGAGACAAGTGGTGTGGTGAGCCACGTCCTGTCATCACCCCAGGGCTCCTGGTGACCCCACTGTGCCTCAACTCTCCTTGACAAGGGTTGGCCAACATTCTTCATCATCCAAGGCACTGTGCGCATGGTTCTATTCAATGGGACACAGCATCAAGATACTCGTCTCCTACCATGGGCTAGGACTTCCTGCAGGTTTACCAGGTTTCTCAGTCAAGGTGTCATCTCTATTGGGAAAATATACTGGAAGTGAATGAAATGGAAAATGCACGTGTGTGTGTTTCACTCTTTTTAATAAAACTTTTTAGACACAGAAAAATAAAGGGAACAGTTTCATAAACATCCACCATCTAGATTTAACAATGTATATTCCATCCAATTAAAACAATATTTCATCAATGTATAAATTATTAACACTTGCCACCCTTGATTCATCCCATGTTTTCAATGAAATATTAAAGTCAAGTAGACATCATGATGTTTCACCCCATTTTAGTTTCCATCTCTAAAAAGTGAGCACACTTTGCTACAAAATCCAAGACCATTATCACAGAACAAAAGTGTAATAAATTAAACCAAATTCATACCTCTGGCCACAGAGGACTGAATTTGGGCTGGACTTTCTTATGACGGTTGGGGGGAGAATGGTTCATCACAGTTGGCAAGCCTATGGGATCTCTCTAAATTTGTAAAATCCCACTCAAATGTGTTCTTCCATGCCTGGAAACACATCATCCCCTTCTCCTTTATCTATTTGCTTCATATTCATTTTCTAGGATTAACCTACAATGTAATATCCTGCAGGAAGTCTTCTCTGATTACCACCTCCAAGTATGAGTTTGTTCACATCAAATAATTGAGAAGTTTCATTTCTCTATTCTTGTTATTGCCAGCTACAACATAAACTCGAGGAGGGGAGGACACACAGCACCCAGTGGGCATGGGGGGAGGCGTACAGGTCCCCCTACTTGTACCTCTATCCAGACAACCTCTTAGAGGTGTGCTGTCTGATATGGAGCAGCAACAAGTCTCTTTTTGAATTAAAATTAATTTTAGTTAAATAAAATAAAAAATCTAGTACCTCAGTAACATTAAAAATCAGTACAAATAAAGACCAATCACAATACCATCCTTCGAGTACTCAACAGCCACATGTGACTATGCACTGGAGAGCACAGATATAGAACATTCTAACACTACAGAAAGTTCTAGCGCATTGGTGCTCATCTGGAGCGGGACTGGGTAAACTATAGCCTGTGGATCAGAAACCACATGACGCCCAAACCTGTAAGTCTGCTTCACACACAGCTGGAGACCCTCACTGACCATCTGGCCCAGTGGTTTTCAGTGCAGAGATAAGGAATCAAAAGTCCAGAGAGGGGAGGTGTCTAGCTTGAGGTCACAAAGTTGTCTAGGAGAAGGTGACGGCCTCCTATATTACACTGGTGTCCTTTTCTCTCTCTCAATGGTGGGTAAAGACTGGGGGACTATGCCACCTCCTGCCAGCCTGAGAAAGTTCAATGCTCTCTCAGCCCCAGGCATCCAGAATCCCCAGAAAGTCCTCATTTCCTTTCACAATGACCAGGGAGCCTTATCATTCCCAAGGACACTCTTCCTGACCAGGGTCAAGTTCTGCAGCTGGGTCCATTCTGGGTCAGCCACAGGAATTCCTCCTAGATGGCAACTCTGTCCAGCCTATGTGCCAAGGCGGCAAGGGACACAGGGAGTCCACTCCAGTGTGGTTACTGTGGGGGACAGACCTGGAAGGGCACAAGGGATGAAGAAGGATGTCTAGAATTCTACCCTGATTCTAGATTCCCTGCTTCTGGGTTCTGTCCAAGATAACTTTCTGCAATAATGTAAACATTTGTCTGCACTACCAAATACACTCATTATTAGCCCCATGTTGTTATCAAGCACTTAAAATGTGGCTAGTGTGTGTGAGTGAGGAACTCAATTTATCACGTAATTTCATTTTAAGTAATTAATTTATAAATAAATAACCACAGGGAGAACATTTTTGAAACATTTGAGAAAGGACTTCTGCAAATGCATAAAAACAATGAGAACACTGGTAAAAAAAAAAAGGTCAAAATCAACTTTTCAGAAGTCTAGAAATTAATCAACAGCTTGTAAGAATCTGAGGAGGGTTTAGTGAAGAAACATGGTGGAATCTTGATAACGGGAGCAAACTTTGTGGCATTATAACTTGCACTATTCCCATCGTGCTCTCACAATATCCTACATAACTTTGAAAACCATCAGTCTCAGAACCATGGTAGCTGAGACAACCAGCAGCCAAGCAGACATGATGGGTTTGGAGCTCTGAAAATAGCCATCCCCACTGAACTGTCACTAGGTGACCTGCCTGGCAGCTTCTCGAAAAAGCCCCATGTTCAGGGCTTGACGTTACTTGACTCAGAGCTTGCCCAGGGAGGAAAGTCTGTCACCAGGGCACTTGCTAAAAATATTCAGGGCTGATTGTTTTCTATTGTAGCTGTCTGAGGGAGTGATACCAGCTGAGGCAGGCAATGGTGAGCCAAAAACTTAGAAGAAAAATTGGGGGAATGAGATGTCCACAGGGGGCTTTGAAAAGCTCCAGTGTATTTGCGGGCATCTAGAGGGCCACAAGTGCTCATTGCTGTGGCACGCCCAGGAAAGACTTGAGACCATCTTAATCTCTCACCTCTAGTTGAAGGGTTGGCTTAATATCTGAAAACTTGATTATGTATTACACAATATTAATAGAATAAGGGCCAATACCACGCAATCTCGACCATATATACAGAAAATAATTTTACAAAATACAACGCCCTTCATGTCTAAAAAAGAAAACACTAACAAATTAGGAATAGAAAAAAACTTTCTCAACCTATAAACAGCATCAATGAAAAACCCACGGCTAACAGCATATTCAATGGTGAAAGACTGAAAATTTCCCGCTAAGACCAGGGACAAGAAAATGATGTCTTATCATATCTCCTATGTTAATCACAGGTACTAGAGGTTCTAATGAGGGCAATTAGGCAAGAAAAAGGAATAAAAGAAACCCAGATTGGAAGGGAAGAGGTAAAACTATTTGTTTTGCAGATGAGAAGATATTGTATATAGAAAAACCTAAAAAATACACTCCTCCCCACAAATAACATGTGAATCATATCTTAATAGGTGTATAAAAAATTTAAATTGCCCCATGTGGTTAGTGGCTCCACTATTGGAGAGCACAGTTAGACTGCTGATATTTGTTGAAAGTCTCCAGAAGAGGAAGAGGAGCAGGATGCTGGAGGTTGGTGGCACCAAATGTTAATGCTTTTCTCATCCCCCAAAAACCTATGGAAGGATATGTTAGGATTAGCTGACAAGGATGTGGGGCAGAATGGGCACGATGTACGTGACTTCCAGATCAATGATGTGTCACGGGAGCTCAGAGTCATCAGCCACCAGCTCAGCCAATGCTTCCAATCTCCTCAACCTACATCAAGTCGGTGACCAGGCAGGAGTGGAAAATGTCTCACAGCTGGCTGCCTCTGTAGAACTTGGTGACCTAGAACAAACGCGAGGGAGAGTGGGTGAGGTGGAGGTCTCCTGGGGATGCAGGGCGCCACTGGAGCCAGTGAAAGATCACAGACCTTGGGGCAAGGGAGACCTGACTTCAAATCCTGGCTCTGTCCCTAACACACTTTGTGACCTTAGGCACAATACTCCCATTTCTGAGCTTCAGTTTACCCATGTGAGAAATGGGGATGGCAGCTAGGACATCACCTCTGGACACTGAGAGAACCCAGACATGCAGGGAAAGTGAAGGGTTGAAACAATCACATAACAGATGTAAGTCAGATGGAGGAATGATTGTGCCCTTAGGGCAAGGAGAGACGGGAGAGGGAGACTCCACCTGGTCTTGGGTGTCCCCGAGCAGGGCAGTGTACTCCAAGGATGTGGGCTCCGAGTTGTTGAGGTTCCAGCTGATGATGCAGAAATGTAGCTGGTACTCTCTCTGGATGGATAAACTCTGGACTGCAGAGCTTGAAGCCACCGAGAGGAAGAGCAGACAGGTGGAGATTCTCGGCTCCCAGCACAGAGGCATGGTGGCCCACGGGGTCAGCGTGGTGGGTACAGACAGCGTCCACACTGGTGGCTGCCCCATCCTTCTCAGGCCTGGGGAGAGAGGGATGTGGGGACTCTAGAGAGAGGTCATGAAACCTCTGGGGTTGGGGGCCAGAACAGGAAGGAGGAAATGGGAGGACTGTGGGGAGACAGAGAAGGGTGGTCACAAAAGTGGTCATTAGGGGCAAATGCTCAGGGGAGGGTCTCACCTGAGGGAGAGCAGTCTGCAACTCGAGTAGAAGAGGCCCAGGCTGCTGTTCTTGAACAAGGATCCAGCTGGGGAGGAAGGAGGAGGAGCAGGAGGGACAGGGGTTGAGGGAGGGGCTGCGTGGGATTTAACCCACCAGGAGCTGCTGGGACCAGGGTCTCACCAGGCTCTGCAGGCCCCTCTCAGTGAAGTTAATCGTGGCTTAGTCTTTGATCATGTCTGAGGAATACCAGAGGGTGGAGATGGTGACGTTGACTGTGAGGGTCTTCATGTTGCGCCCCAAAGCTGCAAGACGAGAGGGAGAGCGATGGCCGTCTCTGAAAGCTGGCCTGAGACCACACCAGAGTCCTGCACTCATTATAATCTGTCGTCTTCTGTCCCAGTGGCACCACCATCCACACGTGCGTGTGGATCCACCCAAGTCAGAACCAGCATATCTGCTCAGCTCCTCCTCCCTCCCAGTAACACCCATTCACCTTGCACACTTGTCCTCACATACATTCCCTCTCTCCATACCTGTCCTAGTTCAGGTCTTAACTTCCTTCACCCGGACAAACACCCCAGCAGGCTCATTGGATGCTCTGTCTAAAGGATGTTCTACGTGGACTACTAGAAGAATCTTTCTGAAATGAATACCCCACTAGGGCCACCATTGCTCTAGTACCACCCATGGCTCCCTACGGCCTTCAGTGTTTAGTTCAACCTTCTTGACCTGGCACTCAAGGCTCTACTCAATCTGACTCCTGCTGACCTTTCAGTCTCATTTTATCCATCTACTGCGGGTTAATTATTATGCTTCATGCAACCCAAATTCGGTTCAATTCTCCCCATACGGAATGTTGTTTCTGGCCAGAGTCTTTGCTCATGGAATCCCCTCTGCCAGGAAAACCCTTCATCCTCTATTTGCCGGGGTCCCTCCTACTCATTCTTAAAGACTTCATTCTGGTGAAACTTTCTCTAGCAAGCTCTTCCCCTCCAAATTATGCCAGGTGCCTCTCCCCGAAATATCTCATATTGTATTATAATGGTGTGTTAATTTCACAAGACTAGGGGCTCTCTGAGGGCTGGTCTTAGACTGAATCGTTGGTGTAATCTTTGTAATCAGCATGAATGCCCTAAAACCAGAATTTCACACCCTGGCTTCCCAGCTCCTGGATCACAACTGGCTGGTAGGGGCTGGAGAGCTTCTCTTGCAAAGGAAAAGGCACCCCCAGATACCTGTGGTGGCTTCTGGTGGCACAGGTGACGACCAAGTATGCAGGGATGTGGTGGCCGGCTAGGGAGCTGTGGAGAGGGCTGTCAGCAAGGACGGACAGAGTGGGAGGAGCCCCTAGGCTCACACGGGCTCCATCACTGGCTGTCTCAGGACCACCATTCACAGGTGAAGCATAAATGAGAGTGAGGGGACGGGTGACTGTGTGAGCAGAGGGATGAGCAAGCCTGTGGATGAGAGGAGCCCAAGAGAGAGAGATAGGTGAACAAGAGAGACTGAACTTGGAATAGAGATAGATAGACAGGCAGAAAAATGGGAAGATGGATGGGATACCTGGAAAATGAGGACCAAGAGTGGGGCTCTAGGAGAATTAAAGTGAAAACCACGTGGGGTCAGAATGTGGTGGAGAACATATCTGTGTCTAAGGCTTTCTCACAATGGGCTGGGACTCTCCACCAGAACCCGGGAGGGAGAGAAGGGATGAATTAGGTCACTTCCAGGTGCCTCCCTCACCAAGGACAGCAGGTGAAGGAGAACAAGTGCTCCCAAACCCCAAATGCAGACGAGACATAGGAGATCAGGGCCAGGAATACTCACTGTTGGTAGTCAGGGCCACGGCTCCATAGGTGTAACCTGTGGAGAGAAGGTGAGAGGAGATGAGCAAGAGTTGGGGTGAACATAAAGAATTAAGGGAGAGGAAGGATGTAGGGACATTTGAGGGGAAAGCAGAGAGGATGAGTGGAGGGGTGTTCAGGGGGAAGGCAACTAGATGCAAGGTGGTTGGACCCAGTGATCACACAGTGATGAGAAGACTGAACCCTGACCAGGAGGATAGAGAGATGGATCATAGCTCACTTTAGAACAAAGGAGGGAACACAGAACTCCGACTGGGAGAGAGAGCGTGGCTGTAGCAGAGCCCCTCACCACTGACGTAGAGGCTGTCCCCGTCCAGGGTGAAGGAGCCCAGGTGGGTGATGCACTGGGTCTCATGGCTCAGCTCCCAGTAGAGTCACTCTCTGTCCAGCCTGGGGCCTGCAGGGGTCAGAGTGGAAGGTGCAGATGATGTCCACCACAGTGGCTGCCCCACCCTTCTCAAGCCTGGGGGAGGAAGATCATGGTGAAGTGGAATACTGAGCAGGGGTCATTCTTGGTGCCGAAAGTGAGAGAGGGGAAAGGAAGAGGCTGATGGAGATGCTGAAGGGGCTGCTCTGATGCCTGCAGGGACTATCCTAGGTGTCTCCCGTGTGAGACAACCCCCTCACAAGTAAGGCCTGACTTCTTTTAGGATGTCGAGGGGGGCCTGTGAGTGGCAAAGAGGGGTGAACACACAGACCTGGGTAAGGGGGCACCTGCAGGTCTGCACGGACAGCAGCGAGGAGCACAGTCAGTGCCCTGTGCCATCTGACACATGCAGGCAAGAAAGTACCGTTATGTTCTCTCGGTTCTACACTCCAATATCTTTTCTTTCTACTTCTTTCCTACTCCACAGCCATCATCCAGGCCTAGGCAACAATCATCTTATTCCTAATCTTATTCCCAGCACCTCCCATCTTGCATATTAAGTCTTCATTCTTAACCATGAAGTCCATTTTTACCCACATGCTTAGACCAAACCCTAATCACATCATCCTTCTACTCGCATCTCTCCAGAGTCTTCCCACTGGTCTTAGAACAGAGTCCCAAGTCACCCCTGATCTGGTCCTGCCTTTCCTCCCCTCGCTGGTGTGGCTCACACCCCTCCCCCTGTGTTGACTCGGCTCAGCCATCCCTCTTCTCAGTTCATGGACACACCAGGCTCTCTGCTTCAAGGGTGTCCTCATGCGGTTCCTCTGCCTGAAATGCTCTCTTGAACACACTCTCACACCCTCACTCCAGTCTAACCCTCTGACCAGTTAAATCCAGTCCCAACTACAGCTCTCAAGCTACATATCAGTCCTTCTCAAGAGGGCTTCACTGCCCCCTCAGGTTGATTCCCCTTGTGCCAAACTCCTACATCACTCTCATCATTAACTTTTCAAAATCCAAATTCCCAAATACAATATAAATTCCATGGAGGTGGGACAAGGTCTCTCTGGTTCTCCAGGTCCCCATGCATGTGGCCCAGGGCCTGGCTCATGAGATGAGGAACCATCCCGGTTTGTCTAGGACTGCCCTTGTTTGAACACTAAACGTCCTGTGTCCTGGAAAACCCCGCTGTCCTGAATAAACGAGGATGGTTGGTCACCATAAATTATACACTCAAAGACTATCTATTGCATGACAAGCACACATTCCCCTCAAGAACATCACAGAAAGCTAGAATGAAAAAGTCACACACACATACACACACAATTAGTAGAGGCCAACAACTAAATACAAAATTATTTAACAAGATTCTCTGCAAAGTGAATCACCAGACCGTTATTTCAGAAAAGTTTCAAGAAACAAAGTTAATTCCCTTTAGAAGGCAAGGTGGTGAGGACAGTCTTTTTGGAGACTATTGCCCTTCCCTTCAGTCTACAGTGTTGCTTAGTATTCCTCCAAATGATTTGAAATGTCATAAAGAAAAAAATGTTCTAAATGAATCTGGCTACTGGCAAATTCAATTTTAAATTTGTTATTAATACAAGGAAGTTCCAATCATCTTTTTCCCTGAATGCTCCTCTATTTCAAATTTTTGTGGAGGATTTATAGGACTTTAGAAGTCAAATTGAATGGGTCTAAGGAATGTTGCTGAGTATCCCTGCTAATATTTCATGGGATGTCTTCTAATACTACATACACATGCAAAACATTTCTGTATTTATATTATATATAAATCCTGACTTTTGAGTATTATGCAATGCAAGTAAATCTATATTTTCTACTATAATACACATTTGCAGTTATTTACGTTTGTTTCATGTGTTTTTATTTGCATATAACTGTACTTACTGAAATATTTACCACACAGAACCACACACAGCTTACCATCTTTCCATCCATCAAACATCAACAATATTTCTCAAGATACCCTCACTCTCAGTGACTCCATGTGGTGACAACCTGAGCCCAGGAAAGCCCACTGGCAGGTCTTCTGCACAGCGGAGGCTGCCGGAACCTGTTGGTACCAGGTCCACAGGGTACTCACCTGGTCACACAGAAATCCATGGATCAGCGAGGACAGGTGGACCCTGAGCCTGGTTTCACCTGAAACTTGAGCTCCACGGATGCTTTTCGTGTCTGAGGGGGGATAAAAAGCGCAAACAAGCTTTTGAGGCCTTTTATAGGGTGTTGGATGGAAAGGACAACCCCATTCACTTTTCTATTTTTGTATTTACTGATTTAACTGTAACTGTTAGCTGTGGCTGGATTTTCTCGATTCCTATCCAGCCACCTGCTGCTCCCCGAGATGGGAGAAAGCAGCTTCGTGCTGTGTGCACTTGAGTCACTCAACTCACTTGGCTGGACAGAGACTTTTTGGTGACTCTGGACACTTTAAACAAGCTTGTCATTTAGGGACCCTGTAAGTGACTCGCTGACTTGTCAACAATTTCCACACTTCATTCAAGGCTCGGGAAATTTTCAGGCCCTGGAGCAGGTTTCCCAACCTCGGCACAACTGATATTCCGGGCCAGATAAACCTGTCAGGCTGTCCTGGGCCCTGGAGGACGCTGAGCAGCATCCCTGGCTCCCCCTCTAGATGCCAGGAGCACCCCAATTGTAACAACCCAAACAACGTCTGCAGACGTGGATAAGCCCTCTGGGGAAAAAAATCACATGGAGGACGATGATCTGGACTCTGAGGAGGGGACAGCGGCTCCCGGAGCCAGGAGGAACAGCAGCCTTGGGCGCACTGAGCCAACAGCCCCGGGGGAAACGGGGCTCCGGGAGGACGGAGGGACGCCGGGCCCTGACGGGGCTTCCCCTGGCCCAGGCCCCTCCCTGGACCGAGACTGGAGCCAGGATAGCCCACCGCTCACCGAGCACCGCCCATGAGGGTGAACGTGCACGGGAATGCTGTCCGCGCCAAGACGGAACACACCGCGCAGAACGCCCCCTCCATCCATGGCGCCGCACGTGCTTCCGGTTCCGGTCTCGGGCGGGAATTCGGGGAGGACGAACGTTTGGGGGCTGCGGGTTGAGGCGGCGGGCGGGGCGAGGCCGCACACCCCAGCCTCGGGGGAAGTGTCTAGTTTCTAGAGTGAGTGAGAAGCTGGAAAGCGGGCTGGGTCAGCATCAGGGACAGGGACAAAATCTAGGGGCGGGGCTGTGTGCGGGAACCAGTTCTAGGGGCGGGATGTGGGTGGGCACAAGGCTGTGAGTGACAGCAGGCCTGGGAGGCGGTTCTGTGGGCGGGAACAAGGGTGCGGGTGGGGCAGTGATCCGGGACCAGGCTGTGGGCGGGGACGAGGTTGTGGGCGGGGCAATGAGACGGAACCAGGCTGTGGGCGTGGTCCCGGCTGTGAGCGGAGCAAGACCCGAACGTTGTGGGCGGAGACCAGTTCCAGTGGCGGGAAGAGGCGGGGATGTGGCTGGAATAATTCAGGCAGACTTCACAGGGGGAGGAAATCAGCTCCACGGGCGGGGCTGGAGGCAAGGTTTTCCGTGGACCCCTAGACTGTACAGGTAACTGGATGATGAGCAGCTGTTCTTCATTCCTTTCCCCACCTTTACACAGCCTCATAGAATGATGTGCCCATATTTAGAATTCTAAATTTTTTGTGCATTTGTTGTTAATTTCGTTAAAAAATTGGATCATATATTCCCATTTCTCTACAACTTGCTGTTCCAAGCCAGTAGATAAGGATATAACGCTATTTTAATTTTAAAAATCTGGGGGGAGGGAGACCTACGTCGTAAGTGCACGTATAGGAAAACTTCAAAGAGTGGTCCAAAGTCAATAAAATATTCTCACTCTACCACTGTCTCCCGTTACTTTTGCACAGAGATAAACACCCTTTCCTGCTCTATCCTTCCAGATATACTGTGTATATGTGGGACTGTGTATATGTTCAAGCCCAAGAGGGATGTCCCCAAGCAAAACCTGAAGCCCATGAATTGTCTCATGCATCAGAAGTTAATGATAAGAGATTTAATTTTCTGGTGGAAGGAGATGAACCAGTGATAAATCCATAGGAAGACAACAAAGAAACAAGAGAATTTTACCATTTAAAAGGTCAAAGGAAAAAGTGAGAAAGAAAATGTATTCATACTATCTGACGTAGCACATCTCTGGATAAGATTCATATGCTATAAAATGGTAAACACTTATGTCATAAAACAGTAGACATCGAATTTTGATTTATCCTAATTCATTAAATAGTTAAATTGGGCAAGGGGAATTATGTTTTTCACATATGTAGGAACTTTTCATGCTGATTTTTTCAGAGAAAAAAGCATCAATAGTCAAAAGACGAAAAATGAAAAAGCTGTATGAGTAGCTAATTTAGAAATATAGATTTTCAACCAGAAATTTAAAGTTGTTGTTTTTGGAACCAGAGTCAAGAATGGGGAAGGTAGCTTTTCATTATAAGGCTTGGAGTATTATTTGAGAGATGTGCGTATACATACACACACACGCACACACACGGGAGCCTGAATTTGTATTCCAAAGGGATCATCTAACTCTACAAAGAATTTGTAAAAAGGATTCACTTTGCAACAGTAGAACGTATTTTGAAAACTACAGACTTCATGCATTAAAAAAGCTGTCATCATCCCGGTGGAAAAATGAATGAGACATCACTTTCCAACCCACAGGGTGATAAGCATTTTACATACATTACTCTTGAGTTTTCTCACAGCAACCCATATGGAAGATGGTATTATCTATCTCCATTTTGCAGATGAAGAAACTGGTGACAGCATATTGCTAAAATTTTCATATAAGTTCTCAATAGATATTGTTTTATGTTAAAATTGGTTATTGAATTTTCTTTTCATTAATAAAATATGTGTCACACTTAGAAATAAGCAAAGGCTGTGTAAAAACAATTTAGCAAAACTACAGTTTTCTTTTGATATATTTAAATATAACAATCACTTTATTATTTTTCTGCTCTCTGCCTCACATCTACGAAGATACTTCCTATCCTAAAGGCTTACTAGAAAACTCTACTAAAAATCAAGAATCAGGGAATACCCATATTATGCAAGGTTCCTGAATACATGCAAAAAAAGCCATTATAACAAATTTTTGTACCAAAATCTTAGATCGTTCATGAACTGATAACAACACAAATCATGATTAGGCAAGGTATTTCTGTAGAATGATAAATATTTAAACTTTAGACATTTAGAAAGGTAGTTCATTACAGTAACTAATGTGTATAAGAAGAATTTTTTCAAACACACCAAGTGCCAGGAAATCATTTGACAAAATGCACTGCAACATTATTCACAATAGCCAAGAGATGGAAACTACCTAATTGTGAATCCATGGGTGAAAGGATGAAGAAAATCTGGGGCATCTATACAATGGAATATTATTCAGCCTTAAAAAGGAAGGAAATTCTGTATTCAGAATTGCTTGACTGGATAATTTCAGTAGTCATGTGCTTTCTTCCTTAGTCCCCTCTGGTCCATTCACCAACCAGGAACCAGGGTGATCCTTTTACAACGTAAGCGCAACAACATCTAATAGATCCCTAAAAGAGAATTTGGAGGTGGACTGCCTGGCTACCAGCTGTGTGACATTGGTCAATTACATAACCTCTAATGTTCCTCATCCATACAATAGAGGTTAATAGTATTGTCTTCATGGCACTGTTGTGAGGATTAAATGAGAGAATACATGTCTGATGCCTAGAAAGTGCCTGGCACATGATAAAGCATCATGAAAAATTTAACTGTAATTATAATCAAATTAAATATTGTGATGGCCTATTAATTATGTTGAACCATATGAAATTTCTAATACTCAACCATTTTGACCCATTATTATTGTTGAATAAATGATAAAACTCAGTCTAGGCAGGTTTGGTAGAGTCAAAAAGGATTGGATAAATTAAAATATTATTAGAAAAAATAAGCTTAAATAGATTGCTTTGCAATTTACAAAGCAGTTTCTCATACTTTGTTTCATTTAATCTCTATAGAATGCTTTGCAGGGTATTATTACCACTGTCTCTGAAGGAGTAACTGACTTTCCCCAAATCACACCACATTAAATAACACAATTAGAGTGGAAACATCATTTCAAGTATAAATCCCATATGATATTTTGTTTCCCCTTCAGAATATCATCGGTCCTCACAAGAAAGTGATGAAATAATGCTGATTCCTAGGAACTTAGTCTTAAAGAGACATACTCTCAGATGATAAACACTACGTCTTTGAAACAGAGCTGTTGCGAGAAGTAACTTGGAACCAATGCTTTCTGGGTTTTCAAGTCCATGATTAGACTTCTGGTAAACCATCAAAGAAGGGAAAGGGTGAAAAATATTCCAGAATGAAAAAATTTTGACATATATGTAACATTATTGATCACCTCAATATTCTCTTTTTGTTTATGGTCTGTGTCACCCTACTAGAATATAAATGCTCTTATGGTAGATCACTGCTATCGTGCAGCAAGAAGTAGGTGCTGAGTAAATATTTATTAAAGGAATGAAAGTGGCCTTGAATACATCTGCTCTTTACTCACCAGAGAACAGCCCCATAGCAGGCACATGGCATCATTAACAAAATTTTAAAAATCATATCCTTATTAGCTCCTAACCATGGATACAAGGCTCCCATTTATTTCATACTTTCTAAGTACTTAAGCATTCTGGTGTATTAGGGAGTGTTTCCACAGCCTTTCTGTAAAATAAAGCAAGATTTTTTGGCCCGTTGATTGCTGTTTCTAGCAGGGCCCATCTCTATACTTACCTCTAAACAATTTACTATAGATTTGTTATCCCAATGAACAGCGATTTGGTATGGAACCTGTTTTATTAGTGTCATGCTAAAGTAGACATTTGATGTGTCTTTAAGGGGTGATATGGATAATAATGTTGATGCAGAAGAAGACAAGTGGAAATTCTCCCTGGTCTCTGTCAAGTGCATCTGGGTGAAGGATATCTTGTTGTCACTGGATTTCAGAACTCAAAAAGACTCGTCCAACTCTTCATGTTACAGGTGAAGAAACTGAGGTCTAAAGAGGTTGAGAGATTTGACCAAGACTAATGCCTGGGACTAGAGAAAGATCCTCTGATTCTCAGCTGGCCACGTTGTCATAAGATCTCCAGCTCCAAACAGCCAAGAGAAGCAAGTCTGTTGATTTCCAGACAGAAATGATTCCCCTTCACGTTTTTACTTTTTCCCCCTTAGATGTCTGCTCTGCCGTGACAAGGAATTTATCTGATGTTTATGCTAAACTTAAGAAGATGAAAATGCTCCTGGCAAACACTTGTGATTCAGTGTGGCACTGGCGACCACAGTCATGAAAAAATGAGAATCAAAAGAATAAGAGGTAAATAATATTAGAGAAGAAGAGAAAATCTATTAATTTAGTGGGATATAACTTATAAAGTTTAGAACTGGTAAATAAGTGCAGTAAAGTATAAGGAAGCTAGATTCCTATATGAAACATCAAAAATACTGTTACATGAGCAATAATTACTTTAAACATGTAAATAATTATTCCATTCATAAGAGCAATGAATTATTTAAGATGAGTTGTTAAAATAATTGGAACTACACATTAGTTATATGAAGAAGATTATAAAGAGATACAAAGCGTGTAAAAGCTCTGATTAAATGCAGAGATATTCTATACTTGTGATTGAAAACAGTGTTTCAAAGATATCAATTTTCCAAACATTATTCAGATTCCATATGCTTCAAATCAACTTTTAAAATGATGTAGTGTTTGTTTTATAGACTAATAGATATCCATTTGTAAAATAAAACACTGGACCATCAACTAACATTAGTCACAAGTAAATCATTCCAAATGGATTATAAGGGCTAAAATTAAAAGGAAAAATCCCCCGCGTATAACAGTGGTGGATGACAATATAGAAGAATGTCCATAATCTTAAAATTAGTGAAGATATTCTTAATATATATGCTTAAAAATGTCTGGTTGAAAAGAGGAAGGAGAAAAAGTAAAATGGAACGTGATATGGTCTCTGATTTTCTTTCAGAGATTTAATCTAGAGAAAAATATTCCAGTCTACGATATTGGATAAAGAAATAGAAATCTGTGATAATTACACAAATAATGAAAGGACATATATAAATGGTAGCATAATGTATCAACTAGCTTCTGCTGTATAACAAACCAACCTAAAATTTGGTGGCTACAAATAAGAATAGTTTACTTTTTCTCAAGATTCTGTGGGCTAACTGGGCAGTTATTTTGATCTGGACCTATTGTTGGCTCAGCTGGGATTGGCTGGTCTAGGACGGCCTTACTCACATATCTGATTGTTGACTTGAAGTCACCTGGAGTAATAGAGATATGCAGTCTATCTAGACTCATTCACATATTGATGGCCTCAGGCTTCCCAAGGGCAGACAGAGAAGGACAAGTACCAACAATGAGCAAGTGGTTTTCATGCCTTTGCTTATGTCATTTGTTCATGTCCCATTGGCCAAAGCAAGTTACAAGGCCAAGTCTACCCAGAGTCAACGTGGGATGCTACGACCAAACAGACAGTGGGAGAAGACTAATATGTGGCCATTTTCGTAATCTTTCACACATAATTTTAGATGAGAATTAGTATGAATGTTTTTGTATTTGTTCATTTGAATGCCCAAGGAAAATTGTACAAAGCCAAAACAAACGTAAAGCAAAAAGTTAAGTGGAGATGTAAGGTAAGTTTAGTTGGTACTTAAAGTGGATCTGCAAAAATGTGGTAGTTTATTTTTCAAGTGTAGACAAGTTCTTGTGACCTATGAAAATAACTTACATTTCGATTATTTTCTCGCTGAATGTGTTTAATTCGTTAACACATATGATGTGTTTCTCTCTGGCCTTAGGAAAATAACGTAGCACTTGGGAGCAAAGATGCAGCCTAATAGCCCCACACTGGAGGCCAAGATGGAGCAGACATCCACGGCCACCATGACCTTGCGCTTGGTGCTGTGGTAGACGGGGAGGAAGGTGACCCAGACACTGCAGAACACCAGCATGCTGAACGTCAGGAACTTGGCTTCATTAAAGGTGTCAGGCAGGTTCCAGGCCAGGAAAGCCACAGTGAAGCTGCCCAGGGCCAAGGAGCCCAGGTATCCCAAGACACAGTAGAAAGCAGTGACCGAGCCCTTGTTGCACACGATGAAGATGTGGCGGTGTTCAGAGTGTGCATCTGTGTCAATGAAGGGAGGAGAGGTTCCGAGCCAGATCCCACAGAGACTCAACTGGATAAAGGAGCAGATGGGAAGGATGAAGTTAGGTTCCTCTGACACCAACCACTGCCACATCCTTCTCCCTGGTGCAGTGACCTTGAAGGCCGCAGCCACAGTCATAGTTTTGGCCAAGACACGGGAAACAGCCACAGTAAATACAACTCCAAATGTGATTTTTTGAAGACTGCAGGTGGCTGTCTTGGGACGACAACTGAAGAGGAAGGAGCAGAGGAAGCAGAGGGTGAGGGAGATTAGCAGGTTGTAGCTGAGAGTCCGATTATTGGCCTTGACTATGGGAGTGTCTTGGTGCTTCACAAAGACCCCCGGACCACAGCTGTGAGGACAGAAAAGCACAGAGCTGTGCAGGTCAGGGCCATCCCCAAGGGGTCCTCATAAGCCAGAAAGGTCACAGCTTTTTTGAGGCAGCAATCACACCCTCTGTTGGCATACTGATGATCTGGACACTTCACACACTGATCCATGTCGGGGGAGAGATGCAAAGTGTCCTCAGCCCAGGTTCAGTCATTCTCTCTCATTCGCATGCCCCCAAAGAAGGCATTGGGTAAGTTTAGCCAATTGTCTTCCTTTGTTGCTCCAGGCACCAAATAACAGAATGCTCTGCAGAGAACCATTCCCAGTTAATTCTGCCTATCTTATTTATGGTTAAGTAAACAACGCTATTATCCTTATCAGTATTTATCTTGCATATTCATGAAAGCAATTTTTTTCTCAGCAGAAAACCAAAAGTGCTCCCTGTCTCTCTGAGCTATACCCCTGTAAGATATGGCCTAGATTCACTCGTTCAATGAGCAAGCAGTTACTGGGAAACCTCCATGAGGCAGATAATATGCTACATTCTAGGGAAATAGAGATGACCAAGTCATAGACCTCACTCCTTGGCAGTTTCAAAATGAGACCCTTTCTACCATCTAAAATGATCTCCAAAACATTTCATCTTCATTTCACTTCCACCACTTCTGTTAAGATTTTAGTCACTTCTCTCCTATGTTATCATAAGATTCTTTTACTCTGGTTCCCTGCCCTTGTCCTGCATCACAAGTGATACTTCTACATGTAAGTGGGATCATGTTTATCCTCCATTAAAAAATCCGACAAACTCTTAGGAAGACCAAAAAGACTGTCTAACCTTGGTCTTTCCTACCTCTACTACCTCTGTTCTGATTTGTAAGATTCCCAAATCTTCATGTGGTTCTGAAACTGTTCCGTGCCCACTCATCCCTTCAGGTATAAATACATGCTTTTTCCTTCTACAGGGGCATTGCTCCTTCCTCTTTACGTCCCTTTAAATTCTCTCACTTTTCACGTTTAGAACTACAATCTGCCTGATAATGTTTTCTGTGGATGGTGTGAGGTAGGGTTGGCGAGTCATTGTCTTCTTCATGAAGACAGCCAATTTTCCCAACATGGTTTTTTGAAAAGTCTTTCATTTTCCCACTCCTCCTCAGTGTTTCCTTGTAAATCAGACGTGTATACATGAGTCCCTATATGAGCAGCTTGTATCTGAACTTACCATTTGGTTCCGTTGATTTTCTTGTTTATCCTCTTGATGAACCTCCTCTATTGTGATGCTATAATACTTGATGTCAGGTAGAGTAAGTCCTCCCACTCTATTCATTGTCTTCAAGATTTTCTTAGCTAAGTTTTTCCTTTATCATTTCCATAAGGATTCTATCAATTTTAATTTCCACAGAACGGGTCCTCATTTTAGCTGCAATTTTGTGGAAGCTGTAGATTAATTTGGACAGTTGTGATATCTGTTGAATTTTGAGTCTGTTCAGTCACGAATTTGATTTATCCCTCCAATTCTTTCAGTCTTCCTCCGTTTTTCTAAATGCTGTTCTATAAATTTATGGACAGAAATCTTTTGAAAGTCTCATTACAGTTATTTCTAGGTACTTCATACTTTAAGATGTTGTAAATGTCATTTTTTAAAATTTAAATTTTGAATGCTTATGACAGGTAGATGGAAGCCAAACTTTCTATATTAACCTTGTATTCAGCCACCTATAAACTCAGTTAATACCTTAATTTATATAGATTTTACATTTATACCATAATATCATCTGAAGATAACATCAATTTTACTTCTTCCTTTGAAGGAAATTATTCCTTTTGTTTCTTTTCCTGCCAATATTGTATCAGGCAAGACCTCCAGCAAAATGGCTTATAGAGGCAGTGATGTTGAACATTCTTCTCTTAATCTTGCTTTCAACAGTGTAAGACAAAGTTCCATTCTGTGAATACTGTGTATGGGAGTAAGAGAGTTTCCTTCTGTTCCTGATTTGGTAAGTGTTGTTTCTGTTGTTGTTGTTTGTTTTAAAATATGAATAGGTGTTTAATTTTACTAGTTTTTCTTAACAGTTATTGAGATTATTATTTCTCTTTTTTCAGAGATTAGTGTACTGAATTACATTGCATGAACCTAATTTGGTCATGGTATGTCCTTCTTATAAAATATAGCTAGCTTTGGAACCTTGATTTGATTTGATTTTTTTTTTTAGGATAAATGAATTTAATCCAAGAAAGAGAGTGGCCTGTAATTTCCTTTCCTACAATGATTTTGTTAGATTTTGGTTCCAATGTTAATCTAGTCTCTCAAAGTGAGTCAAAAAGTTTTCACTTTTTCCTATTCTCTGGAAGAGTTTGAGTAGATGTATATTATTTTTTACTTGAATATTTGGGCAGATTCATCATCTTTGTACCAAATAAATAGCTTACAATAAAATTTTGTAGAAATGTTTTAAAGGATGGTCTCAATTTCTGTAATAGGTATTGCAATATTCAGATATTTCATTTTTTCTTGAGGCAGTTTGGTAACTTTTATTTGCCTAGAAATTTGTGAATTTCCTCTAAATTTTCATTGTATCAACATGATGTTATTTACGTTTTCTTCATGTTAAAAATTTTCCATATGATCTGCACAGATTACTCCCTTTTCAGCCTTGGTATTATTTTGTTGTAATTTTTATCTTCTTTTGAACACTGGTACTAGGATTTTATTGAGCATATTTGTTATTTATTAGAATCTAATTTAGTTTTATTTAACCTTTTGATGTTTGTCTTTTATTTTGTTAACACTTCCTCTAATATTTATCATTTTGTGTTTTCTCTTTTCCTTGTGTTTACTTTTCTGCTCTTTTTCTAGTTTGTGATGAATGCTTAGAACTTAGAAATTCAACCTTTCTTTATTTAAATATATACAATAATATATAAATATATATAATCTAGGATTATATATTTCTCTTTAAGGATAGATTTAACTCCACCTCTTAAGATTTGATGAATAATATTTTTAATTGGAAATACATTCTAATTTCCATCATAGTTTACTCATTAATCATCGGTTGTTTACAAGTGTATTTATTAATCTCCAAGCATGTAGGAATTGAAGTTAGTGGACGTAGTGTTCTTTAGATGTGCGTATGGAACATATACCAAAACTTACCACATGCCAAATGTGCACGTGGAAACTTTATCTAAATAGACGACATGCCAGACTATATCATCAATCTCAGTACATTTGAAAAAAATTGAAATTATACAAAAGATGTTGTGAAATTAAGCTTCATATCAATCACAAAAATAAAATTAGATAAAGCCAATATTGAGGGGATTCCAGCATTGCACCGTTTAATATCATAAATCTGAGTAATTCCAAGATGTTAATTATTGTATGAAAAATCTTCAGTTTTGGTATTCTGTCCCTCTTCTATTTCATGACCCAACTCCCAAAGCCACATTGTCTGTGTTCTAGTCATGTTGAACCTTTTCTCAGTTCCCTAGAATACTAAATGCAGGGCTAATTTGCCAGTTTCTGACATTTCTAAGATTTCCACCAAGAATTTAATCCGCTTTCATTAGTCTGATATAATACTAATGCTATTGCCTCTATGAAGAAGTCCATGACACTTCCCTCCCCACAAACTTATATACTATCACTTATTTCATCCCATGGGTCTCTGTGTACCTATATTGCAGCCCTATGTCACCACCCTGAATTCGCATCACTGCATGTTGTCTCCCCTACTCACCTGTGAACTCGAGGAGATCAGAAACCAAGCTGTACCATAAGCTCATTGTACACTATGGAAATACTTACTTCTTAAATCAAACACAACCTTTCTGAGCTCCTGTTCTGTGCCAAGAACAGCATCAGGCACTGGAAAAATAAGGATTTGTTCAATGTGATATAAATGTAGCTTTAAAGAAGATTAAAAGTAAGGACTTACAATACCATGTGTTAGATTCCATGAGAGAGATTTAAGTTAGTTACTGTGGAGTGGTCATAAAGGGTTTCCTTGAGATCATAATGCTTGCAAAGATGCTAAAACGAGACAAGCAAGCTAGTTCAAGGTAGAGAAAGAGTGTATCATTTTGGGAGGAAATATTATTGGCTATAAAAGTTAAATTACTAAATGGAGGAAGGCAACATTTTGACCCTGCAGTCCTCATCACAGCGTTTCCGTTTCTTTGGGAGAAGGGTGCATACAAAAGAGAGGTGGAGAGCCAGCCCTGATAGCCTAGTGGTGAAAGTTCAGTGCTCACCACTTCGGTGGCCCATGTTGGTTTCCTGGTCATGAAACCACACCATCTCTCTGTGAATTGCCATGCTGTGGTGGTGGCTCACATAGAAGAACTAGAATGATTTACAACTAGGATATAAAACTATGTACTACAGTTTTTGGGACAATAATAAAAGAACAAGATTGGCAAGAGATGTTAGATAGCTCAGGGCAAATGTTTCCCTTCAAAAAAAAAAATAGAAGTGGAGAATGCTGCTGCAAGGCATATCCTCACCTATCTCATTGGAAATCACATTCTCTGGGCTGGGAATGCAAGCAATACAACAGGAAGCCCTGCTCTCTTGAGGGCTCTTCCTGAATCCCAGAGTGCAACTCTCACTGCATACAGAGTGTGGAGTCTGGAGAAAATCAGATAACACTTGGTAACAGCTGTGACTTTTACCTAATTTTCCCGTAACTAGAGTGTTTTAGAGTGTTGAGCCTTAACAAACTTAATCTTGAAATATCTAAATCCAATTCATTGGTTGGACGCCATGTTTATTGTATGATATCAAACACTGGTACACCTCAGAAATACTGTGGGTTTCTTTCCAGAGCACCACAATAAATCAAATATTGCAATAAAGTGAGTCAGACCAATTTTTTGATTTCCTAGTGCATAAAGAATTTATGTATACACTATACTGTAGTGTACTAAGTGTGCAGTAAAATTATCCCTAGAAAACATGTACATAACTTAATTAAAAAAAAATATTCCTGAAAATTACTAACCACCTTCTGAACCTTCAGCAACTTGCAATCTTTTGCTTATGAATGTCTTGCTTCCATCTTGGATTGTTGGTAAATGAAAAAATTACTTCAGTTGGAAGTGAATTGTTAAATTCCCATATGTGGCCCTTTATGAAGCTCTGAGGGGGCACAAAACCCCAACAAGATTTTGGTTATTCATGTGTGGTGTAAGCAATTGTGATTGGGTTCAACCCACCTCAGTAAATCCCGTGTCCCACTCAATCACCGCCTCAGATAAAGACAATTCTTGACCACGTGGAGCCTGTTGGAAATATTCTCCTACTTTTACCTTAAGTCCAAGACCTTTGGGAAAATTCCCAAAGCTGAGAATGGTTTACTCTGAATCTCATTTTCCTTCATCAGCCAAATTCACTGAGTCACCAGCAGGATTGTTAAGTTCTATGTTCCTCAGAAAAAGATGCAGCTAAAAGAGACACATCATCCTGTGGTGAAGTGGGCCCGGGTGTTAAAGAGAAAAACCCTGAATTGGGGAAAGCCTTTCATTGTCTGTAATCCTTGCTTCATAATTTACCTTTATTACAAGTATCCAATGAAGTAAAGCAAATGAAATCATATGGAGAACTAAAATATCATAATGTTTCTAAAATATCAGTTAGTTTCAAGAGATAATGCCTAAAGACAAGAATATTAAGATGATCAGTGGTGATAAGATTCAGACAAATCTCGAGTACAAGGTACAATCTAGCCACCCTCATGCACTCTCTGAATTTTCCCAGACCATCAATCTGCAAAATGATGTTAGCAATACCTAAAGTTGTTGCAGAATTAAATGAGATCATTTATGTAAAGTATTCACTATGATGTTCAGCACCAGATAGGCACATGAAGAACAAGTTCTCTTCTTGTCATTGAGGAGCTTCATGGGAGAAGACAGGATATTCCCTATTGAAACGTTAGGCAAGAAGGACGTTGGGATCCTTTGTAACACAAAGCATTGATATTGACTCATAGCTCACTTCCTCGTTGCCACTAGAACCTTCTTGTAGATGTCTTACTACTCAAGACTAGATATACCTCCTAGAGAGTGAAACAAGTATAGAAACTCTTGTGCTTTTCTAGGAGAAAGAATCCTAACTGCTTGGTTTGAGCACCTGTGGAACCATAAGAAAGTCACTTTTACGAGTGTACATTCTGTTAAGTCGAAGAGACTTTACCTGCCAGGGACAAAACACCAGACCTTCCCCATTTCACGTTGGCTGCATTTCTGCATGTTGAAGAAGCATCTTGTGAAGGTTCCAGGCCACAGCATACACAGCATTTTACATACTTTAACTCCATTTAGTCATGCTTGTGTCAAAAATCTGCCAAGGCAGCCATCCTAAGGAGGCATTAGGTGGACAATTCTCCGGTGTTTTACAGTAAGACTCAGAAATCGTGCAAGGAATAAAGGGAAACCACAACATAGTGAGGTAAATGTCTTCTGGATCTTTGGAAGGGTTAACTGTCTGGATAAAATTTTCAAAGACAGGGACCTCACTATGGTGGTGTGAAAAAATGAGAGTCCCATGGAATGAGTCGAGGATGAAATCTCTCTCACTGTGGATAAAATCCCACTCTGATGTCGTGACCCAGACTTTCCATATCACTAAATACTCCCAAGTAGAAAAGCTCAATCTTATGAGAGAGTTGGCATCATCATAAATGATAACCATATTCCCTTCTGTTTCCTCTACTTGCAAATCATATGGCCATGTCCTTGAGTAATATGACCTTTCAGTCACAGGAAACTTTTCCACAAAGGCTGCACAGATTCCATTCCTGTCCATCTCTCCTCTCAAGTCTTAGAGAAACACAACACCTTTCTTGTCTTCCGAGATGACCAGCCCCACCCAGATCCAACTGAAATGAAGCAGCAAAGAGTCCATGACAATGGCTAGAGATGTGTCCCTGGGGCCCATGTAATAGAGAGATGGAAACTGCTTATCATCATTCAGGGTAAGATCAAAAGGACCATAAGTAAGCTAAAACGAAAAGACAATTGGAAGCAATATGAGGAAGGGGATTGGCAAAAATCAGACTCTCAGTCTTGAAGGCTGTTCAGCAACACCTGGAGTGGTAGAAGGGGACTATTGCTCATTTCATTTTCTAATCATTTTCCACTCCCTGAAAGCTTTCTATAAAATAAGATCAGTCAGAGTTCCAGGAAACTGTTTTGTCTCCTTCCTCCTCAACCTTCTCTCTACTCCAAATAAAGGAAATGTCATACTCGATCGAGGTCCTGTACACGGACCCTTTGAGATCATATCTTTTGAGAGATGCACAAACCCAGTCTCCTCCTCTCTTCCTTTTTAGGCCTCTGAGAATGGCACCAAAGGAGACGTGGTTTCATCTCCCCCCATCCCACCCAGTCTTACCTGTGGAAATTTGTACAGTTCCAGCAGTGTTCCAATCTAGGCAGAAATTGCCCAGGTAGTTCCTGTAAGGACCGCTAGAGACTTACTCTCTCTCCTGCAGTCGTAATTAGGGATGTCCTTGTCCAACCCTGAGAGCCAAATCAGGGAACTCTCCAATGTCCTCCTTTCACTGGGCAGGGCATTACAGAGATCAAATCCCAGAGACATGTTGGGCAAGATATGAGGGTTCCTGTTGATTTCCTCAATGGCAAAAACCAAGGCCAGAACATACTAGTAGTTCTTGTACTGAAACCTGCATAGAGGGATAAGGATCCTTAGGGAAAATACTCAAAATGATTTCCTTCAAATGCAATACAATGACTTTATTAAAATGAATTTGCTATTGATTGGAATGTCTGTGGCAACAGATGGCACTCCTGAAGCCTTAGAATTTATAACTAAAGAAAATCACAGGAGTCCAGCTGTGGAACGTCCTTAGTGAATTCCACACTCATGAAAGAAACTGGCTAAATACACAGAAGAAATTACAATGAATGGAAAAACAGATCACATTCAGAGTAGACTTGTAAATGGCTCTTTGGTTCAGGATCCAAAATGCTTGTTTATATGAGCACACCATAAAATCCTTCCTAGAAGAGCAACAATATTAGCATGAGATTGGAGTAAGCCCTGGGGAGGAAGAATAGTTGCAACTGGAAGATACGTTAGAAGCATAGACGCATGACATGTGCACGTTGTGAATGGTGCAACAGAAGGTTGTCAATGAAATTGCCTAAACCTCTGTCCCCTCAAACCTGTGCGTCTGCCACCATCAAAACCAGGAAACTAAGGTGAACTTCAGAGATCCAATGAAGGAGGAATCATCAACAGGCAGGAACAATTGAAAGAATCAAGAAGGACTGAAGGGAATAGAAACACTTAGGAATCTAAGAGACACAGCATTGTAAATTTTAAAAAGCTTCTCATCCATTTCTTATTTTAAAAATATAAAATTAAAATTAATCATTAACATCTTTAACGGTACCTATTCCCGATAGCCCATATTGTCTTCATCTTTTCTACAGACTTTCTACACACAAATAACACATAAGCCAAAGAAAATTCTCTGCATTTCTATTGCCTGGGATTTGTAATAGCATCAAGAATAAAATAGAGCAGTCACTTGTATTTATTTCAAGTGTTCTATTATTTGAGGATTGATTATTACCCTAGTTCATGCTCATTGCTTGTTAATGCTCCCCCTGTCCATGTGAAGAATAGGTGTTCTTCACTTGTTAGGTATAGGGTTCGATGTGTATCCATTAAATGCAACTTGCTAATTTGTTTTTCAAATACTCTATTATTAGATATATGTTATTCTTTGTCTCAGAGGAAAGTTGAAATTCTTCACTATGATGATATATTATGTCTACCTCTCCTCGTCCTCTGCCTCCTTCCCCTGTACTTCCTCCTCCTCCTTCTCCGATTTTTCTTCTTGTCTTCTCCTTCTTCTCCTTCTCCTCCTCTTCCTTCTCCTCTTTCCTTTCCTAGTTGAGGCTATATTATCTTCACATGGCATCGTGTGTAGTACAACGACTATATCTTCATGCTAAGTTGAACTTATATACCATTGGGGATTAACCACTTAATTCCTAATGATGCTTTTTTCCTCATCTGTTTTATCTCATATTATTATAGCTACCCTGGGTTGATTTTTGATTGCTATTTTCCTAGCATATCTTTATATCTTCTATTCTGTTTTGAATTTCTAGTTTTCCATGTTTTTTAGTTTTCACAAGACTTGTAAACAAGATACAGCTAAATTTATCATTGTCGCATCAAATTTAACAATCTGTATTTAACTGGAGAATTTATTCCATTTACATTTGTTGTGATTATTTATATCCTTCTTTTGCTCCCACTATGTTTTCCTTCTATTTTTTCCACAAGTTTTATTATGTTATTTCCCTTTAAAATTTATTCATTTATACTTGTTTTCCATATTCTATTGTATCTCCTCTATTTGGGTGAGAGTTATATTCTCTACTTCTATTTTACCACCAGCCCACATTGCCTGAAGTGGATATAGTTTCTCATCTCCTGAGAAATTTATAGACCCTTTAACTTTCAGTTTTACCCTAATGAATCACTTGTTTTTGTTGTACAGTACTTTATTTCTCCTTTTTCTTTACTTTCTCTCATCATATCCATATCTAAATTATCTTTCATGTTTTTTAGTTCCTTGTCTTTCTATAAATTTGGTTTTCTATTCTCTCTTCTGTTGTAGAACCCATCTATGAAGTTTTAAAACTCAACAGTTATGTATTTTTCATCTCTTAAATTTCTATAAGGCCCTTTGCCAAATATGTCAGATCATTTCTAGAGTCTCCTGTTTGATTTTGTTATTCCATTTTTTGTTGTTCCATTTTTTTATACACAGTTATTTTATAGCTTGAAGTTGGTAAGTATAATAGTGAAGGTTTTAGTGTTTAAATCTATTGTTTTACTTTTAATTTTCTTATGTCATATGACTCTTATCGACAATGGCATGTATTCCTTATTTGTTTGGAGAACTTTGATTATGAGCTCATATTTGTCTGATTTTAATGTGTACAGAATGTAAGGCTTTAGTTTATATTCTTTCCTCCAGAAAAGTATGTCACTTGTTTCTGCTCACAGTCATGTGAGATGACACCAAGCTAAGTGCCTTTTTTGTGTGACTCACAACTAATCTGTGACTCCCAGATTCATTCTCTCAAGTCACTGGTGACTCAAAGACAAATCCTTTCATTAGAGGATCATACTGGCCTTTGACCACTGGGTGAATCCAAATTTGTCTAGTGCTTACAATTTCCTTCTTCTGTCCTTTGAGACTTGGCTTACATCATGTAAATTCAAGAATAAAATAACATTATATTTTATGGAAGATAGTGTTATGTGGAGGGAAACTCCTTTGAGGTATCTAGTCCTCCATACTCCTAGTATTTCATTCTTTTGGATACTTCTTTGCATTTCTTTCTTTCAATAAAAATTCTTTCTTTAACTTGAAAAGAAAATAAATTTTAAAATCAAACGTGTGAGCTTGGGAGTATAGAAATAATTTACACGCTATTCAACCAAATAAGTTTAAGATATAGAAAATTTTACAGTAATGTATGTATGGATTATGTACATTTAACTGAAACTAAGAACCTCTATTTAGAACATATTTAATCAAGTTTTAGGAGAAGAATCATTGAGATGCACACTTCAGGAACATTCTGTTTCTGTGAGGTGCACACATACTACAAATATACCTGATCGTCATGTGACAAGCCATGATATGGCCAACTTTAGTTCAACTTAGTTCAGGTGTGATATGGTCAATTAAACTTGAAGAAGGGAGAGTGTCCAGAGTGTCCAGAAGCCCCATGTGTTTCCAATGTTAGAGCCTTAAATACTGAGAACAAGGAAGAATGGTGCAGGTGTTGTATAAATAAATTGCAATGTCTAAAGAGCAGAGAACAGCATCCACATTAAAATTATTGCAGATTGTGTCACATTTCTGAAGATAAAGCACCCCTTTAGAGGAAAAATGAAGAACGCTTTTGTGTCAGTTGGGGCCTCCAAATGTTGATGTGGAGTTAGGAGTACAAGAAGATTATTGTGGCATAACAATTGTGAAAAATCAAAGGCTTGGGTAGGGACAGCTCGCACACTCATATACGGATTTTACTGCCTCTGAAATGAAAAAAAATAAGGAATGTTAGGCAGAGAAGCTTTGAATCACAATGTGGAGATGCTAGTCTCCACCCGAGACCTACTGAATCAGAATATTTGGGGTGGGGTATAGCAAACCTTCTGTGTTTTAACAAGGCTTCCAGAAAATTCAGATCCATAATCAAGTTTGAAGTTGACGGGTTTCAAAAAAAAACACTGTACCAAACAAGTGAACACTGAAAAATTAAAACAATTGTCTCAGTACTTTGTGTTAATGTGATTTTTAAAAAATGCAAAACACAAACTACTTTAAAGAATGTGTATAAAATTTAAAACCATCTTGAATCAAGAGTTTAATCTATACTTAGAGACACTGGATTTGGAGAAAAAGAAAAGAAGTAAAATACTAATTAATTTTTCATCTAACATTGAGGAGGCAGTGAGGCAAGACTTCAGATTCTGGGTTCTTCTTATTTCTCAAATTAAAATTATTGTAAAATAGCGGCCAACCTGGTGGCATAATGGTTAAGTTTGCACGCTCTGCTTTGGTGGTCTAGGGTTCATGGCTTCAGATCTCGGGTGTGGACTTCTGCACCGCTCATCAAGCCATGCTGTGGTAGTGTCGCATATAAAGTAGAGGAAGATGGTCATGGATGTTAGCCCAGGGCCAATTTTCCTCAGCAGAAAAAAAAATTCTAAAATAGAATGTCAAAAAGATGTATATATCCAACATGGTGGAGAAAAGTTTAATACGGAAAATTACTTTCAATGGAGCAAAACAAGGAAAACAGAAAAAAAGCAAAGTACAAAATTTAAAAATAAAACCACAGAGATAATGCTACATATAGCAGTTATACTATACTGAAGTTACTTAAATCACTTTTTCAATATTGACTGTTACTCTACATTCCACGAAGACATAGGAAACTAACACTGAACATTGATGCTGAAAGAAAGGAGATAGTCAGTGATATTCCATACACGTGCTCACAAAAGTAAAGCCACAACTAATATGAAACTTTTATATATGAATGTGTATAATGGTACACATATCTGAAGGCAAAATATTTAGGGACTAAAAGGTGGTTAGCAGTCAAAATGTATATGTTCAACTATAGTATCATATATTTAAAAAATGATTTTAAAAATATGAAGTAAAGTGAACTTAACTACAACCAAAGTAAGAGTATTCAATTAACTTCTCAGTATTTGTCCAAAAAATGTCAATATAGGAATCATATATATTGTTAACCTTGATTTATCATTAAATATGTTTGGAGCATACACACACACGTGCCTGCATATAAATATCAAACACCCTACTCCAAAGCAAAGAAAGCATATTATTATAAAATTAAGTCCTATCCTTGTCCAGCAAACAATTTCGACATAGCAATCAATTCCTGAAGCCGCCAGAAGAGAGATACATGGCCAACCACAGACATTCTGACTCAGTAGCTCATTAGAGGAACGGGCAGAATTGAAATCCAGTTCCTTAACCAACTTGCACGCAAAAATGCTCATTAACTGCCAACATATCTTAAACAAATCAGACAATTTATAAGCCAATAAACACTCTCATGAATAACTGTTTGGTCAAACAGGAAATCAAACCAATGATTAGAAAGCAGTGGTGATGGTTTGTAATTGGTATTAGAGTGGTGAACACGATGTAATCTATGCAGAAATAGAAGCATAAAGATATATACCTAAAATTTATACAGTGTTACAAACCAATGTTACTGCAATAAACAAAAATTATAAATAAGTAAATAAATAAATGAAGGAGTAACAAGGAGCCCTGGAGAGAGAGGAGAGAGAAAGGAAGAAGAGAAGAAAACTGTCTGTTCTGAGAGAAAATATCTCAGCAAGGGAGGAGGAGAGGGGAATCACCTCCTGCAAACCTGGAGGGGGAGAGAGAAGGGGAGGAAAGGGGGAGAGAGAATCCCCCTCTGACCATTCCCTGCAGGTTCTTAGGGCTGGCCAAATCCTTAACAAGACAGGTTGGCTGGAGAAAATCAGACCCAGCTGAAGAACATGAGTCCGTGGGAGGAACTCGGGAAACTGAGTCTCTCGCAACAATGGCAGGGAGTTTCATCTTGCATCCTCTCTTGTGCTAATGACAAAGGTGGATGTCGTGGGTGGGCCTGTGGGATGGGAGAAGGGATGAAGACGATTGTCATTCAGAGAGACATGTAAAGGTTTGTCCGACCAGTTTCCCCTGCACTGGAGTCAGGTCCAGAAAGGCCGGCACGGAGGTGACCAGGAACCGTCCTCTCTGTGGTGGGGCTGGCCCTGGGGCGGGCGTGGTGGCGGTGGGTGCAAGTGGGATGGCGTGTGAGTTGGCAGCAGCCAGCGGTGGAGGCAGCGACTCAGAGGTCATGGATCTCTCTCTCTTTCCCTCTCTCTCTCTTTCTGTTTCTCTCTCTCTCTTTCTCTCCCTCGGGGACCTGAGGAGAGGAAGGTGGCGCACCCTGCCCACCTCGCTTACATCCCCCATGGGCCCTACTTTCTCTGACCGCTCCGGGAGTCTTGCAGGTTTGTGTTCAACCCCCACACCCCCGCACAGGCCAAGGGCGCATGCGCGACTGCCAGGGCCTAGGGCTGGCTTCAAGGGTCCTCAGTGAAGGTCCCGCCCACCCGCCAGGCTCTGACGGGCGGGGACAGACCTCTGGCGCCTCCCCACTGCAGCTGTTCCATCGCCACCCTTCTGGACTTGGCTTCAGCTGTTGTCTCCCTCCCCTCCGCCACTCCCACTCAGTTGAAGGCCGCTTCCCTTCCTTGGAAGCATTGCTCTGGCCCTCATGGCCAGAGGCATACTGGGCTTCAAGCTCAAGGATCTGCCTGGGCCAGCTGCATCATCGAGGGGCTCCTTTCTTCCTGGAAAGAAAAAACCATGGCCTCACCCCACGTCTGCACTTTGCGTCTGCAGCCAGGTCAGGGGTAGGAAAGGCTCTGTGGAGTCAGAAGGGCAGAGACAGGCAGATGGCACCACAGGCCTGGGATTCAGGGCCAAGTGGGCAAGCCCTTCTGGCGACAGGTCCCAGCCTCCTCCCTGGAGTCGGGAAGGCCTGGCCTTCCTAGTGCCCAGACCACGGCTCCAGGGAGAAATCCGCCAGGGAGGGCACGCGTGAGACCTTCTGTCTGAGGTCGCATGTGTCACACGCAGGGCCACTGCAAGCCTGGCTTGGCTTCGCTGCTTCCTTCAAAGGAGGCTGGCCAACCAGCCAAACCTGGCACCTGGGCCAGGCCCCTTCCAAGGGGACGAGTTCTGGAGGACATAGCCCTGGGTACAGCTGCCAAGTCTCCTGGGGCGTGTGCTGGGCCACCGTCAGAGGAGGAAGCAGCCTGCCAAACGGTGTGCCAGACCTGAGATCTGGAGGCCTTCCACACCTGGGTCCCTGTCCTGCCCATGCCTCCCAATGGAGGACGATGGTCGTGGCAGTGGCGAGTGAGGTGGGGCTGGCACTGAGCCTGCCCTTGGATGACCCGTGAGAGGGCGCCGGGGCATGGGCTGCCCCTGGCTAGGTCTGAGGCACCGACCCATCTTGGGGCTGTCGGGGGCAGAGAGAGAATCCCTCTCCGCCATTTCCCTTCAGGTTCTGATGGCTGGCCAAATCCTTAACAAAACAGCTTGGCTGGAGAAAATCAGACCCAGCTGAAGAACATGTGTCCATGGGAGAAACCTGGGAAACTGAGTTTCTCCACACAGGGCAGAGATTCTCATCTTGCATCCTCTCCTGAGCTAATGACATAGGTATATGTCTTGGGTGGGCCTGGGGGATGGTAGAGGGGAAGAAGGCCATTGTCATGTAGATGAACATGTAAAGGCTTGTCTGAACCATTTCCCCTGCACTGGGGTCAGGTCCGGAAGGGCCAGCATGGAGGTGACCAGGAACAGGCCTGTCTGTGGTGTGGCTGGCGCCGGGGCGGGCGTGGGGGTGGTAGGTGGAAGTGGGATGGCGTGTGAGTTGGCACCAGCCAGCGGTGGAGGCAGCGACTCAGAGCTCAGATGTCTCTCTCTCTCTCCCTCTCTCTCTCTCTATGTCTCTCTCTCTCTCTCCCTGCCTCAGGGACGTGAGGAGAGTAAGGGGCTGCGCCCTGCCCACCTCCCTACTTCTCCCATGGGCCCTTCTTTCTCTGACAGCTCCAGGAGCCCTTTGGGCTTGGGTTCAACCCCCCACACCCCCGTACAGGCCAAGGGCATGTGTGCGATCGGCAGGGCCTAGGGCTGGCCTCGGGGGTCCCCAGTGAAGGCCCTGCCCACCCGCCAGGCTCTGACAGACCGGCTGGTGCCACCCAGCTGCAGCAGTTCCATTGCCGCCCTTCTGGACTTGGCTTCAGCTGTTGTCTCCCTCCCCTCCCCCACTCCCACTCAGCTTGAAGGCCGATTCCCTTCCTTGAAAGCTTTGCTCTGGCCCTTATGGCCACAGGCGTACTGGGCTTCAAGCTCAAGGCTCTGCCTGGCCAGCTGCTTTGTCCCGTGGCTCATTTCTTCTTGGAAATACAAAGCTATGGCTTCACCCCATGCCTGCACTTTGTGAGTGTAGCCAGGCCAGGTGTAGGAAACGCTCTTGAAGTCAGAAGTGCCGAGACACACATATGGCATTGCAGGGCTAGGGAGCCAGGGCCCTACTGGCCCTACTGGGCAATCCCATCCCGCAACAGGTCCCAGCCTCCTCTCTGGAGTCGGGAAGGTCTGGCCTTCCTAGTCCCTGGCCATGGCTCTGGGGAGAAATCCGCGCCGGAGTGTGGCATGAGGCCCTCTGCCTGAGGTCGCATGTGCCACACCCAGGGCGACATGAAGACTGGCGCAGATCGTGTGCTCCTTCCAAAGGAGGCTTGCCTCTTGGCTCATCCACCTGTGCCGGGCCCCTTTCCTTGGGGGATCATGTCCGGTGGAAAGAGCCTTGGTGCCTGCTGCCAATTTTTTTGGGTGTGTTCTTGCCCCCTTCTGTGAAGGGAGCCACTTGGCAACTGCTGTGCCACACCTCGGGTCTTTTAGCCTCCCTCAGCTGTGTCCCTGCCATGCCCATGCCTACCTCCATGGAGGGACTACTAAGGTCTTGGCAGTTGCCAGTGGAAATAGTCATTAGAGATTTAACTTGGAGTTGTAGTAAAAGAGCATAGCATCACAGCATTGAGCTTGGGCTCTGCCATTCATGAGCTGTGTAACCTGGATGAGTTTTCTGGCCACTGTACCCAGTCTCTTCATCTATATAATTGTGAAAAGACCAACATCTACTACGTCGGGATATTTTGAGGATTATGTGTGTTAATGTATCTTCAAGCACAGAATTAACATTCAGAGTGTAGTGCCTGGCTCAGTAGAAGTGTTTGCTACTGTTATTATAATTATCATTATTTCATGTCCTTCACTTCCTCGTGAGTTGCCTGTAAAACCAACCATGGTCCATGGTGTCAACAGTTTTATTCCAGGCTCCTGCTTAATGGCCTGCAGAGGGATCCTCCCGTTCATAACCTCTTATTTTTATCCCAGTCTCTGGAACTCTTTCTTCTTGGCACTGAGGCACTGAATGGGGTCCCACACCCAACCCTGTATGTCCTCCATTTAATATCCCATGCTTTTGAAACACTGTTTAGTGTTTACTTGGTGGAATATACTCCCTGACTTGAACAACGCATGAGAGATAGGATTTAGGAAACATTGTTCCATGTAGGGCTCTGATCTTATCATAACACAGAGTACAGTTGATCAAGGGTCAAGGTAGAGTTCCTTATTGCAAAAATCTTCAGAGATGAGGGTGTTCTAATGTGATACCACCTGAAAATAAAGCCAGCACATAAAAGCAGATGTAGTTTTAAAAGGAAAAGCACACAACTGAAAGAATTGATCCCATTACATACACTATTCTATTCGTTTATGTATCAAATTACTGATAGGTAATAAGGAGGTGTACGGATAGTAGAATTATCAATTTCACAGAGAATTCTTTTAACAGTTGTTTATATCTTGTGTTTTACATCATTTATTAAGGTAATATTTTCATCTTTACTTTTCCTTGTGTCTCTATCTTTCTCAACTTTTCCAAGAGATATATTTATATTGTCTTCTAAAATTTTAGGGAAAGTTAAAAAAAGTTATGAAACATTTGAAGTTGTTGATTTTGTATATTGGAGGAGGACTAGATTGCAAGTGAATTAGTGATAATTAGAGTTTTAGTTTGGTAAAAGATGGTAGTTGGAATTGATACCAGGATGCTTGTAACCTAGTTTTTACTTCATTATTTGATATAGTTTCTAAAATGTCAGAACCGGTCATTTTAAATATAATGACTTGTCTCATTTTAAAATGTGTGTTCTTGGAGAGGGTAACTGAGGTAAGTAGACAATAATTGACTGTGGTGACTTGTTTGTCTCCAATTAATCTGTTATAAACCCAAAAGCCATATAGCATTCTTTTGTCCAAATGACCTGATGGCACTTTCTTAACTTTTCTTGCTGTGCCTCTAGCAATCTGGGGTCACACCACCCTCTCGCTCCTAGTCATGCTTTCAGTTGTAAGAGTAACATTGTCCATAATATGGTGACAAATTTGCACACAGTCTACTATTTACTAAAATATATATATCAATTGCAAACTTTGATAACATAATTGTTAAGGAATGAACAATTTGCAGTGCACTTAACAACTGATTGCTACACATTATTGTGTACTGACATCATGGTTAAAACCATTATTTGCAACATGTGGCCCCTTTCAATTTTATTTTAATGGAAAAGATTCAATGACATTTTTCTTTTGAAGAAGAAAGACTTGCATTTCCATCGTAGAAAATTATGAGCTTGTTTTTAGCCCTTTTTCTTGTCTTCAGCTCTTCTTTATATTGATTACTAATTCACATCTCCAGTTACTTCAGATTCATGGTGTTATCTCCTCTGTCTTTTTCATGGTTCTCACATTAATTTTTCCATAATCCATTCTGTGAAAGAGGTTTATCTCCATCTTCATATATTGAGGAAGGAACCGACACTCCTTTATGTGAACTTGGAAAGAAAGGCCAAGGTGATGCCTTGGTGTCCCTCCCCACCATTGAGCTGCAGAATGGCTGCAGAGTCCTTTGAATCTTTTGCTCACCTCCTGGCTCCCTACATACTTGCATTGTCTGCGCGGAGAACCCCAGCTTGTTACAATTGAATTTTTGAAGTCTCTAGAAGCCGGCTGAAGGATAAGACTGGCTAGAAAGGACATCAGCAAGCAGTGTACTCCAAAAGTTGGTGGCAGAAACATTAAGAAGAAGAAAACCTTTCCGTTTATCTTGTTTTCTCTTTATCTTCTCTCTTTTCATTTTCCTTTAGTTATATGGTATAAACCCTATCCACCACCAATGGTGTTTCTGTTTTTTTCCCTCAAAGCCCCAGTACATTGTTATATATCTTAGTTGTAGGTCAACCCATGGTGGTTCTTTTTCCTGGAGTCCCATGGCATTTTATTCATATCTCTTTCTATCACATTATTTCCATAATGAAATTTATCTGTTTATACATATCTGTCTTCCTTGCAGACCCCCAACATCAAGACCTTTGGGCACATGATATATACTTAAGTATTTGAGTGAATCAATGAAGATCTCTTGTTGAATAAGATCTAAATAAATACAATACATACTCAGCACATGAATGCAAGCATTTGAGAGAGAGTTTTGTGTCTGCTGAAGCAGGCTGTGAACTAATTTAGGGGCTCAGTGCCAAGGTTACTCAATAGATTGAGAGAAAATGAAAGAGATAATTAACTATAGTTTTAAAATTCATGGAGAACAGCAGCAGGATATCTAGGTGTGAATCAGCACTTGATCATTCTTGTTGCATCTTTGGAAAATCCAGTCCTTTATTTTTCTATGAAAATGTGACAGGCCAAGAGGGTGAACAGAGGACTGGTTTTTAGAAAGGCAATTTTGTCGCAGGAAATCCTGGAGGAAAACATATGGAAGGAGAGCTGGTAGAAACATGGCAGAAACTTTTTGTGTAGAAACCCTAAAAATTGAGTTTACATGCTGGCTGAAAGATTTGTATCCCAACATTCCTCCAATATAGGTTAGAGCATATTTTAAATATCTAGGTATACAAAAGGAATACAAAGGAACATAGATCACACTGAAAGGAGTTTAGAATAGAACAAAGAAATGAAACTAAAGTAAACCAGCACACTAAAATGTGTTTCAGAAGGACCTGTAGTTTTTAAAGGTAGTTGGAAATTTATCACTTAGGTTTAAAGTAGAAAGGGAAAGGGGAACAATTCTCTATAATTTCATCTCCATGAGATTAAAAGCTACAGTCTGTCAGAGAAGAAAAACTTGTATGGCCTCTAATGTCCAAAAAAATGTTTTGAATCTTGCCTAATGAAAGAGAGTCTGTGTGATGTAATGCGAATACAGTATCATCAACTCATTTCCAAGTTTATTACAAACACTTTAGCACACGTTTAATTGAGATAATGCAGAATTCTATATGGGGCCAAGGAAGAGGTTGATAGCATTCTCTCTTTCAGCTTCTCACTTGACCAAGGGAGAAAATGTTCTTGAACCGATTGACCACGTTTCATAAAGACGGTGCTCATTTTCAATTTTTCTTTTTATAAACTCATCCTGCATTTCCCCTTACTTATGCAAGCTAAAGCGTGTGTGTAGACATCCTTCATTGGCAATGAGGACAGATCCATACTATTAAATAATCAAATAAGCGGAACATACGGTTGGTGCCTTTTAGGAAAATTACAGGTTTAAGCCCACCCTCACTGGTGGAAGGACATGGTATACCTGAATTAAAATATCTACCATTTATTATGCAGCTAATCATGTCATGCTATTTAAATGAAACTTAATGAATTCTTCTTCTATAAAATTGATTATATTTTAGTCAAACTGATGTATAATTTTATATAAGTGCATTTTTACTTAAAATGTAAAACTCTTTAGAGTCTGCTTCATTCAGTTTTAGAGGCATATTTTGTATATTTTGGTGTGATTTTATTAATTATCCTTCAGAGCAGAGAGGCACATCCTACTCTTTTTCTTGCTGCCCTCTCTCTACAAGATAAAACTCATCCAAGTTTATTTTGCTTCATACGGCACAGGCTTACTTTGTGATGAAAAAGAGATCATTTCTGAAACATATTTGGAACTGTAGGGAGCCCAGAATTTTAGACTATGCTCAGAATTTTGTGAGGTAACTTCAAAAAATGGAACATTTAAAGTTTACCAGGAAAGTTTTCTGCTACTTTGCTTAACAGTAGGTTTTTTTTTTTTAACAGTTTAGTTTCTTAAATCTTTGGAAGGATGAGTGATGGATTTGGCAGGTTTAAGTGTACCCTTGATAGAGCTGTCTTTGGGTTACTCTTTCAAAACAACCATCTCAGTTGAGGAATATTTAATGGAGACTCTGTCAGTCACAGAGCTGAGAGAGGCAGTTCTCAAAGCTCCAGCAGGTCCTGGGAGAGGAGAGCGCTGGTAACCAGTGCCGTTCGAGTTTGGATGAAGCATGGTCTTTCTCAGGATGTTAGAACTGAGTGGAGTTCTCAGATGCAGCCCAGTGACTCTAGACCTAAGCCCTGCTCAGAAGCCAGTTGACTTGTCATTCGCTCTGAGCCTGGTGTCTTCCCTCTGCTCGTGCCCTTTTCTGCCATTTCTCATGCTTCTCCTAACGCTCTCTCTTTGCTTACACCTTCTTTCTTCTTTTTTCTCTTTTTCTTACTTTTACTCTCTATTATATTCCTTCTCCTTATCATTTTTTCTGTCTCTTATTGTTCTCATTCATTTTCTTTTTATTTTGTAATACAGTTACTCTGTACATCACTTTCATCTTAAAATCTTGACACTCTACAACTCCTATACTTCAGCTAGCTATATTTTTTAAAGATTTTATCTATTTTTCATTTTTCCCCCCAAAGCCCCAGTAGATAGTTGTATGTCACAACTGCACATCCTTCCAGTTGTTGCATGTGGGACGTGGCCCCAGCATGGCCAGTGAATCAGTGCGTCGGTGAGCGCCCGGGATCAGAACCCGGACCAACAGCAGCGGAGTGCGCGTACTTAACCGCTAAGCCACGGGGCCGGCCCTCAGCTAGCTATTTTGAAGAGAGTATTTTGATAAATTTCTCTTAGATGTTATAACATGCTGATTCAAGGAAATAAAAACTATCACAAATGGGATGGGGATGAAGAATGAATTCTGTTCAGGTAGCCATGGAATTAGACAGAGGGAAACTGAGAGCTTAAGTGTAAGTGTTCAAAATATTTCCTGATACATCTTTGTAGTTCATTGTTGTGGTAAACTGCACACAGTCTTATTTACTGCTGGAGCCCAGATGTTTGCTCCTTGGGCCATCTCATCAGACCTCGGCCTATAGAAAAGAAGCTAGGAAACATTGCATGCATTTCTAATATGAAGAAATGTTAGTGTTCCACCAGGAGACACCTTGGGCTCTTCCCTGCACTATCTGAATAGAAAAAGAGGAAAAGAAGCTTTTCTCCATCTGCAAAAAAACAGGAACTTATCTTGAGTTTGAGAGGATTGGAGGTGACTGAAAACAAAAGTGTTCCCGAGTTTGGATTTGCTTTAACAAGAACTATTTGCTGGCTTTGATGTTAAAGGTCTTTATTCAAAATTGACTACCTCTAATGCTAAGTTCAGAATGGAGATTTGTCAGTATAAGAGAGAAGAATTCCTTTTTGATTATGTCACTGAAATGCAGTATTTGGGAGAATGGTTATATTTGAAGGTCACTTGTTCATATTCTGTTGCCACAGTGACATCTGTTGGTAAGTGACTACTTCATGCTATTCTCGATGATTTCTGTTTGAAAGACATACCGAGCTTGATAAATAAATGGCAAGCAATAGGATATATTAGAACACATGAGGAAGCCATTTCGGGTAAAGCTAATTCAGCCTGAATTTGTTTTTCCAAAAGGATCTGTCACCTGCACTGTGTATAAGCTTTGCCATGTCCCAAAGAGAAGAGTAAATGCCCTTAAGATAAGAATGTAACTTCCCCCTCATTGACATTTCCTTAAGGATAAGCATTTCTCCCTAGGTTTGAATTTGATTGCTACAGTCATCCTGTGACCACCCAGCTCCAGACAACAGACGTGACACCAGCCATGGCCATCGAGACAGCAGATCTGCTCCCCGCTGTGTCCATCAATAGCTGTTCTGGCAGGGCAATCTGGCAGGGCTGATCTCGTGGCTATTGTAAAAGGGACATTGCAATCACTTGCGATAAATGCTCTTTGATGGTATATAACCGCTCTGTACACCCCACTTCTTCGACGCCCTTCCTTCCTTAAGGAAGGAAGGCCACAGGCCATGGTCCTCAAAAGTTGGCTCATAATAAACTCAACCCAATTTTGATTTATAGATTGATTATGGATTATTTACGTCGACAAGCTGAGGTGCAGGAAGCAGTAAAGGCACAGTGGTACCCATGTTGCCTGATATAAAATCTTTCCTCCCTCTTTCCCTTCCCAGGATGTCCACTCTTCATGGTGGCACTTACTTCCATGGTGTGATTATTCTTCTGATCACTCCTTTCATTCCCTCTTACAATTACTCAACAAATATTTAAACACCTACTGTATGCCAGGCTTGGGATACATTAAGGAAAACTTTTTCTACAAAATCTCTGTCTTCACAGAACTTGTTTTTGTTGGATAAAATCTTTCCTCCCTCTTTCCCTTCCCAAGATGTCCACTCTTCATGGTGGCACCTACTTCTATGGTGTGATCATTCTTCTGATCACTCCTTTCATTCCCTCTTACAATTACTCAACAAATATTTAAACACCTACTGTATGCCAGGTTTGGGATACACTAAGGAAAAATTTTTCTACAGAATCTCTGTCTTCACAGAACTTGTTTTTGTGGACTAAGTGAGATAATGAATAAGTAGGCAGACAAGTGAATTACTTAGTCTATCGTGTGATGATCTGTGTCAAGAAGAAGGTAAATGACAGGCAATGGGGAGAGCTAGAGAGTGAATGGGTTGTTACTTTAATTAGAGAGCACAGGGAGGCTGGAGCAAGGCCCATAGGGAAGGGACAGAGCAGGAGGACATGCAGATATCCCAGGGCTGCAGAGATGCTGAGGAGGAACTGTGACTCGGGTGTTGTTGGTCAGCAAGAAGCCAGTGTGGCTGGAGCACAGTGAGCAAGAGGGGAAAGGCAGAGAAGGTTTGAGATGCTGGGGAGTGTGAGCAGATGAAAGAAGGCCCCTGGGCCCATCAAAATTGTGCTGTAAGTGAAATGAAAATTTTCAATGTCATTTAACTATACGTTATACAATTTAAGTAGTAAATACCTTTTGTTTTTCTATAGTCTTGTCAAGCACATCAACTAAAATGCTGCTAAATTGGGAATGTCTAAATTATCCCCAGGAGTGACTGCTGTATCTTGTCAGGCGTCTGGTCTGCACAGCAGTTGGGGGTGGGAGTGATGTGACAGTCAGGAGACGAACTCTAGTCTTCAGTTTGTCACCAACTGTTTGTGTTATGTTTCATCTGCAAAATGCGGAGGACGGAAAAGATGAGTGGTTTTCAGACTCGGATCCATGGAGCACTGGATATTCCTGAAGGTTCTTGGTTTTTGTTTGTTTGTTTGTTTTTGTGAGGAAGATCGGTCCTTGAGCTAACATTTATCACTCCTCCTCTTTTTGCTGAGAAAGACTGGCCCTGGGCTAACATCCATGCACATCTTCCTCCACTTTATATGGGATGTCATCACACAATGGCCTGACAAGTTGTGCATCGGTGCACGCCCAGGATCCGAACCAGCAAACCCTGGTCCGCTGCAGCAGAGCGCGCACACATAACCGCTTGCCCCACCCAGCTGGCCCTGAAGGATCTTTGTTTTTTTTCTTATGCTTATAAACTTCGATGCAAGCTTCACGTAGAAAAAAGTGTCGCCTAGCTTTAAAAAGATTCCTGGACCTGTTCCTCACTAAGGTTTTCCAGTATGAAGAATTTGCAGTCTCACAGACACCCAAAGGACAGACAAAAGGAGCAAGATCCCTTTTTTCCGAGTGTCTCTTGTGACAGTGCTCATTGTCTCTCATTCAAACCAGAAGGTGATTTGTCAATAGTGAGATATAGCATTTGAGACCCCATCCTTCAAAATGGCTGAGTTGTCGTCCATAACTTTACAGACTTATGCTAAGTGAATAATATAAAATGTGAATGTCTCAGCAGGTACTCTCTAACACAAAATAGAAAATAGGAATTGAGAAAAGTAATTATGATTGATGTCTGTCAATAAGGGCATAGGGCTAGTCTAATTCAAAAGTAATTAAAGGCATGAGTGTCAGTCACTGTACATATTAAATATATTGAAAAGTATTCATGTTCTCATAACACAGAATTATAACTAGAAGATAAACTAGAAGTTTTTGGTACTTATGGTTAAAGATATATTTTATTTAGTTTTGTTTTCCGATTGAGGAAATGAGAAAATTTATTTTTTAATATATTGACTATCTTCTTCCTTTCCAACCTAGAATCTCAATCTGTTATTTTGGAAAATCTGAAAAATATGTTCAAATGCTGTTCAACAGGTAAGAAAATCTTGTTAGGATGTCAAATCCTTTTCTCTCTTATTTATCATAAAATTGTGACAGAATCTCCTTTATCTTCCTGTCTGCCCATCTGACTAGGCAACCTTGTTTCTCTAAGCCTGCAGGGGAATCCAGTCAGGTGGACGGGCATGTTTTCTTCCACTTAGACTTTGCAGAGAAAATCAGCCTTGAAGTGGAACTGAGCACATGCTTTTCAGAAGCTGCATCATTCTGTTCCCAGCCAGAGCATTGGGCCTGACAATAGCTGGATCCAGCAGAAAACTGGACACTCTAGTAAATGTTATGTGGAGATGTGCCTGGCTGGACTAATTGTCACATGGATATGAGTTTTAAAATAATCTCTCAGAGCTTTTCCAAAATCAAATAATATTCTTAAGTTGTTGTAGTAGATTAAACATTAGTTAGTGTCTTTTTAATTTCAACAGAACCTTTTTTTTTTTTGTTACTAAAGAAGGCAAATTTCATGTCATTTTTCTTGTTACCAAAATGGGCTTACTATTAAAAAAAAGAAACCTTCAAGAAAGGAAACACTCATATGGTGTAGAAATTGTGGGTAGCAATTGCTACTTTTTTATATAAAATCATCTGTTTTATTTATTTACACTTTCTCCCAACTGTGCTTTTGAAAATACCTTAGTATTAGAAATTACGAGTAAGAAGAGGGTGTGCTCCCTTGAGTGTGGTCCAGTAGAAGTCAGGTGACTCAGACCTGAGTTCTAGGCCCAGGTCTGTTTCTGGTTAGTGTGTGACAACGTACTTAGGCTCTCTGGAACGTAGTATTCCTTTCTGTAAAATTAAAGAATTTGATGATTTTTGAGAACTTTCCCAAATATTAAATGACTTCTCTTATAAAATGTAAAAAGATCTTTCTCAAACTTATAAATTATCAAAAAATTTTTGTGACCTTTCACGTACCAAGAACACCTGATGTCCCTTAAATTATATTGATTGAAAATAAAGATCATAAAAGTATATATTTGGTAATCTAATAAATGAATTAGCATAAAAATGAGGCAGGAAAAAATTTATGATCAATCAATATATTACACTATGAAAGTATTACTGTTTGTTACAGTATATAAAATTATGACTCTAAAATAGTATCTTTTTGCTGTCTGTAAGTTTATATTCTTACTCATATATCACTATTAACCCTATAATGTTTTACAAGTAATAAAATGTGTTGAAAGGAAAAAACAATAAAGCAGCTGCCCTGCATTACACATGAAAGTTGTGCTCCCCCTGGAGGGAAAATGAGGATACAACATTGGTCGAGTACTTCATTTTGTAATCCACTGGTGTCTTTCAAAAATATAGCTATTATTGTCATAGTAAAGATATTCTTAAGACTAGTGCCACAAAACTGGTTTTCCAGCTTCTTTTTGTCAGAGCTGAGACCTACATCAGGCTGGGGCACTTGAAGAGGCATGGGGGACTCAGCTGAGGGTGCTTTAATTACTGTGAGATGATTAGCCAATAGTAAATAAGACAGAGAAAGATTAAAAAGAGGTAAAGGGAAATAAAGTTGGAAATAATTATGAAAAATAGTGCCTTCAAAATATCCTCTCATTATTTTTATAGCTTTTTATTTATTTTATTTCTTTTTAAGGCATGACTAGGATAGTATGTTAGATTTCTCTAAACCCTTATCTCCAGGGCATATATTACTGAGTTCTTCATTATAAATGATAATGCCAAAGAAAACCTGGACAAAAGTATTCTGTACTATCCACAAGGACAAAACATGTACAACATTGCTCTATATATTAAGAGTCGAGCTGTAATAGTCAAGATATATACTCATGTGTGTAAAATTATAATAATTTTATAATTTTCTCGGGCTGTGAACCATGGTAAAATATACAGTAATAAACAGGAAACCTGAAAAACTAGGTGATTTAAAAAACCTGATGTTACAGCTAGATCATTCAAGGGTGAAATCAATTTAAATTTCACACCTTCTCCTTTCCTTGTAGCCAGTGAAGTGACTGGAAGACAGAAAACACATAAAATTAATTGAGAGTTAACAGTATTTGGAGGCAGTTGAGGTTAAGCACTCAACAATGATGTCCCTTACTTCAGGAGCCATTGACTTTTTGTCATAAGTTTACTTTATACACGGGTTCTCTTCTTAGATTATTTCTGTATGTTTCTTAGAAGAGAGACAGGGAAGGAGAATTAACTATCAATCTACTGTGCACCGGTTCTTTTACTGTATTACCTTATGCAATTCTTACAATAATCTTTTAAAGTAACTGTTATAATTCATATTTGATAAAGAAAACCATCTTTACAAAATTGATCAAGGGTAAGAGGGAAGAGCTGAACATCAGTCCGTTGGGATAATGCCTCATATTCTCTCCACTGTGATAAAAATGGTGCTTCAACATGGGTACTAACCATCTGGCTATTTAATACCGGCTCCTGCAAACAGCATTGGATGAGATGAGATGAGAAGTTATTTCCAAAGATATTCTATTATATTTAAACTGTACTTTTTATGAGTCAGATGTCAAGACATGTTTTAGAGGCACAGAGAGCAACTGATTAGTTCACCTACACATTATTAATGTTTACTATAACTTTCTTGTACCACATCGTGTCAACTTTACGAACTTTAGTGCTTGACTGTTCTTTTTGAAAAAACTCAGAATGTCACTTTTCATGTCAAACACCTTGCTGTTTTCTTCTTATTCACTAAATGACAGTTCTGTATCTCTGTAAATTACCACTGCAGCAGGAAATGAGAGGTCTTAAGCCAGTTCGCTCTGCACAAATGATGGACATAGGAGGACTTCTGCTCCATCAAGGCTGCCTGTGTTATTCCGTGGCTGTAACGAGGATGTCCAGGACTGCTTAGTCAGAGGCACGAAGCAGAGTCAGAAAGCATCCTCTAAATTCTTCTTCAGCTGTGAGTTCAGACACCTGTCCTCTCACCTGAGCACACTGTAGTTTATTGAATGTGTTCTGACTCTTACTTTCTCCCTGTAGTTAATAAGTCTGGGAGCTCCATACCCCTAGAAAAAACACAAGACTCATAAAGCCTTTTCTCAACTAAACGGAGTTGAGGGCTATGGTGTTGCCCAAGAGTCTGATGCTTAAAGAAAATACAGCTGGTGCTTAGGAGGAAGGCAAGAGAGTCAGCCGCTCCCGAAGGACTTTTATTGATGCTCCCATGGAATGAGCAAGTTTAAAAGAAAAGCACAATTCTTAAACCTCACTAACTGATTGTTTTATTTTCAAGTAATATGCTGTGAAATCTGCTCTGTCTAAAAAACCATTTCAGGCCGGCCCCATGGCTTAGTGGTTAAGTGCGTGTGCTCTGCTGCTGGCTGCCCGGGTTCAGATCCTGGGATCGCACCGACGCACCACTTCTCCGGCCATGCTGAGGCCGCATCCCACGTACAGCAACTAGAAGGATATGCACCTATGACAGACAACTATCTACTGGGGCTTTTGGGGAAAAATAAATAAATAAAATCTTTAAAAAAAATAAATAAAAAAATAAAAAAACATTTCATAAAACTTAAACTTCTGAATTTTATTCTCTGGTATTTGAAATTATTATTAAGACTGTAAATCCTTTAACATTCTACAATATACAAATAGGCAAATATCAATTATATTGTCTAAAATGGTTTGTTCCCATGTTAAAGATTCATTTATGGTAGCAAAACAGGTTACCATCCAGTTTTTAACTCATTTTTTGCTTTTGAAATTACATATAAAATTTGTGGTTTGAAGTATTTTCCTAAAACTCCACAACTTTCTGATATAAATCGAATAGATGAAAGATAACTAAAATGAAATTTGATCTTTAAAGATTTTATTTATTTATTTTCCCCCCAAAGCCCCAGGAGATAGTTGTATGTCATAGCTGCACATCCTTCCAGTTGCTGTATGTGGGACGCGGCCCCAGCATGGCCGGAGAAGCGGTGGGCGCCGGGGATCCAAACCCGGGCTGCCAGCAGCAGAGCACTTGCACTTAACTACTAAGCCATGAGGCCGGCCCGAAATTTGATCTTTAAAACTCGAGCTTTGTGTAAGAATTGGTAATATCAGGCAGTTGAAAGTTGGGTCTCTCCACTTTATGATATTTATTAATTGTGAATAGCCACATCTATTACAAAGTGCTGAAAAATAAAAAGAAATTGAACAATATCAACACTCTCTTACCCCACATATTGTACAGTTTATATGCAAATAACTTCTCAAAGGTCAGAAAAATGTTTATGATGTCAGATAACTGTTGAAATACTATCTCATTCCAGTTTTAACCTCATTTGAAATGGACTGAAAACTCTTCTCTTAGGATTTTGCTCTGATTAGTACCCCCAGTTCCTCTCAATGCCTCATTTGCTTGTAAACTTATCTGAGGAATTGAATATTCTTTTCCATTTGTTCTCTTTAAGGGATCTGTGATAGTGCTTTTTATGCAATGACCACTTGGTACAATTTATTATTAGTTTCAGAAACATGCTTATTTAGGAACAAATCAAGGAAACAGATGTGAGGAATGCGGGGTCACCTAGCTGATGGTGTTCGAGGGATTCCTCATGTGAATCTTGGCATAGAAAAGTTCAAAGGGTAAAGCAGCATTGGTCATATCAAAAGTGTGGGGTGAACATAATTCTGAAGGAATAATGATGGAGACATAAAAACAAGAAACCCCTTGAATTACGTTGGAAGTTATTAGACACATCAAAGAGCTGGGAAAAAAAACATTGTTTAATGTAAGTTCTTTCTAAACTCTAAGGCAAAAAGTAACATGAATTTTCATGGTAGTTATAAACCACAAAAGAACAATTCAAAAGATAAGTAAACAACTGAAGTAGAAACAAGAGTGAGAAAAATCGAGGTTAAAGGAGAGATGGAAAGAGATGGTTGGGGTCAGAAAATATGGCTTAGTCATCCTTGAGGTCTCCCTCAGACTCTGCACATTCTTAGTGCTCAGTAAACACTTTGAACCCATGAGCCTGGGGAGGAGCAAAGTGACACGTGGTTGGGAGAGGAGATAATGCCGAGATACCTTTGTGGAGGCACTGACATTGAAAATCAATGACATTTTGCAAAGGTGTTTACCATAATATTTTAAGGATTATTCTGGAAAGTTAAGGATTTTTCTGGAATGTACGTTTTCATTTTATGGAAACTCCAACAAGCCCAGTGAAAGATTTTAGACATTTCAGCTTTAGAAATAAAAAGAGGGGCCAGCCCCGTGGTGCAGCGGTTAAGTGGATGCACTCCAGTGCGGTGGCCTCATGTTCACAGGTTCGGAACTCGGGTGCTCACAGACACACTGCTTGTCAAGCCATGTTGTGGTGGCATCCCATATAAAGTAGAGGAAGATGGGCACAGTTGTTAGCCCAGGGCTAATCTTCCTCAGCAAAAAGTGGAGGCTTGGCATCAAAAGTTACCTCAGGGCTGATCTTCCTCACAAAAAAAAAGAAAGAAACAAAGCCATAATGGGAAATTTTTTCTGTCAGTTTTAAGAATGAAAACCAGTTAGCATTTGGAAATCAGTTGCAATTTGAGATGAGAATGTGAAGAAATATTTAGATGTCACACGTTGTTTGCTTCTCTGAGCCAGTAAGGCTTGCAGGGGGAATGAATTTCCATCTTTGCTCTACTGAGTTTGTGAAGGTGTAAAATTCATTTGTGCTGGGCAACACTGTTGACCTGTGGAGAAAAACAAATGGTTTAAGCAGCTGATCTAAAGGAGTAACTGAGCTTATAAAAGTTCTTAGTTTATAAAGGGTGCTTCTTCTTTACTCAACTTTACTGGACATCCATTGACCTATATGAGCAAGGTATTTGTGGTAGGTATTGAAGGAAATACAAAGAATTATAGGGTTCCAAGCTCCTTCACATACGTGATATGGTTTGCAAGATGTAATTTAATTCTGTCAAGGTATTTAGTGTATGTTGTATTACAGAACCTAAAAAATATGGCAATGTTATTGAGAAATTGTAATTAAAGACAGCTTCTTAGGAGAGATGGACTAGATCAAGTCCTCAAAGAGACCACTTTGGATAGGTAGAGGGAAGAAAGAGTGAGGATTTCAGATGGGGGAAGAGAGAAAGGTAAAAAAGTAGAAAGGAACATGGCATTTGTGCATGGGGGAGGGGAGGCCATAACAGGCACAGTCTTCCCGTGACTGAGAGGCAGCTCAGTTTCCTCCTGCAGGAGCCCAGCACTGCTTCCCATCTCCTGGCCTCCTCCACTTGCAGACCCCACGCCTGAGCCAAGGCCTATCTTATCTGGATCGCTACTTAGTTTCCCAACAGGTCCCTTTAATTCCAGCCCTAATTTCTTCTAATCTTTCCTTCACCACGCCTGCAGAGTTACATTCTAGAATCCAAATTTGCTTAAATCTGATATCTGCTTCGACTCTTTCAATAACTGTTTGGAGTAGCCTAGAGAACATTCAGATTCTTGAGCTGGACACGCAGGTTTTCCCTTGCTGTCCTCATCTTTACCCTCATCACCCACTCTGTCCCACATGTTTGCTTTGTTTCAGCCTTAAAAATACCACCCATTTTCTGAAAGGTTTAGCATCCTTTATACCTCTCTTTTTATATGTGCTTCTTCTGTCCTCCTACCCCATTTTTTAATCAACTTAATTCCTATTTTTTAATCTAAACTCATGTCAAATGTTCCTTTCTCTTGGAGACTTTTCCTGAAAGGTCTCCATCTAGAGATCCATTTTGATGTCCCCACTCTGGGACCATATACTTATCTACTTTTCCATAACTGTTGTTTCATTCATGTGTCATAGACAGTGAGCTCCTTAAAGCTGAGACTATCCTTCTTCTTGATAAATAAATGGCCAGCAACAGGATACATTGGAGCATATGAGGAAGCCATTTGGTGTAAATCTAATTGGGTCTGACTTTTTTTTTTTTTCCAAAAGGGGCCTGTAGCCTCTGTTCATCCATTGTATATCCACTTTAAACAATTAACATGTCCCAAAGACAAAAGCAACACCCTTAAGGTGTAAATGCAACTTCCCCCACATTGGCATTTCCTTAAAGATAAACATTTCTCCCTAGGCTATGATTTGAATGTTGCGCTCATCCTGTGACCACCCAACTCGAGACAACAGCCATGCCCATGGAGACAGCAGACCTGATACCCACTGTGTCCATCAATGGAGGTGCTGACAGGTCAAGGTTGCGGCTATTGTAAAAGGGACATTGCAATCACATGTGGTACATGCTCTTTGATGGTATATAACCACGCTGTACACCCAACTTCTTTGGAGTGCTCCATTTCTTTGCGAAAAGACTCTCCCGGGCTATATGGTCCTCAAAGGCTAGCTCATAGTAAACTCACCCCAAGTTGGTTTTATATATTTTTTATTGATTATTTGTGTCGACATTCTATTTGTCCCTCTAGTATCTAAACACAGTACCTGACACCTTGGGGACACTCAGAAAAAGTTTGATGAGTGAATAAGTATGTGGGAGACCACACTGGCTGGAGAAGAAGGGGCTTTTTGGGGAGTGGTGGAAAATTCCCTCATGTTCCTACCATAGTGGTTGAGGCTGTGGGCTTTGGACCAGTTTGTCTGGGCATCAATCCCAGTTATCCCGCTTTTAACTGGAGAAGCTGTGCAAAGTATTTACTTTCTGAGCCTTAGTTTCCTCATCTATAAAATGGGGCTACTGAGAGCTCCTGTCTCATAGGGTTTTAGTGAGATTTAAATGCATTAACTTACGTAAAGTATTTAGAAGTGCTCCTGGCAAATAGTAGGCATTAACATGTTAGCTGTTGTGTTATCATTATTGCTCTTATATCTTAATGATACTCTGGTTTTGAAAACATGTTTTCATAATATAATTGATCCTCATTATCTGTGGATTCTGTGTCTGCATACTTGCCTACTAGCTAAAATGTACTGTTAGCCCCCAACTCAACACTCACAGGGCTTTCATGTCCATTTGCAGATAAACGCAAAGTGGTGAAAAATTTGATTCACTCGAAGTGCATGTTCCCAGCTGAGGGGTACAAGGTGACTCTCTGCCCTGTTGTTTCAGCCCATACTGTAAACAAGTGTCCTTCATACAGTGTATTTAGTTCCTCATTTGTTATCTTTTTGTGCCTTGTGTTGGTGACTCGACTGTTTAATATGTCCCCCATGTGTAGTGCTGCAATGCTGCCTGGTGTTCCTCAGGGAAAGAGGCTGTGACGTGCCTTTACAGAGAAAGTATTTGTGTTTGACAAGCTTCTTTCAGACACGAGGTACAGTGCTATTAGTCTAAGTTCAATGTTAATATATCAACAATATATATTAAATAAGGTGACTTTAAAGAGAAACACACAGAGAAAATGTTATGTATTGATCAGTTGAAGAAAATGTGACTAAGGCTTGCAGGAACATAATCCTGTATTTCCTGTAGGAGCAGTGGGTCATATTCACTAAATTCAGTGTTCACAGTGACTTTGTAGAATGTCACACTGTGCATAACGAGAACTGACTGTATCTTAAGTAATCCTCACACACTCCTTTATAACAGGCAGGGTAGGGAACAGAGTGTCCACATTCTACGGGCTATTACAGACCTTATGAGCCAAGTAGAGAATTTAAAATATCTTGTGTTCAGCATAAGAGCCATGAGTTTTTGAGCAAGGAAGATCTATGATGAACTGATGTTTAAGGAAAAATTACCTGGCAAGAGACTGTAGTTTTGAGAGGAAGAGGGAGAAGTGAGCCAGAAAGAAGGACCAGCTGATAACTCTCCAAGTATTCCCATTGCTAGGTGAGGCGATTCGGAGCTAAGGTGCTGATGTGATAAAGGAAAAGTAGCAGCCAAGGGATGAAATAATGGATTTGGTAACCATATATAGGGTGTAAGTTAAGCTGTGGTTCTCTAAGTGGGGTCCCTGAACCAGCAACATTATCATCACCTGGGATCTGGGAAGAAATGCAAATTGTCAGGTTCTGCTGCAGACCTGCTGACCTGGAAGTTCTGGGGTGGGGCCTGACAACCTGGGTTTCAACAAGGCCTCCAGGTGCTTCTGGTGCCCATCAAATTTAAGAGCCAATGAAATAGAAAAATGATTCCAACACGTCACCATGCCCAGGTAAGCCACAGGGCAGGGAGGTGGTATTTGTTTGGAGGATAAGACACATTTTAAATTTTAGGAAAAAGTAATTCAGTGTCTGTTTCATCATGAGGATTCCAGACATACCATTTTAGCTCTCTGCATGTGAAGCCCTTTTTTCCACAATATGTTCTCCTTTAGAGAGCCCTTGGTAAGTGATTTACCACTTACCACATGTTCTGAGAGCCCCTTATTTCTTGAAATCCCCTTTCAGACGTGAAAATGTACTTTATTTTTGTGCACAATCTCCTCTCTTTAAAATCTGGAATTCTCTTCCTATACGATCATGTATCGCACATGCAGCCTTACTGTCAATTTGGAATGCCATTGGTTTGTTCCAAAAGCTTAGAATATTTTAGAATTTAGAACCTGATGAATAGAGAATTTATATGCTTCTGTGTAGAATTCATATTTTTCAGATGTCTAGAGGTATCCCAACTTGCCAGTAATGTGGCCTTCAGATTTAGCAGAACTTGAAAACCTGAATATAGTAGAAAATTAATTACATCTGTAATATTAACATTTAAAAAATAAATGATCATATTGTTAACGTAGCAATAAGCACTTTCTATATTATAGGCTCTGAAAGTATCTTGCTTACGTAGTAAACCTGATAAAGTTTCAAAGATGAGCCAATTATCTTTTCAGCAAAAGCTTTACTTGAGTGTGTCTTGGCTTCCTTTTTGACAGTTTTAGCCTTAATGTCACAGTAATGTTTTCCTTTTCTGGGAATCATATAATCTTCTAGTTGGTGAACACTTTAATTTTTAATGGTCACTTGTATTTTGTGATATGCACGTGTTCAAATAATCTATAAGAACTAACCATTACCACCCACATATAAGATTATACAGGAATGGAAGAATTTTGGCTGACTTACTCTATATAATAGTTCGGCCAAAGCAGATGGTTGACTCTACCACATACAATGATTTAGGGGTTTGAAGCAGTATCTTTAAATACAAATAATGTCAAAAATGTTAATATATAAAGTATATTACTTACTGTGTTAACTAACCAAAATAGTTAAATTTGTTACCTTTCCTCCCTTTATAAGGATGAACCCATTATATAGATTCTGTACAAAGTTGCAAAGATCAGTTTTTTCCTTTTCAAAATTTATTTATTTTCATTTTTAATAGTGAGGACCTTAGTGTTGGGTAAATTGCTGCACAATTACTGGAAATGCTGAGAGTCTTTTGGAAAAGTATAGAAGTCTAAAGATAATGAAAAGTACATTTCTCCAATGTCAAGTCTTTTGAGCTTCTGTCTAGCTGTACTCTGAAGAGATGGAAAATTAATTACCAGCACAGGACACAAGGGAACAGGCTGCCAACTTGAGGGCTTCCCATGGAATACAGAGTTCCTGGCAGACTTTTGGAGATTGAATCTGGGCTTTGTCCATGGCTGGGCCCTGAGAGGGGGATTTTGCTTAAATGATCAGAGAATAGACCACCTTTTTTCTGGATAATAAGTAATATTTTCCATGTAAATTTCTTTATAAATCTCTGAATAAAACAAAATTATAACCCGTATAGAAATCAACTCTTACTGACAAGCCCCACAGCCTTCTCTAGAGAGCTCAACAGAAAATATCTGAGCTGACTGTGAATTGGTCTTCTCTGAAAGCCAACCAGCCCTTCATTGATAGCCCTGGATAAGGAAGGCCAGATACAATTCTTTGAAGATGTTTAGCTGAATTCAGAAGCAAAAATCATACCTCCAGTTGGCTCCTGTGTGAGAATGGATGGCCGGCCCTATTTCACAGCCTGGGAAGTTGAGGTTTCAGATGAACTTAATTGTTCTCTTCCACAGGAATGGAAAAGGAGGAATGTGACATCGATTCAGTGCTCAGATTTTGCAGGTAAAGACAGGGTCATAGAGGGGAATAAAGATTTCAACAAATTGTTTTTTTGTTCTCTACTGTGGAAGTAATTTAAGAAACAGATAGTCTCTCACTCCAACTTCTCCTCCCTGTTATCTATCTGTAATATCGCTGTAAAAATTCTCTCTTTAAAGATTTCAGTCTTGGGCCAGCCCTGTGGCATTGTGGCTAAGTGCGTGTGCTCCATTACTGGCGGCCCGGGTTCAGATCCTGGGCGCACAAGGACCCACCCCTTCTCCGGCCATGCTGAGGCAGCGTCCCACATACAGCAACTAGAAGGATGTGCAAATATGACATACAACTATCTATTGGGGCTTTGAGGAAAAAAAGGAGGAAGATTGGCAGCAGATCTTAGCTCAGAGTCAGTCTTCCTCGGCAAAAAGAGGAGGATTAGCCCGATGTTAGCTCAGGGCTGATCTTCCTGACACACACACACACACACAAAAAAAATTTCAGTCTTTTTTCTTTGCAGTCTGTTTATTATCATCTTTATGAATGCTTTGATTTCACCGTCTTCTTGGCACCACAACGGTAGCCATTGAGATGTTATATAGATTCAGTTTTGCAATTTTATCATCTTATCTCTATTTCCTCTGCCATTTCTTAGTTTTAGTTCTTACTGTATCTTATGCTTGAAAATATTTGAAGCTTATATTGTGTATCAGTTCCTTATTTTCTCAACTATTATTATCTAAGTTCCCTCAACTATCACTTTTTTAAAACAAGAAGTGAAATACATAACAGAACAATACACTGTAATAAACTGACCACTTATAAAATTAAGTTAAACCTGAAATCCCTCTCCACTTAACAGAGACCATCTTTCATAATTCACCATGCTTTAGTTTGGACAGGGTCAGTTTATCAATGATTTTTGGATGTTTTAAACCACACGAGATGAATACAATATGGTAAAATTGTTAATCTTGCAGAAGTTGTAGAATTTCCTGATGGTTAAAGAAGTTGATGGCGGAGAACCTGAATCATATGAAAAGTAGTTGATTACTTAGCACCTGACAGAGTTTGTTAATATGTTAAAGATGATGATAAGACATACATGTTAAAAAGATAACTTTACATATCAGAGTATTGTCAGATGCCACTGGGAAAATTCATAATGTTCTCACATACTACAAAAAATGACCATTTTTTCATAAAAGATGTCACACATGATGGCATCACATACTTATGTCAGAAAATTTGCAATGAAGAAAATTAACACTTGAGTCATTTTAATTCTAACAATTTGTTCATGCTTACTATTAGGTTAAAAACAATTTTTAGAAATATAGTGATAAATTATGTACTTGCTTAATTTTTAATTTTTTAAGAAAAAACTTTTTCACATTTTTAAAAAATATTTATTTGTATTTATTTTATGTTGAATTTATTCCTAGGCCCAAAGGCTTTTTTTTAATTAACTAACACCAGTTCTTTTCAAACTCTTTCAAAAAGTTGAAGAGGAGAGAATACTTCTAAAGTCATCCTATGGGGTTAGCACTAGCCTGATATCAAAGGCAAAGACACTAAGAGAAGGGAAAACTACAGATCTATACCTTTCATGAATATTGATACAAAAAGCAAATTCAGCAGCATATTAAAAGGATTATACATCATTTTTAAGTGGGATTTCTCCCTGGAATACAAGGATGTTTCAATATATGAAAATGAATCAATGTAATTAACCACATTAATAGAATGAAGGGAAAAAAGTGATCATCTCAATGCATGCAGAAAAGACGTTTGACAAAACTAAACATGCTATCATGTTAAAAACACTAAAAACACTCAGAGTAAAAGGAAGCTACTTCAACATAATAAAAGCCGTATATAGAAATCCACAGAGAACATCGTATTCAAGAGTGAAAGACTGAAATCTTTTTATCTAAGATCAGGAGAAAGGCAAGAAGGCCCACTTTCACCACTTCTATTAAACATGGTTTTAGAAGTTCTAGCCAAAGCAATTAGATAAGAAAAAGAAAGTAATAGCATTCAAATTGGAAAGGAAGAAGTAATATTATATTTGTTTATACATAATATCTTACATGTTGAAACCCCTAAAAATTCCACAAAAATTTTTAGAACTAATAAATTATGCAGAGTAGTGGCACACAAAATCAACGTGCAAAAATTAGTTGTTCTTCTATACATTAATAACAAGTAATCTGAAAAAGAAATTTAAAAACTTTACATTTTTATTTACTATAGCATCAAAAACAGTAAAATACTTAAGAATCAACTTACAGAGGTAAAAATTCCAATGATTTTTTTTGCAAAAATAGAAAAATCTATCCTAAAATTCATATGGACTCTCAAGGGACCCTGAATAGCCAAAACAAGCTAGAAAAAGAAGAACAAGGGCCGGCCCAGTAGCTTAGTGTTTAAGTGAGTGTGCTCGGCTGCTGGTGGCCTGGGTTTGGATCCTGGGCACACACTGACACACCACTTCTCTGGCCATGCTGAGGCCGCGTCCCACATACAGCAACTAGAAGGATGTGCAACTATGACATACAACTATCTACTGGGGCTTTGGGGGAAAAAATAAATAAAATTATAAAAAAAAAAGGAAGAACAAAGTTAGAGAACACACACTTCCTGATTTCAAAACTTACTACAAAGTAATCAAAACAGTCTGGTACTGGCATAAATACACACAATATACTGATGAAATATTATAGAGAGCCCTGAAATAAACCTTTGCATATATGGTCAAATGATTTTTGACAAGGGTGCAAAGATCATTCATTGGCGAAAGGATAAGTTTTTCAACAAATGGTGCTGGAAAACTGGATGCCCACATGCAATAGAATGATGTTGGACACTCACCTTATACCATATACAAAAATTAACTCAAATTGGATCCAAGATATAAATGTTAGAGTTAATGATATAAAATCCTTAGAAGAAAACACAGGGTAAAAGCTGCATGTCATTGGGTCCAAATGCCATTGTCAACAATGGTTTTTTTACTATGACACCAAAGACATAAGCAACAAAAAAAATAACAAATTGGACTTCATCAAAATGAAACGTTTTCTGTATCACAAGATACTAACAACAAATTAAAAAGGCAACGCACAGAATGGTTGAAAAGATTTGCAAATCACATATCTGATAAGGGATTAATATCTAGCATATATAAAGAACACTTACAACTGAAAAATAAAAAAAATCCAATTTAAAAATGCACAAATGACTTGAATAGACATTTCTCCAAACAAGTTATAAAATGGCCAGTAAACACATGAAAAGATGTTCAACATCACTAAGTATCAGGAAAATGCAAAATAAAACCACAATGAGATACATCTTCACACCAATTAGCATAGTTACTATCACAAAATCAGAAAATGACAAGTGTTGGCAAGGATGTTGAGAAATTAGACCCTTTGTGCAAGGAAGGTGAGAATATAAAACTGGCAAACAGTATGGCAGTTCCTTCAAAAATTAAAAATAGAATTACCATATGATCTAGCAATTCCACTTATGGGTTCTGAAATAATAGAAAACACATTTATCAGTCTCTGCTTCCAGTTCCTGACACAGAGCTCCTAAAACTTTGTAATTTCCTAAATGATAAGAACATTAGGAACAACTTTTATTCTAATATTTGTCTTTGACACCATCCCTGACACAGAGAACACAAACCCTTGTAATTTCCCTTTTTTTTTTTTTTTTAGGACGATCAGCCCTGAGCTAACATCCGTGATAATCCTCCTCATTTTGCTGAGGAAGACCGGCTCTGAGCTAACATCTATTGCTAATTCTCCTCCTTTTTTTTCCCCAAAGCCACAGTAGATAGTTGTATGTCATATTTGCATATCTTTCTAGTTGCTGTATGTGGGATGTGGCCTCAGCATGGCTGGAGAAGCGGTGCATCGGTGCACACCCGGGATCCAAACCTGGGCTGCCAGTAGCATAGCGTGTGCACTTAACTGCTAAGCCAGGGGGCCAACCTCCTTGTAATTTCCTAATTGATAAGAACACTAGGAGAAGCTTTTGTTCTATTGAGGCAACTCTGAGTGTGCTTCTGGATGGCTCCTGGATGGGGGTTGGTCACCAGGAAGACCAAGCCCTGATTAGAAGCTTCGAATTATTAGCCTAACCCCTTATCCTGCAGAGAGGGAAGGGGGGCTGGAAACTGAGTTAATAATTGATCATGCCTACATGACGGAGCCTCCATTAAAATCCCAATAGCAGGAGGTTCAGAGAGCTTCCAGGTTGACAATGACAAGGAGGGCTTGGAGAGTGCTGCATTTGGATATGGCATGAATGCTCTGTGCCCCTTCTCCATACCTTTCCCTATGCACCACTTCCATCAGGCTGTTCTTGAGTCATATCCTTTTATAATAAACTGGTGATCTAGTAAATGTTTCTCTGAGTTTTGTGAGCCACTCTAGTAAATTAATCAAACCCAATGAAGAGGTTGTGGGAACCTCTGGTTTATAGCCAGTCAGTCAGAAGTACAGGTAACAGCCTGGGCTTGTAACTGGCATCTGAAGTTGAGGTGAGGTTGGATGGGTGTGAAGTCTTATAGGACTAAGCCCTCAACCTGTGGAATCTGATGTATCTCTGGGTTGACAGCATCAAATTGAGTTGAATTATCTGACGACTAGCTGGCATTCCAAGAATTGCTTGTTGGAGGTGTGGGGAACCCCCCACGTGTGAAAAAATGAATCTCAGAACACCATTTATGGGCATACACCCAAAATGATTGAATGCAGAGGTATAAAGACATAAATGTACACCCGTGTTCTTAACAGGATTATTCAAAATAGCCAGAAGCTGGAAGCAAACCAGGTGTCCATCAACAGATGAAATGACAACAAAAATGTGGTGTATACACACAGAGGAATACCATTCACCCTTAAAAAGGAAGAAATTCTGACACGTGTTATGACAAGGATGAAACTTGAGGACTTTATGCTAAGTGAAATAAAGCCATCCACAAAAGGAAAAATACTGTATGATTCCACTCATATACGGTATGTAGAGTACTCAAATTCATAGGAATAGAAAGGAGAATGGTGTTTCCTAAGAGCAAGAGGGAGGGACAACAGGGAGTTGTTGCTTAATGAGCACAGAGTTTCAGTGCAAGGTGAAAATAGTTCTGTGGATGGTTGGAGGTTATGGTTACACAATAATGTGAATGTACTGCATGTCACTGAACTGTACACTTAAAAATGGTTAAAATGGTCAATTTTATGTTGTGCATATTTTATAACCATTTAAAAAAATTAATTATTTTCAACAAATGAACAAACACTAGCTACATGTAATAGCATGGATGAATATCACAACCAAAATGCTGCATAAAAGAAATTATATTCAAAAGGCTATATATATTTTAATTCCATTTATATAAAATCCAAAAAAGAAAGAAAACCGAGGTCTGGCTTCCAGTAATGGTGGAGTGGCTTGTTGAAGTAACACTCTCACAGATAACAATGATAAAATCTGCATAAAATATTATATGTATTTATATAGAATCATGTATTTATATGTGATACACATATAATAAATGTGTATATGTGTATATGTATAAATATCTTCCGAAAACAAGCAGAACTGAGAGGGACTCTTCCCTTAAATGATGGGAATCTCACCAGGAGATATTTGCAAGCTTGAGTCTTTTGCCTCAAAGCATTCCAAAATCTGTACATGGCACAGACAGGAAAAACTACAGTCTTACTTGTAATGTTAGAGGATGTATTTTGGGGCTAACAGAGTAGCTGGAAAGTTAAGGGAGAAATTCTGGAAAGGAAGGAGCCACAAAGAGGAAAATCTCAAAATATGTATGTAAGTCTCGTCCCGACACACACCAAATTGGCAGATCTTTGAACAACACACATGCAGGGTAGGCCCCAGAGGGCCTATTGTAAAAACAGCAGTTAGAAGAGGAGAGAATTGAATGAGGATTTCAGCTATGCCCATTGTAAAGGAGAGAAGATTGGAGTTTCAGTCCAGCCAAGTTAACTCCCTTCTAGAAAAATAACAACACTCTTCAAAGGAATACAATAGAATCCAGAGTCTCTATAACTATCATTCATGGTTTCTAGTACAGAGTTTAAAAAATCATGAAATTTGAAGAGATGGGAAAATGTAATCCACATATGACCAAAAGCAGGCAGTAGAAACTCTCCCCAAGGTGTTGCAATTAGCTGACAAGGATAAGAAAGCAGCTATTATAAAGATGATCAAGGTGGTATGAAAAATATTCTCATAATGAATGAACATATCTGGAAACTTAGCAGAGAAATGGAAATTACAAAAAAGACCCAAATAGGAAGATTAAATTTAAAAAAATGCTTTTGAGTTTACATGTACATTAGAAACAGTAAAAGAGGGCCGGCCCAGAGGCTTAGCGGTCAGCTTTGCACGCTCCACTGCTGGCGGCCCAGGGTTCGGATCCCGGACGTGCACTGATGCACCGCTTCTCTGGCCATGCTGAGGCTGCGTCCCACATACAGCAACTAGAAGGATGTGCAGCTATGACATAGAACTATCTACTTGGGCTTTGGGGTGAAAAATAAATAAATAAATAAAATTAAAAATAAAAAAGAACAGTAGAAGTAACATGAAGATAGAGCAATAGAAATTATCCAGTCTGAACCAAAGAATGTAAAAATTTTGAAGAAAAATGAAGAGAGCCTTACCTGTGAGATGACTGAGTCCCCAGCAGAGAGGGGAGAGACAGAAAAATTAAATGAGGCAGAAAGGCAAATCAATAAGTAATAGCATAAAACATCCAAAATTTGGTAGAAAATCTAAAATTTTAGATCCAAGGAAGTCAGCAAACCCAGAAAATAAAATACAAAATAAAACCACACCTGGGCACATGATAGTCAAGCTGTTAAAATCCAAAGATAAAAAGAAAATCTTGAAAGCAGTCAGGGAAATACATATATACAGGGGAAGACGTTACATACAGGGAGAAATAATGTCAATGGTGGATGATATATTATCAAAAACAAAAGAGACAAATCAACAACAAAATTACATCTTTTAAGTGTAGAAAGAAAATCCAAAAGTCAACACAGGATTCTATATTTAGCAGATCTCACTTTCAAAAAGGAGGCAGAAGCCACAATAGTATTCCGCACACCTATTAGGTGGCTGAAATAAAAAATAAAATTGCAAATATCAAGTGCTGGTGAGGACAAGGAGCAACTAGAACTGGGAATGCAACATGATAGTTGCATTCGTATAACGGTTTAGCAGGTTCTTATAAAGTTAAACATACACTTATTATATGACTCAGATATCCTACTCCTAGGGATTTACTTAAGCAAATTGAAAACTAATGTTTAAACAAAAATCTTTGGGTGAATCTTCATAACCATGTTATTCATAATTGCCACAAGTTGGAAATAAACTAAATGTCCTTCATCAGGTGAATGGAGAAAGAAACTGTGGTGAATTGGGACATTAGAATACTACTTGGCAATAAAAAAGATAAACTCTTGATTCACACAACAACATGGATGAATCTTGGCTGCATTTCTCTAAGTGAAGGAAGCCCAATTCAAAAGGCTGTACAGTATATGATTTCATTTGTATGACTTTCTAGAAAAGTCAGCATTACAGAGATGAAAAATGATCAGTGGTTGCCAAGGTATGGAATGGGGGAAGGGGTTGACTACACAGGGACAGTATGAGAGAATTTTGAGGGGTGAAGAAAACAGCTCTGTATGCTACTGTGGAAGTGGATACATGACCATAAAGTTGTCAAAACCCACAGAACTGTACACTACAAAGAGTGAATTTTACTCTGCAAATTTTAAAAATCAATCAGGATTCTGGGGAACTCAGAAGAAATGCAGTGACAAATGAATCTCACTGTATTACAAGCATGTGACATAGCCACACATAATGGGTGGGGATGAAAAGTCCTGACCTAAGTTACTTTGGAAGACAGTGTTTTGATGGGATACTGTAAAAATAAGTACTGTACACAAACACTGTACTCTAGGTGGTAAATTTGTTTTTCATAAGGGTATGGATTAGCAATTCTGAAACTAGTTGACACATTAGTAAATATATTGTAGCTAACTGGAGTTAAGTTTCTCACTGTTGGTGAAAGAAGTTAAAAATAAACAAAAGGAGAATGCTAGAATAAACTATGTGGTGCTGGATAGGAGTTGGAACTATCAGTATGAATCCATGTCACTTCTAATATATCTATCCAGATAGATGGATAGATTGATAGATCAATAGATAGATGTGTATACCTGAGTTTATATTCATACATATATTTCCAGGCTCTGCTGAGAGGGTCCAGAAACAGTGACACCCTAGTATCAATGAGCACACTTAGCTCCCAGATCTTGGTTTCTAAATATCATTCTCCAATAAAAAGAACTAGGTTTCCTTGTAGAAATGGCTAATTCTAGGGCTGGAGATGGAAAATACAATCTGAGCCTGGACCATCTTGTAGTGCCAGAAAGTAGAAAAGTGCTTTAAATAAAACACAGCAAATGATGATATGTGTCAAAATGAATCAATCTGAAAGATTTCTCAATGGCTCAAGCTGGAAAACTGTGAGCAACATAATAAATAATGGTAGCATTGCATTATTACACAGAGAATAAAATAAATATCCATGAGTGTATACTGACGTAAAATAAGAAAGGAAGAAAGAAAGAGGAATAAAAAAGAATAAGAGAAGGAAAGGAAGAAGGAAGGGAGAGGGAGGGAGGGAATTTTCCTCACAGAATTCCAAATAATAAATATGGCTGGATAGCATGAAATAGAAAATCGCCACTAGAACACCACAGTAATAATTATTGTGTTAGGCTGACTGATGAATGTAAAAACTGTGGGTGAAACAAAAAAAAATACATTTACAGAGCCTCAAATCATCTGCCTCAAAATACATAACGTTTTTCTGTTAATTACTTTAAAAGACCTATGACTATTGAAAGCAAAAATTATAACACTGTATTGTGCGATTTATAACGTGGGAAGATGTAAAATTTATCACAAAAATAGCACAAAGGACAGACAGAGGTAAATGGAACTGTTCTGTAGCAAGGCTTCCATATTTTACATTGATTAAACTGGTGCACTATTAAGTCTAGGTAGGCTGTGAGATGTTAAAGATGCATATTGTAATCTGGACCAACCACTAAAAAATGCAAAGATGTGTCACTTAAATGCTAATAAAGGAATTAAACAGCATACAAAGAGGGTTTGTACAAAAATGTTCACAGGAGATGACCTGCACATCCCCAGGAGGAAGATGAGCCCACTGCGGAGCATCCTCAGAGCAGAACGCCCTCAACCATACCGAGGAGCAAACGTTGACACACACATGTTGGGAGAGACTCATCAACCTCGTGCCGAGGGAAGCAAGCTGGACAGAAAACAATATACGTGGGATGATTTCAGCCACGATGAACCTATGCTGAAAAAAACAGAACAGTGGTTGCCTCGGGAGAAGGAAAAAATTGCCTAGGAACGAACAGGAAGGGGTTTTCTGGGGGTGATGGAAATATCCTATTCTTAAAGGGGTGAAGGTTATATGGGCATGTTTATTTGCCAAAAACGTAAGGTTGAGATTTGTGCCTTTCAGTGTGCATACTTCTTACTCCCCACACACACAAAGGACTAAAAGAATAATAAAGTGAGGTGGGAATGGGATGGAGTGTCGATGAAACAAAAATGGCAGATGATTAGTAGTTGTTGAAGCTGGGTGATGAGCCTACTATGCTGTTTTGTTTATTTTGTATATTGTGTAAATTGTTCTGTAATACAACACTTGTATAAGAAGACAAACTCTATATATAGTGTTCGCTGGTAAGATGTCAGCTACCTTTGGGGAGGAAGGAGGGAGAAAGTGATTGTCGGGGCCTGAGTGAAGCTGGTGCTAGTTCTTGGTCACACAAGTGTGTTCACTTTGTAATAATTCTTTGAGGTTTACATGGATGACTTCTGCATATATTTCTATAAGCATGTTATACATCAATAAACATTTTAAATCCGGCATATTTGCAAAAAGATCCTAACTCAATATCTCAGAATAACAGCAGTGTTTTGTTTTAAAGTGGAACACTTTCTCTCATGATATCATCAGATGGGTTTTAATACTCCCAAGTATCTAGTAATGCTCTCACCCTTGAGTGACCCCCTGGGTCGTTCCATTTTCACCTCAATTTGGCAACTGGAATGGCTTTGAGTTTTTATGATGGGTATGGGCCCTTAAGGTGGGTGGGTTCCAAGGGGAGGATCTCTGCAGCGACCCTGATCACGAGGCCCATAGGGAGGACCATGGCAGGCTGGATGGATGGAGGGCATGGTAGGACAGATGGCCTTGAAAAGGCAAATTCCAAGATCCCATGCACCCGGTATTTCCATTTTAGATATTGAATTTACATTTCAAATACTGGCCAGGGAGCTTCCACCAGGGCTGCAAGCATTCTCAGCAATAGTCAGGCTGGTGAGCCCCACTCCTACGTGAGTACTGGCCTCAAAGGATGCAGCCCAACCACACAGCACATACTCTGGGGGATGGGCAAGGCATGGAGAGTTCGCATCATATAGAGAAGAGGCGGGGTAGAAGGTGGGATGTAGAAGCAGAGGGGCGTGGGCCAGGGGTGGAGGGACAGGTGGGAGTTGGGTCCCCTAGCTTTGCATGCTGAGTGCTTTTGTCTCTTAACCATTCCCGGCTGGGAGCTTGAAGGACTGCAGAACTACAACTCCCAAGACGCTCTGGGCACGGGGCGGTGCCTAGCCCTGGGGGGAGCAGCAGGGCGGTGAAGGCTTGCCTGAGGGCCAAACCGCCTTTGCCTCAGGACTCTGGTCCTGCACAGGCTCCAACTGGACTGAGTCCCGGAGGGATGTGACGGGACGAGAGGGACCAGGGAGTTAGGGTGTGGCAGCTGCATGGGCAGCCGCCAGCCTGCAGCGTGCAACTGCTTTTGTCCAAAATTGAAGCTGGACTCGGGCCTCTTCCCCACCGCCTCCCTCCTTTGCTTGATTCCTCCTCCCCCCTGTGTGCCTGTGGGTCTTACCACAGCCTCCTACCTAGTCCAGGGCCAGGTGCTTCTCTAAACTGCTTATGGGAACTGGTTTGACATCCCAGAAACTTTCCACTTTGCCTGCTGCCCTCTGCCTTCCCCAGCCAAAGTGTCATCATTTCATCAGCTTTTGGGAGACATTCGCCCTTGTGGCCCCTCTTGCAAGCACAACTTAAGAGTTTGCAGGGTGGTAACATTGGCTGTTGCTTGTTTTTTTGGCAGATGTGGAAGTTGAGGCATCTGTGAGGTTAATCACTGTTTTCCCCAGGATCCGCTAAGAGCAGAGGAGAACAAATCAATTCCCAGGCAAATATCTAGTAGGCCGTTTTCACCAACCCATTCCAGTGCAGAGGCCTCCGAAACAGCATCCTTAAGATGAGAATAGCTTAAGTATTTTGCTCTTTAGATTGATCACCTAATCTCAGCTCAGGCCTGAGTGGCCAGTCTCTCAGGGACAGGGATGGCGACTCTGATCCTTCAGGAAGAGACCCGTGGTCCAGCTTTGGGAAAGGGATGTTCATGGTAGACAGCACCTGGGCAGCATTTGAAACCCGTCAGCTTTAACACCTCTGCTTTGGATTCCAGGAAGGTTCCCAGATAAACACGCCTAGGGATAGTCAGACGTACCGTATTCTTTAAAAATTGATTACAGCAGTGAAAAGAACAGAACAGAAAATATCCTGCTCATTTGCAAAAGATAAAATGCAAGAAAGACTTTCTTGTTAATTTTTTTCTGCTCATTCTCTTGGCTGTACTGTACACTTGAATGCAGAAACAAAAAACTTGAATTGCCATATTCTCTTTTCCTGAGATTGGTAAATTAACTTAAAAGTCTTATTGAAACCTGTGGAGGAATGATTAGCAGTTTTTCTGATTTATGTCATCCTTAAAAGTCTGGGCGTTGATCTAAATGAAAACAAGTCCTTGTTTATATTACACATCCCAATAGGTTACATTTCCAATTCCTGAATGTGGAATATTATCAAAACAACTGGAAAACCTGATCATGGAAACTAGACTCTGTCACTTTGTCAAGAATTTGCCTCTTTATGAATTAATGACACATAATTTCTTTAACATTTTTGTAAAGCAAGGATGAGAAACACTGCAGTGTCTCTGAATGTGGCAAGACGGGGAATTCTCGTTAGAACACAGCCTCGGGTTCTTCTCTCGTGTTTAACAGGCCCGGGTGATAGTCCGTGTTGTCACATGCAGCGCAGCTCCCCAGCCCCCAGTGTTCTATCCTACTCTGGCCTGTGACCTCTTCAGGGGGTTCTGATGACACTCGTCCACAAGAGTTGGAAGGAGACATTGTAACATGAGGATATTCCTCATCCTGAAACAAGGATTAGTTGAGAGGAAAATCTCTGGGTCTGTGTGCTCCGATGCACTGCTGTTGGGGTGTGGCTTCAGTGACCACTGTACTCCCAGCAGTCCCCACAACGGCTGCCTCAGACATTTGATCACCTGATGCAACCAGAGCAGCTGTTGACAGAGCTGGGCGCTCGTCGTGGTGAAGTGTCTTCCATCAGTTTTTGTGGCTCTGACCCTCCTCTGCTCACCCCCTTCCCATTCCTAACTGCTGCATTGATTACTTTGTAGTTGTTTCCTAGGAGCCACTGTGTGTAAGTGGATTTCACAGTGTCTTTAGGGACCCACCCTCACTACACGAGTCACTGTACAACAGCCACTTATCCTGGTGTAGCCCATGTTCGTCCTCTAAAGTGGAGCTGTGAAGAACCCTGCTTACTCGGAGCTCCTTTCATTCTCATGCTGCTGGGGCTGCTTATGAAGCTGGGCATCTCGTCTTTGGTCTAATCACATTATTCTTTTCATCGATTATTCTGAAGTCGGATACGACTTTGTTAATAATGTGACACTGGCTGTCACAGGCACTTCTATGTATCTTCCCCAATAGCTCTGTGAAGTAGTCCTGTGATCCCCATTTTACAGGGGGGACACTGAGGCTCAGAGAGGTCGAGTAGGTTCCTTCACACAGTTCTTAGTGCATTTTGAGTCTCCACCTGGGACTCCGCCTCTCAGGTGTGTGCACTTAACTGGTGTTTCACTTTGTCCCTCTCTGCAAGCTGCCCCAAAGGCACACGGCCCATCCTGAGTCCATTGTCTGCTAGTTGGCAGTCACCCTGCACAAACAGGCCCTGGGTGGGGAGTGGACTAGCAGGGCGTGGTCGTCCGGCCTACCCTGGGCAGATTCTAGGTTTATTGCAAGTGCTGGAGTAGTGGAAGATACTGACCATCACACACCTGCAAGGTTTCTTATGTAGAAAAACTCCACTGACTTTTTGCAGGTGTTATGTCTTTTTGTCTTCCTTGCTCCTCTGGGCTTTCTCTTACATTCCGTGCTGTGCAGTAACATAGAGTACAGAGACTGTTGAACATAATACTGTTGCCCTGCACCAAACGGTCACATCACTCATTTTTCTAATTATGAAAGAATTACATACTTTGTAAAAAAAGGCAAATTACACAGATCTATGTAGAGTAAAGTGAAACCTTCCACTTCCATCCCTTTCCATGCAAACTCACTCCCCTACTCAGAAGGAACTATTGTTAAGAGGTTGCAGCTTTTTCTTCTGGACATTTCCAATGAATTTATAAATACACATAAAGTTTTTTTAACATAAATTACATAACTACATCGTTTTGCAACCTGCTGTTTCCCAAACCATATATCATAGACGTCTCTCCTTATCAGTGCACGTCACTCTAACTTAGCTTTTTAGAAGTTTTAGAGCTACTCCAAAGAACAGGAATACCACGATCTGTTTATTTCTTCTTTGCTAGAGATGGGGTTATTTCCAGTTTCACTATTATACATAATACTGCAGTAAGATCCTTGTATGGAATTTATTACACTGCTATTGAACAGCTCAATTTGCTTTGTTCCCTTTTAGTCAGAGACTATGATATATTTGTAACAATTTTATGGGAATTATTTTTTAAGGAAATTAATTTTATCTCAATAAATACATTTATGGGGAAACTTGACTTCAAGGTCAACCATCTCAGTATTCTGGAGAAAAATCATGAAACTTAGAAGATATTATGCTTGCTGCATCACATTCTAAGGAGTCACATTAACAATTTAAAGTTGAATGTTTGGGTTGGCCCGGTGGCGCAAGCAGTTAATTGTGCGTGCTCCGCTGCGGCGGCCCGGGGTTCGCGGCGGCCTGAGGTTCACAGGTTCGGATCCCGGGCACTCACCGATGCACTGCTTGTCAAGCCATGCTGTGGCGGGGTCCCATATAAAGTGGAAGAAGATGGGCATGGATGTTAGCCCACGGCCAGTCTTCCTCAGCAAAAAGAGGAGGATTGTCATATGTTACTCAGGGCAGATCTTCCTCACAAAACAAAAATAAAAAGCAAAATAAATAAAATTGAATGTTTGTATAGCCTCTACAGTCTTTGTTCAGAAGAAGGATGACTTTTTCTTGTCTTGAAAACTTCTAACTCCAGGGGCTCTCAGTTGGGCTTCAGAGAGGATAAAATGTTGGTGTTGTATCTGTTTCTCTTCAGCTGTAGGCTGCATCATCTAAAGATCATAAAATTGAACATGGTCCAATCGATATATACGATTTGGTTCAAAAATTCAAAGTAATGAACCCAAGATAGGAATCTATAACTTTGGTTCTTAATGAAGAATTTCCTTTGATATCCTCAAGTCTCTGTGATTACTAGTAAAAACTCACCTATGGATGAAGAGGTGTGGTTCTGCTGGCAATGTCTGGCTTGAACATCCATAGTTAAGGCTGCCACATCCCTAGGTAGATTAGACTTGACCTCTCTACGACCTCTGCCCTTGTTCTTTGACCTGGGAAAAATAAGAATTTAAAAAAACTGTTGTTACTAGCACTGAATGCTAGAAATGCCCATTAAAGAGTGAGTTTGATTTGGTTAACCAAAGGGATTACATGCAGAACAAAGTCTTTAATAGCTATGAAATTTCAAAAAGTTCTAACTTTTTTAAATGTAACTCTATTTTTGCAATAATGCAAAATGTATATATACGAATGAAATATCCCTCTGTCCATTTCTTAAGTTGTTTCCATTGATTTGATGGATTTATCCTCTAATCAGGATTCCAAGTGTGAAAGAACATCTTGGTCTTTCAAAGAAAAGAAGCCATTGATATTTGATTTTCTTTTAGCTCGGCATCCTACAGGTTTGAGGAATAAATTATCATGTAATGATACAATGATTCTGAAATCTAATTGTTAATTAGAGGAGTGTAAGGGATAATTGAATGGTGGCTCATCCCCATGGTCAGGGGTATTGTACACATGGATATGTAAACACGATTCAGGAAGCTGCTTCAGCTCCGTGACATCCCTGAGAACCACAGTGCAGGAGGATATAGGGGCATAGCCATCTGCCTCGATCTCCTGGGTTACATGTAGATCCAGAGGTCTTCACAGTGGCTTCGGAGAAGCTAACTTTTGTCTATTTCTCCCCTTCCTTCTCTCCAGCTTATCTCAAACAGTCCTGACTATCATGTTTTAATGTAAGACCAATTATAGTTATTTACATGAGCTTCTTGTTCATTATTGCAGAGTAATAATCAGGGATACCATTAAATATGATTTAATGTACCTAATTAAATTTGTTGTACCTTTTAATTGATTAGAACACTAAAGTTAATTCAGAGTTTGATATGCACCAAGTGTGTTAATCTGCTTACAACTGCCATGTGCCTCACTCCACTTATTAGTGTATCTTTGGCCCATCACAAGATTTTAATGACTCAAGTCATCATAAGCTAAGATAATGCACGGTCTTTTTGATGACCGAGAGGCACATGGGTCCATTTTGGAAATATGCCCATCTGTCTTTGCATGCCATGGGAAGTTTCTGGTCACTAGGTCTCCAGGAGGCTTGCACAAGCCCTAGGTCTGTAATAGCTTGGTGCCTCTCCTTCTACTTGGGGTAGAAATAAAAGAGATCAGAGAGACTTATTAAAGTTTTGGTTGCATGAATTCTTCTGTGAAGCCCATCCATGCATATTGTTCTGGATAGCTCTCTGTTCCTAAGACTACTAGTTATTTTAAGGGCTTGTCAGAAACTGTGAAAGGTTTGATGTTTTACCTTACCTGCAAACCAATAAGTTAGCCTACAATCGTCTTGCAGATGATGGCAAAAGTCACGAGTCCCATGCGTCAGAGACAAAGGACTTAATGACACAACAATAGCAGTGGCCAGAGTATCAGCATTTGCACCGGTTCACTAAATCTCACTTCCTACAGTGTGATACACAGTGGGCCAGGTGACATGCAGAGGGTTGCAAGATCTCAGAGCCTAAGGAATTCAAATCTTTGATAATGGGCAGGATGTCTGCTAAACTTTGCCCTGGGGGGTTGTTATTTTTAATATACTGGGCAGTAAGCAAGCCTGCCCTTTGCTCCAGAGGATGCCACTATTTCTGTCTTCCAAGTCTGACAGCTCTACACACATCCTTGAAAAGACAGCCTGGTTTTACTGGCTTTCAAAGATAAGCTTGAATGAGACTTGATCATCGTTCAGTTCTTCTGTTTCCTTTATTGGGATTGTGCAAATGTGCTCTTTTCTCTGTAAAGTTCACTAACTTTATTCATACATAAGAGATGCTTTTCTTTTTATTTATTAAGTTGAAATTTTCTTATTAGAGAAAATCATGAAACTATTATGGGTTGGATGTGAAAGTATGTTTTTCCAGGAAAAATGTGAAAGTAAATCGGTGCTCGCAGAACTTTGCCACAAGGAGCTGATAGAAACTTAAATGATTTTAATTTGAATACTGTTTTGTACAACTTTCTTCCATCTTACTTCATCCTCTCTGCTTCCTGTAATTCCTATATGGGAATGGGGCAGTTTCAGGGATTCACTGAACTCATATACAGTATTCAAATGGTTTTGTCTGTTGTGTTTTTTTAATTGAGATAAAGTTGACATACAACATTAAATTAGTTTCAGCGGTATGACATAATGATTCAATGTTTGTATATATGTTGAAATGATCACCACAATAAGTCCAGTTAACATCCGTCCCCATATAGAGTTACAAATTTTTTCTCTTGTGATGAGGACATGGCATCTTTCAAGGTGCAGAAGAATCAACGATGATGTCATACATTTCCATATACAGCTTGATGAATTTGGACATAAGCATACACCCTTGAGACTGTCACCACCATCAAGGCCACAAACATATCCATCATCTCCCAAAGTTTTCTCTCACATCTTTTATTAATATTATTCTCTGGCAAGAACTCTTAATAGCTACTCTATTAGCAAATGTAACGCAAGCAATACAGTCTTGTTAACTGTAGGCACTATGCCTTATCCTAGATTTCCAGAACTTATTTATCTTGATAATTGAAACTTTGTATCTTTGAACATCAGCTCCCCATTTCTCCATCTCCCCAGCCCCTGGCAACCACCATTCTAACCTCTGCTTGTGTGAATTTGACTATTCTAGAGTCCACAAATAAGGAAATATTTGCCTTTCTCTGTCTGCCTTATTTCACTTAACGCAATGACTTCTAGGTGCATTCATGTTGTCAAAAATAACAGCAATTCCTTCTTTTTTCAAGGTTGACGAATATTCCATTTCTTTATCCATTCATCCATCAGTGACGTTTAGGTTACTTCCACATCTTGGCTATTGTGAATTTGCTGCAGTGAACATTAGAGGGCAGGTATCTCTTTGAGACCCTGATTTCAATTCCTGTGGGTGTATAACAGAAGTGGGATTGCTGGGTCATAGGCTAGTTTTCATTTTTGGAGGAACCTCCATACTGTTTTCCATAATGGTTGTATTAGTTTACATTCCCACGAGGTTTCCTTTTCTCCACATCCTCAGCAACATTTGACATCTTTAGTTTTTTTGATAATCGCCATCATAACAGGTGTAAAATGATAGCTCATTGTGGTTTTGATTTGCATTCCCTGATTTGTGATGCTGAACACATTTTCATACACCTGTTGGCCACCTGTATGTCTTCACTGGAAAAAATTTACTCTGGTCCCTTGACCATTTTTTAAATTGATTTGTCTTTTTGTTTTTGAGCCAAACAAAAAAAGAGAACAAAATTTCCAGGCATTATGGGTGCTTCCCAGTTGACGCAGATGGCTTTGTATTTACAGTGGTACAAAAAGGTCACGTTTTGTGCCTTTTCTTCAGATTGTCATAAGACCAGCAGTAGCTGCGGCATGGCAGATAATCGGGATCTTCTGGGTTTGGAGATTTACAAAATAAATGAGTAGTAAGGAATTATTTATTTTTCCAAGGAAATTATTTTGATCATAGTCCATGGAATCCAGGATTGATAGGTGTAGGAGAAAATTAAGGTGAGTATCGTTGATGTGGCATTACTACTGATCTTGAGGGACAGGTATCTACTGTATGAATGTTTGAATATAAATATTAAAGATCAGGAATTTGTGGTGGGTGAATATGTTTTCTGAATTATTTACTTTTGAACATAACCATTTGGATTATGTGAACATCTGGGATATGGGAGTAAGTTGCTAACAGGGGGTGGTTGATGACGTCACTATTGATTTAACCTCTATGAACACCAAGTGGTCAATGGATTAAGCAAATGAGTAGACAGAAAACACAGAAATGGTAAGATTTGGGATTTAGTAAAGGACTGGGGACTGACTGTCCTGTGAGGGAGTGCCAGGACTTGTGCTGTTGAGAGTGACAAGGAAAAGAGGAGAATAGAATTAAACTCAAAAAAGGATGGCGTGTTAACAGGATGGAGGGGGGAAATGATCTGGAGGAGCCTTGAGTTTGACCTTGAGCTTTCTGTTCTTGATGCAAATCTGCCTGATGACATCCCAGGAAACAGGTCAGATCTATTCCCAGATGACAGAGGGAGGGTGGAAGTACAAAACAGCCAGGATAATTGTCCTAAAAAGGTAGGCCTCCTTTATCATTTGACCCAGTTTCATGATTTGTTTTTATAGGGTAAGAGGAAAAGAAGAATGGTAAGTCACATCTTCACAGAAGAAGCAGCATAACTGTGGGAACCAGTCCAAACCAAAGCCAGGTTTAAGCCTTTCCATTCTTTTGAGGATGTCCAGTGACATATTCAAGAGGCTAGTTACTAGAATCCCATCCCATCCTGGCAAGGACTGGTCTCTGAGAGGACAACTTGGACCAGCCCCACTAGATCTGCTGGCCCGGGAGACCGCAAGGACTCCAGGCCTGCAGCAGTGTAGGACTACTCGTAAGTCCTTTCAATCTTGCCAAAACGTTGCAAAAACTTGCACCTAGTCACACAGGTGAATCCCTGCCAGGTGTGCTCGCAGGTGGTCTGCATTCCAGGTCCCATGTCCACTCCTGCTGGACTTCAGATTTGGCAGAGATGATTCCAGGAACTGATCTGTGCATTCCACAGCTCCACTGTGGAGGTATCAGGAAGGAGGAAAGGGCAGTGAAGAGCACAGGAGCGAGACTGGTGATAACACTGATGGCGGACAGACTTGCTAGCGAGACAGAGAAAGTGAGGGTCTAAGAAGGCCGTCCTGACAGGAGATGAAATGGAGCAGGCACCTCAGTGAGGTCTCATGGCTGCGCCCCTAATGTTTCCTTGCTTTGAGCTCTTGAAACTTTAAAATATATCGATCTTTTCTTTTATTAAAGTCTGCTTCGAGACAGAAAATATAGACAACAGTTTCTTTCTGAGGTGAGAGGTTGAGTTTCAGGTGAGGAGAGAAAGATCTTCCTTTTTCATGCTGTTCAACATTTTCTTTTACTATGTATATTATTTATTTGTACTTTAAAGTCAGCAGTGAATTATCAACGTCACGGGGTGATTCAGTATTTCCCCTCACAGTCACAGTAAAACCTACTAAAAGTGGATTCTTCTTTTTGTATAATATTCCAATAGATTCCAAAATATTATTTCAAATGCACTTTTATGTCTATGTTCTCAAATTATATATTTAATTCTAGGTCTCCATTTTTCTGTTCTCTGTTGCATGTTAATTCAGAGTTGCATCTAAGGAAATACCAGATTTCCCTCAGTTTTTCAGATCCATATGTGTTGGAAATGTGATTCATGAAAATGGACATGGCAGTTGGGGGATCGTGATATTATCAAAAGAGATCTTTTCAGCATCAGTAATGCTGAAAGAAACCACTGCTTGTTGGGATTTAATTGTTTATTTGAGGGATCAAGCTTTCACTGTTGGTACTTCTCTTTGTCCTTGGAGGGAAAGTACAGCCTTCCCAGTCTTTCCATTATCAAATCACATTCCTGGGTGGCTGTGCTCAGTCAGGAATGGCTTGGGATGCCGGGAACCAGGATTCATCTTCAGCTTCTGGTTGTCCTGAGAAGGCTTCCCTGGCAGAGTGCAGCCTGTGTGTCTGGGTGAAACTTGTAGCCATCAGAAAGGAGGGGACAATTCACAAGTACGAAGCGATTCATCTGGTCCTTGTCTTACAGAGTGTTCCCAAGTGATGAGGTTCAAAATGCCACTTGGTATCCCTTTGAAAGCTCCTAGTCATGGGGTGGGTTCTTGGTGCGAGCTCAGAGCAGTGTCTGTTCACCACCAGATAGGAAGCATTTCAGTATTATATTTGGTAAGGCTGTGTTCATGCATGTCCATGGACCATCAGTTCAGTGGCATTCCCTGCTGGAGCCCCCCACACCCTTGTCATGCTTCATCTTTCAAAGCTTCAAACAGTGTTCACACCCCAGCAGGTGGTGGTAATGTAACCACAGCACAGGACTGGGGAAAAGAACACAACCAATGAGGGGCGACACATTTTAAGGGCTTGGGCCCAATTGCTACATTTGGACGATTTGGTAATACCAACATTTAGTGTGTAAACTGGAGGATTGTCCAAGACTATGGACCTGAGAATGACACGTTCTCAGAAGTCACCTAGGAGAGCAAGGGACATGTGAGGTCACTCACTGGCCAGGATTATGGTCGCTTATACTGGCAAAGTAGAGCTCACCGGGGGTCCATCAGGACAAGCGAGGGAGGAGGCTTGGGGCCTTCTGGGGAATGTTTGCTCTAAAGGGAATTGCATAAGGAAAGCAGGGGTGCTGAAAATCCTAGTTGACAGGGAGCAGTCATCTTTATTGAATTAGGCCGAGCAGTAGCATTAAAAGCTGCGTCACACCCCCAAATTCCCCTAATTCTGAAGACCAGTTCATTTCAGTATCATTCAGCTCCTCCAGGAGCAGACGTGTCACCCTGCCTGTTCTCTTGGGATTTAAATGTTGAAGGTACTTTCACAGGCAGAGCAACAACTACTGAAATGTAGGTGTCTTTAAAACAGCACTACCCAGGACCATGTCGTGCCACAGGCAGGGGCTGCCTTTCTACATTCTTGAGGAACAGGGAACGTTTTCAGCTTCTCTTGTTGAGATTTCTTTTGACTAAATTTTAGGAACTTGTAGTTTTCTAGTTCAATCTCTGGAATTGCATCAGCTCTAAGTGGGGAAAACAATGTAAAAAGATCAAAACGTGCACTTGGAGAGGACAAGGCCCAAGGAAGCTCATTTGCAAATGGACTAAAGGCAGGAAGGACCTCGCTCCTAAGGCCCCTCTAGGGGCTCCATGTTCACCCCTGACCCGGATTTGAATCCTGCTGTGATCCTTGTCCAAGACTCTGAATTCCTTTTCCTGCTTGTTTTATATCCAGGCGGAAAGATTTGTGACGCAGCTTTTAAGGCTGCTGTTGGACCTCATTCCATAAACATGACTGCTCCCTGTCAACTAGGATTTTCAGCACCCCTGCCTTCCTTAAGCAATTCCCTTTAGGGCAGAAATTCCCTAGAAGTTCCCAAGCCTCCTCTCTGGCTTGGCCAGAGGATCCCCGGTGAGCTCTACTTTGACAGTATAAGCGACCATAATCCTGGACAGTGAGTGACCCCACACTGTCCCTTGTTGTCCAAGGTGACATCTGAGCCCGTGTCGTTCTTAGGTCCATGATCTTGGACAATCCTCCAGTTTACACACTAAGTGTTGGTGTTACCAACTCGTCCAAATGGGGCAATTGGGCCCGAGCACTTAAACTGTGTGACCCCTGGATGGTTGTGCTTTTTCCCCAATCCTGTGCTGTGGTTACATTACCACAACCTCCTGAGGTGTGAAGGCTGCTTGGAGCTTTGAAAGATGAGGTATGACAGGGGTGTGGGGGGCTCCAGCAGGGAATGCCACTGAACTGATGGTCCATGGACGTGCATGAACACAGCCTTACCAATTAAAATACTGAAATGCTTCCCATCTGGTGGTGAACAGACACTGCTCTGAGCTCACACAGAGAACCAACCCAATGACTAGGAGATTTCAAATGGTTATCAAGTGGCATTTTGAACCTCATCACTTGGGAACACCCTGTAAGACAAGGGACAAATGAATCGCTTAGCACTTGTGAGGTATCCCCTCCTTTCTGATGGCTGCAAGTGTCACCCAGACACAGAGGCTGCACTCCGCCAGGGAAGCCTTGTCAGAACAGCCAGAATTTGAGGATGAACCCTGGTTCCCGTCATCTCAAGACCTTCCTGACATGGCACAGCCACCAAGGAAAGTGATTTGGTAATGGAAATACTGGGAAGGCCGTACTTTCCCTCCAAAGAGAAAGAGAAGTGCCAACAGTGAAAGATTGATCCCTCAAATAGACAATTAAATCCCAACAAGCAGTGGTTTCTTTCAGCATTACTGATCCTGAAAAGATCTCTTTCGGTAATAGCACGATCCCCCAACTGCCATGTCCATTTTCATGAATCACATTTCCAACACATATGGATCTAAAAAACTGTGGGAAATCTGGTATTTCCTTAGATGCAACTCTGAATTGGCATGCAACAGAGAACAGAAAAATGGAGAGCTAGAAGTAAATATCTAATTTGAGAACATAGACACAAAAGTGATTTGAAATAATATTTTGGAGTCTATTGGAATATTACACAAAAAGAATAATTCACTTTATATAGGTTTTACTGTGACTGTGATAGGGAAAGCTGAATCAGCCCGTGACGTTGATAACTGGCTGCTGAATTTAAAGTACAAATAAATATTGTACATAGTAAAGGAAAATGAGAAAACAGCATGAAAAAAGAAGATCTTTCTCTCCTCACCTGAAACTCAACCTCTCACCTCAGAAAGAAACCGCTATCTATATTTTCTTTGTCACCCAGCAGAGTTTAATAAAAGAAAAGTATTGGTATATTTTAAAAGTTCAAGAGCTCAAAGCAAGGAAACATTAGGGACGCAGCCAAGAAACCTCACTGAGGTGCCTGCTCCATTTCATCTGCTGTCAGGACGGCCTTGTTGGCCCTCACTTTCTCTGCCTCGCTGGCAAGTCTGTCCGCCATCAGTGCTATCACCAGTCTCGCTCCTGCGCTCTTCAGTGCCCTTTCCTCCTTCCAGATACCTTCCTCAGTCGTCAGAAATTGTTGGCAGTCGAGCTGTGGAATGCCCATATCAGCTCCTGGAATCATCTCTGCCAAATCTGAAGATCAGCAGGAGTACTCAAGGGACCTGGAATGCAGACCACCTGCGAGCACACCTGGCAGGGATTCTCCTGTGTGACTAGGTGCAAGTTTTTGCAATGCTTTGGCAAGATTGAAAGGACTTACGAGTTGTCCTCCACTGCTGCAGCCCTGGAGTCCTTGCGGTCTCTCTGCCCAGCAGACTTGGTGGGGCTGGTCCAAGGAATCTTCCCAGAGACCCGTCATTGCCAGGATGTGATGGGATTCTAGTCACCGTCCTCTTGAATATGTCACTGGACATCCTCAAAGGGATGGAGATGCTTAAACCAGGCTTTGGTTTGGACTGGTTTTCACAGTTATGCTGCTTCCTCTGCGAAGACTTGACTGTCATCCTTCTTATCATCCTTCTTTTCCTCTTACCCTACAAAAACCAATCATGAAAGTGGGTCAAATGATAAAAGAAGCCTGCCTTTTTAGGACAATTTTCCTGGCTGTTTTGTACTTCCACCCCCCCATATCCTCTGGGGATAGATCTGACCTGTGTCCTGGGATGTCATCAGGCAGATTTGCATCAAGAACAGAAAGCTCAAGGTCAAAATTCAAGGCTACTCCAGATCATTTCTCCCCCTCCATCCTGTTAACACCCCCTCCTTGTTTCAGTGTGATTCTATTCTCTTCTTGTCCTTGTCACTCTCAACCGCACAAGTCCTGGCACTCCCACTCAGTACAGTCAGTCCCCAGTCCTTTACTAAAACCCAAATCTTACCATTTCTGTGTTTTCTGTCTACTCCTTTGCTTAATCCATTGACCACTTGGTGTTCATAGAGGTTAAATCAATAGTGATATTATCAACCACCCCCTGTTAACGACTTCCTCCAATCTCCCAGATGTTCACATAATCCTAGTGGTTATGTTCAAAAGTAAATAATTCAGAAAACATATTCACCCACCACAAATTCCTGATCTCTAATATTTTTATTGAACCACTCATACAGTAGATACCTGTCCCTCAAGATCAGAAGTAATGCCAGATCACCAATCCTCACCTTAATTTCCTCCTACACCTATCTAATCTTGGATTCCATGGACTACGATCACAATAATTTACTTGGAAACATAAAAAATTCCTTACCACTCATTTATTTTGTAAGCCTCCAAACCCAGAAGATCCCGATTATCTGCCATGCCGCAGCTACTGCTGGTCTTATAACAAGCTGAAGAAAAAGCACGAAACATGACCTTTTGGTAACACTGTAAACAGAAAACCATCTGCATCAACTGGGAAGCACCCATAACGCCTGGAAATTGTGTTCTCCTTTTTTTCTGTTGGCTCAATAACAAAAAGACAAATCAATTTAAAATATGGCCAAGAGACCACAATAAACTTTTTCCAATGAAGACATACAAGTGGCCAATAGGTGTCTGAAAAAGTGTTTGGCATCGTTTACCATCAGGGAATGCAAATCAAAACCACAATGAGGTATCACTTCACACTTGTTAAGATGGTGATTATCAAAAAAACTAAAGATGACAAATATTGGTGAAGATGTGGAGAAAAGGAAACCTTGTGGGAATATAAACTAGTGCAGCCATTATGGAAAACAGTATGGAGGTTCCTCCAAAAAAGAAAACTAGCATATGATCCAGCATCCCACTTCTGGTGTATACCCACAGGAATTGAGATCAAGGTCTCAAAGAGATATTTGTACTCTAATGTTCATTGCAGCTAATTCACAATAGCGAAGATATGGAAGTAACCTAAACGTCATTGATGGATGAATGGATAAAGAAATGGAATATTCGTGAACCTTGAAAAAAGAAGGAATTCCCGCCATTTTTGACAACATGAGGGACCTAGAAGATATTATGCTAAGTGAAATAAGGCAGACAGAGAAAGACAAATACTTATATGTGGAATGTAAAATTGTCAAACTCATACAAGCAGAGGTTAGAATGGTGGTTGGCAGGGGCTGGAGGGATGGGGAAATGGGGAGCTGATTATCAAAGGATACAAAGTTTCAGTTATCAAGATAAATCAGTTCTGGGGATGTAGGATATGGCGTAGTGCCTTCAGATAACAAAACTCTATTGCATACGTCACATTTGCTACTTGAGTAGATACTAAGAGTTCTTACCACAGAATGATAGTAATAAAGGAGGTGAGAGAAAACGTTGGAAGGTGATGAATATGATTTTGGTCTTGATGGTGATGACACTCTCAAGGGTGTATACTTATGTCCAAATTCATCAAGCTGTAAATAGAAAAGTATGACACCATCGTTGATTCTTCTGCACCTTGAAATATGCCATGTCCTCATCACAAGAGAAAAATATTTGTAACTATGTATGGACGGATGTTAACTGGACTTATTGTGGTGATCATTTCAACATATACTCAAACATTGAATCATTACGTTGTACCCATGAAACTGATATAATGTTGTATGCCAACTTTACCTCAATAAAAAAACCCACAACAGACAAAACCATTTGAATATTGTAAATGAGTTCAGTGAATCCCTGAAAGTGCCCCATTCCCATATGAGAGTTAAAGGAAGCAGAGAGGATGAAGTAAATGGAAGAAAGTTGTATAAAACAGTATTCAAATTAAAATCATTTAAGTTGCTATCAGCTCCTTGTGGCAAAGTTCTGTGCGCACTAATCATCTTTCACATTTTTCCTGGAAATCATACTTTCAGATCCAACCCATAACAGTTTCATCATTTGCTCTAATAAGACAATTTCAACTTAATAAATAAAATCAACAGCATCTCTCATGTATGAATAAATTTAGTGAACTTTACAGAGAAAAGAGCATATTTGCACAATCTCAATAAAGGAAACAGAAGAACTGAATGATGATCAAGTCTCATTCAAGCTTATCTTTGAAAGTCAGTAAGACCAGGTTATCTTTTCAAGGATGTGTGTAGAGCTGTCAGCCTTGGAAGATAGAAATAGTGGCCTCCTCTGGAGCAAAGGGCAGGCTTGCTTACTGCCCAGTATAATAAAAATAACACCCCCCAGAGCAAAGGTTAGCAGACATCTTGCCCGTTATCAATGATTTGAGTTCCTTAGGCTCTGAGATCTTGCAACCCTCTGCATGTCACCTGGCCCACTGTGTATCACACTGTAGGAAGTGAAATTTAGTGAACTGGTGCAGATGATGATACTCTGGCCACTGCTATTGCTGTATCATTGAGTCCTTTGTCTCTGACCCATGGGTCTCGTGTGTTTTGTCAGCATCTGCTAAACCATTGTAGGCTAACTTATTAACTTGCAGGTAAGGTAAAATATCAGACCTTTCACAGTTCCCGACAAGCCCTTAAAGTAACTAGTAGTCTTAGGAACAGAGAGCTATCCAGAACAATATGCATGGATGGTCTTCATAGAAGACTTCATGCAACCAAAACTTTAATAAGTCTCCCTAATCTCCTTTATTTCTACCCCAATTAGAAGGAGAGGCACCAAGCTATTACAGACCTAGGGCTTGTGCAAGCCACCTGGAGACCTAGTAACCAGCAACGTCCCATGGGTAGCAAAGACAGAGGGGCATATTTCCAAAATGGACCCACATGCCTCCCTATCATCCAAAAGACAGTACATTATCTTAATTTATGATGATTTGAGTCATTAAAATCTTGTGATGGGCCAAAGATACACTTCTACGAGGAGTCAGGCACATAGCAGTTGTAAGCAGATTAACACACTTGGTGAATATCAAACGTTCAACTAAACTTAGTGTTCTAATCAATTGTAAGGTCAATTAAATGATATTTGAGGGTATCCTTGATTATCACTCTCTAATAATGAACAAGATTCCCACAAAGATTTTTGTTTAAACATTAGTTTTCAATTTTCTTCAGTAAATACCTAGGAGCGGGATATCTGAGTCATATAATAAGTGTATGTTTAGCTTTATAAGAACCTGCTCAACTGTTTTCTGAATGCAACTATCATGTTGCATTCCCAGTTCTAATTGCTCCTACTCCTAACCCACCTCCTCATGTGGTATTTACAATTTTATTTTTTATTTCAGGCACCTAATAGACGTGCAGTATCTTATTGTGGCTTCTGCTTCATTTTTGAAAGTGAGTTTTGCTAAATATAGAATCTTGTGTTGACTTTTGGGTTTTCTTTCTGCATTGAAAGATGTCATTTTGTTGTTGAGTTGTCTCTTTTGTTTTTGATAACATATCATCCATCATTCACCTTATTTCTCCCTGTATGTAATGTCTTCCCCTGTATATATGTATTTCCCTGACTGCTTTCAAGATTTTCTTTTTATCTTTGGATTTTAGTAGCTTGACTATCATGTACCTGAGTATGCTTTTATTTTATATTTTATTTTGTGGGTTTGCTGACTTTCTTGGATCTAAAATTTTAGATTTTCCACCAAATTTTGGGAGTTTTATGCTATTACTTATTGATTTGCCTTTCTGCCTCATTTAATTTTTCTGTCTTTCTCCTCTCTGCTGGGGACTCAATCATCTCACAGGTCATAAGGCTCTCTTCATTTTTCTTCAAAATTTTTACACTCTTTTCTTCAGACTGGAAAATTTCTATTGCTGTATCTTCATGTTTTTTCTACTGTTTCTAATCTACTGGTAAACTCAAAAGTATTTATTTTATTTCATCTTCCTATTTGGTTCTTTTGTGTAATTTCCACTTCTCTGCTGAGTTCCCACATCTGTTCATTCATTATGGGAATATTTTTCTTTACCACCATGATCATCTTTATAATAGCTGTTTTTGTATTCTTGACTGCTATTTGAAACACATTGGGGAGAGTTTCTACTGCCTGCTTTTGGTCACATATGGATTACATTTTCCTGTTTCTTCAAATCTCATGATTCTTTTAAATTGTGTACTGGAAATCATGAAAGACAGGTATAGAGGCTCTGGATTCTATTGTATTTTTTTGAAGAGTGTTGTTAGTTTTCTAGCAGGGAATCAACTTGGCTGGACTGAAATTCCAATCCTATCTCCTTTACAGTGGGCATAGCTGAAATCCTCAGTCAGTTCTTTCATCTTCCAACTGCTGTTTTTACACTAGGCCTTCTGGGGCCTACCCTGTATGTGTGTTGTTCAAAGATCTGCCAATTTGATGTGTGTGGGGGAGAGACTTACATATATAATTTGCGATTTTCCTCTTTGTGTTTCCCTCCCTTCCAGAATTTCTCCCCTAAGTTTCCAGCTACTCTGCCAGCCCAAAAATACATCCTTTAACTTTACAAGTAAGACTGTAGTTTTTCCCCTGTCTAGGTCATGTACAGATTTTGGAATGCTTTGAGGCAACGGATTCAAGCTTGCAAATATCTCCTGGTGCAATTCCCATCATTTAAGGGAAGATTCCCTCTCAGTTCAGCTTGCTTGTGGAAGTGATTTAAACATACACACATATACACATTTATTATATGTGTTTTACATATAGCTACACGAGTCTGTATAAATATATATAATATTTAGTGCAGATTTTATCATTGTTATCTGTAAGAGTGTTAGTTCAACAAGCTACTCCACCATTAGTAGAAGCCAGACCTCGGTTTTGTTTCTTTCTTGGATTTTATATAAATGGAATTATAAAATATATAGCCTTTTGAATATAATTACTTTTATGCAGCATTATGGTTATGATATTCATCCATGCTATTGCATGTAGCTATTGTTTGTTCATTTGTTGAAAATAATTAAAAAAAAAATTTTAGCCATTCTGGTGCATGGATGGTGTTCTCGTGAGTTTGAATTGGTATTTCTCTGGTGACTAATGAGGTTGAGAATCTTTATATATGTTTATTGGTCATTTGAATATTCCTTTTAGTGAATTGTCTATACAGATTGCCCATATTTCTTTTGGGTTGTTTCTTACTGATATCTATGAGTTTTTTTTTTTTTAATTATCTTATGGCTATGTCTTGTTTCTTTATAACTTTGTATTTTAAAGACTTAACCCCTCCAATAAGCTTCCTGCAAATGTCCCTGCTATAGAGAACAGGACGATAAACCTTTTGGTCTATGCAAATAATATGACTTTTTTTTTAATGATTTTCAAGAATCTGATGACATAAAGCAGACTGTAATAACAACATAGATGGAGTCTTGAAAGGCACATTGTTTGGAACTATCTAGACTAGATTATTTTCAGCCTGTTTGGTAAAGGTCCTTTGCTGATAAGTAGGGATGTTATTTTTTGGCCCCAGAGTGATGACTTTGGTTCCTAACATGAGATATCCTGAGACACTCTACAGTGACTAGAATGTGGTCTTGGCAAAAAATTCAATGAAAGCCTTAAGATGGAGGCTTTATTCCAGATATTTGAAATTGGATTATAAAATGTTAGAAATGATTTATGATATTTTCAAAAGTAGACGTCAATCAATATTATGAGGACCATATGAAACATCTTTTAAAATAAAGGAGAATTACCCAGAAATACATACTGGACAAATCTTTCTTTTCATTTTTTTCCCTCTTCCTTCATTTGTATGCAAATGTCCATTTATAGAATTTTGATCACAGTGTATATTTTGTCAACCATTTTCTTGTTTTTGTTTTTTCCACACGAAGAGCAACGCGTTTCGTGTGTGGCTTCTGGCTCTGGTGTCCCACTTAGAACAACAGTCTGTACCCCAAGATTATGCACATATGTACTAAAAGGGCTTTCTTGGATACACCAAATCTAGACTCATCTGGGATTTTCCTATCAAATTAGAGAAATTCTATTTCAAATAAAAACAGAAAAGGAAAACCTATCAGGCCGTGTGAAAATGAGTGGGCAGACACAAATGGCCACCTACGTCATGATTTCACTTATAGGAAACATCCAGATCAGATTAAAAAAAAAAAAAAAACCATTACAGAAAACAGATTAGGGGTTGCCAGGGCCTGAGGGAGAAATGGGGAGTGAGTGCTTTTAGAACAGGGTTTCCTTTTGGAGAATGAAATATTCTGAACCCAGACAACGGTGATGGATGCACAGCATTGTGAATGTACTTGATGCTCATGAGGTGTACAATTTAAAATGAAAAACAATAAATTGCTAAAAGATGAAAGTTAAATTTATTTTAAATATTCAAGATATAAACAATAAAAACAAAGCAACGAAAGGAACCAGGAAGGAAACAAATAAAATAAACAGGGTAGGGAAGGAAATTTGTGGTAAGGGAGCAGGTGGAACAGGTGGGACTGGAGGTGCTAATGAGGGAGGCTCCTGAGCCAGCTCTCCCAGGCCTCAGAGATTGGCCTCAGCTGCCTCCTTGTCTCCTGCAGGCCACTGTGCAGGGGATGGCTCTCACTGCACAGAGTCTGGGGCCTCAGCAGCATCAATGTTTCCTGCAGGTGCCTGTGCAGGGGATGGCTCTCCCTGCATGGAGGCTGGGCCCTCAGCTGCCTCCTGTTCTCCTGCAGGGGCCTGTGCAGCGGATGGCTCTCTCTGAAAGGAGGCTGAGACCTCAACTGCCTCTTGTTCTCCTGCAGGAGCCTGTGTAGAGGATAGCTCTCCCTGCACGGAGGCTGGGGCCTCAGCTGCCTCTCCTTCTCCTCCAGAAGCCTGTGTAGGGCTTGGCTCTCCCTGCACAGAGTCTTGGGCCTCAGCTGCGTCCTGTTCTCTTACAGGAGCCTGTGAAGGGGATGGCTCTCCCTGCACGGAGGCTGCGGCCTAAGCTGCCTCTCGTTCTCCTCCAGAAGCCTGTGCAGGGCTTTGGTCTCCCTGCACAGAGGCTTGGGCCTCAGCTGCCTCCTGGTCTCCTGCAGGAGACTGTGCAGGGGATGGCTCTCCCTGAACAGAGGCTGGGGCCTCAGCTGCCTCCTGTTCTCCTGCAGGAGTCTGTGCAGGGGATGGCTCTCCCTGCTTGGATGCTGAGGCTTCAGCTGCCTCTTGGAGTCCTGCAAGAGGCTGTGCAGGAGATGTCTGTCCCAGCACGGAGGCAGGGATCTCAGCTGCCTCCTCGTCTCCTGCAGGAGGCTGTGCAGGGGATGGCTCTCCCTGCACAGAGGTTTGGGCCTCTTCTGCCTCCTGGTATCCTACAGGAGCCTGGGTAGGGGATGGCACTCCCTGCACGGACGCTGGGGCCTCAGCTGCCTCCTGGTCTGCTACAGGACATGGTGGATATAATTTTTCTCCCGGGATTGAAGCTGGGTCCACTGGTGGCTCTGAATGTTTTATCACTGTCACTGCAGACCCTCTCGCGGTAGTTGCTGATTCAGTCCTCTGGGACACCGGCGCCTCCATCGGGGAGATGGATGGAATATCCCCTTCCACCAGCTCCACGCTGTCTCCTGTCTGGAGCTCTGCCAAGACAGTGACTGGCTCCGTCCCAGAGGCATCAGAGCCCTGCCCAGCTGTCCTTGCTGCTGCTTCTGCCCTCCGGACCTAATTCTCCCAGATCAGGCACACACCTGTGTCTGCACAGTATTCCACCCCTGAGGAAAGACCTACACCTCAGGGGCTTGGGATAAACCTCAGGCAGAAGGGCGCCACCCCCGCACTCCACGTCCCACCCAGCCGGCCTTGACCTGGGCTTTGAACCTGACCGACACCCCCAGGCTTCTAACACCTCACTGACTGCTCCTGCTCCTGCTCCTGCTCACGGTGGTCTACCCACATGAACCCGCCCTTCCAGACACACATGGGGAGGGGATGTAGGGCTGTCCAGATGGGACCACAGTGGTAGCCTGGTTTGGAATGGCCTTCCTTGGGCCTCCCGGTGTTACCTTTCCGTCCTTCCGGGTAAACGGCAAGAGCTGTCGGCCGTGAGAGGGACACCAGCATCTGCATCGGTCTTTGGGGGCTTTCCTGGGGCTCCGGCCCCTGGTCATTGGGAAGCATCAACTAAACATGTTGCTCCTTCTAGACAAGTGCTAGACAAGTGAGCTCGCTTGGGGGCTGTGTTTAGGATGTGGGTGCCTAGTTACCAGGGTTCCAAGTTCTGTTGGGCTCTGTGAGGTCACTTCCTGGGATCCCCTTACCTAAGCTTCCTCCTCACACAAGACCTTCCTAAGGGCCCCCTGGGCTGCTGACTGCTCACTCTCCATCTCCATACCCTGTCCAGACACAGTCACACCAACACAGTCCACCCCACAGCCTCTGGGGAGGTCTGGACGCAACCGGGGCCCCAGCTTTGAGGACACAGAGTTGAATTCAGTCCCGCTCCTGCTTCTTGCCAGTGATGTCACCCTGGACAACCCTGCGCCTCTCAGGGCCTCTCCTCTCAGGGTCTCTCCTGTGTTCATGTCCCTCTCTGTGTAGTGCGGGTCATTCTAGCATCTACTTCCTAGGGATGTCATCAGGTGTATAGACCTAGAGATCCCTTCAGAGTCTGTGAATCCCGTGGGCTGCTCCCACACGTAGCTCCTGCACAGACTTGGTAATGCCAGGATTACAGAAAGGGGTGGCTGTAGCAGAGAATACAACGCAAAGAGGCGTGGGTCTGCTGGGCGTCTGGGAGTGGCACTTCCCCTCTTGCTTGTTTCCCAGTGTCCCTAGGGAGGGTTGAAATGAAATGACGTTCAGAAATCATCTCCTTCTGGCTCGCAACCCTCCAGGGGCCTCCTGTTATATTTAGACTCAGGTCCAAGTGCCTGAGTGGCTGTCATCTCAGCCTATGTGGTGGGCAGCCCCCTAATGGCTCCCAGCATTCCCACTTCCTAGGCACACATCCTTTGTAATCCCCGCTCCTCATTGAGAATGGACTTTGCGGCTGGCTTCTAACCAATAGAATAGTACCGAATGATGGGATGTCACTTGCACGGACGGCTTAACGAAAAGTCTGTGACTTCTGCCTGGTTCTGTCTCTCCTATGTTCATTCTATCTCTATGTCTCTGTCTCTCTCTCTGTCGCTGTCTCCCTGTCTCTATGTCTCTGGCTGTCTGTATCTCTCTTGCACTCTCCCTGTCTCTCTGTCTCTCTCTTTGTCTATCCTCTCTGTCTCCCTGTCTCTGTCTGTGTCTCCTCTCTTTGTCTCTCCTACCCATCTTTCTATCTCTGTGTGTCTCTGTCTCTCTTTCTCTCTCTCTTTCTGTCTCTCTGATCCACTATTCAGGAGATGCCAGATCAGATATTATGAGCTTCCTTCTCTATGGCACCCCCTAATGCAAAGAACTGGCAGAGGGTCCAGGCCCACAGAAAAGGCCTGAAACTCCCCATCCAAACTGAATCCTACCACTGCCCCGATACTTCTGAATGATCTCCGAGATTTCTTCTGCCTCTATTGAGCTTCAGTTGAGAACACAGCCACAGCCTCCTGTTAGACCTTGACGTGGAGCCTCCCAGCTGACCTGAGCCTGGACCCTGGTAGAGACACTCTCAGATGCTCAACGATAGGTCTCATAAGTGCTAAGTGAGGCTAATGCTGTCACCCAGCATAGACAGCTGGTACCTCCTTCCAAACCTGGGTCTGGCCCTGCCATCCTCTCTCCCTCACTTCTTTCCTCCCCAGCTCACTCTAGCCACACTGGCTTTTTTCTCACCTCCACTCTCGTCAAATTCTCTTCTGACTCCAAGTCTCTGTGCCTTTGAGCTTCCCCCCAGCACGCTGTTTGCAGAAAGATGCAGGGCTGGTTTCTCTTGTCCCTGTGCTCAGGGCACAAATGTCCCCAGGGGGGCCTTTTACACCCACCTAGGGGCTCCAGGCCCTCCCTCCTCCAGCACCCTGTTTCATTGCCCTGTAGCACCTGCTCTTCTTTTTCGCATGGATTTGTTCATGATTTTGTCCCTTCCACCTCCAGGCTGTGAGCTCCTGGAGGACAGGGACCATGTGGGTGCTTTCAGCACTGCCCTCAGGACTAACGTGGGCCCTGCTCAGGGTGAGTGCTGGTGCCACAGTAGCTGACAGAATCATGAGAGGCTCTCAGAGTCCCCTCCCGCCTCTGAGCAGCTCCCATTGTGGACGTGGATGCCAGTAATCAAAGGTGCCTGTTGCTTTGGACAGGGGAACACCCAAAACGAGCCCTGGGTGTCCCTTCCCTGCTCCACTTGCTCCATTCAGCACGAGTGGACACAGGACACCCCTGGTGGTCAGCCCTAGCCTTGTAGCCCCAGGCAGGAAATCAGAAAGCAAAACACACACATTTCTTTGTTTGGGGTCCTCAAGGTAGTGGTTCCACCAGGGCCGAGGGCACAAAGGAGCAGGACCTGTGGGCTTCATGAGGGACGTGAGGGACCTCAGAAGACTCTCTTGCTCCCCACTTTCCTTACACTGGCGCTGGCATGTCCCATTGATTCACAAGGCCTCCCCACCCCAGCCAGGGCAATGACTCCACCTCACTTCCAAAGGAGGACCCCGAGGCTCCAACACAAATGGCCTTGTCCCTGGTCCCCAGACAAGTCGACCAGTGCTCTGCCATGTTCTGCACTGCCCGAGGCCCCAGTCCCCAAGCTCTCAGGCTGCCCTCTGCTCAGCAAGAACTCGAGGGAATGGAATGCATTTTACAAGGACTCAGAGAACAGTGCGTCATAGATGGAGAACGAAGCTCAATAGACTCTTCTACAAGCCTGTGGGACCCTTAGAGTCACCTCATCTATGCACCCCAATTACAGAGGCCGAAGATCAGGCCTTCTCTCCTGTAGCCCCTCCCCCCTAGGGGGTCACATCCTAGTTCCCGGTGCCCAGAGTGGTGGACACAGGACACCAGACCTAGTTCTCTGCAGGCTGCTCTAAGGATGGCCCCAACCCCTGCATCCCCCTGTGCACCTTGGGGACCCCCTGCCCATAGTCTGGCATCTCTCCCCTTCATGCTATGGGCCTGCGCATGTTGCTAGGGGACCAGATGCCCCTGCCCCATGGCAGAGCTGCCTCCAACCTCTTTATTCCTTCCTCCTGTCACCTCCCCAGTGTGCATTTCCCTTCTGACACAGGGCTGGGCAGTCAGAGTGTGTGTGTATGCTTGTGTGTTTGAGTGTGTCCACGTGGGGATGCGTAGAGGAAAGGACCCTACATGGGGGACATTGGCAGGGGTCCGCCAGGATCTTAGGGTTCTCATTCCCAAAGCAAACCCCTTGGAAGTGTTGAGGCTGGCCTAAGAGCTTGGAATGCTCTCTTCTCCTCTGGACTCTGCCCACCTCGTGGGCCCAGGGCCTGTCTCTGCTTCTCCTGGCCTCCATTTCCCAACTGTCCTGTGAGGGTTGGACATGGAACAACATCAGCCCCGATGAGCATGGACATGGCCCGGGATCTCTGTCCACATGAGTGAGGCAGGGATACCCTCACAGTCTCACAGGCCTCTCTCCTGTGGGCCAACCAGGCCTCTTGTCCATGGTCAGGCACACAGAGTGTCCCTGCAGACAGCACTTCTGGGTGACACAGCCTGTAGCACACACGTGTAACACAACGGTCCCCTGACATGGCTGCTTTCGTCTGTCCCCTCCCCCAGCCACCTGCTCGATGACCATCACATCCCCTATGTTCCGGGAACACGCCACACAAGCAAGGTGGGCCACACGGTGCGCAGGTGGTAGGTTGGACATCTGGGGACGTGAGGGTCACTAAATATACCACGACGTCACTGTCCTGGTCCACAGACTGCATCCCAGGGTCCAGCTCCATGCATGGCTGGTCCTGCAGACACAAAGACAGTGGTGGACACAGACCCTGGGGAGGGAGAAGGCCAGGCTGCCCTTTTCCCTCCTCCTCTACACAGCCTCCCTGCCACATGAGGTCCAGCCAGTCACTGCCTGCAGCTCTGGCGGGTGTAGGAGGAGATGAAGGGAGCCCAGCTGGGCAACTATTAGAGGGAGTTACTGTTATTAGGGAGCCCCCTGGGTGCTGAGTGATTGCACTCCATTTTACAGATGACCAGTGATCCCAGCATTCAAGGTCACTCTGCTCTAAGTGAACAAGTCCAGACGTGAACAGGGGACTAAAAATCCTTGATTTTCACCAGTATTGAGCCCAGCATTGACCATCGAGGCCTTGTCCTGCGTTGGGGCTCCCCTAGCCAGGCGACCTCCTGAGTCCAAGCACTTTGGACACCTTCTTCTCCCTGCTTGAATCCCAACACACCCTCCTGAGGTCAGAATCACTGACCCCATTTTTCATCGAGGAAACTGAGGCTCTGAGAAGACACCGCATGACCTTGCCTGTCACAGGGCTGTGAGGTGACCCAGCTGTGGGTTTGACCCCAGGTGAATCGGACCCTAAAGGCTCTGCTAGCACAGGAGACTGAGGAGGTGGCCTGTGAGCCCAGCACAGAGGTGAGTCCATCCTGGATGGGGGCTTGGGGGAGCAGCACTGCAGGATAGGAGCTCTGAATGGGGCAGGGGCTTGGCAGGGTCCTTGGGGAGGAAGGCTCTAGGGAGGGTGGGGTGCGGTGAGGGTTGCACTCTGGGGACGGTGTCTGGACCAGATCACACAGGGCCGTGACTCAGGCAAGGAGTCGGACCTCACTACAGGTTGGTTGGACGTGAACGAGCAGTCTCATCAGAGCCTCTTGCGGTTAGATCCTAAATTTGGAGGGAGCTTGGTGTGGGAACCTTATCCACCTCCACTCAAGCCCAGATCTCCAAAAACCAACAGGATGAGAAGGCTGCCTCCATTTCCTCCCATGTACAGTGGGCACTGTGGCGGTCGCCTACCTCCTCCCAGGGCTGGGCATGCTGCCTGGAGGGCCCAGAGAGGGCTTCTTGTCAAAGTAGCCATTCAGGACAGGTCTGTGCTCAGAGAGCTCTGAGTGATGGGACCAAGGACATGTCCCACCAGTGGGCTAAACAAGAAGCTGCTGTCCACGTTGCTGTTGTTTATTCCAGGTGGACTGGGATGATTCAGCATCACCCACCGTGTGGAGGGAGAAGTCCAGCAAGGAGCTATGGTTGAAGAGCCTGAGACACAACTCTTGTGTATGACCAAATCTGCCACGGGTGTGGTGGAGGCTGAGGAGGAAAAGGTGTTGCTGGAGGGCAAGATGAAACCAGAGACCGTTGGGCACCAGGGGGCGGTTGATTTCCATAACTGTGGGGGATGGCATGATCTGCAGATTTTCTGGACCCAGCAGGACACCCCAGGCTGGCATCAAGCTCCTGGGCTTCTTGGCCCTTTTGTGGGTGTGGATTTGAAACACTGGTACCGGGCAAGATGGGACTGTGAATGGGCTGTCAGGGAGAATGGGTAGTGCAGTCACCTTCTTTACTTTGAAACCAGGGGACTCTGGGTCAAAACTCATGTTGCTATCCTCCACCTTGGAGCTGGAGGAACCAGCCAAGTGCTCGCTGAGCATTGGACAATGTCCCTGCCACTGAGGTCCTGGCCCCATCTGAGTTGTCCCAGCACTTGGTGTGGGAGCTGTCCCTGGTCCTAAAGTCTGTGTTGGGGCCTGGAGTCTTGGAGGCTAGATGGAAGGGCTGCATTTGCAGAGGTCACGCCCACTGAGTGAGCGGGGAATCTGGGACACCTGAAGTCACAGATGCAAGTGACCCGCACCTGGGAAGGTGTGAGGGAGGTGCACAGAGGTCAGTGCCTCAGTGGCAGGCAGGGCTTCATGCCCATGGGCAGAACTCCTTGGCAAAGGTCAGCTAGTCCTTTGGACCCTGGAGGACAGAAGGCACCTAGGGCTGCCAGTGGTCCACGGGAGGCCAGGACAGCCTGCTGACTGGCAGGCATCAGGCCTGCAGCACGAGAGGTTCAGGGTGAAACTGCTCCTGGGTAGCCTGGGCCAGCGAGTTGGACAGAAAAGATGGCCACCTGGTTTTTGTCACTCTAGTCTGTACGTGCTCGTCTCCCCAGCTAGCCAGACCCTGGGGAGGGTGGCCCTGTGGCTGAACAGCACTAGGGACTGAGGAGAAGGTGCCCTTGGCAATATCGAGTCCCTCCTCTTCATGTGAGGCTGGGTTGAGCTGGCTCCATCCCTGACCTCACCCCTTTGGTGACGGTGGGCTTCTTCAAGTCAAAGTATACTAGGCTTCGGGTTCATGGCACTGAACACATTGGCATCCTCAGGGGTCTTCAGCATGGGGGTGAGGGGCCAAAGGAGGGTTGGCTATGCTCAGGACAGCCACACCAGTGACAGGGAAATGCACAGAGACAGGAAGCAGATCACTGCTTGTCAGGGGGTGGGAGAGTGGATATGGTGGCATGGCTGCTTCATGGGTACAGGGGTTCTGGTGGGGCAAAGCAATGATCTGGAACTAGATAACAGTGACGGTACACAGCATAGAGAATGTAGTTAATGGCGGGCCCTGAATTGTACAACTTTAAATGATGAAAACATTAAAATTTATTGAATCTAAATTTGAACACATAAGACATAAAAAATCATAAAACATAAAAAAGGGAAAAGACATCCTGCCCTCACAGGCAAGGTGAAGGACAGCTCTGGTGTGGAGCTGGAGCCGGCAGGGCCTTAGTTGTTATCGATGAGGGCGGTGCTGCAGCTGCTGTAGCGCTGCAGCTACTGCTGTGGCTGATGCTGGAGATCCCACCAGCTCTGTCTGTGCAACTGGCCCAGGAGCTGGACCTGATCTGGAGCTGGAGCTCGGTCTGTCTCAGGCGATCGTACCTGACCTGCTTCTAGAATTGGCTCCGGTCCTGAGACGGACTCTAGCTCTGCATTGTTGACAGATGTGGTGCGGGAGCTAGTGATGGAAATGGCTGCTGCTCTGGAGCTGGTCAAGTGTGGGAGCTGGAGGGAGCTCTCGTTCTGGAGCTGGCCACAACTGAGGTCTAGAGCTGGCATCAGAGTTCTCACTAGTCAACAGCTGGAGCAGGATCTGGTGCTATGTGGCTCTAACTTTGTAGGTTAAGGTAACTCTGCCTCTGCTGCTGGTGACCGAGCCTTCTCTAGCTCCACAGCTGCTAAACAAAGTGTCCTGACCTTTAGATGGGGTCAGTGACATCACCAACACATCATGAGCTGTCCATCAGGTGGTGGGAGCACTCCAGCAAATAGCATCTATTACATTAGTGTTATTTCATCTCAGTTCCAGTTACATATTTATTTTAAATATACTTAGAAGGAGAATAGGATAACAGAAACCATTTACTCTTTGCTGAAATTTAACAGAGCACACCTTATTGATGTCGTTTTTTAAGAAATATTACACAGTGGAAGACACCATTCTCCTTCCTCTTTCTTTCCTCCCCAGAGGTAACTACCTTCTTGACATTAATATATGTATTCTGTGCACATTGTCTTTTGCAAAAAGACAATCGTCCCAAATTTGTTGAGGTTTTTGCTATAAGTGGCCATCAAAGATATGCATCCTAGTGGATACTGTTAAAAACTCTGTCCTTTCAAAGTAAAGACAACAGTTCAACAGTTAGTTGAGAAGGTACCTGCTTTGTAGATATGGTTTTTAAAAGAGAGGTTTAAAAATATCTCCATTCTGTTACCATTGAGCCTCCTTATTTGGAAGAGTTATGTTCTGTCAATTCTTCGCTGACACTGCATGAGCAAGAATGAACCAGTGCTCCCAGGGGAAGGACAAGGTGAGGTTTCTGCAGCCTCTGGTCGTGACATGTTTGGGAACCTCTCAATGCACAACCTTGTCTTATGTGTGTCTCTTGAAAGACACCTTATTTCATATAGATTGTTGATTCATTAGTTGAACTCTCTGCCAACAGCACTATCTATAACTCATGCCTGAAGGAAGCTCATCTAACACACCATTTTCTACGAAAGGCCCATCACAGGCTCCTTGTGCTTACGAACACTACACAACACTTCAGCACTACGTTTGAGGGCCATTCTAAAGAGCAAAAGCACCAAGGAGAAGCACAAAAGGTGACAAACGTAGCATTCCATAGATTAGAAAAAGGACATTTGTTGACATGAGAATTAAAACAAGAGTTTTAATACTGTAATAGCAAAAACTGGAAACAACCCAAATGTGCACCAAAAGAAGAACGGTCAAAGGAGAGGTCGTTTACTCATACTAACATGTAACAGTGAAAAAGAATGGCATAGGTCCAAGCAAATTGTTACAAAAGTATCTCCAATGTAGTTTTGAGTGAAAAGAGGAGGTTGCAGCATCAGGTCCATGCCTCACAGGAATAGGTCTGCCTGAGGTTTGATCTCCAAGTAGCTCTATCAAGCCTAATGCCAACTGCTGTGAAAAAGGAAACAAAAATTCTGTTTCTGGAATGTGCTATTTGCCTAAAGAAAATCTTGCAAGCATGTGGCTGGTAGGTTCATCTAAAAGGACAGAGAGCTGAGACTTTGCTGAGCTTACAGAATAGGATTTACGAGTTCTTTCATTCCCTGATTCCTAAGGAATATTTTTAAGTAAATGTCTGCTTGTGTGACAACATTTCACGTGAGACTCGCTTGCATTATAACCTGGTAATGAGGTTGTGGGGCTTAGCTAACCATTACCAAGGCAAAGTTTTGCTGGCTCTCTTCTCTACCAAAAACAACTTAAAAGTTGGGCAGGACTATTTTGGGTTAGCTGGTGGTATTTGGGCTGGTTTGCAGCACACCCCCCCAAGAAGACTCTCACCTCTGGGCCTCTGTACTTGAGGTAGCCTCTGCCTAGAACCTCTACCCAGGATGTGTAAATGGCTCACTCTTCATTTCTTCATGCCTTGGCTCAAATGTCCTCTGAGAGGTGGACACCAAGACAGGATTAAACAGGCAAGGATTTTATGAGGGGAAATGCTTCTGTAACAGAAAATGGGGTAGGGGAGCCGGACAGAGTGGGAGAGCCATCAGGCTATGATGCAAGTCTGACTCTAAATGAGCGGGAGATAGAGGGAAGGATGGGTCCAAGTGTCCTACACTGCTGTATAGTCTAAGGAAAGCTTAGGAATGCCACTGGGGTGTCCTTGAGCACAAGCAGGTCAGCAGAGGAGTCCATGCCTCCCAGGAACAGGTCTGCCTGAGTGTCTATCCCTGCCTCACTCACTGATTCGGAGCAGTCCAAGGGAAGCACGACCTCAGTGCAAACAGAGGATAGATATCATAGCTCAGCAGACTACTGACTTCATAGCTTTGGTTAATTACGTTTGCTGCAGGTGGAGGCCTTTGAGGAGCAGTCTCCTGGATACCATATCTTATCAGTCAGTTTTCTCTGATCACTCTCTGCAAAACAGCCCCACAGAACAGTAAAACATCAACCACATTTCACCAGGAAACAGTAAAAACACATTTCAGACTGGATACAAGGCACATTCCAGGACAACAAAGTAATCTGAACTGGTGTTGGGAGTAGAATAAAACTGGATTACTTCTAGGGATCAAGCAATATCAAGAAAAAGAGAGAGAAGGAAGCAAAGGAGGGAAGACAGAGGGTGTTGGCCCTCAGCATTTGGGGCTAGTATTTGGGCATGCCCATCAGGGATCATAACCGGCTGCAAGACATCCTACAAGCCATAAAGTCAAAACACCTCATTCATTTACAAAAATGCATTTCATGTATTGACTTTTGTTTTAACCCGTCCCCTCATTTCAGACAGGAGATCCAGAAAAGGGAGACAACTACTCAGTAACAGAACCAGGACTAGAACCCAAGGCCCCAGATTCCTGGTCATTCATTCAGGAGGGCACCCCTTGTTCCTGGCCGCCTGCCAACCTGTAGGAGGACAACATTGGTGAGGACAACCTGAAGGAACTGAAGTTCTTGCCTTCACAGAAGTTCAAAGGAGGTGCTTGAGCTGGATCTTAGAAGATGACTAGGAGTTTGCCAGACATCTGAAGGACATTGGAGGTAGTGCGTGCAAAATAGGGAGCCCTGAAACAGAGCTGGGATCAGAAGGCACAAGTGGAGACCTCTACACAAGTGGATGAAGTGCTGAGGAGCGAGGTGAGCCTGGGAGAAGGATGCACTGTGGAAGACAGCGGGAATGCCTGCAGTAGTTTTGGCAGGGAATGCCAATAGGAAGAGCTACCCTCTAGCTCTCTGTGGGTGGAGCAGGGACTGAGTGGCCTAGTAGCTGATGGGGGTGGGGAACGTCCACAACAAGGCAGGGAAGAGATGACGATGGACAGTGGCAAAGGGAGTACACAGGGCAGGGGAAGGACTTACCTGGAGATGCGCCGAGGGCGCCACCCCTCCAGGGTCTCCCAGGCTGATGCCAAGAAGCAAAAGGCCTCGCGACAGAAAAGCGCCCTGCGCCCGCCCGAGCCAGGCAGATGCTTGAGAAACGTGCGCTGCGCGGGGAGGGGACAGCGCTCAGGCGGAGCTGGAGCTGGGAGGAAGGTCGCGCACCAGGTGGCAGGGCCAGGCCCGGGCCCCATTCACCACGTGTAAAGGTGGCAGTGCAGACACCTAGGATGTGTCTTGATTCAAACCAGGAGTTCACCATGAGATTGCGTCTGAGTTGGTTAAGGGAAGCTGCACTGAAACGTCCTGACATGCAGAGTTCAGGAGCGGAGGAAGTACAACTGAGTAAACAGAAGTTACCAAGTACAGAATGAATAGGCAGAGCGGGGGACAGAAATGGCTGAAAGTGAAGCTGATGTCTTGGCAGGAGAAGATGCCTCTGAATTGGGGTCCGGGAGCCAGGGGGATCTGGTGAGCCAGTTGTCTTACAGACAATCTCTTGTAGGGTCCAGGTCATGGGGCATCTGAATCCTTAAACTAAACCCCTATTTCCAAGGCCACAGGAGCCTCCTTCTAGGCCACAGCAGAGGGGGACTGGAGCAGTGTGGGCTCACAGTTCACTTCTCATCTGTTTACATTCAGAGTGCAATCCTTGGCTCCGTAGAAGTGTTTGTTGCTCTTCTTATAATTATCATTATTTCATGTCCTTATCTTCCTCGTAAGTTCCCTGTAAAACCAACCACGATACATGGTGTCAGCAGTTTGATTCCAGGTCCCTGCTTCAAGGCCTGCAGAGGGAGCCTTGTGCTCATAACCTCCTGTTTTTATCCCAGTATCTGGAGGGATGCATTGACCTCTATCTTGTCTGCACTGAGGCAAGGAATGGGGGCCCACACCCAACCCTGCGTCTCCTCCTTTTCAAATGTGATGCTTTGGAAACACTGCTTACTGTTCACTCGCTGGACTATACTCCCTGACATGAACAACGCACAGGAGAGAGGAGGTAGGAAACACTGATCCACGTAGGGCTCTGAGTTGACCGTAACACAGAGTACAGTTTATCAGGGGCCAAGGTAGAGTTCCTTAACACAACGATCTGCCGAGGTGAGGGTGTTCTAATGTCACACCACATGAAAATAAAGCAAACACATAAAAGCATATGTAGTGGTCAAAGGGAAAGCACACAACTAAAAGAATTGATCCCATGAAATACACTATTCTATTTGTTTATGTATCCAAAGACTGATGGGAAATAGCCAGGTGTAGAGATAGTAGAATTGATCAATGTCATAGAGAATTCTCTTAACAGTTGTTCATGCCTTGTGTTTTACATCATTGATTGGGGTAATATTTCCATCTTTTCCTTTCCTAGTGTCTCCACATTTCTCAACTTTTCCAAGAGATATATTTTCATTATCCTCTAAAATTTTAGGGAAATTTGAAAATAGTTATGACACATTTTAAGTTGTTGATTTTGTATATGGGAGGAGCACTAGATTGCAATTGAATTAGTGATCATTAGAGTTTTAGTTTGGTAAAAAGTGGTAGTTGGAATTGATACCAGGATGTTTGTAACCCAGTTTTTACTTCATTATTTGATGTACCTTTCCAAATGCCAGAGCCGATCATTCTTAATATAATAACTTGTCTCATTTTAAAATATGTGTCCTTGGAGAGGGTGATGCAAGTAAGTAGACAATAGTTTAATGTAGCGACTTGCTTTTCTCCAATGGATCTCTTATAAACCCAACAGCCATATAGCATTCTTTTGTCCAAATGACCCAATGGCACTTTCTTAACTTTTCTTGCTGTGACTCTAGCAATCTAGAGTCACACCACCTTCTCTCTCCTAGTCATGCTTTCAGTTGTAAGAGTGACATTGTCAATAGTACAGTGAGCAATTGGCACACACTCTTCTCTTTTCTACAAAAAAAAAAAGAAATGTATATATATATATATATATCAACTGCAAACTTTGGTAACATAATTGTTAAGGAATGAACTATTTGCAGTGCCCTAACAACTGATGGCTACACATGATTGTGTAGCGACATCATGGTTCAAACCATGCTGTGCAACATGTGGTCCCTTTGAATTTTATTTTAAAGGAATGGGTTCAATGACTTTTCTCTTTTGGAAGAAGAAAGACTTGCATTTCCATCTTAGAAAATTGAGAACCGGTTTTTTGCCTTTATTTTTTTGTTTTCAGCTCTTCTTCCTACTGATTACTAATTCACATGTCCGGTTACTTCAGATTCATGGTGCTACCTCCTCTGCCTTTTTCATGGTTCTCACTTTAATTTTTCCATCATCCCTTCTGTGAAGGAGGTTTCTCTCCACACTCATCTAACGAGGAAGGAACCGACCCTCCTTTATGAGAACTTGGAGACAGAGGCCAAGGTGAAGCCTCGGTGCCCCTCCACACCAGTGAGCTGCAGAAGAGCTGCAGAGTCCTGTGAATCTTTGTCTCCCCTCCTGGTTCCCTCCAGAGTTGGCATTGTCTGCACGGAGGAGCCCAGCTCATTACAATCGAATTGTTGAAGTCTCTAGAAGCCGGCTGAAGGATAAGACTGGCCAGAAAGGACATCAACAATCGGTGTGCTCCAAAAGTTGGTGGCAGAAACATTCAGAAGAAGAAAACCTTTCCGTTTCTCTTGTTTTCTCTTTATCTTCTCTCTCTTCCTTTTCCTTTACTTAGATGGTACAAAGCCTGTCCACCCCCCATGGTAGTTGTTTTTCTCCTCAGAGCCCCAGGACAGAGCTGTATCTCTTAGTTGTAGGTCAACCCATGGGGGTTCTTTTCCTGGAGTCCCACGGCTGTTTATTCGTATCTCTTTCATTCAAATTATTTCTGTAGTGTAATTTATCTGTTTAGACATATCTGTCTTCCTTGCAGACCCCCAACATTTCAAGACCTTTGGGCACACAGTAGATACTTAAGGACTTGAATGAATCAGTGAAGATCTTTTGTTGAATAAGATCTAAATAAATACAATACTTACTCAGCACATGAATGCAAGCACTTGAGAGAGGCATTTGTGTCTGCTGAAGCAGGCTGTGGACCAGTTTAGGGGCTCAGTGCCAAAGTGACTCAATAGATTTAGACCAAATGAACGAGATAATTAACTTCAATTTTACAATTCATGGAGAACAGGAGGAGGATAGCTAGGTGTGAATCGGGACTTGATCATTCTTGTTACATCTTTGGAAAACCCAGTCCTTTTTCTTTCTATGGAAATTTGACTCATCCCAAGCAGCTGCCTTATTGGTATTTATGGGAAGATCAAATTGAAAAGAAAACCCAGAAATGTATAATGGCTAGCCTTTGGGACTCTCTTAATAAAATGAAAGAACAAAAGTCGGAGTTAGAACAAAGATTGAAAGTCAAATTTACTGAAAATTCCCTGTCTCCTCCCTCCTACACTCCCTTATATCCCCAACTCCCTGTCCCTGACTCCCCAGAAGATCTTTTGGATTTCTGGGCCCCTGGCCCAATCCTCCCCCTCAAGACTTATCTCCTCAGCCACCTCCTCAGCCAGTTCCTTTAGGTCCCAGGACTCCAACTTCTCCGAAGGGCATTTAGCTGCCTGTTTTAACTTCTCTCACTGTTGAAGACATACAGGGGGCGCTTAGGCCTGACCTCCAAGCAAGGGGCATACAGGTTACTTGTGTAAATGGTGAAAACCAAGAAATAAATTTAGTAGAATCACCCAGGAAGGGCAAAAAGGTTCGTTTTGCTGTGTCTTACAACTCCTCTTACTTTCCAGGGCTCTGTAATCAGGCTCTGTCAGCTTCAGACATTCCTATGCAGTATCCATTGAGGATGTATCCTGGACCTCCGCTGCAGAGAATTCATGTCTCCTGAACAGCAGCTTATCTTTTAAATTATAAAACTCTCCTGCCTCCATTGTCAGAAGACCCTACTAAATTTAGAGAAGAAGAGAAGAATTAGAACGATTAGTGGCTATTCATAGCCCCACCCACTGAGACCTTGACTGGCTGCTAAGGGGCGTTCTTCCATCCCATGACTACACTGTAGTTATCAGACAGGCCAGACGGCCCCCTAGGAAAAACCCCCCTCATAGAGGAAATAGATGGCCAGACCCTCTCCCAGGCCCTCCTGCAGATGACCAGGAAGTGGCACAGCTACAGGCTGATATTCAAGGTTTAATAGGAGCGATTCTAGAGGCGTTTCCTCCTAAATTTAATCAGTCAAAAATTGAATTATGCACTCAGAATGAGGGGGAACATCATAAAGCTTTTGTTGAACGGTTTATTCAGACTTTCCAAAGACACACTGCATTGAATCTGGACGTTCCAGAGCATAAGAATCTCCTAATTTCTGCTTTAGTTGGAAATTTTCTTCCTGATATAAAGAAACAAATTCAAAACAGTGTGGTTGGTTGGGCAGGGCAACGCTTAAGTGTAATAATTGAGGCTGCTACACAATTCTTTGAAAATTGTCAGCAAGAAAGCAAAAAAAAAAAAAGAAGAATTAAAGACAACTCTTCTTGCTTTGCAAATTGAATCTTTTGAAAAGCAAAAATTCAACCTTGAAAGTAAACTAAAGCCCACTCAGTGGTCTCCCTGTTTCTCTTCGGACAATTGTAGGTATTGCAAGAAACCTGGGCACTGGAAAAGGGCATGTGCCGCTGTTAAGAGAAGGCAAAGTTTAAAAAATGTTCCCGCTTGGCCTCAGCACACCCAAAAGGCTCATTTTTCTCTACCTGAGGGGCATTTCTCCCACTCCAATATATTTAGCCCCCCTTAACACTCATCATGCTTTTTTAGTTTCTGACTGTTCACCAGCAAACCTCTTTGGCCGAGATTTGGTATGTAAATTCAATGCCACTATAAATTGTAATGAAAAAGGTGTTTTTATCTCCTTGTCTTCTGACCAAGCCCCAAGTCTCCTACTTTCCATGATGGAAACTTGTCCTGATTTAAATCCTTCTGAGGAAGATGAGTCTTTATAGTATGTCCCAACCAGTCTTTGGGCTACACATGCAAATGAGGTAGGATTGTTGCTTTGTGCTGAGCCCGTGCACGTTACTTGGAAAAAAATAAACCGTTTCCATCAGTAGCCCAATACCCGCTCTCCAGAGATGCCAAGAGAGGAATTCAACCCATGATAGACTCCCTTTTGCAACAAGGTGTACTAGCTTTTACTTCCTCTCCCTGTAACACTCCAATCTTGCCAGTAAAAAAGGAAGGCAAATTTGACTCAGACGGGAACCAAATCTATAGATTTGTACAAAACCTCAGAGCCATAAACTCTTTTGTAATTCCTCGGCATCCTGTTGTCCCTAATCCAGCTGTCATCCTGACCTCAATACCTGCTGATGCAGCCTGCTTTACAGTAGTTGACCTCTGCTCAGCTTTCTTTTCAATCCCATTACACCCTGACTCACAATTTCTTTTCACATTTACATTTAAAGGGAGACAATTAACATGGACTCGAATACCTCAGGGATATTGTGAGTCCCCCTCAATATTTTCCCAGGTCCTTAAAGCTGACTTGGATTCTGTAGTCTTTACTCAAAGGTCCACTCTTGTTCTATATGTTGATGACCTTTTACTCTGTAATCCAACTAAGCAGGGAGCTCTTACAGATTCTCTCATTCTCCTGAAAGCCCTAGCTGAACGAGGCCATAAAGCCTCCAAGTCTAAACTTCAGTGGGTGCAAATGACTGTTACCTACTTAAGGCATGAGATATTTCAAGGCATTCAAAAGCTAACCCCCAAACGCCTTGAGTCAACTTTATCCATCCGTCTCCCCAAAACAAAGAAACAGCTACGTAAATTTCTAGGAGCTGCTGGTTACTGCTGCCAATGGATTCGTAATTTTGCAGCCCTTGCTAAACCTCTGTATTCTCTTCTCCCAGATATCGCCCCAGAGCCTATTTCCTGGCCCTCAGAGGCATTAAACTCCTTTGAGGCCTTAAAAATAGCTTTGTCCATGCCTCTGGCTCTTGGCTTACCTAATTTTGACAAGCCTTTTCATCTATACTGTCATGAAAATAATGAAAGTGCTGCAGGCAATCTAGGGCAATCTTTTGCCTCTCAAATACGTCCTATAGCATATTTCTCATGCCAACTAGACCCTGTGGCATCAGGCATGCCCCCATGCTTACGTGCGGTGGCTGCAGCTGCCACCCTGATTGATAAGGTCAGTACTCTTACATTAGGCTCTCCCATTCACCTCTATGTCCCACATTCTGTGTCAGCTATTTTGCAAGTTCATAGGACACAACACCTCTCTACATGGCGACAGACCACCTATGAGCAGGCTCTTTTAACTAACCCGTCCATCATCTTACATCTTTGCAACAAATTAAATCCAGCTACTTTACTGTCCCTTCCTGATGATGGAGAGCCCCACTCCATTCCACATGATTGCCTTGCAACTATAGAAATGGTCTCAAAGCCACGAGAGGATCTCTCAGACATCCCTTTAGACAATCCAGACTTACTTCTGTTTTGTGACGGCTCCTGTAACCGAAATTCCTGGGGAAGCATAATAACTGGCTATGCCATAGTTTCCCCACATGAAACTCTTGAAGCTTATTCTTTGCCCACGATAAGATCAACCCAAGCTGCAGAACTCATAGCTCTTACTAGGGCCTGCACATTAGCAAAAGAAAAAACTGCCACCATTTACACAGACTGCAAATAGGCTTTTGGAGTCTGCCATGTTGTTGGCACAATTTGGAAATCCCGTAGATTCTTAACCTCTGCAAGAACTCCTATTGCTAATGGACACTTAATTACAGCCTATTCACTTTCCTTCAAAAATTGCCATTGTCCATTGTTCAGCCCATACTAAGGAGACTGATGTCATATCTTTAGGGAATGACAGGACTGACAGAGCTGGTAAACATGCAGCTCACTAGGGACCCCCTTATCCGTTTTCCACCCAATTTTTAAACCTGCCTTTATCCCTGACTGATGTTATTAACTATCAGACAAATGCCCCACAATCTGAAAAAGACAATTGGATACAAAAGGGTGCCAAACAATTATCAGATGGATTATACATTGGACCAAATGGACTTCCAGTAGCTCCTTTTCTTTTGACTTTTTGGCTTGCACTTATCTCCCACCAAATGGGACATATGTGCAAACGGGGGATATCTAAAGAACTAAAAAACAATTGGTTTTGCCCTGGCAGCCATAAAATTTCTTACCAAATCACCTCCCAGTGCACAACTTGCAAATCTTACCAAGTTCCTGGGAGAAATCGGTGTGATCCAGGAAGTCCTCCCAGGCCCACGCTGCCTTTTGCGGCACTCCAAATGGATTTTATGGACTTGCCCTCAGCTTTAGGTTACTCTCACTGTTTTGTTATTGTCTGCATGTTTAGTAGATGGACTGAATGCTATCCGACCAGACATGCAGATGCCACAACAGTGGTAAAGAAATTAATAACTGAAGTTATTCCTCGCTTTGGCATTCCTTTATAGATTGAATCAGACCAAGGAACTCATTTTACAGCAGAGATAAACCACTTGCTTGCAAAAACTCTGGGGTATTCATTCAAATTTCATACCCCATATCACCCTCAGTCATCAGGGCAAGTGGAACATAAAAATCTAGATATAAAAAGAACTCTAGGAAAAGTCTGTCAAGAAACTGGACTTAAATGGCCAGAAGCTCTGCCCTTGGCCCTTATGAAGATTCAAAATACTCCAAATAAAAGGCATGGACTGACTCCTTTTGAAATAGTTTTTGGACGTCCGATGCCTACTGGCGGCTCTAAACCTTCAATTCCTGGATTAAATGAATATTATGGGAACTTAAGTGAACAATTTGATGCTATGACTATTTATATACAAAAATTAACTAGTATACTTGAAGCATATCGTCAACAGGTAAAAGAGGCGTGGCCCCCACCTTCTGACAAGCCTTGCCATCCCTTTCGACCAGGAGACCTGGTGTACATCAAGGTCTTTAGAAGAAAACACGCACTGTCACCTCGCTGGGAAGGACCTTATGAAGTCTTACTGACGACCTGCACTGCCATCAAAATAAAAAAAAATCTTCCTGGATCCATGCAAGCCACACCAAAATAGACCCAGAACATCGCTCTCAAGACAACTGAGAGATAATCCCCACAGGTGACCTTAAACTTAGGATTTCGAGGGCCAAAACCCAGGCCCCAGAAGCAGCCGACATCACGAAGTAGACAGCTTTTCCCAAGATCACGGATCAAGAAAACCTACTTTGACCCATTTCCTCCCCCTTGCTTTAAAACTCAGATATATATACACACTCACACACACAAACTATTAGTGGATATATATATATATATATTTTTTAATCATTTATTAGAAAGCTGACTGGAGAGTGCTGGTCTCTATCTGTCCCTCTTCCCCTCTCTAAGTCTCTGCTATGGGCTCTTTTCTGATCTGTGTCTTGCTTTTACTAACCCTCTCCTTTTCAACAGGTCGGGCACAGACCAAACACCCCCTTATGCCAGTTTACCAAGCCCTAGCCACGCTAACTAATCAATCTGACTGTTGGTTATGTCAATAGCTAGATAGTACAAAAGAACCTGAACTAGTCTTTGTTCCTGCTGATATGAACACCTGGTGGACTAAGTATGGAGAATGGACGAATAGCAGAGTATGGTATCCGCAACAAGGAAACTTCACTCTGATTCGTCTCCTGGTGAGTCACTTGGGCCCCAGAAAGACTACTTAGAAGGTCAATGACTGTCCCTTGCCCAAGTACAAGCAATAAGTGAAAATTTTTCCCTCTGCATTGAAAGTAAACATGGCGCTGGAACTTTCCTGGGTGACATACCGAGACAATATTGCAGTCAAACTCTGTGGTTTGATTCCGCAGGTGGCATCTTCAGAACTCTCAAGGGAATTGTAAGTGACTCTATCACTACTACCTTTGGCACAGACATTTGCCAAATCACCAAGTGCTCTGGATGGCTTACAAGCCACCCGTGTGCAACTTGGTGTATCGCAGCTATGTGCATGGTTAAGCTGCCCAATACCACAGACTATATATGGGTGTATCAAAAATCTGGACTCACCTGGTCAGGTGACAAGACCAGGCTTTATAGCTGCCAAAATCAGACTGCAGGCCTCCTGTACCAGCTATTCTGCAATCTGTTCTGTTCTTGCAGACTGACAGGAGCTCATGGGAAATGGAGATGTGTAGGTAGTAACAGTGCAAGTGACACAGATCATGAAATAGTCCAGATCCTGGGAACTACAGACTCAATTCTAACCTTGTCTTTAAACTACACTGGTCTTTTCATTTTATGCGGCAACAAAGTGTATAAAGGATTCCCACCTAATTGGTCAGGACAATGCGGACTTGGATACCTGGCTCCTTCTGTCACCAAACACTCCACCTGAAATGCCAGCCAAATTACAAACTTGAGTTCGTTTTTTCGTAAGATTGTGCCACAGAAATGTGCCAGTCGAGAAATCGTGGAAAATCCACTTGTATATCACAACTCCAAGTTCTTTTCAGCCTTGAGAGTCCTATTCCCCAGCTTTGGAGATGATGAGTTGGAAAAGGCAATCTTAAACCTCTCTATGGTAATGGAGCAAGAGTTCAACACCACCATGCAAACCTCGAAAATACTCCAGTCAGAGATTAACAGCCTAGCATTTGTGGTGCTCCAAAATCGATGTGCTCTGGATGTACTCACTGCCCAGCAAGGAGGAGCAGGTGCAATCATTGGAGAAAAATGTTGCTTTTATGTGAATCAAACAGGTCAAGTAATATCTAACTTAAATCTATTAAAAGAGAAGATTGACATTTTTCATCAGATAAACGAAGCTCACACATTTTATTGGACTGACTTATTTCCAGGATTGGGGGACTGGTTTAATGGAGTGTGGGGAAATGTGCTCCGATTTGTTCTTTTCTGCTTGTTCATCCTCATTCTAATCTGCGTTCTTTTCTCTCTTTGCAGACTTCTTATCACTCGGATACTAACACGATTTCTCTCTCCACAGTTACCAGCTCAGCTTTTAATATGTGAAACTTCTAGGGAAGTTTCAGAGGAGGGAACTGATGGTGCTCAGGGCAAGCTACCCCAGGAAGCACCGCTCTAGTATGCAGATTATTTCCAGCTGAAGACAATAAGGATTCAGAGAACTCAGGAAGAATATTTGAGTTTGCCCTCCCAAACTGCCTACAGAATTTAAAACAAAAGATCTGTTTCAGGAAGGAGTTATTATGACTGCTATAAAGATAATGTAGGATAGAGGTTACAATAGAAAAGCCACCAACAAGCCCATCTTATCGGAAGTTCTGTCTCTCTGGCCACAGGCTCTGGATGGCCCTGCGAGGTGTTACCAGACAATCATTTACAAGGGAAGTCTCCATTTGTAAAGATATCTCCCTCTCTGTATTGGGAAGAGGAGGGACGACCTCATTTCTAGAGACTTATCAATGTAGAAGGTGAGGCCTTAAAACTGCATAATAAACCTTAGTCTTCTTTACAGTGCTTTAGTGATAATCTCCTGTAACTAACACTCCCACCCCCAACATCCTCCTTGTCTTTGGTTAGACATGGTATTTAAGACGAGTATCTGCTATTGTGTTGAGAAAGGCAGTGTCCCTGCTTTCTCCCATGTATACATGTTATTAAACTTGGTATTATTTTCTCCTGCTACCCTGTCTTGTTAATTATTTGGCCAGTGATAAGAACCTTAAGGAAAAGGGCAGAGGGAGATTCCCCCTCTTCCCCTGACAGTGGTGATGCAGATGGCCTCTCAAGGTTACACCTATATTGTGGAAGCAAGCAATCAAGTATTTAATGGAAGCATTTCTATGTAAACGAAAGAAAAACAAGGTTAATGGTTGGAGCAAGTTGTAAAGCAGTTTCTGAGTATAGGGGACAGCTAGTTAAGAAGATTTTTAGATGTCAGCATCAAAGCATCTTTTGCAATTTAAAATGTCTCTGATGATGTCATCGGGTAATCTCTTAAGTTTATATCAAGTCCGTCAGCTTCAGTTTGTAAGGCTTCAGGAAAAAGGGCAGGTTCAGTTTTTAGTGATTTTAAATGAAAATGAAGGAAAAAATGAAAAACGTTAGTTTGGACATATGTAGCCAGATATTTTAGGAGACTAGAAGAAATCAAGATCCAGTCCAGTCAACAGATATAAAACAAAAACCTTAACAGACAATTAACAAAACTAGGATCTAATATCCGCAAATGTACACTATAGTTTTTACTGAAATATAATGTTTCTTTCTAAGATCACCCTCATTTTTATCAAAGATAGACAAATTAAAACTAACTAGTTTGCAAAATAAGTCTAGTTCCAATGGTGTTGGCCCAATTATTTACACAAGTACAGCAAGAAGAGTAATTGATCACATAGGCTCTTTAAATCTGCTTTACTGGAACTTTTTACAAGGAATCTCAGATTGAACTTTAAAGGCCTCTCCAGGCCAGAAAAGCCAAGCAAAGGATTTTGTCATCAGACTTTGCCTGTAATACCTACAGATTTGGGTGAATTCCTCTCTTCCGAGGTTCCCCCAAAATATTTCGAGCTTCCTTGTGCTTGCCAGATAAGTGACATTCTTTACTTACCCTGGTAAGTGCTGCTTGGAACATAAGGTACCAGGCCAATATTTCCACGTGGCTTTATTCCATAAAGTCCAATCTTCATTCCTCAAAAGCTGTATGGTTATATCGCAAATATGATTTTCCAGTCACAGCTTTGGTAATATAACCAGTGTTTCCAATTATGTCCTGTTATAAGGAGAACAGATTCTTATTGAACTTAAGCAAATAACTATATTGCCATGAAAACAACAATACTCACTTACTAAGAGTTTCCAAATTCGAGGGATCAGAGAGAAATAGAGAAATATTTCAATTTTACTTACAAAAATATCATTTACCAAATTGTTATAAGTCATAGCTAGTTCAGGAGAAAAGAGAAAAAGTTTTCCTTAACTCTGAAAAAACAAAACATTAAAAATTCAGCAATACTTCAAATGAAAAATCATAAAAATTATAATTATCCTTATCAGTTCATTCAGTCCTGTGTAATCCATTCTTGATCCCAATCTTTCTGTTAGCAGCTTCATGAAGTTATCAGTCTTTCCATCAGATTTCTGTAAATTCTTACCAAGGTCAGTTTTATGATCAGAAAGTTTGTCAGAAACCTGTACTCCAGTGAAAATGTCAGAGTCCTTTCCATGAATTTTTCTGAAGTCGAAATATTTTGCAAAAGCATTAGAGCAAAGAAATGTCTGTAAACAACAAGACCTCAAAATGACAATTGACAGAGAAATTTGGTTAATTTTGTGACATACAACACTTTAAAATAATAATAACCAGAATTATGACTGATAATCAGGACAGATCAGAATTTCAGTAATGTTATACAATTTTAAAACACCTATGTCGATAACATTTGCCCACATAATAACACCTAAGCAGACTTATCATCACTTGTCTGACAATGCTTTCCATGTAATTTAACATACTGAATAAGCCTAATAAATTTAATATCTTTCCCCTTATAGCAAGAGTGCAAATTTCTTTAAGAATTTCCAGGGCCCTTTGAAAATTCTCAAAGAAAAAAAGTAAAAAAATTACTTTATTTAAGATATGAATTTTGGGGAGCTTTTCAAAAATAGAAAACGTTAAAGCAAAGAGAGCATTAACAGTCCAAAAACCTTAATAGAGAGACCTCAGTCTTTTGAACACAGGAAATTATTTTATCAGTTTTTTTTTCCTGTCTTTTAGGTAGACTTACCGAAAGCTAAAGAAATATCTTTTATAAACTCTTTATCAAGTTCAAGAAAATTATCCTTTTAAGAGAAAGAAGACCAAATTGTAATTTTTTACCAGCTTCCTTCTGATATTAAAATTCATTTACTTTATTAAATTCATTTCAATCTTAGCCTACTTGACCATACAAAAACTCCTTTTCCAGAATTCCTCTTCCACAAACCTATAACTTTCTTTTTACATTCAGAATTTGTCTCATGTTTTTCTTTTCCCTCCTAGTACTTGAAGACAAATTTATCTTTCTTAATCAATCAAATAAAATATTTCCATTCTTTGTTCCTTCTTTATACATCTTACTTTCCTTGTACACAGCCATATTTTTTCTTAATATTTAGCAGCTTCAATCACATATACTAATTAGAAATTTTAACTCTTAAAAACCCCAATTTGTAAGTAAAAACTAAGTAAACCATTATAAACTTTCTTTTGCATTAGTATATTGTGGCTTGGAAAATTTATAAACACTTCATAACTTCTAGAAACATGTTACTTTATAGTACTATCTTTTAATAAAACACATGTTTACCAATAGACCCAAAACACCTTTTAGTTTTCCTGTAATGAAAAGTCAAAAGTAGACAAACGTAAGTTTAGCAATCAATGTCTAATATCTTATCTTATTTGGAAATGATGATACTCAGTGAATTTTTATCACAAAATTTAGCAAAACTCTAAAGTTTTAAGTCACCAAAAAGATTTTGGAAGCTGTAACCACTGTCGGGGGAAGAGGAAGAATCTCCCTCTGCCCTTTCCCTTAAGGTTCTTATGGCTGGCCAAATAATTAACAAGACAGGTTAGCAGGAGAAAATAATACCAAGTTTAATAACATGTATACATGGGAGAAAGCAGGGACACTGTTGTTTCTCAACACAATTGCAGAAATTCTCATCTTAAATACCATGTTTAGCCAATGACAAAGGAGGATTTTGGGGTAGGGGGAGTCAGTTACAGGAGATTACCACTAAAGCACAGTAAACAAGAGTAAGTTTTATTATGCAGCCCCAAGGCCTCACCTTCCACATTGATAAGTCACTAGAAATGAGCTCATCCCCCCTCTTCCCAATACAGAGAGGGAGATACCTTTACAAATGGAGACTTCCCTTGTAAATGATTTTCTGGCAACTCCCGCAAGGCCATCCAAAGAATGTGGCCAGAGAGACAGAACTCTTGATAAGAGGGGCTTGTTGGTGCCTTTCCTATTGTAACATTTACTCTACGTTATCTTTACAGCCATCATGATAGATCTGTTCCAGGAAGGAGCCACTATGTCAAATTCTTTAGGCAGTTAGTGGGGGAGGTCAGATGTCCCTAGAGAAAACAACCAAGGTAAAGAGATAGATTTCAGGGTGACAAAATCTTGATCTCCCCCACCACCATAACACATAATTATTATTTAAAGTTCACTCAACATTCATCTTTTTCACAACTATTTAGTTACTTGTTCCCAATAATTATTTAGATTGCCTATAAGACTTCATAAGACATTAGATAAAATTAGCCATCATTTAAATTACTATTTTTATTAACCAGTTCTGTAATAGAAATAACATCAGTTTTTTGTACAAAAGTTCATGTAAATTTCATCACTTCTTATACTTTTAAACATAGTTATCACTAAGATTTTCATCAACAGGTGTTGGTCTTCTAATTTTGGACAAGGGAAGCATTCCCAGTCACACATTTTAAAACATACACAGGCAAAGTTGATGTAACCTCTTTATATAAAATTAGCTCAAACATTCCAACCTTTATAATCTTCTCAACACTTACACTTTTACATGTTCTCAATTCAATTGTAACCTGAGTCAAGGTCTTAAGGCTATTTGAATTTTTCCCTTCCTTTTTCTGGCACTTTTATAGGTACCAATTAAAAAATTGTGTGAGAGCTCTCAAAACATATTTTTTTCCCCCACTTTAGAAGTTTTCCCAATTCAAAGGATCTGTCGTCGGGCCATTGACAAGTAGGATCTTCATTTGTATATTTATTCCAATAGTGACTCGAACCAATAAGACTTTTGAAGGAAAGACCCAGTGGTAACTTTCCCATGCTTAGAATAAATCTTTACCATGGACGCAAGAGGCATCCCTGGTGAGGGCGCGGATGATGTAGCCCCCATGATCCACAGAATTCACTCCCAAAGATATTCAGAGAAAGTAAAGACCTTCATTGCACAGGCGGTAAGGATGGTGTAGTGAAAACGGTGTCTCCGGTCTCCCACAATAGTGTGAGACGCCTCCAGTCACAGACCCGCTAATCTGTGACACCGGGCAGGCAATATTGGAATGGGTTTTTTCCAGCACTAACAAGCAACTAAGGTTAAGATGACAAAAGACCTTATGGACTGGGCCCTTTATGACAAACTCCCCTGAGAGCTTGGCACAGCCAAACAAAGAGACAGTTCAGAACCCCAGTCTACTCGACTGGCCACCAAGGGGCACTCCGGTACATGCACCTTCCGTATGGTAGAGACCAAGGAGAATATTCTCACTGGTCACAAAGCCAAGTTTTCTCAGGACACAGAACAAGACAGAAGGAAAAACCTCATCCGGTTTTTTTCTTATGTGCACAATGACAGCTTTAGACACGCCTTGGGTCTCTTGAGTCAGAATAATACCTGGGGGGGGAGGTGCCACGGGGTTGGGGACTGTGTGCTTTACAGAGTACCTCGTCACTGCATGGACATTTTCTTGCAGTTGGTGGGGGACCTGTGTCATCTACCCCATTCTGTGACCCAACTTATCCTGTCACGGGAGTCTTCTGAAAGTGGTGAGCGCCCTAATGGCTCTTAACTGCTCGACCCGTGCCCACCAAATTTGTGGCCTTTTTGGCTTCCAAGATGTCCTTGGCAATGGCCTTCACTTCATGTGCATATTAACCCACAGCAAAGTTTGTCTAAATAGACGCCATTCTGGTGAGACCCGCAAACTCACCAGTCGGTGGGGCCGGCCCGGACAGTAGGCTTTTAGGGCATATGCCTGCGTCCTACCCTATGGTATTTCCTTCTTATGACACATGATACAAAAGACAGAGACAAAAGAGAAAAACAGAGACTATCTCTGGGAGGAAAAGGGATCAAGATCAAAACCAAGAGTACTCTACCAAATGTACCAGCGTCACTAAAAGCACAAGAAACTAGTTTCCCAAATATTTTCTCCTGCCAATCTAAATTTAGAAAGAGAAAAATTTCTCACCACTTCCTTCCACTAGACTCCACAGGTAGAGATTCCGGGAGGCTGACGTGCTAAGAAGTCTTACATTTTGCCGGCTTTTGTTAGGGGTTTCCGTATTTCATCCCCTGCAGTAATCCAGGGAGAAGGCATTTCTTCCAGCCAGAGAATGCAACTTGCCAGCCAGTGTAGCCCCACGTTGGGCGCAAAAACTGTTGAGGGAGTGAGAGAATATTCCTTTTCCCTTTTCTTAAGGTTCTCATGGCTGGTCAAATAATTAACAAGACAGGTTAGCAGGAGAAAATAATACCAAGTTTAATAACATGTATACATGGGAGAAACTCAGAAATGAGCAACTCGTCCCTCTGTCTAAGCTGCCCGCTTAAGTATTGTAGTTAAAGAGGAGGAAGGTGTTGGGGATGGGTAGTGGTCTAGGACCACAGAGGGCAAGAAGACAACTCACATGGAGATAGAAATGCAAATGTTTGCCTGACAACTCTTCTCAGGGTCATCTATAGATAATGTGGTCAGGGAGAGAGAGAGTTTTTGATAAAAGGGGCTTGGTGCCTTTCCTATTGTAACCTCTATCCTACGTTATCTTTACAACCATCATGATAATAAATCCTTCCTGAAACAGATTTTTTGTTTTAAATTCTTTAGGCAGTTTGGAAGGGGAAATTCAAATATTCTTCCTGAGTTCTCTGAGTCCTTATTGTCTTCAGCTCGAAAGAATACACACACCAGGGTGGTGCCTAATGGGGTAGCTTGTCCTGAGCACCATCACCTCCATTTATAAGGATGCACCCATTATATAGATTCTGTACAAAATCGCAAAGATCACTTTTTACCTTTCAAAATTTATTTGTTTTAACTTTTAATAGTGAGAACCTTAGTGTTGGGTAAACTGCTCCAAAATTATTGGAAATGCTGAGAGTCTTTTTGAAAAGTGTAGAAGTCTAAAGATAATGAAAAGTACATTTCTTCAATGTCAAGTCTCTTGATGATCTCATAGGCGTCTGTCTAGTTGTACCCAGAAGAGATGGAACATTGAACACCAGGACAGCACACAAGGAAACAGGCTGCCAACTTGAGGGCTTCCCATGGACCACAGAGTGCCTAGCAGACTCTTAGAGATTAAATCTGGGCTTTGTCCATGGGTTGGCCCTGAGAGGAAGATTTGCTTAAATGACCAGAGAATAGACAACGTATTTTGTTCATAATAATTCTTACCATGTAAATTTCCTTATAAATCTCTGAATAAAATAAAAAAGTATAATCTTCATAGAAATCAACTCTTACTGACAAGCCCCACAGCCTTCTCTAGAGAGCTCAACAGAAAATGTCTCCACTGACTGTGAATTGCTCTTCTCTGAAAGCCAGCCAGCACTTCACTGATAGCCTTGGATAACGAAGGCCACATACAATTCTTTGAACATATTTAGCTGAATTCAGAACCAAAAATCCTACCTCCAGTTGGCTCCTCTGTGAGAATGGATGGCCGGCCTTGTTTCACAGCTTGAGCTGTTGAGGTTTCAGAGGAGACAAACTGCTCTGTTTTCCAGGGATGGAAAAGCTGGGCTGTGACATCGATTCAGGGATGAGATTTTGCAGGTAAAGATAGGAGAGAGGAGAATAAAGATTTCAGCAAATTGGTTTGTTGTTCTCTACAGTGGAAATAATTTAAGAAGCAGATGGTCTCTCACTCAAACTTCTCTTCCCTGTTCTCTATCTGTCATATCACTGTAAAAATTCTCTCTATGAAAATTTCAGTCTTTTTTCTTTGTAGTGTGTTTATTATCATCTTTATGAATTCTTTGACATCACCACCTTCTTGGCATCACAACGCTAGCCATTGAGATATTATTATAGATTCAGTTTTGCAACTTCATCCCCTTATCTCTATTTCCTCCGCCATTTCGTAGTTTTAGTTCTTATTGTATCTTATGCTTGAAAACATTTGAAGCTTACAGTGTGTATCAGTTCCTTATTTTCTCAAATTTTTATTATCTAAGTGCCCTCAACTATCACTTTTTTTTAGAAAAGAAGTGAAATACATAACAGAACAGTACACTGTAATAAATTGACCACTTATAAAATTAAGTTCAACCTGAAATCCCTCCCCACTTAACAGAGACCATCTTTTGTAATTCACAATGATTTAGTGTGTACAGGGTCAGTTTATCAACGATTTTTGGATGTTTTAAACCACATGAGATATATACAGTGTAAGGTAAAATCGTTAATCTTGCAGAAGTTGTAGAATTTTCTGATGCTTAGGGGAGTTGGTGGTGGAGAACCTGAATCACATGAAAAGTAGTTGATTAATTAGCACCTGAGTTTGTTAATTTAGTAAGGATGATGATGAGACATACATGTTGAAAAGATAACTTTGCATATCAGAGTATTGTCAGAAGCCACTGGGAAAATTCATAATATTCTCAAATACTACAAAAAAATGACCATTTTTTCATAAAAGATGTCATACATGACGGCATCATATACTACTGTCAGAAAAATTGCAAGGAAGAAAAGTAACACTTGAGTCATTTTAATTCTAACAATTTGTTCATGCTTACTAGTAGGTTAAAAAACTTTTTAGAAATAAAGTGATAAGTGATGTACTTGCTTAATTTTTAAATTATTTTAGTAAAAAAATTTTCATATTTTTAAAAATTATTTATTTGTATTTATTTTATGCTAAATTTATTCCTGGGCCCAAAGACTTTTTTTTTAATTAACTAACACCAATTCTTTTCAAACTCTTTCAAAAAGTTGAAGAGGACAAAATACCTCTAAAGTCATCCTATGGGATTAGCACTACCCTGATATCAAAGCCAAAGACACTAAGAGAAAAGAAAACTATAAGTCAATATCTTTGATGAATATTGATATACAAATCCTCCATAAAATAGTAATAAACTAAATTCATCAGCATATTAAAAGGATTATACAGCATTTTTAAGTGGGATTTATTCCTGGAATACAAGGATGTTTCAATATATGAAAATGAATTAATGTAATAAACCACATTAACAGAATGAAGGAAGAAAACATGATCATCTCAATGGATGCAGAAAAAGCATTTAACAAAACTCAACATTCTTTCATGCTAAAACCACTAAAAAAGACTCAGAGTAAAAGGAAACTACCTCAACATAATAAAAGCCATATATAGAAATCCACAGGGAACATCATATTCAAGGGTGAAAGACTGAAAGCTTTTTCTCTAAGATCAGGAACAAGACAAGAAGGCCCATTTTCACCACTTCTATTCAACATGGTATTAGAAGTTCTAGCCAAAGCAATTAGGCAAAAATAAGAAAGAAATAGCATCCAAATTGGAAAAGAACAAGTAATATTATATTTGTTTACAAATAGTATCTTATATGTTGAAACCCCTAAAACTTCCACCAAAAATTTGTTACAACTAGTAAAATCTGCAGAGTAGTGGGACACAAAATCAACATGCAAAAACTAGCTGTTCTTCTATACATTAATAATAAGTAATCTGAAAAAGAAATTTAAAAACTTTAAATTTTCATTTACAATAGCAACAAAAAGAGTAAAATACTTAAGAATCAACTTAAACAAAGAGGTAAAAATTCCAATGATGCTTTTGCAAAAATAGAAAAATCTATCCTAAAATTCTTATGGACTCTCAAGGGACACTGAATAGCCAAAACAATCTAGAAAAAGAAGAACAAAGTTAGAGAACTCACACTTCCTGATTTCAAAACTTAGTATAAAGTAATCAAAACAGTGTGGTACTGGCATAAATACACACACTATACTAATGAAATAGCACAGAGACCCCAGAAATAAAGCTTTGCATATATGGTCCAATGATTTTTGACAAAGGTACAATGGTCATTCATTGGAGAAAAGATCAGTTTTTCAAAAAATGTTTTAGAAAAACTGGATACCCACATGCAAAAGAGTGAGGTTGGACCCTTACTTTACACCATATACAAAAATTAACTCAAAATTGATCAAAGATATAAATGTTAGAGTTGAAGCTATACAATCCTTAGAAGAAAACACATGGTAAAAGCTGTGTGTCATTGGGTTCAAATGCCATTGCAAAAATGGTTTCTTTAATATGACACCAAAGACATAAGTAAAAAAAAAAACAAATTGGACTTCATCAAAACGAAAACGTTTTCTGTATCACAATGTACTATCAACAGAGTAAAAAGGCAAACCATGGAATGGTTGAAAATATTTGCAAAACACAAATCTGATAAGGGATTAATATATAGAATAAATAAAGAACTTCTACAACTCAACAAAAAAAACCCTCAATTTAAAAATGCACAAAATACTTGAATAGACATTTCTCCAAAGAATATATAAAATGAACAGGAAACACAAGAAAAGATGCTCAACATCACTAAGTATCAGGAAAATGTGAAATAAAAGCACAGTGAGCTACCTTTTCACACCCATTAGGATAGTTACTATCACAAAATCAGAACATAACAGGTGTTGGCAAGGATGTTGAGAAATTGGTACCCTTGTGCTCTGAGTGTGAGAATATAAAACTGTGGAAAACAGTATGGTAGTCCCTTCAAAAATTAAAAAAAGAATTACTATATGATCTAGAAATTGCACTTATGGGTTCTGAAATAATAAAAAACACATTTACCGGCCTCTGCGTCCAGTTCTTGGCACAGAGCTCCTAAAACCTTTGTAATTTCCCCAGTGATAAGAACAAAAGGAGAATCTTTTGTTCTATGGAGGCAACTCTGGGTGGGCTCCTGGATGGCTCCTGGATTAGGGTTGGTCACAAGAAAGACCAAGCCCTGATTAGAAGCTTTGAATTTTTAGCCACACTCCTTATCCACCAGAGAGAGTAGAGGGGCTGGAAACTGAGTTAATAATTGAACATGCCTATGTGAGAGAGCCTCCATAAAAATCCAAATAGAAGGCGGTCCAGAGATCTTCCAGGTTGGCAATGACAAGGACTGCTTGGAGAGTGGTATATGACTGGAGATGGCATGAAAGCTTTGTGTACCATCTCCATACCTTTCCCTATGCACCACATCCAATAGGCTCTTCTTGAATTATATCCTTTTATAATAAACTGGTGATCTAGAAAATGTTTCTCTGAGTTTTGTGAGCCACTCTAGCAAATTAATCAAACCCAATGAGGAGGTTGTGGGAACCTCTGGTTTATAGCCAGTAAGTCAGAAGTACAGGTAACAACCTGGGCTTGTAACTGGCATCTGAAGTAAAAGTGAGGTTGGGTGGGTGTGCAGAATTATAGGACGGAGCCATCAACCTGTAGAATCTGATGTATCTCTGGGTTGTCAGCATCAAATTGAGTTGAATTATCTGGCAACCAGCTGGCATTCCAAGAATTGCTTCTTGGAGGTGTGGGGAACCCTGTTATATGTGAAAAAGTGAATCTGAGAACACCATTTATGGGTATACACCCAAAAGAACTGAACGCAGAGGTATAAAGACATATATGTACACTCATGTTCTTAACAGCATTATTCAAAATAGCCGAAAGCTGGAATCAAGCCAGGTGTCCATCAATGGGTGAACTGACAAAAAAATGTGGTGTATACACGGAGTGGGATACTATTCACCCTTAAAAAGGAAGGAATTCTGACACATGTTATGACATGGATGAACCTTGAGGAATTTATGCTAAGTGAAATAAAGCCAGTCACAAAAGGAAAAATACTGTAGGATTCCACTCATATAAGGCAATTAGAATAGTCAAATTTATAGGAATAGAGAGGAGAATGGTGGTTCCCAGGGGCAAGAGGGTGGGATAAGAGGGAGTTGTTGCTTAATGGGCACAAATATTCAGTGCAAGGTGACAATAGTTCTGTGGATGGTTGGAGGTTATGGCTACACAATTATGTGAAGGTATTGAATGTCGCTGAACTGTACACTTAAAAATGGTTACAATTTTATGTTCTGCATATTTTATGACCATTAAAAATTAATTATTTTCGGGGCCGGCCCGGTGGCGCAAGCGGTTAAGTGCGCGCGCTCCGCTGCGGCGGCCCGGGGTTCGCTGGTTCGGATCCCGGGCGCGCACCGACGCACTGCTTGGTAAGCCATGCTGTGGCGGCGTCCCATATAAAGTGGAGGAGGATGGGCACGGATGTTAGCCCAGGGCCGTCTTCCTCAGCAAAAAAGGAGGAGGATTGGCGGATGTTAGCTCAGGGCTGATCTCCTCACAAAAAAAAAAAAAAAAAAAAAAAATTAATTATTTTCAACAAATGAACAAACACTAGCTGCATGCAATAGCATGGATGAAAATCACAAACATAATGCTGCATAAAAGTAATTATATTCAAAAGGCTATATATTTTATAATTCCATTTATATAAAATCCAAGAAAGAAACAAAACAGAGGTCTGGCTTCTACTAATGGTGGGGTAGCTTGTTGAACTAACTCTCTCACAGATAACAATGATAAAATCTGCACAAAATATTATATATATTTATACAGACTCGTGTAGCTATATGTAAAACACATATAATAAATGTGTATATGTGTGTATGTTTAAATCACTTCCAAAAGCAAGCTGAACTGAGAGGGAATCTTCCCTTAAATGATGGGAATTGCACCAGGAGATATTTGCAAGCTTGAATCTGTTGCCTCAAAGCATTCCAAAATCTGTACATGGCCTAGACAGGGGAAAAACTACAGTCTTACTTGTAAAGTTAAAGGATGTATTTTTGGGCTGGCAGAGTAGCTGGAAACTTAGGGGAGAAATTCTGGAAGGGAGGGAAACACAAAGAGGAAAATCGCAAAATATATATGTAAGTCTCTCCCCCACACACATCAAATTGGCAGATCTTTGAACAACACACATACAGGGTAGGCCCCAGAAGGCCTAGTGTAAAAACAGCAGTTGGAAGATGAAAGAACTGACTGAGGCTTTCAGCTATGCCCACTGTAAAGGAGATAGGATTGGAATTTCAGTCCAGCCAAGTTGATACCCTGCTAGAAAACTAACAACACTCTTCAAAGAAATACAATAGAATCCAGAGCCTCTATACCTGTCTTTCATGATTTCCAGTACACAATTTAAAAGAATCATGAGATTTGAAGAAACAGGAAAATGTAATCCATATGTGACCAAAAGCAGGCAGTAGAAACTCTCCCCAATGTGTTTCAAATAGCAGTCAAGAATACAAAAACAGCTATTATAAAGATGATCATGGTGGTAAAGAAAAATAGTCCCATAATGAATGAACAGATGTGGGAACTCAGCAGAGAAGTGGAAATTACACAAAAGAACCAAATAGGAAGATGAAATAAAATAAATACTTTTGCGTTTACCAGTAGATTAGAAACAGTAGAAAAAACATGAAGATACACCAATAGAAATTATCCAGTCTGAAGAAAAGAGTGTAAAAATTTTGAAGAAAAATGAAGAGAGCCTTATGACCTGTGAGATGATTGAGTCCCCAGCAGAGAGGAGAAAGACAGAAAAATTAAATGAGACAGAAAGGCAAATCAATAAGTAATAGCATAAAACTCCCAAAATTTGGTGGAAAATCTAAAATTTTAGATCCAAGAAATTCAGCAAACCCACAAAATAAAATATAAAATAAAAGCATAATCAGGTACATGATAGTCAAGCTACTAAAATCCAAAGATAAAAAGAAAATCTTGAAAGCAGTCAGGGAAATACATATATACAGGGGAAGACATTACATACAGGGAGAAATAACGTGAATGATGGATGATATATTATCAAAAACAAAAGAGACAACTCAACAACAAAATAACATCTTTCAAGTGCAGAAAGAAAACCCAAAAGTCAACACAAGATTCTATATTTAACAGAAATCACTTTCAAAAATGAAGCAGAAGCCACAATAAGATACTGCATGCCTATTAGTTGCCTGAAATAAAAAATAAAATTGCAAATACCACTTGAGGAGGTGGGTGAGGAGTAGGAGCAATTAGAACTGGGAATGCAACATGATAGTTGCATTCAGAAAACAGTTGAGCAGGTTCTTATAAAGCTAAGCATACACTTATTATATGACTCAGATATCCCACTCCTAGGTATTTACTGATGAAAATTGAAACTAATGTTTAAACAAAAATCTTTGTAGGAATCTTTATAGCCATTTTATTCATAATTGCCAAAAGCTGGAAATAAACTAAATGTCCTTCGTCAGTGAATGGAGAAAGAAACTGTGATGCATCGGTACATTACAATACTACTTGGCAATAAAAAGGATAAACTCTTTTTTTGTGTGTGTGAGAAAGATAAGCCCTGAGCTAACATCCATTGCCAATCCTCCTCCTTTTTTCCCCCCAAAGCCCCAATAGATAGTTGTATGTCAGAATTACACACCCTTCTAGTTGCTGTATGTGGGACACGGCCTCAGCATGGCCAGAGAAGGGATGTGTCAGTGTGTGCCCTGGATCCGAGCCTGGGTCGCCAGTAGGGGAGCACACACACTCAACCGCTAGGCCACGGGGCCGGCCCCAGGATAAACTCTTGATTCACACAACAACATGGCTGAATCTTGGATGCATTTCTCTAAGTAAAGGAAGTCAGATTCAAAAGGCTGTATAGTATATGATTCCATTTATACGACTTTCTAGAAAAGGCAGAATTACAGAGATGGAAAATGATCAGTGGTTGCCAAGGGATGGAGTAGGGGAAGGGGTTGGATACAAAGGGATAGCATGAGAGATCTTTGTGGGTAAAAAACACAGCTCTGTATGGTATGTGGATATGGATGCATGACCATAAAGTCAACACCCCTAGAACTGTACACCGCAAAGAGTGAATTTTACTCTGCAAATTTTAAAAATCAATCAGGATACTGGGGAACTCAGACGGAATGCAGTGACAAATGAATCTCACTGTATTACAAGCATGTGACCTAATCATACAGAAGGGGTTGGGATGAAAGGTCCTGACCTAAATTACTTTGGAAGACAGTGATTTGACGGGATACTGTAGAACTAAAGTACTGGACACAAACACTGTACTCTAGGTGGTAAATTTGTTTTTCATAAGGGTATGGATTAGCAATTCTGAAACTAGTTGACACAGTAAATATATTGTAGCTAACTGGAGTTAAGTTTCTCACTGTTGGTGAAAGAAGTTACAAGTAAACAAAAGGAGAATGCTAGAATAAACTCTGTGGTGCTGGATTGGAGTTCGAAGTATCAGTATGAATCCATGTCTCTTTTAATATATGCATCCAAATACATAGATTGATATGTAGATGGGTAGATCGATAGACAGATGTGTCTACCTGAGTTTATATTCATACATACATTTCCAAGCTCTGCTGAGAGGGTCTAGAAGCAGTGACACTCTAGTATTAATGAGCACACCTACCTCCCAGATCTTGTTTTCTAAATATCATTCTCCAATAAAATAAAGCAGATTTTCTTGGAGAAATGGCTAATTCTAGGGCTGGAGATGGAAAATACAAGATGAGCCTAGATCATCTTGTAGTGCCAGAAAGTAGGAAAGTGCTTTCAAAAAAAAAACACACAGAAAATGATGGGACGTGTCAAAAGGAATCAATCTGAAAGACTTTCCAATGACTCAAACTGGAAAACTCTGAGCAACAAAATAACTAATGGTAGCATTGGATAATTACTCAGAGAATAAAATAAATATCCACGAGGTTATACTGATATAAAAAAGAGTAAATAAGAAAGGAAGGGAAGGAAGAAAGAAAAAAGGGGAAAAAAAAGAATGAGACAATGAGAGAAAGAAAGGAAGAAGGGGGGGGGGAATCTTCCTCACAGAATTCCAAATAATAAAAGCGCTAGATAGCATGAAATAGAAAATCCCCACTTTAACACTACAGCAATAATTACTGTTGGAAAGAATGACTGATGAATGCAAAAACTGTGGACGAAACTTAAAGAAGAAACAGTACATTTCAGAGTCTCAAAGCATTTCCTTTCCAAACACTTATTTCTCTTATTTCTTTTTTTTATGATTTTATTTATTTATTTATTTCCCCCCCAAAGCCCCAGTAGATAGTTGTATGTCATAGCTGCATATCCTTCTAGTTGTTGTATGTGGGACACGGCCTCAGCATGGTTGGAGAAGTGGTGCATCGGTGTGCACCAGGGATCCGCACCCAGGCCACGACCAGCGGAGCGCATGCACTTAACCGCTAAGCCACGGGGCCGGTCCCTCTTATTTTTTTAAAATACCTATGACTATCTAAAGCAGAAATTATAACACTGTATTTTGGGATTTATAACATGAGTAGATGTAAAATTTATGACAGCAATAACACAAAGGACAGACAGAGGTAAATGGAACTGTTCTGTAGCAAGGCTTCCATAATTTACATTGATTAAACTGGTGAACTATTAAGTCTAGGTAGGATGTGATATCTTAAAGATGCATATTGTAATCTGGACCACCCAGTAAGAATGCAAAGGTGTGTCACTTAAATACTAATAAAGGAATTAAACAGCATGCCAAAAATCGTTTTTACGAGACTGTTCGCAGGAGATGACCTGCACGTCCCCAGGAGGAAGATGAACCCACTGCGGGGTATCCACAGAGCAGAACGACCTCAGCCATGCTGAGGAGCAAATGCTGACACACACATGCTGAGAGAGACTCATCAACCTCGTGCTGAGGGAGGCAAGCTGGACAGAAAACAACACACATGGGATGATTTCAGCCAAGATGAACCTATACTGAATAAATCAGAACAGTGGTTGCATCGGGGAAAGGAAAAAATTGCCTGGGAAGGAATAGGAAGGAGTTTTCTGGGGGTGATGGAAATATCCTATTCTTAAAGGGATGAAAGTTATATGGGCATGTTTATTTGCCAAAACTGTACAGTTGAGATTTGTGCCTTTCAGTGTGCATACATCTTACTCACCACACACGCACAAAGGCTTAAAAGAATAATAAAGTGAGGTGGGAATGGGATGGAGTGTGGATGAAACAAAAATGGCACATGATTAGCAGTTGTTGAAACTTGGTGACGGGCCTACTGTGCTATTTTGTTTATTTTGTATATTGTTTAAATTGTTCTGTAATAAAACACTTGTATAAGAAGACAATCTTGACATACAGTGTTCGCTGGTAAGATATCAGTTACCTTTGGGGAGGAAATAGGGGGAAAGGGATTGTCGGGGCCTGAGTAAAGCCTGGTGGTAGTTTTTGGTCACACAAGTGTGTTCACTTTGTAATAATTCTTTGTGATTTACGTGGATGATTTCTGCATATATTTCTGTACGCATGTTATATGTCAATAAACATTTTAAATCCTGCATATTTGCACAAAGATACTAACTCAATATCTCAGAATAACAGCAGTGTTTTGTTTTAAAGTGAAACACATTCACTCATGACACCATTAGATGGATTTTAATACTCCCAAGTATCTATTAATGCCCTCATCCTTGCATGGCCCCCAGGGTCTTTCCATTTTTGCCTCAGTTTTGTAAGTGGCATGGATTTGAGATTTTATGATGTCATCTTTCTCCAGCAAGGTCCACCCCCACCACGATGCTCACCATCTCTTCGAAACCTAGCACAGTGCTGTGTTCACAGCATGCACTCAAGACCTGTGGGGCTGGGTTGAATGAGGAACAAAATGAGGAGCACACGATGTTCGTAACTTATGTCTAGGTGCCATATTGTGACTTAGGAAATTGGTAGAGTTTTTCGATAGATTTGCTATGCCTTCTAAATTTTCCTATTTAAAACAATGGGAAATAGGGTCTCAGAGTTCTTTTTCAGAGAAAGTCTGACATTTTAGGCACAGATTAATGACTTTTCCACCTCATCTTAGTGTTAAGTTTTTAATTCCTTACCTTGGAAATGACCTAACTTTGCTTCTTCCAAATCTTGTGGTAATACCAATGCCCCAGAAAGTCAGGCCATGGATATTCTGCTGTTGTGCGTTCTCCCTGCAAAAAAGTGGAGCTGTGCATCCACCAGTCTAAGAAGCGTGTGGTGCTGTAGTATTTGGAGTCAATCAGAAAAGCTAAATGGAAAAACGACTTCAGAGTATTATCAACATAACCCTCCACAGCAACAAATTATTTTGCTTAATAATTTTGTGATTCTGAGGGTACATTTAAACAGGGATATTAAAACTAGTTCCCAAGGAGCCAACCCTATAGTAGAACAGAAATTGCATATTACTTTCCTGCACAAACTTGCCTAACACTGTGGGAAGGACAAATGGGAAGTTTCGGTGTTGTTGCCTATGTTAACCAGGGCAAGAGGTCCACACTGGGATAAGAAAGTCCAGTGAACCAGCTTGTGTGCAGCGTGGGAAAAGGGGCATGAATGTGTTCCCCTGAAGTGGCTTAGGGGTCACTTACCAGTGCACCTGAGTTTCCTATCTGTATAATGCAGGAATTGGGCCTGTCCAATGTGATGTTTTCTCCTTTTTATGACATGGCTCAGGGCAGTCCTTCTAAGACTCCTGATCAGGTATGGGCACTTCAGGCAGATTGGGTCCAAAGGGAGGATCTCTGCAGACACCCTGACCATGGGTTCCAGAGGGAGAATCATGGCAGCCTGGAGAGATAGTGGGGATGGTAGGACAGGTGGCATTGAAAAGGCAAATTTCAGGATCCCAGGCACCCGATATTTCCATTTTAGATATTGAATTTACATTTCAAATACTGGCCAGGGGGCTTCCACCAGGGCTGCAAGCAACCTCAGCAATAGCCAGGCTGGTGAACCCCACCCCTACCTGAGTACCGGCCTCAAGGAACGCAGCCCAACCACACTGTGCATACTCTGGGGGGTGGGCAGGGCATGGAGATTGGGTGTGATATAGAGAAGAGGTGGGGAAGAGGGTGGGATGGAGAAACAGAGGGCTGGGGCCCAGGGGCCAAAGGACAAGGCAAGAGTTGGGGCCATGAGCTGTGTATGCTGGGAGCTTTTCTCTCTTAACCGCTCCCAGCTGGCAACCTGTAGGGCTGCAGGACTAGAACTCCCAGGATGCTCTGGGCACAGGGCGGTGCCTGGCCCTGGGGGAAGGAGCAGGGCGGTGTGAGCTTGGCCGAGGGCCAAACCATTGACTCAGGACTCAGGTCCTGCACCCGCTCCATGTGGACTGATTCTCAGAGGGATGTGACGGGATGCAAGGGACCAGGGAGTTAGGAGGGTGTGGCAGCTGCATGGGAAGCCGCGGGCCTGCAGCGTGCAACTGCTTTTGTCCAAAATTGAAGCCCAGACTGGCGCCTCTTCCGCACCGCCTCCCTCCTTTGCTTGATTCCTCCTCCCCTGTGTGTACTTGTGGGTCCTTCCACAGCCTCCTACCTATTCCAGGGCCAGGTGCTTCTCTAAACTGCTTATGGGAACTGGTTAGACATCCCAGAAACTTTCCACTTTGCCTGCTGTCCTCTGCCTTCTCCAGCCAAAGTGCCATCACTTCACCAGCTTTTGGGAGAAATTCGCCCTTGTGGTCCCTCTTGGAAGCACAACTTTGGAGTTTTGCAAGGTGGTAACATTGGCTGTTGCTTGCCTTTTTCACAGATGTGGAAGTTAAGGCATCCGTGAGGTTAATCATTGGTTTCCCCAGGATCTGCTAAGGGCAGAGGAGAACAACACAATTCCCAGGCAAGTATCTAGTAGGCCGTTTTCACTAACCCATTCCAGTGCAGAGGCCTCCAAAACAGCATCGTTAGGATGAGACTAGCTTAAGCATTATGCCCTTCATATTGATCACCTAATCTCAGCTCAGGCCTGAGTGGCCAGTCTCGCAGGGACATAAGTGATGACTCTGATCGCTCAGGAAGAGACTGGTGGTCCGGCTTTGGGAGAGGCATGCTCATAGTAGACAGCACCTGGGCAGCATTTGAAACCCGTCAGCTTTAACATCTCTGCTTTAGATTCCGGCAAGGTTCCAGGATAAACATGCCCAGGGATAGTCAGATGTAACATAGTCTTTAAAAATTGATTACAGGGCCGGCCCCGTGGCTTGGTGGTTAAGTGCGCGCGCTCCGATGCCGGTGGCCCGGGGTTCGGATCCCGGCACGCAGCGAGGAACCACTTCTCTGTCCATCCTGAGGCCGAGTCCCACGTACAGCAGCTAGAAGGATGTGCAGCTATGACATACAACTATCTACTGGGGTTTTGGGGGGAAAAATAAATAAATAAAATCTTTAAAAAAAATTGATTACAGCAGTGAAAGGAACAGAGCATAAAATATCCTGATTATTTGCAAAAGATGAAATGCAAGCAAGCCCTTCTTGTTAATTTTTTTATGATCATTCTCTTGGCTGTATTGTACGCTTGAATGCAGAAAAAAAAATTTGAATTGAAAAGTTATCTTTTCCTGAGATTGGTAAATTAACTTAAAAGTCTTATTGAAACCTGTGGAGTAATGGTTAGAAGCTTTCACGATTTATGTCTTCCCTAAAACTTTGGGTGTTGATCTCCATGAAAAAAAGTACTTGTTTATATTACACATGCCAGTAGGTTACATTTCCAATTCCTGAATGTGGGATATTATCAAAACAACTGAATAAGCTGATCATGGAAACTAGACCCTGTCACTATGTGAAGAATTTGCCTCGTTATGAATTAATGACACGAATTCTTTACCATTTTTTTAAAGAACGGACAAGAAACTCTGCAGTGTCTCTGAATGTGGCAAGACAGGGAATTCTCGTTAGACCACATCCTCAGGTTCTTCGCTCGTGTTCAATAGACCCGGGTGATAGTCCGTGTTGTCAGGTGCAACGCCGCTCCCCCAACCCCCAGTGTTCCATCCTACTTTGGTCTATGACCTCTTCAGGGGGTTCTGATGACACTCCTCCACAAGGGTTGGAAGGAGACATTGTAACATGAGGATATTCATCATCTCGAAACAAGGATTAATGGAGAGGAAATTCTCGGGGTCTGTGTGCTCCGATGCAACTGCTGTTGGGGTGTGGCTGCAGTGACCACTGTGCTCCTAGCAGTCCCCACAATGGCTTTCTCAGACGTTTGATCTTCTGGTGCAACCACAGAAGCTGTTGACAGAGCTGAGCGCTTGTGGTTCAGTGTCTTCCGTCAGATTTTGTGGCTCTGACCCTCCTATGCTCACCCCCTTCCCATTCCTATCTGCTGAGTTGATTGCTTTGTAGTTGTTTCCTAGGAGCCACTGTGTGTAACTGGATTTCACAGTGTCTTTAGGGACCCACCCTCACTACACGAGTCACTGTACAACAGCCAATTTTCCTGGTGGAGCACGTGTTCATCGTCTCCAATGGAGCTGTGAAGAACCCTGCTATCTCGGAGCTCCTCTCATTCTGATGCTGCTGGGGCTGCTTACGAAGTTGAGCATCCCATCTTTGGTCTCATTAACATTATTCTTTTCATCGATTATTTTGAAGTCGGATATGACTTTGTTAATAATGTGGACACTTGCTGTCACAGGAACTTTTATGTATCTTCCCCAATAGCTCTGTGAAGTAGAATTGTGATCCACACATTACAAGGGGGACACTGAAGCTCAGAGAGATGGAGTAGCTTCTTTCACTTCACAGTTTCTTGGTGCATTTTGTGTCTCCACCTGGAGCTCTGCCTCTCAGGTGTGTGCACTTAGCTGGTGTTCCACTTTATGCCTCTCTGCCAGCCGCCCCAAAGGCACACGCCCCATCCTGAGTCCATTTTCTGCTTGATGGCAGTCGCCCTACACAAACAGGCTCGGGGCAGGGAGTGGATTAGCGGGGCATGGTCCTCCAGCTTACTCTGGGCAGGTTCTAGGTTCATGGCAAGAGCTGGAGCAGTGGAAGATACTGACCGTCACTCACCTGGAAGGTTTGTTACGTAGAAATACTCCACTGACTTTCTGCAGGTGTCATGTCTTCTTTGTCTTCATTGCTCCTCTGGGCTTTCTCCTACAGTCCATGCTGTGCAATAACATACAGCACAGAGACTGGTGAACATCATACTGTTGCCCTGCACCAAACGGTCACATCACACATTTTTCTAACTATGAAACAAGTACACAGTGTAAAAAAAGTCAAATTGCACTGATCTATGTAAAGTGAAACATTTCCCTTTCATCCCCTTCCCTGAAAACTCACTCTCCTACTCAGAAGGAACTCTTGTTAAGAGGTTGTGGCTTATTCTTCTGGAAATTTCCTATGAATTTGTAAATACACAAAGTTTTTTTTAAACATAAATTACATAACTACATCGTTTTTCAATTTGTTGTTTCCCAAACCACATATCATAGACCTCTCTCCTTATCAGTGCACATTATTCTAACTTACCTTTTTAGAAGTTTTAGAGGTATTCCAAAGAATACGCATACCATGATCTGTTTATATCTTCTTTGATAGCAAAGTGATTACATCCAGTTTCACTATTATACATAATGCTGCTATAAGATCCTTGTGTGGAATTTATTACACTGCTCAATTTGCTTTGTTTCCTTTTAGTCAGAGACTATGATATATTTGTAGCAATTTTATGGTAATTATTTTATGGGGAAATTAATTTTATCACTGAATAACGACATGTATGGGGAAGCTGCACTTCAAGGTCATCCATCTCAGTATTCTGGAGGAAAATCATGAAACTTAGAAGGTATTATGCTTGCTCCATCACATTCTAACAAGTCATGTTAACAATTTAAAGTTGAATCTTTGACTAGCCTCTACTCTTTCTGCTCAAATGAAGGATGACTTTTTCTTGTCTTGAAAACTTCTGACTCCAGGGGCTCTCAGTTGTGCTTCAGAGAGTGTAAGATATTGGTGTTGTATCTATTTCTCTTCAGCTATAGGCTGCGTCTTCTAAAGATAGTAGAATTGAACATGGTCCAATCGATATACATGATTTGGTTCAAAAATTCAAAGTAATTAACCCAAGATAGGAATCTATAAATTTGGTTTTTAATAAAGAATTTCCTTTGATATCCTTAAGTCCCTGTCATTACATGTAAAAACTCACCTATGGGTGAAGAGATGTGGTTCTGCTGGCAGTGTCTGGCTGAACATCCATAGTTGATCCTACCACATCTGTAGGTAGATTAGACTTGAGCTCTTGATGACCTCTGCCCTTGGTCTTTGAGCTGGGAAAAATAAGAATTTAAAAAAGCTGCAGTTATTAGCACTCAATGCTAAAAACGCCCATTAAAGAGTGAGTTTGGTTTGTTAAACCAAAGGGAGTATAAGCAGAACAAAGTCTTTAATATCTATAAAATTTAAAAAAATTCTAATTTTTAAAAATATAACTCTAGTTTTGCCACAGTGCAAACTGTGTATATATGAATGAAGTATCCCTCTGTCCATTTCTTAAGTTGTTTCCATTGATTTGATGGATTTATCTTCTAACCCGGATTCCAAGTGTGAAAGAACATCTTGGTCCTTCAAAGAAAAGAAACCATTGAAATTTAATTTTCTTTTAGCTCGGCATGCCACAGGTTTGAGGAATAAATGATCATGTAATGATACAATGATTTTGAAATCTAATTGTTAATTAGGGGGGGGTGTAAGGGATGATTGAATGGTGGTTCATCCCATGGTCAGGGGTATTGTACACATGGACGTGTAAACACGATTCAGGAAGCTGCTTCAGCTCCGTGAGATCCCTAAGAACCACAGTGCAGGAGGATCTAGGTACACAGCCGTCTTCCTCGATCTCCTGGGTTACATGTAGATCCAGGGGTCTTGACAGTGGCTTCAGAGCAGCTAACTTTTATCTATTTCTCCCCTTCCTTATCTCCAGTTTATCTCAAACAGTCCTGACTACCATATTTTAAAGTAAGACCAATTATAGTTATCTACATGAGTTTCTTGTTCATTATTGCAGAGTAATAATCAAGGATACCATTAAATATCATTTAATTGACCTTATTAAATTTGTTGTACCTTATAATTGATTAGAACACTGCGTTTAGTTCGGCGTTTGATATTCACCAAGCATGTTAATCTGCTTACAACTGCTATGTGTCTCATTCCTCTTAGAAGTGTATCTTTGGCCCATCACAAGATTTTAATGACTCAAATAATCATAAATTAAGATAATGTACTGTCTTTTGGGTGATAGGGAGGCATATGGGTCCATTTTGGAAATATGCCCATCTGTCTTTGCTCCCCATGGGAAGTTTCTGGTCACTAGTCTCCAGGAAATCATTCTTTCAGATCCAACTCATAACAGTTTCATCATTTCCTCTAATAAGACAAATTCAACTTAATAAATAAAACCAACAGCATCCCTTATGTATGAATAAAGTTAGTGAACTTTACAGAGAAAAGAGCATATTTGCACAATCTCAATAAAGGAAACAGAAGAACTGAATGATCATCAATTCTCATTCAAGCTTATCTTTGAAAGTCAGTAAGACCAGGTTATCTTTTCAAGGATGTGTGTAGAGCTGTCAGCCTTGGAAGATAGAAATAGTGGCCTCCTCTGGAGCAAAGGTGGCTTGCACAAGCCCTAGTTCTGTAATAGCTTGGTGCCTCTCCTTCTAATTGGGGTAGATAAAGGAGATTAAAGAGACTTATTAAAGTTTTTGTTGCATGAAGTCTTCTATGAAGACCATCCATGCATATTGTTCTGGATAGCTCTCTGTTCCTATGACTACTAGTTACTTTAAGGGCTTGTTGGGAACTGTGAAAGGTCTGATATTTTTCCTTACCTGTAAGCTAATAAGTTAGCCTACAATGGTTTAGCAGATGCTGACAAAAGACCCGAGACCCATGGGTCAGAGACAAAGGACTCAATGATACAGCAATAGCAGTGGCCAGAGTATCATCATCTGCACCGGTTCACTAAATCTCACTTCCTACAGGGTGATACACAGTGGGCCATGTGACATGCAGAGGGTTGCAAGATCTCAGAGCCTAAGGAACTCAAGTCATTTATAACGGGCAAGATGTCTGCTAACCTTTGCTCTGGGGGGTGTTATTTTTATTATACTGGGCAGTAAGCAAGCCTTCCCTTTGCTCCAGAGGAGGCCACTATTTCTATCTTCCAAGGCTGACAGCTCTACACACATGCTTGAAAAGATAACCTGGTCTTACTGACTTTCAAAGATAAGCTTGAATGAGACTTGATCATCATTCAGTTCTTCTGTTTCCTTTATTGAGATTGTGCAAATATGCTCTTTTCTCTGTAAAGTTCACTAAATTTATTCATACATAAGGGATGTTGTTGGTTTTATTTATTAAGTTGAAATTGTCTTATTAGAGCAAATGATGAAACTGTTATGGTTTGGATATGAAAGTATGATTTCCAGGAAAAATGTGAAAGATGATTAGTACGCACAGAACTTTGCCACAAGGAGCTGATAGCAACTTAAATGATTTTAATTTGAATACTGTTTTATACAACTTTCTTCCATTTACTTCATCCTCTCTGCTTCCTTTAACTCTCATATGGGAATGGGGCACTTTCAGGGATTCACTGAACTCATTTACAATATTCAAATGGTTTTGTCTGTTGTGGTTTTTTTATTGAGTTAAAGTTGACATACAACATTATATCAGTTTCATGGGTACAAAGTAATGATTCAATGTTTGAGTATATATTGAAATGATCACCACAATAAGTCCAGTTAACATCCGTCCATACATAGTTACAAATATTTTTCTCTTGTGATGAGGACATGGCATATTTCAAGGTGCAGAAGAATCAACGATGGTGTCATACTTTTCTATATACAGCTTGATGAATTTGGACATAAGTATACACCCTTGAGACTGTCATCACCATCAAGACCACAAACATATTCATCACCTTCCAACGTTTTCTCTCACCTCCTTTATTACTATCATTCTGTGGTAAGAACTCTTAGTATCTACTCAAGTAGCAAATGTGACGTATGCAATAGAGTTTTGTTAGCTGAAGGCAGTACGCCATATCCTACATCTCCAGAACTGATTTATCTTGATAACTGAAACTTTGTATCCTTTGATAATCAGCTCCCCATTTCCCCATCCCTCCAGCCCCTGCCAACCACCATTCTAACCTCTGCTTGTATGAGTTTGATAATTTTAGATTTCACATATAAGTATTTGTCTTTCTCTGTCTGCCTTATTTCACTTAGCATAATATCTTCTAGGTCCCTCATGTTGTCAAAAATGGCAGGAATTCCTTCTTTTTTCAAGGTTGTCGAATATTCCATTTCTTTATCCATTCATCCATCAATGACGTTTAGGTTACTTCCATATCTTCGCTATTGTGAATTAGCTGCAATGAACATTAGAGTATAGGTATCACTTTGAGACCTTGATCTCAATTCCTGTGGGTATACACCAGAAGTGGGATTGCTGGATCATATGCTAGTTTTCTTTTTTGGAGGAACCTCCATACTGTTTTCCATAATGGCTGTACTAGTTTACATTCACAAAAGGTTTCCTTTTCTCCACATCTTCACCAATATTTGTCATCTTTAGTTTTTTTGATAATCGCCATCTTAAGTGTGAAGTGATACCTCATTGTGGTTTTTATTTGCATTCCCTGATGGTTAACGATACCAAAAACCTTTTCATACAGCTATTGGCCACTTGTATGTCTTCATTGGACAAAGTTTATTGTGGTCTCTTGCCCATATTTTAAGTTGATTTGTCTTTTTGTTATTGAGCCAACAGAAAAAAAAGAGAACAAAATTTCCAGGCGTTATGTGTGCTTCCCAGTTGATGCAGACAGTTTTGTGTTTACAGTGGTACCAAAAGGTCATGTTTCGTGCTTTTTCTTCAGCTTGTTATAAGACCAGCAGTAGCTGCGGTATGGCAGATAATTGGGATCTTCTGGGTTTGTAGGTTTACAAAATAAATGAGTGGTAAGGAATTTTTTATATTTCCAAGGAAATTATTGTGATCGTAGTCCATGGAATCCAGGATTAGATAGGTGTAGGAGGAAATTAAGGTGAGGATTGATGATCTGGCATTACTTCTGATCTTGAGGGACAGGTATCTACTGTATGAGTGTTTGAATAAAAATATTAGAGATCAGGAATTTGTGGTGGGTGAATATGTTTTCTGAATTATTTACTTTTGAACATAACCACTAGGATTATGTGAACATCTGGGAGATTGGAGGAAGTCGTTAACAGGGGGTGGTGGATAATATCACTATTGATTTAACCTCTATGAACACCAAGTGGTCAATGGATTAAGCAACTGACTAGACAGAAAACACGGAAATGGTAAGATTTCGGTTTTAGTAAAGGACTGGGGACTGACTGTACTGAGTGGGAGTGTCAGGACTTGTGCGGTTGAGAGTGACAAGGACAAGAAGAGAAAAGAATCACACCCAAACAAGGAGGGGGTGTTAACAGGATGGAGGGGGAGAAATGATCTGGAGTAGCCTGGACTTTTGGCCTTGAGCTTTCTGTTCTTGATGCAAATCTGCCTGATGACATCCCAGGACACAGGTCAGATCTATCCCCAGAGGATATGGGGGGGTGGAAGTACAAAACAGCCAGGATAATTGTCCTAAAAAGGCAGGCTTCTTTTATCATTTGACCCACTTTCATGATTGGTTTTTGTAGGGTAAGAGGAAAAGAAGGATGATAAGAAGGATGACAGTCACGTCTTCGCAGAGGAAGCAGCATAACTGTGAAAACCAGTCCAAACCAAAGCCTGGTTTAAGCATCTCCATCCCTTTGAGGATGTCCAGGGACATATTCAAGAGGACGGTGACTAGAATCCTATCACATCCTGGCAATGACGCGTCTCTAGGAGGGTTGCTTGGACCAGCCCCACCAAGTCTGCTGAGCCGAGAGACCGCAAGGACTCCAGGCCTGCAGCAGTGGAGGACAACATGTAAGTCCTTTCAATCTTGCCAAAGCATTGCAAAAACCAGCACCTAGTCACACAAGTGAATCCCTGCCAAGTGTGATCGCAGGTGGTCTGCATTCCAGGTCCCTTGAGCACTCCTGCTGATCTTCAGATTTGGCAGAGATTATTCCAGGAGCTGATATGGGCATTCCACAGCTCGACTGCCAACAATTTCGGACGACTGAAGAAGGTATCAGGAAGGAGGAAAGGGCAGTGAAGAGCACAGGAGAGAGACTGGTGATAGCACTGATGGCGGACAGACTTGCTAGCGAGGCAGAGAAAGTGAGGGGCCAAGAAGGCCGTCCTGACAGCAGATGAAATGGAGCAGGTACCTCAGTGAGGTCTCATGGCTGCGTCCCTAATGTTTCCTTGCTTTGAGCTCTTGAACATTTAAAATATACCAATACTTTTCTTTTATTAAACTCTGCTGCGTGACATAGAAAATACAGATAGCGGTTTCTTTCTGAGGTGAGAGGTTGAGTTTCAGGTGAGGAGAGAAAGATCTTCCTTTTTCATGCTGTTTTCTCATTTTCCTTTACTATGTACAATATTTATTTGTACTTTAAAGTCAGCAGCCAGTTTTCAACGTCACAGGATGATTCAGCTTTTCCCATCACAGTCACAGTAAAACCTACATAAAGTGGATTATTCTATTTGTGTAATTTTCCAATAGATTCCAAAATATTATTTCAAATCACTTTTATGTCTATGTTCTCAAATTAGATATTTACTTCTAGGTCTCCATTTTTCTGTTCTCTGTTGCATGCCAATTCAGAGTTGCATCTAAGGAAATACCAGATTTCCCACAGTTTTTTAGATCCATATGTGTTGGAAATGTGATTCATGAAAATGGACATGGCAGTTGGGGGATCGTGCTATTACCGAAAGAGATCTTTTCAGGATCAGTAATGCTGAAAGAAACCACTGCTTGTTGGGATTTAATTGTCTATTTGAGGGATCAATCTTTCACTGTTGGCACTTCTCTTTCTCTTTGGAGGGAAAGTACGGCCTTCCCAGTATTTCCATTACCAAATCACTTTCCTGGGTGGCTGTGCCATGTCAGGAAGGTCTTGAGATGACGGGAACCAGGGTTCATCCTCAAATTCTGGCTGTTCTGACAAGGCTTCCCTGGCAGAGTGCAGCCTGTGTGTCTGGGTGACACTTGCAGCCATCAGAAAGGAGGGGATACCTCACAAGTGCCAAGCGATTCATCTGTCCCTTGTCTTACAGGGTGTTCCCAAGTGATGAGGTTCAAAATGCCACTTGGTAACCATTTGAAATCTCCTAGTCATGGGGTGGGTTCTCTGTGTGAGCTCAGAGCAGTGTCTGTTCACCACCAGATGGGAAGCATTTCAGTATTTTAATTGGTAAGGCTGTGTTCATGAACGTCCATGGACCATCAGTTCAGTGGCATTTCCTGCTGGAGCCCCCCACACCCTTGTCATTCCTCATCTTTCAAAGCTCCAAACAGTCTTCACACCTCAGGATGTTGTGGTAATGTAACCACAGCACAGGATTGGGGAAAAAACCACAACCACCCAGGGGTGACACAGTTTAAGGGCTCGGGCCCAATTGCCCCATTTGGACGAGTTGGTAACACCAACACTTAGTGTGTAAACTGGAGGATTGTCCAAGATCATGGACCTAAGAACGACACGGGCTCAGATGTCACCTTGGACAGCAAGGGACAGTGTGGGGTCACTCACTGGCCAGGATTATGGTCGCTTATACTGACAAAGTAGAGCTCACCAGGGATCCTCTGGCCAAGCCAGAGAGGGGTCTTTGGACCTTCTAGGGATTTTCTGCCCTAAAGGGAATTGCTTAAGGAAGGCAGGGGTGCTGAAAACCCTAGTGGACAGGGGGCAGTCATGTTTATGGAATGAGGCCCAGCAGTAGCCTTAAAAGCTGCGTCACAAATCTTTCCGCCTGGATACAAAACAAGCAGGAAAAGGAATTCAGAGTCTTGGACAAGGATCACAGCAGGATTCAAATCCGGGTCAGGGGTGAACACGGAGCCCCTAGAGGGGCATCAGGAGCGAGGTCCTTCCTGCTTTTAGTCCATTTGCTAATGAGCTTCCTTGGGCCTTGTCCTCTCCAAGTGCACGTTTTGATCTTCTTACATTGTTTTCCCCACTTAGAGCTGATGCAATTCCAGAGATTGAACTAGAAAACTACAAGTTCCTAAAATTTAGTCAAAAGAAATCTCAACAAGAGAAGCTGAAAACGTTCCCTGTTCCTCAAGAATGTAGAAAGGCAGCCCCTGCCTGTGGCACGACATGGTCCTGGGTAGTGCTGTTTTAAAGACACCCACATTTCAGTGGTTGTTGCTCTGCCTGTGAAAGTACCTTCAACATTTAAATCCCAAGAGAACAGGCAGGTGGCCATGTCTGCTCCTGGAGGAGCTGAATGATACTGAAATGAACTGGTCTTCGGAATTAGGAGAATTTGGGGGTGTCCCCACTAGCCAGGGAAGGGGCTGGCCCTTCTCCCTTCTCCCACATACAATAAGCTGATGACCCGGAAGAGTTCGTGATTCAAGGAGAAATGTGAGATTCAGTGTCTCACTGACATGCCTACAGAAAGCGAGAGAACCACACCACAACTCCCAGACCGTAAAGGGAACAGGACTTTAATATACTATTCAAATATGGCATTTATTGTTTACAACAAATAACTTCTGTGCCTCCCCAGTGGGTGAATAGTTGCTGGGGTACAGATATCAGGGAGCTGAGGTGGGTGTGTCCCCTCTCTCTTGGGCGTCAGGGGTCGCAGGAATCAGCTTACAATGCTCCCCTTCCAGTCAGGAGGTAGGAGCTGGCCCGGTGCATGGAAAACCTCCCAGCTGTGTTCCCGTTGCTGAGGATGGGGCTGTGATCGGTCACTGGTATGGGGCTCAGTGTTGGGGTCTGGGGACTGAGTAGAAGAGTCAGGTTATCTTGGTGGCCTGGAAGAATCATGGCCCCCACCCTGTCCCCACTGCACTGGGTGCTCCAGACCCTGTGCTCAGTGCTGTCAGCCACCAGTACCCCATTTGTCCCTGACACACGAGCGATCATTTAGTATCACCTATTTCACAGAGAAGATAACGGAGTCTCAGGAAGCTGAAGAGAGTCACCCCAATCACAGGACTGCTCAGTAGTGGAGCTGTGATCCCATTGCCAGCTGTTCGAATATCCAAGGCCATGCTTAGCCCGAAGCCTTACTGAACCCATAGGAGTCAGTCACCCTGGCCCAGACGCTCACTCACCCCTGACCTTGATGATGGCGGGTTCTTCTTGGCCTTGAGTATTCTGCTGGCCACCTAGGTCTGGAGGTCCAGCTGGCAGGACAGGCTGTAGCTTCAGGACAGAGAGGCTCCTGTGAACCTAAGAGAAACCACAGCTCACGTGTCCCCCCACTGCCTGCTCAGCAGCTGGAGTCTGGGTGTCCCAGAGGTCGCCATGCAATAAGGCCTGGGGCTGAGTGGAGGGCACGGAGACAGGATCTCTGGACTGGCCAACAGGGAGAGTCCACCCCTGCCCTCACCCAATTCCTGCCCGGCCTCACCTATCATTCTCGTTGAGTAGCTCCATGTCCTGGAACCAGGCTCCAAATCGCTCCTCGGGCTCTACATTGTAATTCTTTGTAGCCACCTGGAGCAGCAGGATCTCCCTCATGACTGGCTATTCCTGGGACCAGAGGGAACGAGAGGCTGCAGTTAGGGCCTGGGTGAGGTATGTTGCATGGGCCTTGTCGGGTGTCTGGGGTGGGGCGGGGACGAGTCCTGGGAACCCTCCTTCCCTCCAATTCCTACCAGTTTTTACCTGTTCTCAGAATGGGAATAAGCAGCACCTCCTCCAGGACTTTTTCCTTGATGCCATCCTCCCCTCAACCCACTTGCCAACTGGATGGGTCTCCCACTTCTCTGTTATCAAACTCTTCCACTCAATGTAAGATACAGGGGCTAGAGACAGGGACTGTTCTGCCCAGAGGGTCTCTGAATTCCTCTTCCTTCCCCTCCCCTGAAGGGGGTGCGGCAGCTGTTCACTTCAGTCCTCTTCTCAGGTTTATCTCATTCCCTGGAAGGCAGACAGCCAGAGTCGATCAGACAGAGCCCCCTAGGCTGACTAGCCCCCTATGCCCATCCCTTCTCAAGTTGCACTACTGCCAGGTCCCCAGAGGGGGCCGGGCATGCAGAGAAAACAGGACTTGGACCTAGGCCTGGCTCTGGGCTCCAGAGAAGGAGGACATGGGGGAGAGGCTAAGGGACCTGGCAGCACAAGCCTCTCTGATGACAGACTTGGAGGCTGAGGCCTCAGGCAGAGGGGACTGCTCAGCCACTTATGTGCTGCCTGACTTGGAGGGGCCCGAATCCTCTCTCCCTCCACGGGCAGCATGGGAGGGAGAGGCTGAGTCCAGCTCAGATAAAACCTGACGCAGCTGTGCCATCAGGCAGCTCTGAGCTTCCCCAGCCTGGGGAACAAGAATGGGTGTCTCAGGTGGAACCTCTGTTCTCTCATCCCTAAGATGTGCCTGATGTCCCAGCTCCCAGAGGCGGCTGTGAGGCTCTCAGGAGAGATGTGCCAAGTGCTGAGAGCTCAGAGCTCAGTTCAGGGGCTCCCACATCCCAAGGCTCAGGATCCTGGTCCTCAATGCCTGGTCCTCAGGTGCACCCACCTCGAGATTATCACCCATCAGCCGGTGCAGCAACAGCAGGTGACCCAGGAAAGTGCCAATATAGGGGATGACACTCTGTGACATCAGAGTGTGGGTGGGATGAGTCCTTGCTTTCAAGTCGGGCCCCTGCAGACCCTCCCCTGAAAAGTCCTCACCCTCAGACTCCTGGCCCACCGCAGGGTTCTCAAGGGGAGCAGCCTAGGACCCTTAGCAGCCTCCCCTCAATTCCTCCTCCCTTCACACCCCACGAACACCACACTCCTCCTCCTCACCTCCCAGGGCTGGCTTCTGGCAAATCACAGGGTATGTGGTCCCTGGCCCTCCCCACAACAATAATCCTGCACCAGATCTCCCAGGCCCTCCTCCTGGTCACTTCTACTAGGGGATTCAGGCACTGTGGCAGCAAGAGGAAGGGCTGTCCTCTCCTGATTTGAGGCCTCCAGCTGGGAGGGCAGAGCCCCTCCCCCACAGGCACACTCACCAGCTGCTGCTGCTGCTTCTCCTGCACTCTATGGGGGCTGATCTGCAGGGGGGCAAACGTGGAGGGCCCCTCCTTTCATGGTCGAGGAGAGTGTCAGTAAGACCATAGTCCCCTCACCACATTTCTCTCCAGCACCACTGGCCTCCGAACCTGGACATCTGACTCGAGTCAACTGGTACCAATGCCAATACATCCTCGAAGGTGTTGTGATTCCAGAACAAGCCCAGCTCCAACTTTCACTCTGGGTGTGAGCTTGGGCTTTCGGTCTGGCCTCCCTGAGCCTCTTTTCTCATATGGAAGGTGTGAGAACTCCAGCTACTTCAAAGGTACTCCTGAGGACACAGTGTCACATGACTGTCATCATTGTTCTCGCCCTCACCCCTCCAAGTGGAGCAGGCAGAAACCTCCCACAGTCCTTTCCTCCCTCTTAACTCATCATCACCGTGTCACCACACAATCACCATCCCTCCCTTCCCTGATGAGGAGACAGAGGCCCAAACAGGGGCAGTGAATTGCTCAGGGGCCCAAAGAAGAGAGGCCACTTGCTCCTCGCAGCCAGGTGCCCTTTTTCCACATCCTCACCTAACCCGCAGCCCCACTACTGACAACAGTCCTGTCCTCTGAGCTCTCACAGCTTGGTCCTGGGCCGAGCAGTGGAGAGGACGGGGTGTCTTGGGAGTCTGGTTGCATGGCTCCTGCCTGCCCCAGTCTCGTGGAGTGTCTGGCCCCCAGGCTGGGCCAGAGGCCATGCCAAAGCCTTCTCCTCACCAAGGAACCCCTCAGGACATTCCCCTGCCCTGAACTCTTTCTTTATCCACTCAGGAACTGAACCCCTAATGTGCCACCTCTGATCCACAGGGAAGGTGGTGACAGGACGCTTTGCTTCCTCATTTACGTGAGGCTCCTAACGTCCTTTCAGCAGGATCCACTAAGAATCCATGAGTTGCCTAGACGCTTATCATAAGCCCCTGGAGGCATATATCATTGCCAACCAGACACTCAGATGAGACTCTTGTTGTTGACTCGAGTGACTACTCTAGGGGTCCGGGGGAGTCCCCGAAAGCACACACATCTGTCTCTGGTCCAGCCGTTCAGGCCCAAGGATGAGCAGCCTTTTTGTCCACCTGGACCATGGGAATCCTCTGCCATGCATGTCCCTCGGACAGGCAGGGTGTCCTCCCCTTGAAGACATGGTGAATACAGAAGGAGCAGCAGGGACCTGGCTTCCTGAGGACAGGTTTAGGCTGAGGGCTAAACCCACCGCAACAGCTTGGAAGAAGCTACATCCAGCAGGATGGACGTGCACGGAAGCCAGAGACCTACTGATGGCACCAGCTCAGCAAATCCTCCTGGAACAGCCCAACCAACACCTCTGTGTACCATGACCAGGGCCTCCTGCCCAAAAATGGCACCCTGCAGCCCATTAGCTGAACAGATCCCTCTGCTTGTTAACCTGGACAAGATAGACTGGAATGTTTCGGAGAAAGTTCAAGTGAGAAACTATCAAAACCACAGCCTGCCCAGTACCCCTGCCCCCTCCCCCCTCCTCTCATTCCAGACCCACAGCCTCCACTCTATCTTGGTCATCAGTTCTCGGCTCAAGGACTCATCTTGGCTATAGAGCTCCTTAAGTTTTTCAGAGCTTTACCCGAGGGGAGGGGAAAGAGGGAAGGATAAATTTAGGGATAATGTGAGGGGTCTGAGTGCAAATCCCTTTTCTTTGACAACCCAAGAGATTCAACCTGCCTGGAGGAGTGTTCTCACTGGGCTCCTCTGAGCACTAAGGTCTCATGGGACTGGGAGGGGGTCTCCAGTTACTCACTGAGGTCTCGACTCCCCAGCTCTACAGAGCAGCTCTGTTTTGACCACTGTGAGTTTCAAGTGGCCATAGAGTTCTGTTGCTATAAACACTTGAAAATCTCCAATGTGGCTCAACCCAATAGCTGACATTTAGGGAAACTGAGTCCTGAAGCAGAACTGGTTCACTAAGGACACCAGGAGACTTAGAGACCAACTACCCACTCCCAGGCCCTGTCCCCAGCATTTGCTGCCTCCCAGGAGTTCCCTGCTGACTGAGGCGCCAATGGTAGACATATAGGAGATCCCCCATCCATCCTGGTCCTCCTATGGAGAGAGGCCTACCCACAGGGAAACTTACCCCCGTGTGTTCTTCAGGTGGCTTGTGGAGGTTTTCTGCAGAGCAGAGATGAAAGTGCGGGGCAAGGAGAAGTTCTTTCAGATCTCGCACTCCTGGGGAAGGGAAGAGAATGAGGTGTGAGGTTGGGCACTGGAGCCCCGCTTGCTCTAGCTTCAGTCCCCTTCTATTTACATCTCCCCTCCTGGATGAGACAGATGCTTAGGGAGCCCCAGAAGGACATTTAGGACCCCAAAAGTAACACTGACAAGGAGGAGGAGTTTAGCTCAACCAAGGGAAGGAGCCAGGTAGGAAGTGAGCATCCGCCCACTGGGACCTGGAGTCAAGGTCAGTGGGGCCCCTGGCAGGAAGGGCCTAGGGACTTGCAGGAGCTTAGACCACACACTTCAATCCTGGGAGCTGATAAAGGTGGAGAGGCAGTTCCCAAGTCTCCAGAGAAGGACTCTACTGGGCCTCCCACGGCACACCTGGGCCACTTGGACCCAGTGCTCTACCACCCTCGCCCTGTCCTGGGCTGTCATGCTCGCGTCCCCGAGGCAGGTGGTGATGACGAGGCTGGCCACCCTTCTGAACTGGTCGATGGTGGCCTGGATGGTGGGTGTCTCGTGCTCACTGCCAGGCTTATTCTTCTTGTGCCAGGTGGATATCAGGCACTGAGAGGGCACCACCTTACAGAAGAGCTCCTGGGGGACAGGGGGAGTGTCATCCAACCTTGCCACAGGCCACCTCTGTGTCCACAGCCACTAAAGTCCCACACAGTTGTCACAGTTTAGAGCTAGAGCTCAGGAAGCTCAGGATGTGGCCTGAGCCTTGTGAGAGTCCCTGGGTTTTCTTCTCTGTCCACCGAGGGTACCCAACACAGGATGACCCAGGACCCAATCCCGGCAGGAAAGGGAGAGGGGCATTTGCACCCAGCCCATCCTGGCTAACTCCAAGCTCCAGACGGTGGCTCAACTCTGCTCATGCCAAGGGGGCATCTGCCACCACCCTGATCTCCGCTCTGGTCCCACTCCCCATTCTGATGCACATTCCACCATGGCAGCTACAACCACTGGCCTTGTCTGTCTCCCTTGTAGTGAAGCACACATCAGGTGTCAAGTCATGAGGCTGTTGAGCCTCCTTAGGAGACGGCTGGGCCACCGTAGTCCTGTCTGCACACAGTGAGTTCCCCTCCACCACTGATGGGCCAGGCCCTGCCCCGCTTTCCATCTCTTCTACCTCATGGAGCCGGCACAGCCACTCTGTGCAGCAGGTCCTGTTAGTGTCAACCTCTACGCTCTACAGGTGGACAGCAAAGGCTTGGGGGTTCAGAAAGTTGCCCAGGTCATATGGTTGGTAAGGGGTGGAGCTGGGATTTGGGCCCAGATCATGGGAGTCTGGATCAGGTCTGGGGCAACGATGGCAGAGGGTAGGCCTGCTCCACCCTGCCCTGAGATCACAGCTGTTCACCACATCCGTCACGGTCAGCTGCTCCACCACCAGCTTAAGAGAGAAGGCTTTGAGGTTGGGCTTATTCTCACGCTCCTTAACAGCCACAGGTGGAGATAGAATTCCCACTAGAAATGATGGTGCAGGTGACTCCAGCTCAGCAGCTCTCACTCCTACTGGAGCCGAAGTCAGCCCTTGCTCCAGCTCCAACACTGCTGATGGAGGAGACGCTGGCCTCAGCACTAGTAGTGGTGATGTGAACGGAGCTGGAGCCAGCTCTACCTCCACCACTGCCCACTACTCTGCTTCTGCCACTGGCTGGAGCTCTGCAGCTGACGCTACAGTGGGATAAAGAGAAAGATTCACCCACACAGCTGACTTTCCATGTGTCCTTCTAAACACAGGAAAGATCCCACTTCCCTTCCAGGAATATCCAGCCTGCAGTCCCCCTTACCCTCTGCCTCTGCATCAGTGGCCTCCAGAATCTCACACCGGGCAAGGGTAAGAGGGTCATGGCAGCTCAGCTCTGATGCAGACAAGGTTACCTGTGTGTACATCCCCTTTAGCTTGAAAAAGGGACAGCCCCAGTCTGGTCACGCCCTAGTTCTGGTCCAACCTGGCCATCTCAAGGTCCTGAGTGTGGAGACCCTCTGCTCCTGTTCTCATCTCAGAGCAGCACTGGGTGGTGTTTGTGGCCTCAGGCACCTTCCCCTTGCCTAGTGAGTTGGTGAAATTGAAACCATTGGGCAGCTCCTCGATGACCTTCTGACTGGAGTTCTGCAAGGCTGCTCTGGAGCTGGGCCTGAATGAATCAGGGGCTGCCTGCACACTGCCACTGGGGTCATTCCCCAAGAGAAAGTCTGCTCCTCAGTTCAGGCACAGAGTGACATCCCTGCAAAGAACTGTGGTCAGGCAGGAACAGAGATGAAACCTCTATGGCTCAATAACATAAGAGTAGAGGAGCTCATCTTCTCATGCTGCCAGCCATGACCTGGTCTATGAACATGACAGGCCCACCATGCTTCAGGCACCTAACAACCAGCTCCTGCCCAGGAATGGCCTGCCCCTCATACCCTGCCTTCGTCCCTCCACACAAACACACACAGACACACCCACACAAGATGAGGGACAAGGGGTGAGGGGCTGATCAGGTGGGATCACAGTTGTGTCCTGGCCTGCACTAGCCTTTCCTGGGCTGCCCCGTGTTACCCTTCACTGCCTCCTGCCAGATGCCCAGAGGCGTCGGGGATGAGGGCTGAGCCAACGTCGGCAACGACCCAAAAGTTTCTCTTTCTGGGTTTTTTTGTGCCTAGATCCTCCAAAAGTTGAGATACAACAACAAAATATTTTTTCCTGTTGACTGTCTCCAGTCAAGTGAGCTGGATGGGGGGCTGTGGGTGCCTGGTTACCAGAGTTCTATGATCTTTTGAGGTCTATGACCAAGGAAGTGAGGTCTTTTTTCAAGATTCATTTACATGGGCCCCTTCCCTCAATCAGACTTGTCCAGAGCTGCTCCCTGTGCCCTGGCTGCTAACCCTCCTCCCCCATGTCATCTCCTGAACTGTACACAAGGAGCCTACACAGCCCTAGCCACATCTCCCTGGAAACCTAAGTCGGGTCGTAGCTTTGAGGAGACAGAGATGAATGCAGACCTCCTTTTTCTTACCAGTTCTTCATCTTGAGAAAGTCCTTGTACCTCTCAGGTCCTCCCCAGTCTCTAAACCTGCACCATGGGGATCAGGCTAGAATCTACTTCCTAGGGATGTCACCCAGTGTATATGACATAATATCTATTACCCCTGTGGGCTGGTGTCACATGTACCTAAGGCAGAAACTTACAGATGGAAGAATAACAAGAAGGGGTGACAGGTAGCACAGAACACCACTCAAACCAGGCCTGGGTTCTAGCAATGTGATATTGGAACAGTCGCTTCCAACTTGGCCTCATCTTCAGGTCAGCATCATGAGGGGGTTGAAACTAATGGAAATTTAGATACTGCCATCCTGTGGCATAAAACCATTCAATTGTTTCCTGTTTAATGGAGAATGCGACCCTAGTGTCTCGTCTTGGCCTATGAGGTGGGCGATCTCCACAGTGGTACCCAGTAGGCCCCACCCATGGTATAGCCATCCCCTTGGAACCACTAAGTAGTTAGTAACTGGCTTCTTAACATAATAACAGCCAAAGTCATAGGATGTCTTTTCTAAATTTTGACTAAAAAAGTCTCTCACTTCCTCTTACTCCCTCTTTCATGTTCCATCTCCCTCTCTCTCTCTCTCACTCTGTCGAATCCTTGTAACTGAGGAATCAAATACCATTGTTTTCGGGCTGCCCAATGTGGAACCCTATAGAGGAGAGAGGCACGGGAGTGCCCAGGCCAACAGACAGAAAGAAACTCAGGCTCTCAGTCCAAACTGAACCATAAAAGCTGAGAGTGAACTTGGGAGCCAGTCCTCCCCCAGTTGAGCCTCAGTTGCAGGCCTCACAGGGTGGTGATGAGGTAAGAGGGAGGAAAGGAATGTGGGAGCTTTCTGCCTACTCCACCTGGAAGGGTGAGGGCGAGAACAATGTCATGTGACAGTGAGTCATCAGGAGAACCTCTGTGGTAGCTGGAGTTCTCACACCTTCCAGATGAGGAAACAGGCTGGTGGAGGCCTGGCCCAAAGCCCAAGCTCACACCCAGAGTGAGAGTTGGAGCTGGGCTTGTTCTAGAATCACAAGATCTTGGAGAATGGAGTGCTATTGTTACCAGTTGCCTGGAGTCAGATGTCCAGGGTCAGAGGCCAGTGGTGCTGGAGAGAAATGTGGTGAGGGGACTATGGCCTCACTGACACTCTCCTCGACCCTGACAGGAGGGGCACTCCACGTTTGCCCCACCTCAGATCAGCCCCCATAGAGTGCAGGAGAAGCAGCAGCAGCAGCAGCAGGTGAGTGTGCCTGTAGGGGTGGGGCTCTGCCTTCCCAGATGCAGGCCTCAAATCAACTGAGGACTGCCCTTCCTCTTGCTGCCACAGTGTTTGAATCCCCCAGTAGAAGTGACCAGGAGGAGGGCCTGGAAGAGCTGGTGCAGGATGGGTTGTTGTGGGGAGGGATAAGGACCACATACCCTGTGATTTGCCAGAAGCCGGCCCTGGGAGGTGAGGAGGAAGAGTGTGGTGTTCTTGGGGTGTGAAGGGAGGAGGAATTGAGGGGAGGCTGCTAAGGGTCCTAGGCTTCTACCAGTGGGAACCCTGGGGTGGGCCAGGAGGCTGAGGGTGAGGAGTTTTCAGGGGAGGGTCTGCAGCGGGCTGACTTGAGATCAAGGGCTCATCCCACCCACACTCTGATGTCACAGAGTGTCATCACCTAGATTAGCACTTTCCTTGGTCACCTGCTGATGCTGCACCTGCTGATGGGTGATAATCTCGAGGTGGGTGCACCTGAGGACCAGGCAGGGAGGAACCTGAGCCTTGGGCTGCGGGAGCCCCCGAACTGAGCTCTGAACTCTCAGTACTTGGCACATCTCTCATGAGAGCCTCGCAGCCACCCCTCGGAGCTGGGACATCAGGCAAATCTTAGGGATGAGTGAACAGAGTTTCCACCTGAGACACCCATTCCGGTTCCCCAGGCTGGGGAAGCTCAGAGATGCCTGACGGCACAGCTGCGTCAGGTTTTATCTGAGCTGGACTCAGCCTCTCCCTCCCATGCTGCCCGTGGAGGGAGAGAGGATTCGGGCCCCTCCAAGTCAGGCAGCACATAAGTGGCTGAGCAGTCCCCTCTGCCTGAGGCCTCAGCCTCCAAGTCTGTCAACAGAGAGGGTTGTGTTGCCAGGTCCCTTAGCCTCTCCCCCATGTCCTCCTTCTCTGGAGCCCAGAGCCAGGGCTAGGTCCAAGTCCTGTTTTCTCTGCATGCCCGGCCCCCTCTGGGGACCTGGCAGTAGTGCAACTTGAGAAGGGTTGGGCCTAGGGGACTAGTCAGGCTAGGGGGCTCTGTCTGATGGACTCTAGCTGTCTGCCTTCCAGGGGAATGAGATCAACCTGAGAAGAGTACTGAGGTGAACAGCTGCCGCACCCCCTTCAGGGGAGGGGAAGGAGGAGGAATTCAGAGACCCTCTGGGCAGAACAGTCCCTGGCTGCACCCCCTGTATCTTACATTGAGTGGAAGAGTTTGATAACAGAGAAGTGGGAGACCCATCCAACTGCCGGGTAGGTTGAGGGGAGGATGGCATCAAGGAAAATGTCCTGGAGGAGGGGCTGATTATTCCCATTCTGAGAACAGGTAGAGCCTGGATGGAACTGGAAGGAAGGAGGGTTCCCAGGACTGGTCCCCTGCCCCACTCTTCACCCCCCACAAGGTCCACACAGCATCCCCAATTCAGGCTCTATCTGCAGCCTCTCTTTGCCTCTGGTTCCAGGAATACCCAGTCATGAGGGAGATCCTGCTGCTCTAGGTGGCCACAAAGAATTACAACCTAGAGCCCGAGGAGCAATTTGGTGTCTGGTTCCAGGACATGGAGCTGCTCAACGAGAATGATAAGTGAGGCTGGGCAGGAGTTGGGTGAGGGCGGGGGTGGACTCTCCCTGTTGGCCAGTCCACAGAGCCTGTCTCCGTGGCCCCTCACTCAGCACCAAGCTTTATTGCATGGCGACCTCTGGGACACCCAGACTCCAGCTGCTGGGCAGGCAGTGGGGGGACATCTGAGGTCTGGCTCCTGTTAGGCTCACAGGAGCCTCTCTGTCCTGAAGCGACAGCGTGTCCTGCCAGCTGGACCCCCAGACCTAGTTGGCCAACAGAATACTCAAGGACAAGAAGAACCCGCCATCATCAAGGTCAGGGGCGAGTGAGTTCTGGGCTGTGGTGACTGACTCCTATGGGTTCAGTAAAACTTCGGGCTAAACGTGCCCTTAGGGAGTCGGACAACTGGCACTGCCATCCCAGCTCCACTACTGAGCAGTCCTGTGACTGGGGTGACTCTCTTCAGCTTCCTGAGACTCCGTTTCCCCCTCTGTGAAATAGGTGATACTAAATGATCTCTTGCGTGTCAGGGACAAATGGGGTACTGGTGGCTGACAGCACTGAGCACAGAGCCTGGAGCACTCAGTGCAGTGGGGACAGGGTGGGGGCCATGATTCTGAGGGAGGCCCCCCAGGATAACCCGACTCTTCTACTCAGTCCCCAGACCCCAACACCAACCCTCGTACCAGTGGCTGACCACAACCCCATCCTCAGCAGCGAGGACACAGCTGGGATGCTTGGGATACGCTGGTCCAGCTCCTACCTCCTGACGGGAAGGGGAGCATTGTAAGCTGATCTCTGAGGTCCCCTTAAACCCAAGAGAGAGGGAACCACCCCACCCCAGCTCCCTGATGTCTCTACCCCAGCACCTATTCACACATTGTGGAGGGACAATAGTTATTTGTTGTAAACAATAAATGCCATATTTGAGTATTATATTAAAGTCCTGTTCCCTTTACAGCCTGGGAGTTGTGGTGTGGTTCTCTCGCTTTCTGTAGGCATGTCAGTGAGACACTGAGTCTCACATTTCTCCTTGAATCACGAATTCTTCTGGGTCATCAGCTTATTGTATGTGGGAGAAGGGAAAAGGGCTAGCCCTTCGCTGGCTAGTGGAGACACCCCCAAATCCCCCTAATTCTGAAGAATAGTTCATTTCAGTATCATTCAGCTCCTCCAGGAGCAGACATGGCCCCCTGCCCATTCTCCTGGGATTTTATTGTTGAAGGTACTTTCACAGGCAGAGCAACAACCACTGAAATGTGGGTGTCTTTAAAACAGCACTACCCACGACCATGTCGTGCCACAGGCAGGGGCTACCTTTCTACATTCTTGAGGAACAGGGAACGTTTTCTGCTTCTCTTGTTGAGATTTCTTTTGACTAAATTTTAGGAACTTGTAGTTTTCTAGTTCAATCTCTGGAATTGCTTCAGCTCTAAGTGGGGAAAACAATGTAAGAAGATCAAAATGTGCACTTGGAGATGACAAGGCCCAAGGATGCTCATTAGCAAATGGACTAAAGGCAAGCAGGACCTAGCTCCTGAGGCCTCTCTAGGGGCTCCGTGTTCACCCCTGACCTGGATTTGAATCCTGCTGTGATCCTTGTCCAAGACTCTGAAATCCTTTTCCTGCTTGTTTTGTATCCAGGCGGAAAGATTTGTGAAGCAGCTTTTAAGGCTACTGCTGGGCCTCGTTCCATAAACATGACTGCTCCCTGTGAACTAGGATTTTCAGCACCCCTGCCGTCCTGATGCAATTACCTTTAGGGTAGACATTCCCCAGAAGGCCCCAAGCCTCCTCCTTCGCTTGTCCTGATGGATCCCCAGTGAGCTCTACTTTGCCAGTATAAGCGACCATAATCCTGTCCAGTGAGTGACCTCACATTGTCCCTTGCAGTCCAAGGTGACTTCTGAGCCCGTGTCATTCTGAGGTCCATGGTCTTGGACAATCCTCCAGTTTACACACTAAGTGTTGGTGTTACCAACTCGTCCAAATGGAGAAATTGGGCCAAAGCCCTTAAACTGTGTCGCCCCTCGGTTGTGTTCTTGTCCCCAGTCCTGTGCTGTGGTTACATTACCGCCACCTGCTGGAGTGTGAACACTGTTTGAAGCTTTGAAAGATGAAGCATGACAGTGGTGTGGGGGGCTCCAGCAGGGAATGCCACGGAAATGATGGTCCATGGACATGCATGAACACAGCCTTACCAATTAAAATACTGAAATGCTTCCTATCTGGTGGTGAACAGACACTGCTCTGAGCTCGCACCAAGAACCCACCCCATGACTAGGAGCTTTCAAAGGGATACCCAGTGGCATTTTGAACCTCATCCCTTGGGAACACCCTGTAAGACAAGGACCAGATGAATTGCTTTGCACTTGTGAATTGTCCCCTCCTTTCTGATGGCTGCAAGTTTCACCCAGACACACAGGCTGCACTCTGCCAGGGAAGCCTTCTCAGGACAACCAGAAGCTGAAGATGAATCCTGGTTGCCAGCATCCCAAGCCCTTCCTGACATGGCATTGCCACCCAGGAATGTGATTTGGTAATGGAAAGACTGGGAAGGCTGTACTTTCCCTCCAAAGAGAAAGAGAATTACCAACAGTGAAATTTTGATCCCTCAAATAGACAATTAAATCCCAACAAGCAGTGGTTTCTTTCAGCATTACTTATGCTGATAAGATCTCTTTTGATAATAGCACGATCCCCCAACTGCCATGTCCATTTCCATGAATCAAATTTCCAACACATATGAATTTAAAAAACTGAGGGAAATCTGGTATTTCCTGAGATGCAACTCTGAATTAGCATACAACAGAGAACAGAAAAATGGAGACCTAGAAGTAAATATCTAATTTGAGAACATAGACATAAAAGTGCATTTGAAATAATATTTTGAAATCTATTGGAATGTTATACTAAAAAAAAATCCACTTTTAGTAGGTTTTACTGTGACTATGAGGGGAAAACTGAATCACCCCGTGACGTTGATAATTCGCTGCTGACATTAAAGTACAAATAAATAATATACGTAGTAAAGGAAAATGAGAGAACAGCATGAAAAAGGAAGATCTTTCTCTCCTCACTTGAAACTCAACCTCTCACCTCAGAAAGAAACTGTTGTCTATATTTTCTATGTCTCGAAGCAGAGTTTAATAAATGAAAAGTATCGATATATTTTAAAGTTTCAAGAGCTCAAAGCAAGGAAACATTAGGGATGCTGCCAAGAGACCTCACTGAGGTGCCTGCTCCATTTCATCTGCTGTCAGGACGGCCTTCTTGGCCCCTCACTTTCTCTGCCTCGCTAGCAAGTCTGTCCGCCATCAGTGCTATCACCAGTCTCGCTCCTGTGCTCTTCACTGCCCTTTACTCCTTCCTGATACCTCCACAGTGGAGCTGTGGAATGCACAGATCAGTTTTTGGAATCATCTTGCCAAATCTGAAGTCCAGCAGGAGTGGGCATGGGACCTGGAATGCAGACCACCTGTGAGCACACCTGGCAGGGATTCACCTGTGTGACTAGGTGCAAGATTTTACAACGTTTTGGCAAGATTGAAAGGACTTACGAGTTGTCCTGCGCTGCTGCAGGCCTGGAGTCCTTGCGGTCTCTCGGGCCAGCAGATCTGGTGGGGCTGGTCCAAGTTGTCCTCTCAGAAACCAGTCATTGCCAGAATGGGATGGGATTCTGGTAACTGGCCTCTTGAATATGTCACTGGACATCCTCAAAAGAATGGAAATGCTTAAACCTGGCTTTGGTTTGGACTGGTTCCCACAGTTGTGCTGCTTCTTCTGTGAAGACGTGACTTATCATTCTTCTTTTCCTCTTTCTCTATAAAAACAAATCATAAAACTAGGTCAAATGATAAAGGAGGCCTGCCTTTTTAGGACAATTATCCTGGCTGTTTTGTACTTCCACCCTCCCTCTGTCATCTGGGAATAGATCTGACCTGTTTCCTAGGATGTCATCAGGCAGATTTGCATCAAGAACAGAAAGCTCAAGGTCAAGCTCAAGGCTCCTCCAGATCATTTCCCCCTTCCATCCAGTTAACACGCCATCCTTTTTTGAGTGTAATTCTATTCTCTTCTTTTCCTTGTCACTATCAACCGCACAAGTCCTGACTCTCCCTCTCAGGACAGTGGGTCCCCAGTCCTTTACTAAATCCCAAATCTTACCATTTCTGTGTTTTCTGTCTACTCATTTGCTTAATCCATTGACCACTTGGTGTTCATAGAGGTTAAATCAATAGTGACGTTATCAACCACCCCTTGTTAGCAACTTACTCCCATATCCCAGATGTTCACATAACCCAAATGGTTATGTTCAAAAGTAAATAATTCAGAAAACATATTCACCCACCACAAATTCCTGATCTTTAATATTTTTATTCAAACATTCATACAGTAGATACCTGTCCCTCAAGATCAGTAGTAATGCCAGATCAATGATTCTCACCTTAATTTTCTCCTACACCTATCAATCCTGGATTCCATGGACTATGATCACAATAATTTCCTTGGAAAAATAAAAAATTCCTTACCACTCATTTATTTTGTAAACCTCCAAACCCAGAAGATCCCGATTATGTGCCGTGCCGCAGCTACTGCTGGTCTTATGACAAGTTGAAGAAAAAGCATGAAACATGATCTTTTTGTACCACTGTAAATACAAAGCTATCTGCATCAACTGGGAAGCACCCATAATGCCTGGAAATTTTGTTCTCTTCTTTTGTTTGGCTCAAAATCAAAAAGACAAATCAATTTAAAAAATGCGCAAAGGACCAGAGTAAAATTTTTCCAGTGAAGACATACAGGTGGTCAACAGGTGTATGAGAAGGTGTTCAGCATCACACATCAGGGAATGCAAATCAAAACCACAATGAGCTATCATTTCACACCTGTTATGATGGCGATTATCAAAAAAACTAAATATGACAAATGTTGGTGAGGATGTGCAGAAAAGGAAACCTCGTGGGAATGTAAACTAATACAGCGATTATAGAAAACAGTATGGAATTTCCTCCAACAATGAAAACTAGCCTATGATCGATCAATCCCACTTCTGGCATACACCCACAGGAATTAAAATCAGGGTCTCAAGGAGATACCTGCCCTCTAATGTTCATTGCAGCAAATTCACAATAGCCAAAATGTGGAAGTAACCTAAACGTCACTGATGGATGAATGGATAAAGAAATGGCATATTCATCAACATTGTAAAAAGAAGTAATTGCTGCTATTTTCGACAACATGAATGCACCTAGAAGACATTGTGCTAAGTGAAATAAGGCAGACAGAGAAAGGCAAATATTCCCTTATTTGTGGAATCTAGAATAGTCAAACTCACACAAGCAGAGGTTAGACTGGTGGTTGGGGCTGGGGAGATGGAGAAATGGGGAGCTGACGTTCAAAGATACAAAGATTCAGTGATCAAGATACATAAGTTCTGGAAATCTAGGATAAGGCATAGTGCCTACAGCTAACAAGACTGTATTGCATGCGTTAAATTTGCTAATAGAGTAGGTATTAAGAGTTCTTACCACAGAATAATAGTAATAAAGGAGATGAGAGAAAACTTTGGGAGATGATAGATATGTTTGTGATCTTGATGGTGGTGACAGTCTCAAGGGTGTATGCTTATGTCCAAATTCATCAAGCTGTATATGGAAAAGTATGACATCATCCTTGATTCTTCTGCACCTTGAAATATGCCATGACCTCATCACAAGAGAAAAAATTTGTAACTCTATATGGGGACGGATGTTAACTGGACTTATTGTGGTGATCATTTCAACATATATACAAACATTGAATCATTATGTCGTACCGCTGAAACTAATTTAATGTTGTATGTCAACTTTATCTCAATTAAAAAAACACAACAGACAAAACCATTTGAATACTGTATATGAGTTCAGTGAATCCCTGAAACTGCCCCATTCCCATATAGGAATTACAGGAAGCAGAGAGGATGATGTAAGATGGAAGAAAGTTGTACAAAACAGTATTCAAATTAAAATCATTTAAGTTGCTATCAGCTCCTTGTGGCAAACTTCTGCGAGCACCGATCCACAGTCACATTTTTCTTGGAAAAACATACTTTCACATCCAACCCATAATAGTTTCGTCATTTTCTCTAATAAGAAAATTTCAACTTAATAAATAAAAAGAAAAGCATCGCTTATGTATGAATAAAGTTAGTGAACTTTACAGAGAAAAGAGCATATTTGCACAATCCCAATAAAGGAAACAGAAGAACTGAATGATGATCAAGTCTCATTCAAGCTTATCTTTGAAAGCCAGTAAAACCAGGCTATCTTTTCAAGGATGTGTGTAGAGCTGTCAGACTTGGAAGATAGAAATAGTGGCCTCCTCTGGAACAAAGGGCAGGCTTGCTTACTGCCCAGTATAATAAAAATAACACCACCCCAGGGCAAAGGTTAGCAGACATCCTGCCCATTATCAAAGATTTGAATTCCTTAGGCTCTGAGATCTTGCAACCCTCTGCATGTCACCTGGCCCACTGTGTATTACCCCGTAGGAAGTGAGATTTATTGGACTGGTGCAAATGTTGATGCTCTGGCCACTGCTATTGTTGTGTCATTAAGTCCTTTGTCTCTGACTCATTGGACTCGTGACTTTTGCCAACATCTGTAAGACCATTGTAGGCTAACTTATTGGTTTGCAGGTAAGGTAAAACATCAAACCTTTCACAGTTCCTGACAAGCCCTTAAAATAACTAGTAGTCTTAGGAACAGAGAGCTATCCAGAACAATATGCATGGATGGTCTTCATAGAAGATTTCATGCAACGAAAACTTTAATAAGTCTCTCTGATCTCTTTTATTTCTACCCAAAGCAGAAGGAGAGGCACCAAGCTATTACAGACCTAGTGCTTGTGCAAGCCACCTGGAGACCTAGTAACCAGAAACTTCCCATGGGGAGCAAAGACAGATGGGCATATTTCCAAAATGGACCCATGTGCCTCCCGGTCATCAAAAAGATAGTGCATTATCTTAATTTATGATGACTTGAGTCATTAAAATCTTGTGATGGGCCAAAGATACACTTCTAAGAGGAGTGAGGCACATGGCGGTTGTAAGCAGATTAACACACTTGGTGCATATCAAACTCTGAACTAACTTTATGATCATTTATTCCTCAAACCTGTAGGATGCCGAGCTAAAAGAAAATCAAATATCAATGGCTTCTTTTCTTTGAAAGACCAAGATGTTCTTTCACACTTGGAATCCTGATTAGAGGATAAATCCATCAAATCAATGGAAACAACTTAATAAATGGACAGAGAGATATTTTATTCGTATATATACATTTTGCGTTGTTGCAAAAATAGAGTTACATTTAAAAAAATTAGAACTTTTTGAAATTTCATAGCTATTAAAGACTTTGTTCTGCATGTACTCCCTTTGGTTTACCAAATCAAACACATTCTTTAATGGGCATTACTAGCATTCAGTGCTAGTAACAACAGTTTTTTTAAATTCTTTTTTTTTCCCAGGTCAAAGAACAAGGGCAGAGGTCGTAGAGAGGTCCAGTCTAATCTACCTAGGGATGTGGCAGCCTTAACTATGGATGTTCAAGCCAGACATTGCCAGCAGAACCACATCTCTTCATCCATAGGTGAGTTTTTACTAGTAATCACAGAGACTTGAGGATATCAAAGGAAATTCTTCATTAAGAACCAAAGTTATAGATTCCTATCTTGGGTTCATTACTTTGAATTTTTGAACCAAATCGTATATATCGATTGGACCATGTTCAATTCTATGATCTTTAGATGATGCAGCCTACAGCTGAAGAGAAACAGATACAACACCAACATCTTATCCTCTCTGAAGCCCAACTGAGAGCCCCTGGAGTCAGAAGTTTTCAAGACAAGAAAAAGTCATCCTTCTTCTGAACAAAGACTGTAGGGGCTATACAAACATTCAATTTTATTTATTTTGCTTTTTATTTTTGTTTTGTGAGGAAGATCTGCCCTGAGGTAACATATGACAATCCTCCTCTTTTTGCTGAGGAAGACTGGCCGTGGGCTAACATCCATGCCCATCTTCCTCCACTTTATATGGGACGCCGCCACAGCATGGCTTGACAAGCAGTGCATCGGTGAGTGCCCGGGATCTGAACCTGCGAACCTCGGGCCGCCACGAACCCCGGTCCGCCGCAGCGGAGCACGCGTACTTAACCGCTTGCGCCACCGGGCCAACCCAAACATTCAACTTTAAATTGTTAATGTGGCTTGTTAGAATGTGATGCAGAAAGCATAATACCTTCTAAGTTTCATGGTTTTTCTCCAGAATACTGAGGTGGTTGACCTTGAAGTCAAGTTTCCCCATAAATGTATTTATTGAGATAAAATTAATTTCCCTATAAAATAATTCCCATAAAATTGTTACAAATATATCATAGTCTCTGACTAAAAGGGAACAAAGAAAATTGAGCAGTTCAATAGCAGTGTAATAAATTCCATACAAGGATCTTACTGCAGCATTATGTATAATAGTTAAACTGGAAATAACCCCATTTCTATCAAAGAAGAAATAAACAGATCGTGGTATTCCTGTTCCTTGAAGTAGCTCCAAAACTTCTAAAAAGCTAAGTTAGAGTGACGTGCACTGATAAGGAGAGACGTCTATGATATATGGTTTGGGAAACAGCAAGTTGCAAAACGATGTAGTTATGTAATTTATGTTAAAAAAACTTTATGTGTATTTATAAATTTATTGGAAATGTCCAGAAGAATAAGCTGCAACCTCTTAACAATAGTTCCTTCTGAGTAGGGGAGTGAGTTTGCAGGGAAGGGGATGGAAGGGGAAGGTTTCACTTTACTCTACATAGAGCTGTATAATTTGACTTTTTTTACAAAGTATGTAATTCTTTCATAATTACAAAAATGAGTGATGTGACCGTTTGGTGCAGGGCAACAGTATTATGTTCAACAGTCTCTGTTCTCTATGTTACTGCACAGCATGGACTGTAGGAGAAAGCCCAGAGGAGCAATGAAGACAAAAAGACATGACACCTGCAAAACGTCAGTGTAGTATTTCTACATAAGAAACCTTCCGGGCTAGTGACGGTCAGTATCTTCCACTGCTCCAGCTCTCGCCATGAACCTAGACCCTGCCCAGCGTAGGCCGGACAACAACGCCCTGCTAGTCCACTCCCCACCCAGGTCCTGTTTGTGCAGGGTGACTGCCAACAATCAGACAATGGACTCAGGATGGGGCATGTGCCTTTGGGAATCCTGGCAGAGAGGGACAAAGTGGAACACCAGCTAAGTGCACACACCTGAGAGGCGGAGATCCAGGTGGAGGCTCAGAATGTACCAAGAAACTGTGTGAAGTGAACGAAGCTACTCGACCTCTCTGAGCCTCAGTGTCCTCCTCTGTAAAATGGGGATCACAAGCCTACTTCACAGAGCTGTTGGGGAAGATACATAAAAGTGTCTGTGACAGCCAGTGTCCACATTATTAACAAAGTCATATCCGACTTCAAAATAATCAATGAAAAGAATAATGTTAATGAGACCAAAGACAAGAGGCCCAGCTTCATAACAGCCTCAGCAGCATGAGAATGAGAGGAGCTCCAAGTATCCAAGTAAGAAGGGCTCTTCACAACTCCACTGGAGATGGTGAACACGGGCTACACCAGGATAAGTGGGTGTTGTGTAGTGACTCGTTTAGAGATCGTGGGTCCCTAAAGACACTGAAATACAGTTACATACAGTGGCTCCTAGGAGACAACTACAAAGCAACAGATAGGAATGGGAAGGGGCCGAGCAGAAGAGGGTCAGAGCCACAAAATCTGACGGAAGACACTGAAGCACAAGCGCCCAGCTCTGTCAACAGCTGCTGTGGTTGCACCAGGAGATCAAACGTCTGAGGCAGCCATTGTGGGGACTGCTGGGAGCACAGTGGTCACTGCGGCCACACCCCAACAGCAGTGCATCAGAGCACACAGACCCCGAGACTTTCCTCTCCATTAATCCCGGTTTCAAGATGATGAATATCGTCATGTTACAATGTCTTTTTCCAACCTTTGTGGACGAGTGTCATCAGAACACCCTGAAGAGGGCACAGGCCAGAGTAGTATGGAACACTGGGGACTGGGGTGGCGGCGCTGCATCTGACTACATGGATTATCACCTGGGCCTATTGAACACGAGAGAAGAACCCAAGGATGTGGTCTAATGAGAATTCCCTGTCTTGTCACATTCAGAGATACTACAGTTTCTCATCCTTTCTCTACAAAAATGTTAAAGAATTCATGTGTCATTAATTCATAAAGAAGCAAATTCTTGACAAAGTGACAGGGTCCAGCTTCCGTGACCAGGTTTTTCACTTGCTTTGATAATATCCCACATTCAGGAATCGGAAAGATAACGTATCGGGATGTGTAATATAAACAAGGACTTTTCTTCATGTAGATCGAAGCCCAGATTTTTAGGGATGACATAAATCATGTGAGCTGCTAACCATTCCTCCACAGGTTTCAATAAGACTTTTAACTTAATTTACTAATCTCAGGAAAAGAGAATTTGGCAATTCAAGTTTTTTGTTTCTATATTCAAGTGTATGGTACAGGCAAGAGAATGACCAGAAAAAAATTAACAGGCAGGTCTTGCTTGCATTTTATCTTTTGCAAATAAGCAGGATATTTTATGCTCTGTTCTTTTCACTACTCTAATCAATTTTTAAAGAATACCATACATCTGATTATCCCTAGGCATGTTTATCTGGGAACCTTGCCGGAATCCAAAGCAGAGATGTTAAAGCTGATGGGTTTCAAATGCTGCCCAAGTGCTCTCTACCTTGAACATCCCTCTCCCAAAGCTGGACCACCGTTCTCTTCCTGAGGGATTTGAGGTGCCACACATGTCCCTAAGAGACTGGTCGGCCACTCAGGCCTGAGCTGAGATTAGGTGATCAACCTAAAGGGCAAAATGCTTAAGCTATTCTCATCTTAAGGTTGCTGTTTTGGAGGCCTCTGCACTAGAATGGGTTGGTGAAAATGGCCTACTAGTTACTTGCCTGGGAATTGGGTTTTTATCCTCCGCTCTTAGCGGATCCCGGGGAAACCAATGATTAACCTCACAGATACCTCAACTTCCACATCTGCAAAAAAGGCAAGCAACAGCCAATGTTACCACCCTGCAAAGCTCTTAAGTTGTGCTTACAAGATGGATCACAAGGGCTAATGTCTCCCAAAAGCTGATGAAATGATGGTACTTTAGCTGGAGAAGGCAGAGGGCAGCAGGCAAAGTGGAAAATTTCTGGGATGTCAAACCAGTTCCCATAAGCAGTTTAGAGAAGCACCTGGCCCTGGACTAGGTAGGATGCTGTGGAAAGACCCACAGGCATGCAGGTGGGAGGAGGAATCAAGCAACGGAGGGAGGCGGTGGGGAAGAGGCGCAAGTGCGGCTTCAATTTTAGACAAAAGTAGTTGCATGCTGCAGGCCCGCAGCTGCCCATGCAGCCGCCACACCTTCGTAACACCGTGGTCCCTCTCGTCCCATCACATCCCTCTGGAACTCAGTCCACACAGAGCAGGTGTAGGACCAGAGTCCTAAGTCAACGGCGGTTTGGCCCTCGGCCAAGCTCACACCGCCCTGCACCTCCCCAAAGGGCTAGGCATCATCCCGTGCCCAGAGCACCCTTTGAGTTGTAGTCCTGCAGCCCTGCAGGCTGCTGGCTGGGAGCGGTTAAGAGACAAAAGCTCCCAACATGCACAGCTAGGGGCCCCAACTCCCGCCCTGTCCCTCTGCCCCTGGGCCCCGACTTTCTGCTTCCATATCTCAAATGGAAATACCAGGTGCCTGGGATCCTGGAATTTGCCTTTTCAAGGCCACCTGTCCTACCATCCTCACCATCCTTTTAGGCTGCCATGATCCTCCCTCTGGACCTCGTGGTCAGGGTAGCTGCAGGGACCCTCCCTTTGGACCCTGCCCACCTGAAGGCCCCATACCTTGGTCAGGCGTCTTAGAAGGACTGCCCTGAGCCATGTCATTAAAAGGAGAAAACATCACAGTGGGCAGCCCCATTCCTTCATTATACAGTCAGGAAAACCACGTGCACTGGTAAGTGACCCCTAAGCCACTTCAGGGGCCCACACGCACGCCCCTTCTCTGAGGCTGCACACAGGCTTGTTCACTGGACTTTCTTATCCCAGTCTGTACCTCTTGACCTCATTGACACAGGCAACAGCACTGAAACTTCCCGTTCGCCCTTCCCACAATGTTAGGCAAGTTCATCGAGGAATGTAATATGCAATTTCTGGTCTACTATAGGGCTGGCTCCTGGGAACCAGTTTTAATATCCCTTTTTAAATATACCCTCAGAATCATAAAATAATGAAGCAAAATAAGTTTTTGCTGTGTGGGGTTATGGTGATAACTCTCTGAAGTCATTTTTCCATTTAACTTCTCTGATTGACTCCAAATACAACAGCACCACACGCTTCTCAGACTTGTGGATGCACAGCTCCACTTCTTTGCAGGGAGAACGCGCAACAGAAGAATATCCGTGGCCAGACTTTCTGGAACATCGGTATTACTATAAGATTTGGAAGAAGAAAAGTTAGGTAATTTCCAAGGTAAGGAATTAAAAACTTAACACTAAGATGAGGTGGGAAAGTCCTATGCCATTAATAATTGTCAGTAACCTGTGCCTGAAATGTCAGACTTTCTCTGAGAAAGAACTCTGAGATCCTGTTTCCCATTGTTTGAAATAGGAAAAAATAGAAGTCATAGCAAATCTATTGAAAAACCCTACCAATTTCCTAAGTCACGTTATGGCACCCAGACATAAGTTATGAACATCATTGCTCCTCGTTTTCTTCCTCATTCAACCCAGTCCCACAAGTCTTGAGTTCATGCTGTGAACACGGCACTGTGCTAGGTGTTGAGGCCTTAGTGAGTTTCATCGTGGGGGTGGGCCTTGCTGGAAAATGATTGCATCATAAAAACTCAAAGCCATGCCACTTGCCAAATTGAGGCAAAAATGGAAAGGCCCACAGTGCCGCACAAGGGTGAGGGCATTAATAGATACTCGGGAGTATGATAATCCATCTAATGGTGTCATGAGTGAACGTGTTCCACTTTAAAACAAAACACTGCTGTTAGTCTGAGATATTGAGTTAGTATCCTTGTGCATATATGCAGGATTTAAAATGTTTATTGATGTATAACATGTACAGAAATATATGGAGAAGTCATCTATGTAAACCTCAAAGAATTATTACAAAGTGAACACATTTGTGTGACTAAAAACTAGCACCAGCTTCACTCAGGCCCCAACAATCCCTTTCTCCCTCCTTCCTCCCCAATGATAACCAGTATCTTACCAGTGAACACTGTATATCAAGTTTGTCTTCTTACACAAGTGTTTTATTACAGAACAATTTAAACAATATACAAAATAAACAAAATATCATAGTAGGCCTGTCACCCAGCTTCAACAACTACTAATCATCTGCCATTTTTGTTTCATCCACACTCCATCCCATTCCCACCTCACGTTATTACTCTTTTAGTCTTTTGTGTGTGGGAGTGGGGTAAGATGTATGCACACTGAAAGGCAGAAATATGAACAGTATAGTTTTGGCAAATAAACATGCCCATATAACCTTCACCCCTTTAAGAATACGATATTTCCATCAACCCCAGAAAACTCCTTCCTGTTCCTTCCCAGGCAATTTTTTCCTACCCCTGAAGCAACCACTGTTCTGGTTTTTTCACCATAGGTTCATCTTGGCTGAAATCATCCCACGTGTATTGTTTTCTGTCCACCTTGCCTCCCTCGGCATGAGGATGGTGAGGCTCACACAGCATGTGTGTCAGTGTTTGCACAGCTGAGGGCATTCTGCTCTGCGGATGCCCCGCTGTGGGCTCATCATCCTCCTGGGGATGTTCAGGTAATCTTCTGCGAAAATTCTTGTATAAACGCTATTTGTATGCTGTTTAATTCCTTTATTAGCATTTAAGTGACACACCTTTGCAGATTTTAGTGGTTGGTCCAGATTACAATATGCATCTTTAACATATCACAGTCTACCTGGACTTAATAGTGCACCAGTTTATTCAATGTAAAATATGGAAGTCTTGCTACAGAACAGTTGCATTTACCTCTGTCTGTCCTTTGTGCTATTGTTGTCATAAAATTTACATCTACCCATGTTATAAATCCCACAATACAGTGTTATAATTTTTGCTTTAAATAGTCATAAGTCTTTTAAAGCATTTAAGAGAAAAAAGTTAATTATTTGGAGGGAGATGATTTGAGGCTCTGCAAAGGTACTGTTTCTTCTTTAAGTTTCACTCACAGTTTTTGCATTCATCAGTCAGTCTTGCTCACAGTAATTATTACTGTAGCATTCTAGTGGCGATTTTCTATTTTATGCTATCCAGCCACATTTATTATTTGGAATTCTGTGAGGAAGATCCCCCCCCCTTCCTTCTTCCTTTCTTTCTCTCTTTCTCTCATTCTTTTTTTCCCCTTTTTTTCTTTCTTTCTTCCTTTCTTATTTAATCTTTTTTATATCAGTATAGACTCATGGATATTTATTTTATTCTCTGGGTAATAATCCAATGCTACTGTCATTTATTTTGTTGCTCACAGTTTTCTAGCTTGAGCCACTGGGATGTCTTTCAGACTGATTCCTTTTGACACATCTCATCATTTTCTGTGTTTTTTTAAAACACTTTCTTACTTTCTGGCACTACAAGATGCTCAAGGCTCACCTTGTATTTTCCATCTCCAGCCTTAGAATCAGCCATTTCTCCAAGAAAATCTGGTTCTTTTTATTGGAGAATGATATTTAGAAACTAAGATCAGGGAGCTAGGTATGCTCATTGATACTAGAGTGTCATTGTTTCTAGACTCTCTCAGCAGAGCTTGGAAATGTATGTATGAATATAAAATCAGGTATACACATCAATCTATAGATCTTTCAATCTATCTAGCAATCTATCTTTCTATTTGGATAGATATATTAAAAGAGACATGGATTCATACTGATACTTCCAACTCCAATCCAGCACCACAGAATTTATTCTAGCCTTTTCCTTTTGTTTATTCGTCACTTCTTTCACCAACAGTGAGAAACTTAACTCCAGATATTTGCAATATTTACTAATGTGTCAACTAGTTTCAGAATTACTAATCCATACCCTTATGAAAACAAATTTACCACCTAGAGTACAGTGTTTGTGTCCAGTACTTTAATTCTACAGTATCCCATCAAAACACTGTCTTCCAAAGTTACTTAGGTTAGGACCTTCCATCCGCAGCCCTTCAGCGTGGTTATGTCACATACTTGTAATACAATGAGATTCATTTGTCACTGCATTCCATCTGAGTTCCTCAGCATCCTGATGGATTTGTAAAATTTGTAGAGTAAAATTCACTGTTTGTGATGTACAGTTTTACGGGTTTTGACAAATTTATGGTCGTGTATCCACCTCCACAGTACCATACCAAGCTGTATTTTTCACCCCCAAAATTCTTTCATACTGTCTCTTTGTAGTCAACCCCTTCCCCCACTCCATCTCTTGGCAACCACTGATCATTTTCCATCCCTTTAAATCTGACTTTTCTAGAAAGTCATGTAAATGGAATCATAGTACATAGCCTTTTGAATCTGGCCTCCTTCACTTAGAGAAATGCATCCAAGATTCATCCATCTTGTTGTGTGAATCAAGAGTTTATCCTTTTTACTGCCAAGTAGTATTATAATGTCCCAGTGCACCACAGTCTCTTTCTCCATTCACCTGATGAAGGACATTTAGTTTATTTCCAGCTTTTGACAATTATGAATAAAATGGCTATCAATATTCACACAAAGCTTTTTCGTTTAAACATTAGTTTTCAATTTGCTTCAGTAAATCCCTAGGAGTGGGATATCTGAGTCACATAATAAGTGCAGGTTTAACTTTATAAGAACCTGCTAAACTGTTTTCCGAATGCAACTATCATGTTGCATTCCCAGTTCTAGTTGTTTCTAGTCCTCACCAGCACTTGGTATTTGCAATTTTATTGCTTTTGCAATTTTATTTTTTATTTTAGCCAACTAATAGGTGCCCGGTATCTTATTGAGGCTTCTGCTTCCTTTTTGAAAGTGAGTTCTGCTAAATATAGAATCCTGTGTTGACTTTTGGGTTTTCTTTCTGCACTTGAAAGATGTCATTTTGTTGTTGATTTGTCTCTTTTGTTTTTGATAATATATCATTCATCATTCACATTATTTCTCCCTGTATGTAGTGTCTTCCCCAGTATTTCCTTGACTGCTTTCAAGTTTTTCTTTTTATCTTTGGATTTTAGCAGCTTGACTATCATGTGCCTATGTATGGTTTTATTTTGTATTTTATTTTGTGAGGTTGCTGACTTTCTTCGATCTAAAATTTTAGATTTTCCACCAAATATTGGAAGTTTTATGCTATTACTTGTTGATTTGCCTTTCTGCCTCATTTAATTTTTCTGTCTCTCCCCTCTCTGCTGAGGACTCAATCATCTCACAGGTAAGGCTCTCTTCATTTTTCTTCAAAATTTTTACATTCTTTTCTTCAGGTTGGATAATTTCTATTGCTCTATCTTCATGTTTCTTCTACTATTTCTAATCTACTGGTAAATTCAAAAGTATTTTTTTATTTCATCTTCCTATTTGGTTCTTTTTTGTAATTTCCATTTCTATGCTGAGTTTCAACATCTGTTCATTCATTATGAAAATATTTTTCTTTACCACCATGATCATCTTTATAATCGCTGATTTCTTATCCTTGTCTGCTTATTGCAACACGTTTGGGATAGTTTCTAGTGCCTGCTTTGGGTCATATACGGATTACATTTTCCTATTTCTTCAAATCTCATGATTTTTTAAATTGTGTACTGGAAACCATTAGTCATAGTTATAGAGACTCTGGATTCTATTGTATTCCTTTGAAGAGTGTTGTTATTTTTCTAGCAGGGAGTTAGCTTGGCTGGACTGAAATTCCAATCTTCTCTCCTTTACAGTGGGCATAGCTGAAATACTCATTCAGTTCTTTCATCTTCCAACTGCTGTTTTTACACTAGGCCCTCTGGGGCCTACCCTGCATGTGTGTTGTTCAAAGATCTGCAAATTTGATGTCTGTGTGCGGGAGACTTACACACATATTTTGAGATGTTTCCTCTTTATGGTTCCCTCCCTTCCAGAATTTCTCCCCTAACTTTCCAGCTACTCTTCCAGCCCCAAAATACATCCTCTAAGATTACAAGTAAGACTGTAGTTTTTCCCCTGTCTGGGCCACGTACAGATTTTGGAATGCTTTGAAGAAAAAGACTCGGGCTTGCAAATATCTCCTGGTGCAATTCTCATCATTCAAGGGAAGACTCCCTCTCAGTTCTGCTTGCTTTTGGAAGAGATTTATACATACACACTTATACACATTTATTGTATCTGTATTACATATAGATACATGATTCTATATAAATATATATATTTTATGCATATTTTATCATTGTTATCTGTGAGAGTGTTAGTTCAGCAAGCTACTCAACCATTACTGGAAGCCAGATCTCAGTTTTGTTTCTTTTTTGGATTTTATACAAATGGAATTATAAAATATATAGCTTTTCGAATATAATTTCTTTTATGCAGCATTATCGTTGTGATATTCATCGATGTTGTTGCATGTAGCTAGTGTTTGTTCATTTGTTGAAAATAATAGTTTTAATGGTCATAAAATATTCATAACATAAAATTGACCATTTTAACCATTTTTAAGTGTGCAGTTCAGTGACATTCAGTACATTCACATTATTGTGTAACCATAACCTCTAACCATCCACAGAACTATTTTCACCTTGCACTGAAACTCTGTGCCCATTATGCAACAACTCCCTGTTGTCCCTCCTTCTTGCACCAGTCTCCTTTCTGTTCCTATAAATTTGACTACTCTAAGTACCTTATATGAGTGGAATCACAATATTTTTCCTTTTGTGGCTGGCTTTATTTCACTTAGCATAAAGTCCTCAAGGTTCATCCATGTCACAGCATGTGTCAGAATTCCTTCCTTTTTAAGGGTGAATCGTATTCCACTGTCTGTATACACCACATTTTTTTTTTTTTGCCAATTCATCTATTGATGGATACCTGGCTTGCTTCCAGCTTTTGGTTATTTTGAATAATGCTGTTAACAACACGAGTGTACATATGTCTTTCTTCCTCTCTCTTCAATTCTTTTAGGTGTATACCCATAAATGGTGTTCTGAGATTCATTTTTTCACATGTGGGAGAGTACTTCACACCTCCAACAAGCAATTCTTGGAATGCCAGCTGGTCATCAGATAATTCAACTCAATTTGATGCTGTCAACCCAAAGATACATCTGATTCCACAAGTTGAGGGCTCAGTCCTGTAAGACTGCACACCCACCCCAACCTCACCTCAACTTCAGGTGCCAGTTACAAGCCCAGGTTGTTACCTGTACTTCTGACTGTCTGGCTATAAACCAGAGTTTCCCGCAACCTCCTCCTTGGGCTTGATTAATCTGCTAGAGTTGCCCACAAAACTCAGAGAAACATTTACTAGATCACCAGTTTATTATAAAAAGATATAACTCAAGAACAGCCTGATGGAAGTGGTGCATGGGGAAAGATATGTGAGAAGGGGCACAGAACTTTCATGCCATCTCCAGGTTCACCACTTTCCAAGCACTCCCTGTCATGGACAACCTGGAAGCTCTATGAACTTCCTTCTATTGGGATTTTTATGAAGGCTCCCTCACATAGGCATGATCAATTATTAACTCAGTTTCTAGCCCCTCTCCCCTCTGTGATGGATAAGGGGTAGGGCTAAAAATTTCAACCTTGTAATCAGGGCTTGGTCTTTCTGGTTACTAGCCCCCATCCAGGAGCCATCCAGGAGCTCACCCAGAGTTGCCTCAATAGAACAAATGATTCTCCTAGTGTTCTTATCACTTAGGAAATTACACATGTTTTAGGAGCTCTGTGTCAGGGATGGAGTCAAAGACAAATATTAGAACAAGAAATGCTCCTAGTGTCCTTATCGTTTAGGAAAGTACAAGGGTTTTAGTAGCTCTGTGCCAGGAATTGGAGGCAGAGACCAATAAATATATTTTCTATTATTTCAGAACCCATAAGTGGAATTGCTAGATCATATGGTAATTCTATTTTTAATTTTTGAAGGAACTGTTGTACTGTTTTCCACGGTTTTATGTTCTCACCATCAGAGCACAAGCGTTCCAATTTCTCAACATCCTTGCCAATCCTTGTTATTTTCTGATTTTGTGATAGTAACTATCCTAATGGGTGTGAAGAGGTATCTCATTGTGGTTTTATTTTGCATTTTCCTGATACTTAGTGATGTTGAGCATCTTTTCATGTGTGTACTGGCCATTTTATATCTCCTTTGGAGAAATGGCTATTCAAGTACTTTTTGCATTTTTAAATTGTGTTTTTTTAATTGTTGTGTTGTAGGAGTTCTTTATATATTCTAGCTATTAATCCCTTATCAGATATGTGATTTGCAAATATTTTCAACTGTTCTGTGGCTGACCTTTTTACTCTGTCGATAGTATCTTGTGATACAGAAAACTTTTGCATTTTGATGAAGTCCAATTTGTTATTTTGTTGTTCTTGTTGCTTATGGCTTTGGTGTCAGATGAAAGAAATCATTGTTGGCAATGTCTTTTGGACCCAATGACATGCAGCTTTTACCCTGTGTTTTCTTCTAAAGATTTTATAGCTTCAACTCTAACATTTAGATCTTTGATCCATTTTGAGTTAATTTTTGTATGTGGTGTAGGGTAAGAGTCCAACCTCATTCTTTTGCATGTGGGTATCCAGTTTTCCCAGCACCATATTTAGAAAAACTTATCCTTTCTTCAGTGAATGGTCTTTGCACCCTTGTCAAAATTCATTTGACCGTATATACAAAGGTTTATTTCAGGGCTTTCTATGCTATTTCATTACTACATTGTGTGTATTTATGCCAGTACCGCACAGTTTTGTTTACTTTGTAGTATGTTTTGAAATCAGAAAGTGTGAGTTCTCTAAATTTGTTCTTCTTTTTCTAGATTGTTTTGGCTATTCAGGGTCCCTTGAGAGTTCATATGAATTTTAGGATATATTTTTCTATTTTTGCAAAAACATCATTGGAATTTTTAGCTCCTTGAGTACGTTGGTTCTTAAGTATTTTACTCTTTTTGATGCTACTGTAAATAAAAATGTAAAGTTTTTAAATTTTTTTTTAAGATTACTTGTTATTAATGTATAGAAGAACAACTAATTTTTGCATATTTATTTTGTGTCCCACTACTCTGCAGAATTTATTAGTTCTAACAATTTCTTTGTGGAATTTTTAAGGGTTTCAACATATAAGATATTATGTGTGAAAAAATACAATGTTATTTCTTCCTTTCCAATTTGGATGCTATTTCTTTCTTTTTCTTGCCTAATTGCTTTGGCTAGATCTTCTAATACCATGTTGAATAGAAGTGGTGAAAGTGGATCTTCTTGCCTTGTTCCTGATCTTAGGGGAAATACTTTCACTCTTTCACACTTGAATACATTGTTCTCTGTGGATTTCTATATATGGATTTTATTATGTTGAAGTAGTTTCCTTTTACTATGAGGGTTTTTTGGTGTTTTTAACATCAAAGCAGGTTTACTTTTGTCAATCACTTTTTCTGCATCCATTGAGATGATCGTGCGTTTTTTTCCTTCATCCTGTTAATGTGGTTTATTACATTGATTCATTTTCATATATTGAAACATGTTGAATTCCAGGAATAAATCCCACTTAAAAAGGGGCCGGCTCCATGGCTTAGCGGTTAAGTGCATGTGCTCCAGTGCTGGCGGCCTGGGTTTGGATCCTGGGCGCGCACCGATGCACGGCTTCTCTGGCCATGCTGCGGCCAGGTCTCACATGCAGCAACTAGAAGAATGTGCAGCTATGACATACAATTATCTACTGGAGCTTTGGCGGGAAAAATTAAGTAAATAAATAAAATTATTTTAGAAAAGTGATGCATAATCCTTTTAATATGCTGCTTAATTTGGTTTGTTATTATTTTATTGAGGATTTTTGTATCACTCTTCATCAAAGATATTGACCTGTAGTTTTCTTTTCTTTTAATCGATTTGGCTTTGATATCAGGGTAGTGCTAACCCCATAGGATGACTTTAGAAGTATTCTCTCCTCTTCAACTTTTGGAAAGCCTTTGAAAAGAATTGGTGTTTGTTAATTTAAAAAAAGTCCTTGGGCCCAGGATTAAATTCAGCATAAAATAAATAAAAATAAATATTTTTTTTAAATGTGAAAATGCTTTTTCCTAAAAAAATTAAAAATTAAGCAAGTATATCACTTATCACTTTGTTTCTAGAAAAATTTTTAACCTAATAGTAAGCATAAACAAATTGTTAGATTTAAAATGACTTAAGTGTTAATTTTCTTCATTGTAAATTTTCTGACAGAGGTATATGATGCCATTATGTAGGACATCTTTTATGAAAAAATGGTCATTTTTTGTAGTATTTGAGAACATTATGAATTTTCCCAGTGGCATCTGACAATACTCTGATATGCAAACTTATCTTTTCAACATATATGTCTTTACCAAATTAACAAACTCTGTCAGGTGCTAATTAATCAACTACTTTTCATATGATTCAGACTCTCCACCATCAACTTCCTTAACCATCAAGAAATTCTACAAATTCTGAAAGATTAACCATTTTACTTTACACTGTACTTATCTCATGTGGTTTAAAGCATCCAAAAATCATTGATAAACTGATCCTGCCTGAACTAAATCATGGTGAATTATAAAAGATTGTCTCTGTTAAGTGGGGAGGGATTTCAGGTTGAACTTAACGTTATAAGTGGTCAATTTATTACAGTGTATTGTTCTGTTATGTATTTCACTTCTTTTTTTAAAAAAAGTGATAGTTGAGGACACAGATAATAAAAAGTTGAGAAAATAAGGAACTGATAAACTCTGTAAGCTTCAAATGTTTTGAAGCATAAGATACAATAAGAACTAAAACTAACAGTTGCGAAGCGGGGAGAGAGGAGGGCGAAATGGATAATTCGGCACATGTGTGTGGTGATGGGTTGTAATTAGTATTTGGGTGGTGAACATGATGCAATCTATGCATAAATAAAAGTATAATGATGTACACCTGAAATTTACAGAATGTTATAAACCAACGTTACTGCAATAGACAAAAAATTAAAAAAAATGAACTAAAACTAAGAAACGGCAGAGGAAATAGAGATAAGAGGATGAAATTGCAAAACTGAATCTATAATAATATCTCAGTGGCTAGCGTTGTGGTGCCAAGAAGGTGGTGAAGTCAAAGAATTCATAAAGATGATAATAAACAGACTGCAAAGAAAAAATACTGAAATTTTTATAGAGAGAATTTTACAGCAATATTGCAAATAGAGAAAAGGGAAGAGAAGTTAGAGAAAGAGACTATCTGCTTCTTAAATTATTTCCAGTATAGAGAACAAAAAACCAATTTGCTGAAATATTTATTCCCCTCTATGACACTATCTTTATCTGCAAAATCTCATCTCTAAGCCTCCTTTTCCATACTTGGGGAAGAGAGCAATTAAGCTAATCTGAAACCTCAACTGCCCAGCCTGTGAAATAAGGCCGGCCATCCATTCTCACAAAGGAGCCAACTGGAGGTAGGATTTTTGGCTCTGAATTCAGCTAAACATCTTCAAAGAATTGTATCTGACCTTCCTTACCCAGGGCTATTAGTGAAGGGCTGGCTGGCTTTCAGAGAAGAGCAATTCTCAGTCAGTGGAGACATTTTCTGTTGAGCTCTCTAGAGAAGGCTGTGGGGCTTGTCAGTAAGAGTTGATTGCTATATGGGCTCCGATTTTTTATTCTATTCAGAGACTTATAAAGAAATTTACGTGATAAATATTACTTATTATCAAGAAAAAAGGTTGTCTATTCTCTGGTCATTTAAGCAAAATCCTCCTCTCAGGGCCCACCCATGGACAAAGCCCAGATTTAATCTCCAAGAGTCTGCCAGGCACTCTGTGGTCCGTGGGAAGTCCTCAAGTTGGCAGCCTGTTCCCTTGTGTCCTGTGCTGGTACTTAATCTTCCATCTCTTCAGAGTACAACTAGACAGAAGCTCAAAGGACTTGACATTGGAGAAATGTACTTTTCATTATCTTTAGACTTCTACACTTTTCCAAAAGACTTTCAGCATTTCCAGTAATTGTGAAACAATTTACCCAACACTAAGGTTATCACTATTAAAAATTAAAATAAATAAATTTTGAAAATGGAAAAAGTGATCTTTGCAATTTTGTACAGAATCTATATAATGAGTACATGCTTAAAAAATGGAGGAAAGATAGCAAATTTAACTGTTTTGGTTAGCTAACAAAGTAAGTACTATATTGTCTATATTATCAATTTTGAGATTATTTGTATTTAAAAATACTGCTTCAAACCCTTAAATCATTGTATGTGGTAGAGTCTGCCATCTGCTTTGGCTGAACAATTAAACACATGTCAGCCAAAATTCCTCCATTCCTGTATAATCTTATATGTGGATGGTAAAGGTTAGTTCTTATAGATTGTTTGAAGACGTGCGTATCACAAAATACAAGTGACCATTAAAAATTAAAATGTTCACCAAATACAAGATCATCTGATTCCCAGAAAAGGAAAAGGCTAATGTAACATTAAGGCTACAACTGTCAAAAAGGAAGCCAAGATACACTCAAGTCAAGCTTTTGCTCAAAAGTTAATTGGCTCATCTTTGAAACTTTATCATGTTTATTATGTAAGCAAGATACATTCAGAGCTTAGACTATGGAAAGTGCTTATTGGTAAGTTAACATTCTGATCATTTATTTTGTAAATGTTAGTATGAGTTATATAAATCATTTTCTACTATATTCAGATTTTCAAGTTCTGCTAAATCTAAGGCCACATTACTGGCAAGTTGGGAATATCTCTAGACATATGAAAAATATGAGTCCTACACAAAAGCTTATACATTCTCTATTAATCAGGTTCTAAATTCTAAAACTTTCTAAGGTTTTGGAACAAACCAGTGGCATTCCAAATTGACAGTAAGGTTGCATGTGCCACACATGATCCTATAGGAAGTGAAATCCAGATTTTAAATAGAGGAGATTGTGCACAAAAATAAAGTACGTATTCAAGTCTGAAAGGGGATTTCAGGGAAGAAGGGATTCTCAGAACATGTGGTAAGTGGCAAGGGCTCTCTAAAGGAGAACATATTGTGGAAAAAAGAGCTTCACATGTAGAGAGCTAAAATGGCATCTCTGGAAACCTTACGATGAAACAGATGCTGACTACTTTTTCCTAAAATTTAAAATGCATCTTATCCTCCAAACAAATACCACCTCCCTGCCTTGCAGCTTACCTGGACATGGTGAGTGTTGGAATCATTTTTCTAATTCATTGGCTCTTAAACTTGATGATCACCAGAAGCACCTGGGGGCCTTGTTGAAACCCAGATGGCCAGGCCCCACCACAGAGTTTCCAGTTCAGCAGGTCTGCAGCAGCACCAGAGCATTTGAATTTCTACCCAGTTCCCAGGTGCTGCTGATGCTGCTGGTCCAGGGACCTCACTTTGAGAACTACAGCCTGATTTATACCCTATATATGATTACAAAATCCATTATTTCATCATTTGGCTGCGACTTTTCCTTTATCACATCAGCACCTTACCTTTGAATCTCCTCACATAGCAGTGAAAATTCTTGGAGAGTTTCACAGTTGGTCCTCATTTCCGGCTCAGTTCTCCCTCTTCCTCTCAATACCACATTCACATGTCAGGTAATTTTTCCTTAAACATGAGTTCATCATAGATCTTCCTTGCTCAAAAACTCATGGCTAGGGGCCAGCCCCATGGCGTACCAGTTAAGTGCTCACGCTCTGCTGCTGGTAGCCCATGTTCGGATCCCAGGCGCACACCGATGCACCGTTTGTCAGGCCATGCTGTGGCAGCGTCCCATATAAAATGGAGGAAGATAGGCACAGATGTTAGCCCAGGTCCAGTCTTCCTCAGCAAAAAGAGGAGGATTGGCAATAGATGTTAGTTCAGGTCTGATCTTCCTCACCAAAAAAAAAAAAATCATGGCTCTTATGCTGAGCACAGGACATTTTAAATTCTCTACTTGGTTCATAAGGTCTGTAATAGCCTTACTTTAATAGCAAAATATGGACACCCTGTTCCCTACGCTACCTACTATAAAGGAGTATGTGAGGATTACATAAGATACAGACAGTTCTAATTATGCACAGTATGACATTATATAAAGTCACTGTGAACACTCAATCAGTGAATATGACCCACTGCTCCTACGGGAAATGCAGTGTTAGGTTCCTGCAAGCCTTAGTCACATTTTCTTCAACTGATAAATACATAATCTTGTTCTCTGTGTTTCTCTTTAAAGTCACTTTATTTAATATATATTGTTGATATATTAACATTGAACTCACACCAACAGCACTGTAACTCGTGTCTGAAAGAAGCTTGTCGAACACGCATACTTTCTTTGTAAAGGCACGTCACAGCCTCTTGTCCTGAGGAACACCAGGCAGCATTGCAGCACTACACATAGGGGACATATTAAACAGCAAAGTCACCAACACAAGGCACAAAAATATGGGAAATGGGGCACTAAATAGACTGCAAGAAGGACACTTGTTTACAGTATAGGCTGAAACAAGAGGGCAGAGCGTCACCTGGTTCCCCCTCATTTGGGAACATGCACATCGAGTGAATCAAATTTCTCACCACTTTGTGCTTATCTTCAAATGGACATAAAAGCCCCGAGAGTGTTGATTTGGGGGCTGCCAGTACATTTTAGCTAGTGGGCAAGTGTGCAACCACGGACTCCACAAATAATGAGGGTCAACTATATTATGAAAGCATCTTTTCAAAACCAGAGTATTGCTCAGAAATAAGAGCAATAATGATAACACAACAGCTAACATTTTAGTGCCTACTATGTGCCAGGAGCTCTTTTAAGCACTTTACGTTAGTTAATGCATTTAAATCTCATTAAAACCCTATGAGACGTGAGTTCTCAGTAGCCCCATTTATAGATGTGGAAACTAAGGCTCAGAGAGTAAATAATTTGCACAGATTCCCCAGTTAAAAGTGGAATAACTGGGATTGGTGCCCCAACAAACTGGTCCAAAGCCCAGAGCTTCAACTACTAATGGTAGGAATGTCAGCAAATTTTCTACAACTCCCCGAAAAGCCCCTTCTGCTCCAGTCAGTGTGGTCTCCCACATACTTATTCACTCATCAAACATTTTCTGAGTGCACCAGAGTTGTCAAGTACTGTGTTTAGATACTGGAGGGACAAATAGAATGTCGATGCAAATAATCCGTAACCAATCTATAAATAAAAATTGGAGTGAGTTTATTATGAATCAACCTTTGAGGACCATATAGCACGGGAGAGTCCTTTCATGAAGAAATGGAGCACTCCAACGAAGTGAGGTGTACAGGGTCAGCCCCATGACTTAGCAGTTAAGTGCGCATGCTCCACTGCTGGTGGCTCAGGTTTGGATCCTGGGCGCGCACTGACGCACCGCTTCTCTGGCCATGCTGAGGCCGCGTCCCACATGCAGCAACTGGAAGGATGTGCAGCTATGACATGCAACTATCTACTGTGGCGTTGGGGGAAAAATAAATAAATAAATAAAATTATTAAAAAAAAAGAAGTGGGGTGTACAGAGTGGTTATATACCATCAAAGAGCGTGTACCACATGTGATTGCAATGTCCTTTTTACAATAGCCACGACATTGACCTGTCAGCACGTCAATTGTTGGACACGGTGGGTATCAGCTCCGCTGTTTCCATGGGCATGGCTGTTGTCTTGAGTTGGGTGGTCACAGGATGGGCACAGCAATCAAATCCTAGCTTAGGGAGAAATGCTTATCCTTAAGGAAATGCCAATGTGGGGGAAGTTGCATTTACATCTTAAGGGTATTGTTTTTGTCTTTGGGACATGTTAATTGCTTAAAATAGATATATAATGGATGAACAGAGGCTACAGGCCCCTTTTGGAAAAAAAAAAATCTAGGTCAAGCCCAACTCGTTTTACACCAAATGGTTTCCTCATGTGCTCCAATATATCCTATTGCTTACCATTTATTTATCATTTTCCCCCTTTTGATGTATAATCTTCTGATAGAAAGCATTGATGATCAAAATATTGTCCCTCAGAGTCAGGGTGGTTGCTGCATGCCCTGGGTCTATCACGTCCCTCGGTGCCAGGATTTTATCTCATCTATTTGCCCAGTTGTTCACTTTGGGTGGAATTAGTCGGATATTGTGGACAAGCAAAGAGGTATATATATATAAACGGAGGAAGCACTTCATGGATTTTGGTTAATTTTAGGTTGTTGCACAAACATTGTATATGTGCTTTTTTTTTAAATATATATAGCCCCTTATGCTACATTGTGCACAATTGTAAAACAAGTACAGTAACAATGATAATAATTAAACATTTTTTTAAAGATTAGTTTAAAATGAGTTTTTAGACATAATCCTTATCAGAAAAGGAAATTTGTCCAGGGTTATAAGATTGATCAGCCATCTCAAGTCACCGAGCCACCATTACTCTAGTTTGCATGCCAGCCTTACAACACTAGGTAAAGAAAACAACAGTTTGAATATAATGATTAGTACAAGAATTCCAAAAAGTAATAGAAATAAGAATTGCAGTCCAGATCGAAAAAGGGAACCAATACCAGAAGGGAGCCAACCAAACAAATCAAGGCTGGGTGTAGGATCACTTAAGGCATTCACCTGTTTTTCCATGTGCTTTAGTAGAGGTGACACATTGGAAGACTCGTCAGGTATAAACACACAGCATTCAGTTTGATCGCACATGTACCACCTTGGGTTCCTGTAAGAATATCTCAGGCCATTCTATTTTGAAGGACAGCTTTTCTCATTAAAGATATTTCAGTATTTAAAAAAGCTATTCTTTCCTGACTATCGTTAAGGGCTTGTTGAGTAAATTTTGTCAGAGACTCTATATGTGATATGACATCTTCCAGCCCCAAGGAAGGAGCAAATATAGCTACTAGGTGGTCATACAAGTATAACACTGAATGAGCCCATCTGGCCTTAAGGAGAGGCAGATTGGCCACAGATATTAGCTCTGGACGAATCTTTCCCTGTATGCAAGAGAAGCCCAGAGTGCAGCGCCCTAACGATCCTGGTGACAGCCAAGGCCAGAGGTTTGTTCGATATAACCAGTGAGTTCCATTAGGAGCCATCCAATAGACACCTGGTCTTCGAGACCAGTCTGTCCCAAACCAATCACTTTTTTAAGTATAATAGTATTCTGACATGACTCAGTGGGTATCCAGCCCATCTTTAGAGTGTAATTTGGTAGATTTTGTTTGGAATGATTTCTCTGTTCCCAACATAAAGGTGCTGGTATGTTGAAAGATCCATGACTAGGAGTAAGCAAAACATATCTATCCCAAATTTGTGTGAAACCTTCCATGGTTTTTACTGTAATGTCTGGTTTCTTTTGTTTATCTGCAATTTGTTGGGATAATTGGATGGTTTGAGTAATAGAAAAGAATAACCGTGTCCTGTATTACTAATAGTATGGGCTATTGACCATGTTTCAGGATCATAATTAGTAATATCAGACGAAATGTGAACATTAGAACTAGATCTTTGTATCACAATAAATTGGTTTAGAGCTTTCCAATCTGTGCCTCGAAAGGGAAAGACCCACCAAGGGTCTTAGAAAGTGGAAGTTGGCCACATAGCCAACAAGTAGACTGATTTTTATGTGTAGCAAAGGAATGTGCCCATTGCAGAAAAACATTGCCATCAGAGGTCCATTCAGATGTAGATTGGAAAAACAAACATAGCATTAGGGAAACCTTAAATGGCATTTATTTTTTGTAATCAACAAATGGTTTTGTAATTAGGTTCTAATCTATCTTATAAAGTTGAAGGGTAAAGCATTGGTGTAGGAAAATTGTAAGACAATCTAGAAATTGATTATTTTAGCAATTACATAAAGCTTAAACACTACAAAGGTTTAAATGAGGAGCTATAAGGTTAGGAATACAGGCCTGGTCCAGAGTCTCAGGACAGCTGCCTACAACAGATGTCGTCTTCTTCTCATCCTGATTTGGAGATATTCGTCTTGGTCTGTCGAAGTTGGGTGTCAGAGACTGGAGTTGAAGTCCATTCAGGTGGAGAAGGCTTTTTTAAATGAGAAATGTGAATTCATGAGTTTACGCCTTTTAATTTTGCAGCACACGGATTGGTTAAAAGCACCTGATATGGTCCTTTCCAATGGGGCTGCAAAGAGTCCTTTATCAGGTGTCTTTTCCAATAAACAAAATCTCCAGGTTGTAATCCATGATCCTTAAGGTCTTCGTCTCCTGGGAGCTTACTGTGAAAAGAATTAGCTACCAATTTCTCATTTCTCTTAAGAGCCTCAATGAGACATTGACAATAATGTAAACTATCTCCTTTAAGTAAAGTTGGTTCCTACATTTCTTCATCTAATTGCATTGGTCGTCCAGTTATTATTTTGAAAGGAGACAGTCGATGATTACCAAAGGATGTAGATCTAAGACTGAGGAGCACTAGTGGAAGAGCTTTTGGCCATGAGAGATTAAATGCTTCTGAAAGCTTTGCCAACTGAATTTTGATCGAGCTATTAGTTCTTTCCACCGATCCTGAGGATTAGGGATGGTAAGCGCAGTGGAAATTCTGCATTATTGGCCAAATATTACAAATAGATTTAATTATTTGTCCAGTGAAATGAGTTTCCTGGTCACTATGTAACTCGGTAGGAATTCCCCAAGCAGGAATTATTCTCTCTAATAGTAATTTACCTACTGTTAGAGCCGTTGCTCTTCTGGAAGGAAGGGCCTCAACCCAATGTGAGAACACATAGATTATTACCAAGATATATTTATATCCTTGAGATGGTGGCATTTAGACAAAGTTCAATTGCCCTCAAAGGGACCCTTAGGAAGGGGAAAGTGGCATTGTGACCCATGAAGTGGTTTCCCTGGATTATACTTTGGGCATATAACACAACGAGTATAAGTTTTATGGGCCACTGTGGGAAAAAGTTTCCAAAAGTATTGTTTTTCCCATAAAATCACCTTTTCAGGTGCCCAGTGGGTTAGTTGGTGTATATGCTGGAGAAGGGGCAATTGTGCTCCAAGTACCATGGGTTTCCTATTGGGCCCAAACCACATCTGTGAGGGGGTGTCAAAAATTCCCCCTTTTGACTGTCATATGTGTTTTTCTTCTCCCATGGTCACTTCTTGGGCCTGTAGAAGGAAGTCTTTTACTGGGTTAGCAGAGTTAATAGGAAGCAGCAGGCATTCTTGAGGCTGGGTAGGGCAAGCCTTCAAGGCTGCTTGTTTAGCAGCTGCATCAGCAAGCTGGTTTCCTTTAGCTTCCAAAGTATCAAATTTTGGATGCCCTGGCATTTTAATAATCTCTAGTTGTCTCGGTAGCTGTATAGAATATAATAATTCTGCAACCTGTTTCCCCTTCTTTATAGGCTGATCTGAAGAGGTTAAAAACCCTCGTTGTTTCCACAGCATTCCAAAGTCATGTGTTGCTCCGAAAGGATAACGACTGTCAGTGTCGATATTTGCTACCTGGTCTCTGGTCAATTGACAAGCTCAAGTTAAAGCAATTAACTCGGCTTGCTGTGCTGACTTTATCTCTGCTAAGTAAAAACTCTCGATTACATCTACTGAGGACGTTACTGCATATCCAACTCGATAACATCCTTGTTCATCCTTTGAGTAAGATCCACCTGTAAATCAAATTAGATCAGCATTATCAATGGGAATTTCTTGCAAATCATTCCTAGGAGTAAGTAGGTAATTAGTTAATAAATGTAGTCGTGGCCATCTTCTTCTTGTGATGCTAAAAGTAAAGTTGCAGGGGTAAGATTATTACACAGGGCTAAGGTAATATTAGGAGCAGAGAGCAACACAACTTCATAGGAGGCTAGTTGGCTGACAGAGTAATGCTGAGTGTGATGAGAATTTAGGAGAGATTTGACTGAGTGAGGAACATAGATAGTCAAAGGAGACCCCATCAGCGTTTCTTCACTGGTCATGCATAAGAGCGCTGCTACTGAAATGGCTCTCATACAAGGCGGAAGCCCTTTTGCCACTGAGTCTAACTGCTGATTATAATAACCTATAGGTCGATGTCGACCTTCATGTTTTTGAGTTAAGATACCTAAGGGATTTCCTTTATCTTCATGTATGAAGAGGAAAAATGGCAAGCTGTAATTAGGATGTCCTAAGGCTTATGCTTGGGCCAAAACAGACTTAAAGGTAGTTGCTGCCTTCTCTCCTTCTGGTGTCCATACAATGAAATCAGGCTGCTCAGACTTTAGTAATGTATATAAGGGCTGGGCAATAAATGAAAAGTTAGGTACCCAGTTCCTGCAATATCCAGTTAGTCCTTGGAATCCTCTTAACTGTTTCTTTGTCTTAGGGAGAGAAAAAACCAGGATTCCTTTAATCATTTCAGAATCATTCAACAGTCCATCCTTAGATATCAAGTGTCCTAGGTATTTTACAACAGGCAGGCAAAAGTGTAATTTGTCCCTGGACAATTTATGCCCCTTAGATGCTAGCTGTTGCAACAGATAAATTGTGTCCTTCTGAGAATCCAACTTAGTGTTTGAACGCAAGAGAAATCATCCACATATTGAATTAAAGTGCAGTCATTAGGGAATTCTATATTAACTAAGTCAGCCTTGAGTATCTGGGAAAAATAAGTGGGCGTCTCAGTGTAGCCCTGTGGCATCACTGTCCAGGTATACTGGCGATCTTCCCACGTGAAGGAAAAAGATATTGACTATTCTTTTCCATGGGAATGTTGAAGAAGGCACTGCCCAAATCAGTGATTGAGAAATAGCAGCTGTTAGTTGGAATGGCCGACAGCAAAGTGTGTGGGTTAGGAACCACAGGATGTCGGGGAATCACGATGTTCTTTATAGGTCTCGGATCTTGAACAAATGTCCAGCCTTTCCCATTCGGCTTTTTTACAGGCAAGATAAGTGTATTACAGGGACTAGGACAAGGAATTATAAGTCTATTTTCAAGAAATTCCTGAATGATAGGGCTTATCCCATTTAATGCCTCTGGTCTAAGTGGATGTTGCCGGATGTTAGATAGAGGCTTAGAGTTGTCAAAGTCACCTTAATAGGAGTGGCTGATTTAATTTTCCCAATATCTGAAGAGGATGATGACCATAATTCTCTAGGCACTTGTAATAACAGGTCATCAGTTTTCTATTCTATTTGAGTCATTGATTTCACAATCATCAACCTTTCAGCAATTACAGTCTGGCCAGCATCCCGATTTTCTGAATCTAGAAACATTTCACCCTTTTGTGAAAAGGACGTTGTATGCTTCTAGAAGATCTCGTCCAATCAAATGAATTGGAGCACATTTAACCAGGAGAAACACATTTTTTCCTGTGATGGTTCTTAATTGAAAAATTACTGGTTCTGATTTAAAAACCTGCATTGGGAAATTCGAAACCCTTATCATTTGAACTATCTGTTTACTCCGAGAGAGAGGGCAGTGAATAAGGGTAGGGTTGAGGACAGATAAGGTAGCCATGGTATCTACAAGGACCTTTAAAGTTTCCCCTCCAACAGTTATCTCAATTTCCCCTACGCATTTGTGAGGAGGAGAGGAAATGCCCTCTCGTAATCTTTGGAGCAGCCCTATTCCTGTTTATTGTTGTCAACCCCTAAATCCCGTTTGAGTTTATGGCAGTATTGTTTGAAACGACCAGGTTTTTTGCAATAATAACAGAAACGGTGAGTTCGTTTCTGGTTAGATTTTTTTTTTAATTTTTTGTTTATTGCGGTAACATTGGTTTATGACATTGTAAAAATTTCAGGTGTACATCATTGTACTTCTATTTCTGCATAGATTACATCATGTTCACCACCAAAATACTAATTACAACCCATCACCACACACATGTACCGAATTATCCCTTTCACCCTCCTCCCTCCCACCTTTCCCTCTGGTAACCACCAATCCAATCTCTGTCCCTATATGTTTGTTTATTGTTGTTATTATCTACTACTTAATGAAGGAAATCATACGGTATTTGACCTTCTCCCTCTGACTTATTTCACTTTTCATTATACCCTCAAGGATACCCTTTGTTGTGCCACGAAGCTGTTGTAGCTGTATACTCATAACCTTAGTGGCCTTTTTTTTTCTGGAAGGTTTTAGATAGTTTATCTGTAATAGTGACAAGAGCACTAGTGTGCATTAAAGTCCAATCCAGTTCATGTCTCTTAACTAACATTGCTAATTCCTCATCTAATCCTTCTAAGGAAATTGAATTGAAAATTGAATCATTTTAATGATCCTCAAAACATTCAGGAGCCATCCCAGAGTGCTGTTTAAAGGTTTTCTCAAGCCTTTCAAAATAATCAAAGATAGATTCCTCGGGTCTATGCTTACATTGATGGACTTTAGCCCAATCTAGCTTCCTGGGAAAAACTACTGGAATGGCTTTGTGTAAGTTTTGAGTGACATCCTTACACTCTTTAAGGTCATGAGGCTCATGCCTATGGAAATCCTCCAGGGGGTTTCTCCAATCTGCCTCTTTTATCCATTCATTTGTTTTGTTCTCAGACACCAGCAAATGCACAAGCTGATATAAATCTGAATAGCCTGTGCATATGTTCTAACAATAAAATCAAATTTTTGCACAAACCCTAAAGGATCTTGCAAAGGTTCTGGGAAGTCCTTAGTCAAATTCTTAAATTCACTTCTAGTCCAAGGAGTATACACAAGAGCAGGCTCACCTCACCCAGTAACAGGCTTCTGCTTAAAGGCAGCCACTACAACTTTAGGACTTTCTGTATCTGTTCCCTGAGAGTTACTCCTTGTTTTCTCTAGGGGTGGAGGTGGAGGGGAAGGTTAAGGAGGACGAGGAGGTGAAGGAGGAGGAGGAGGTGAAGGAGGAGGAGGAGAGGGAGGAGGAGGAGGTGACGGAGGAGGAGAAGGTGGGGGAGGAGGAGGAGAGGGAGGAGGAGAAGGTGAGGGAGGAGAAGGTGAGGGAGGAGGAGGTGAATTGGATAGGTCAGGGTATGGAAGCTCAGAAAGGAAAGGATACACGGGTGCTGAGGGAGAAGGAGATGAGCTCTGAGGTGCTGAAAGCAGCAGCGGTGGAGGAGGTAGAGGAGGTGAGGGGGGTGGACAGCTTGTGACTTCTCTCTCTTTAATTCAGAAATGGTCTCAGTCAGTTTATGGTTAGTCTCCCGTAAAGAAGTCATTTTATCATTATTATTCTTTGAAGCCTCTAAGTGTCAATCATAATAAGCTTCCTCTTCTTTTGTTTTGGTTTTATTGCAGGCTTTTTCAACCTGTGTGTGCAAATACAGTAGTTTTCAGAAGTCAAACCTTCACAATTTTGGCCATTTATGACCTAAGTCATCCTTAGTTAACCTTTCCCATTTAGTTAAATACTTGCAAGGATTTTTTCCGTATGCAGTATACATGAAACCAGAGGGAGTCCCCGTGGGGGGTTGTCCATCTGGAAGCCAGCAGGCTTTTGGAGCATGGTTTCCCGTTTTTAGTTCTGTTTTTTTGTTTGTTTTTTTATAAAGTCTGAACAACTTCTAGGAACTGTGTAGTGGGTCACAAGTGTGCTGCTTTGAGTGTTATTCCCTAAAGGAATGTTGTAATCACTCTCTTACCTGTCTCGATTTCTCCCGCTGACAGTCTAGGACCACCGAGGGGGTTCGGAGTGCGGGTGACAAACCCTCATGTGCCAGTCCCTGGACGAAGCTATAATTAATTAATGTGAATGATAATGGAACGCCCTATAGGACCGCTATACGTCGTGAGGTTCACCTCTGACACTCCTACTGAGGATTTTCCGTCACCTGTAAAACGCCTTCTCAGCCGGGAGGAGCCATGTCTCTTTTCTTCATAGGTGAACAAGTTCAGACTCTCATTTCTTTATCAAGCAGTTTTGTTCACACCTTATAAACATAATTCTTTCCAATTTTAAAGCCAAATTAAAAGGACAACCAACTCAGTTTACTCCAAGCTTCCCCTAAGGTCCCTTGGCCTAGGAAATTCCCCCTAGGTTTTTCTCCACCTAAGAAATGTACTGGTACCCTTCAAAGCCTCTAGTCTCAAGACTTTATAACAGCTCAAATAAACTCCTGGACCATCAACTTATTTATTTTTTATTTATTTTTTTTTTTGTGAGGAAGATCAGCCCTGAGCTAACTTCTGATGCCAATCTTCCTCTTTTTGCTGAGGAATATTGGCCTTGGATTAACATCTGTGCCCATCTTCCTCTACTTTATATGGGATGCTACCACAGCATGGTTTGACAAACGGTACGTCGGTGCGCACCAGGATCCAAACCTGTCAACCCGGGGCCGCTGCAGTGGAGCGTGCGCACTTAACTGCTGTGCCACAGGGGTGACCCCTCTCTTTATTTCTAAAGCTGAAATGTCTAAATCGTTCTCTGGGCTAGTTGGAGTTTCCATAAAATGAAAATGCACATTCCAGAAAAATCCTTAACATTCCAGAATAATCCTTAATATATTATGGTAAACACCTTTGCAAAATGTCACTGATTTTCAATGTCAGTGCCTCCACAAGGGTATCCTTGCATTGTCTTCCCTCCAACCACCTCTCACTTTGCCCCTCCCCAGGTTGATGGGATCAAAGTGTTTACTGAGCAGTAAGAATGATCAGAGTCTGAAGGAGACTTCAAGGATGACTAAGCCATGTTTTCTGACCCCAACCATCACTCTCCATCTCTCCTTTAACTTCTATTTTTCTTATTCTGGTTTCTATTTTAGTTGTTTACTTGTCTTGTGAATTGTTGTTTAGTGGTTTATAATTACCATGTAAATTCATATTACTTTTCGCCTTAGAGTTTAGAAAGAACTTACATTAAACAAGGTGCTTTTCGCAGTCCTTTGATGACTCTAATACCTTCCAATGCAATTCAAGTGGCTTCTTGTTTTTATGTCTCCATCATTATTCCTTCAGAACTTTGTTCATCCAACACTTTTAATCTGACCAATGCTGCTTTACTCTTTAAACTTTTCTATGCCAAGACTCACGTGAGAAATCCCTCAAGCACCATGAGGAGGAGGAAGTCAAGATGGCAGCACAGGCAGACTCTGAACTCACCTCCTCCCGCAGACACGGCCAATTTACAACTACTCGTGGAAAAATTACCGCTGAGACAGAACTGAAAACTGGATAAGAGGAACTCCTACAACAACGGAGAATCCTAACTGAGGTAGAAGAGGAAGAAAGTCCCTTCTGGAGAGGAAAAATGCCACCTTAACAAGCCGCAGCGCCTCAAGGCCGCCCAGGAGTCACCCAAAGGTAGGCAGCCCTCCCTCGAGGAGTGGGGCGCTGAGACAGGGAGCACCCCTGCTATGGGCGTGTTGTGGACCCAGCACAATCGAGACGAGTGGCAGAATAACTGACTTTGCCTGTTACTAAAACATTAGGGAGCACCACCAGAAAAGCTGGTTCACAAACAAATTAGAAACCGGCTCTTAAAGGGCCCATGCACTAACTCACCTGTTTCAGAAAGCAACCTAAAATCACCAGAAAGAAAGGTGCACAGTGCTTTGGTGAACAGAGACTCACCTAATAGGCCCTGTGTGCATCTTGGTGAGAGGTGAGACCTCTCCAGGGACTGGGACATTGGTGGTGAATGTTGTTGTGGCCTGGTGTGGGCGTGCTGACATAGACGCCATTGGAGTTCTCCCTGAGGTCTGCTAGCCCAGGGTCTGTCCCACCTGCTAGAGCACCAATTTAGTCCAGCTCAGCCAGGGCAGGCAGCCCACCCTAGAGACTGGCCCCACCCAACAACAAGCCCTCAGGCAACTTGTGGGCCTGCATAGAATGGTGACTGTATTCTCTGCAGCCTGGCAACTGAGACAACTTCATTGGGGCAGGGCGTGCACAAGGAGCAGGTGGAGAGTGTGGGGCGGTGGTGGAGTGTGTGGGGTTCCAGCCATGGAGAGACTGGGTCCACATCGGGAGGTTGGGGTGCGCACATGTGGCAGGACTGTGTTGACAGTGTGTGTGGACCTGTGGGCAGCAAGGCTTGTCAGCTGCAGAAGACTTGTGCTTCTCAAAGACCCAGAGAGGGGGTTTGCTCCACCTTCCAAAGCCTGAAACAATTGGGTTCTCCCATGCCTGAGGCCAGCCCCACCCAGCTGCAATCCTCAGAGAGCTGACAAGAGACCTAAAGGCTGGAGGTTTATAGCAATTGTAAGGCCCTGAGCCTAACAACCTGCCACGCTGGGGGCCTACTCACTTAAAAGAAATACTGCAACACAAATGTTGTGTTAGATCTTGCAGCTAACTGTGCTGGGGCTCCCCACACCTGATAAGGAGACTGAAGGGCCCACAACAAATACAAGCAGCTGAGCATTACAACAGCTGGCCAGGAGCATAACTCGGCCTCCCTGGGCGCCTACAGGGAGAGCAAACTGGCCACAAGAGAAAGACACACGTAGCCCACATAGTGGTCACCCCTGGAACATTGAGAACATAGGGAAGCACACTGCAGGCCTCCTAAGCCATCACTTACATAAGGTCACCTATCCAAGAGCAGGCAATGTAGCTGACCTACGTAATATGTAGACACAAGCACAGGGAAAGAGGCAAAATGAGGAGGCAAAGGAATACATTCTAAGTAAGGGAACAGAACAAAACCCCAGAAAAAGAACTAAGTGAAACAGAAATGAGCAACCTACCTGACAGAGAGTTCAAACAAAGAGTGTTAAGGATACTCACTGATCTGGGGAGAAAAATAGATGATCTCAGTGAGAATGCCAACTAAGTAATGGAAGATATAAAAAGAACAAATCAGAAATGAAGAATACAATACTGGAAATGAAAAAATCACTAGTGGGACTCAAAAGCAGAGTAGAGGATACAGAAGAACGGATCTGTAAGATGGATGAAAGACTAGAAGACATTACCCAAGCTGAACAGGTAAAAGAGAAAAGAGTTAAGAAGAGTGAGGACAGTGTAAGGGACCACTGGGATAACATCAAGCACACTAACATCTGTGTGATAGGTGTCTCGGAAGGAGAAGAGCGAGAAAAAGGGACAGAGAATCTATTTCAAGAAGTGATAGATGAAAACTTCCCTAACCTAAGGGACAAAACAGACATCCAAGTACAGGAAGCACAGAGAGCTCCAAACAAGATAAACACAAAGAGGCCCACACCAAGACACATCATAATCAAAATGTCCAGAATTAAAGATAAAAAGAGAATTCTAAAAGCTGCAAGAGAAAGACAAGTTACATACAAAGGAAACCCCATAAGGCTATCAGCTGAATTCTCAGCAGAAACCTTACAGGCTAGAAGAGAATGGCATGATATTTAAAGTGCTAAAAAGGAAAAAACTTACAGCCAAGAATACCCTACACAGCAAGGTTATCATTTAAAATGGAAGGAGAGATAAAAAATTTCCCAGACAAGCAAAAATTAAAGGAGTTTATCACCAAGAAACCAGTGCTACATGAAAAGTTAAAGGGACTGATTTAAGGGGAAAAGAGAAGAAAACAAATAGGAAAAATTATTTATTTCCATCATAAGAGGGTAATGGATAGAAATGCAGAAAAAGAGGTTAGATATGATATCAAAAACATAAACGGAGGGAGGAGGGAAGTTAAAGAGTAGAGCTTTCAGACAGAAGTCAAACTAAGGAGACCATTAATTCTGTATAGAAGAAAAAAGGAACAGAGAAGGACTACTAAAACAGTAAGGAAAAAAAGTTAAAAAATGGCAGTAAGTACATACTTATCAATAGCTACTCTAAACGTCAATGGACTAAATGCTCCAATTAAAAGGCATAGGGTGGCTGACTGGATAAAAAAACAAGACCCATATATATGCTGCATACAAGAGACACACTTCAGACCTAAAGACACTCACAAACTGAAAGTGAAGGGATGGAAAAAGATACTCCATGCAGAAGGCAATGAAAAGAAAGCTGGGAGCAGTACTCATATCAGACAAAATAGACTTTAAAACAAAAACTGTAAAAAAAGACAAAGAAGGGCATTACATAATGATCAAGGGGACAATCCAACAAGAGGATATAACACATGTAAATATCTATGCACCCAATGTAGGTGCACCTAAATATATAAAGCAATTATTAACAGACATAAAGGGAGAAATAGACAGTAACACAATAATAGTAGAGGACTTTAACACTCCACTTACACCAACGGATAGATCATCCAAACACAAGATCAATAAGGAAACATTGGCCTTAAACGACACACTAGAACAGATGGACCTAGTAGATATATACAGAGCATTCCATCCAAAAACCGAAGAATACACGTTCTTTTCAAATGCACATGGAACATTCTCCAGGATTGATCACATATTAGGCCACAAAACAAGTCTCCATAAATTTAAGAAGATTGAAATAATACCAAGCATCTTTTCTGACCACAACGGTATGAAACTAGAAATCAACTATAGGAAGAAACTCAGAAAAACCACAAATACGTGGAGATTAAACAAAATGCTACTGAACAACGACTGGGTCAACGAAGAAATCAAAGAAGAAATCAAAAAATACCTGGAGACAAATGAAAATGAAAATATGACATACCAGAATTTATGGTGTACAGCAAAAGCGGTTCTGAGAGGGATGTTTATAGCAATACACGCCTATCTTAACAAACAAGAAAAATCTCAAATAAACAATCTAACAATGCACCTAAAGGAACTGGAAAAAGAAGAACAAACACAGCCCAAAATCAGTAGAAGAAAGGAAATAATAAAAATCAGAGCAGAAATAAATGAAGTAGAGACCAAAAAAAAATAGAAAAAATTAATAAAACCAAGAGTTGCTTCTTTGAAAACATCAACAAAATTGACAAATCTTTAGCTAGACTCACCAAGAAAAAAGGAGAGAAGGCACAAATAAGTAAAATCAGAAATGAAAGAGGAGAAATTACAAAAGACATCTCAGAAATACCAAAGATTATAAGAGAATACTATGAAAAGCTATATGCCAACCAATTCGACAATCTGGAAGAAATGGATAAATTCTTAGAGTCATACAACCTTCCAAAACTGAATCAAGAAGAAGTAGAGAATTTGAATAGACCTATCACCAGTAAGGAGATCGAAATAGTAATCACAAACCTCCCCAATAATAAAAGTCCAGGACCAGATGGTTTCCCTGGTGAATTCTACCAAACATTCAAAGAAGACTTAATACCTATCCTTCTCAAACTCTTCCAAAAATTTGATGGAGAGGGGAAGCTCCCTAACTTATTCTACAAAGCCGACATTACCCTGATACCAAAACCAGACAAGGACAACACAAAAAAGGAAAATTACAGGCCAATATCACTGATGAACATCGATGCAAAAATCCTCAACAAAATACTAGCAAATCACGTACAACAATACGTTAAAAAGATTATACACCATCATGAAGTGGGATTTCTTCCAGGTATGCAGGGATGGTTTAATATTTGCAAATCAATCAACGTGATACATCAAATTAATAAAATGAAAAATAAAAATCACATGATCATCTCAATAGATGCAGAGAAAACATTTGACAAGATACAGCATCTATTTATTATAAAAACTTTGAATAAAATGGGTATAGAAGGAAAGTGCCTCAACATAATAATGACCATATATGACAATCCCACAGCTAATATCCTCAATAGTGAAAAACTGAAAGCTATCCCTCTAAGAACAGGAACCAGACAAGGATGCCCACTCTCACCACTCCTATTTAACATAGTACTGGAAGGCCTAGCCAGAGCAATCAGGCAAGAGAAAGAAATAAAAGGAATCCAAATTGGAAAGAAAGAAGTGAAACTATCACTACTTGCAGATGACATGATTTTGTATATAGAAAACCCTAAAGAATCCACCAGAAAACTTTTAGAAGTAATAAACAAATATGATAAAGTTGCAGGATACAACATCAACCTACAATAATCAGTTGCATTTCTATACACTAACAACGAAGTAGCAGAAAGGGAAGTTAAGAATACAACCCCAGGGCTGGCCTGGTGGTGCAAGTGGTTAAGTGTAGGCGCTCCGCTGCGGCAGCCCGGAGTTCGCTGGTTCAGATCCTGGGTGTGCAACGATGCACCACTTGTAAAGCCATGCTGTGGCGGCATCCCATATAAAGTGGAGCAAGATGGGCACGGATGTTAGCCTAAGGCAACTTTTCCTCAGCAAAAAAAAAAAAAAATGGGCGAGGATTGGCAGATGTTAGCACAGGGCTGATCTCCTCAAAAAAAAAAAAAAAAGAATACAACCCCATTTACAATTGTAACAAAAATAATAGAATACCTTTTACAATTGCAACAAAAAGAATAGAATACCTAGGAATAAACTTAACCAAAGAGGTGAAAGAGCTGTACACGGAAACTATAAAACATTGCTGAAAGAAATTGAAGAAGACACAAAGAAATGGAAAGATATTCTGTGCTCTTGGATTAGAAGAATTAACATAGTTAAGATGTCCATACTTCCTAAAGCCATCTATAGATTCAATGTAATCCTTATCAAAGTTCCAACAACACTTTTCACAGAAATAGAACAAAGAATCGTAAAATTTATATGGAACAACAAAAGACACCAAATAGCTAGAGGAATCCTGAGAAAAAAGAGCAAAGCTGGAGGTATCACACTCCCTGATTTCAAAATATATTACAAAGCTGTAGCAACCAAAACAGCAAGGTACTGGCACAAAATCAGACACACAGATCAATGGAATAGAATCGAAAGCCCGGAAATAAACCCACACATCTATGGACAGCCAATGTTTGACAAAGGAGCCAAGAACATACAATGGGGAAAAGAAAGTCTCTTCAACAAATGGTGTTGGGAAAACTGGATAGCCACGTGCAAAAAAATGAATGTAGACCCTTACCCTACACCATACACAAAAATTAACTCCAAATGGATTAAAGACTTGAATGTAAGACCTGAAACTGTGAAACTTCTGGAAGAAACTATAGGCAGCACGCTCTTCGACATCAGTCTTAGCAACATCTTTTCAAACACCACGTCTGACCGGGCACGAGAAACAATAGAAAAAATAAACAAATGGGACTACATCAAACTAAAAAGCTTCTGCACATCAAAGGAAACCATCAACAAAACGAAAAGACAACCAAACAATTGGGAGAAGATATTTGCAAACCATACTTCTGATAAGGGCTTAATCTCCAAAATATATAAAGAACTCATGCATCTCAACAACAAAAAACTACCAACCCAATTAAAAATGGGCAAAAGATCTGAACAGACATTTATCCAAAGAAGATATACAGATGGCCAACAGACATATGAAAAGATGTTCAAAATCATTAACTATCAGGGAAATGCAAATTAAAACTACAATGAGATATCTCCTCACGCCCGTCAGAATGGCTATAATTAACAAGAAAGGAAACAACATGTGTTGGAGAGGATGTGGAGAGAACGGATGTCTCATACACTGTTGGTGGGAGTGCAAACTGGTGCAGCCACTATGGTGAACACGATGAAATCTATGCAGAAATAGAAGTATAATGATGTACACCTGAAATTTATACAATGTTATAAACCAATGTTACTGCAATAAACAAAACATTTAAAAAAAAAAAGGCATCATACTAGGTGACCCTACATTCCTCACATCTGTTTTCTTGATTTGTTTCTAAATAAAGATGTTTCTTTTTTGTGTGTGTGAGGAAGATCAGCTCTGAGCTAACATCCATGCTAATCCTCCTCTTTTTCTTTGCTGAGGAAGACCAGCTCTGAGTTAACATCTATTGCCAATCCTCCTCCTTTTTTTTTCCCCACAGCTCCACTAGATAGCTGTATGTCATAGTTGCACATACTTCTAGGTACTATATGTGGGATGCAGCATCAGCATGGCCAGAGAAGCGGTACGTCAGTGCGCGCCCAAGATCCGAACTCAGGCTGCCAGTAGCGCCACACGCACACTTAACTGCTAAGCCACGAGGCCGGCCCAAGATGTTTCTGAAACGAATAATAAATTGTACCAAGTGGTCATTGTATAAAAAGCACTATCACAGATACCTTAAAGAGAACAAATGGAAAAGAATATTCAATTCCTCAGATAGGTTTGTAATCAAATGTGGCATTGAGGGGACCAGGAGGCACTGATCAGAGCAGGATCCTAAGAGAAGAGTTTTAAGTCAATTTCAAATGAGGTTAAAACTGGAATGAGATAGTATTTTACCAGTTATCCGAAATCATAAGCATTTTTCTGACCTTTGAGAGTTTATTTGCATATAAACTGTATGTGTGGGGTAGGAGAGTGCTGATATTGTTTAATTTCTTTTTATTATTCAGCACTTTGTAATAGATCTGGCTATTCACAATTAATAAATATCATAATGTGGAGAGACCCAACTTTCAACTGCCTGATATTATCAATTCTTACACAAAGCTAGAGTTTTAAAGATCAAATTTCATTCTAGTTACCTTTCAACTAGTCCATTTATATCAGAAAGATGCTGAGTTTTAGCAAAATACTTCAAAACACAAATTTTATATGTAATTTCAAAAGCAACAATTTAGTTAAAAACTGGGTGGTAACCCATATTAATCTTTAACATGGAAACAAACATTTTTTGAGAATATAATTGATATTTGCCTATTTGTATATTGTAGAATGTTAAAGGATTTACAGTTTTAATAGTATTTCAAATACCAGAGAATAAAAAAGAGAATTGTTTCAGTTTTATGAAATAGTTTTTTAGACATAGCAGATTTTCACAGCATATTATTTGAAAATAAAATAATCAGTTAGTGAGGTTTAAGCCATGTGGTTTTATTTTAAACTTGCTCATTCCATAGGAGCATCAATAAAAGCCCTCCAAGAGTAGCTGACACTCTTTCCCTCCATATGAGCACCAGCTGCGTTTGCTTTAAGCCTCAGACTCTCGGGCAACACCATAGACCTCAACTCCGTTTAGTTGAGAAAAGGCTTTATGTGTCATGTGTTTTTTTCTAGGGGTATGGAGCTCCCAGTCTTATTAACTACACAGAGAGAGTAAGAGTCAGAACACATTCAATAAACTCTAGTGTGCTCCGGTGAGATGGTAAGTGCCTGAACTCACATCTGAAGAAGAACCTAGTAGAGGATGTTTTCTGACTCTGCTTCATGCCTGATTAAACAGTCCTGGACATCCCCGTTACAGCCACGGAATAACACAGGCAGCCTTGATGGAGCAGAAGTCCTCCTATGTCCATCATTTGTACAGAACAAGCTGGCTTAAGACCTCTCATTTCCTGCTGCAATGGTAATTTACAGAGATACAGAACTGCCTTCTAGTGACTAGGAAGAAAACAGCAAGGTGCTTTACATGGAAAATGAAATTGTAAGTTTTTAAAAAAAGAACAGTGAAGCACTAAAGTTGGTAAAGTTGACACAAAGTTGACAGAATGTGGCACACGAAAGTTATAGTAAGACTAGAAAATGTGTAGGTGAAGTAATCAGCTGTACTCTATGCCTCTAAAATATGACTTTACATTTGACTCATAAATAGTATAATTTAAATATAATAGAATAACTTTGGAAATAAACTTCTCATCTCATCTCATCCAATGCTGTTGGCAGGAGCCAGTATTAAATAGCAAGATGGTGAGTACCCATGTTGAAGCACCATTTTTATCACAGTGGAGAGAATATGAGGCATAAAACCCAACAGACTGATGTTCAGATCTTCCCTTTTACCCTTGATCAATTTTGTAAACATGGTCTTTTTAAAATATTTTTTTGTGAGGAAGATCAGCCCTGTGCTAACATCTGCCAATCTTCATCTTTTTTTGCTGAGGGAGACTGACCCTGGACTAACATCCGTGCCCATCTTCCTCCACTTTATACTGGACGCCACCACAGCATGGCTTGCCAAGCGGTGCATTGGCACTTGCCCAGGATCAGAACCGGTGAACCCCGGGCTGATGCAGCGGAATGCGCGCACTTAACTGCTTGTTCCACCAGGCAGGCGCCTAAACATGGTTTTCTTTATCAGTTAAATATGAATTATAATAGTTACTTTAAAGGATTACTGTAAGAATTGCATGAGGTAATACAGTAAAGGAACCGGTGTAGAGTGATAGTTAATTCTCCTGCCCTGTCTCTCTTCTATGAAACATACACAAATCATCTAAGAATAAAACTCGTCTACACAATAAACTTATGACAAAGAGTCAATGGCTCCTGAAGTAAGGGCCACCATTGTTGAGGGCTTAACCTCAACTGCTTCCAAACACTGTTAACTCTCAATTAATTTTATGTGTTTTCGGTATTCCAGACACTTCACTGGCTACAAGGAAAGGAGAAGGTGTGAAATTTAAATTGATCTATTTCACCCTTGAATGGCCTAGCTGTGACATCAGGTGTTTTAAATCACCTAGTTCATCAGGTTTTCTGCTTATTACTATATATTTTACCATGGTTCACGGCCTGAGAAAAATAGAAAATCATTATAATTTTACACACATGAATATATATTTTGACTATTACAGCTGGAATCTTAATATATAGAGCAATGTTGTACATGTTTTGTCCTTGTTGATAGTACAGAATACTTTTGTCAAGGTTTTCTTTGGCATTATCATATATAATGAAGAACTCAGTAATATATGCTCTGGAGATAAGGATTTAGAAAAATCTAAGATACTATCCTAGTCATGCCTCAAAACAAATGCTATAAAAATAATGAGAGGATATTTTGAAGGCACTATTTTTCTTAATTATTTCCAACTTTATGTCCCTTTACCTCTTTTTAATCATTCTGCATCTTATTAGCTATTGGCTAATTAACTCACAGTAATTAAATAACCCTCAGCTGAGTCCACCATGCCTCTTCAAGTGCCCCAGGCTGATGTCGGTCTCATCTCTGACGAAAAGAAGCTGGAAAACCTGTTTTGTGACAGTATTCTTAAGGATATCTTTACTCTTACAATAATACTATATTTTTGAAAGGCACCAGTGGATTATAAAATCAAGTACTCGACCAATGTTGTATCCTCATTTTCCCTCCAGAGGGAGCACAACTTTCATGTGTAATGCAGGGCTGCTGCTTTATTTTTTTTTCCTTTCAAGATATTACTTGTAAAACATGTCGATGTAAATAATCTATAATCAATCTATAAATCAAAATTGGGGTGAGTTTATTATGAGCCAACTTTTGAGGACCATGGCCCAGGGCCTTCTTTCCCTAAAGAAGGAAGGGCACCAAAGAAGTGGAGTGTACAGATCGGTTATATACCATCAAAGAGCATGTATCACATCAGATTGCAATGTCCCTTTCACAATAGCCACAAGATTGCCCTGCCAGATTGTTCTGCCAGAATAGCTATTGATGGACACAGTGGGGAGGGTGTGGCTGGTGTCAGGTCTGTTGTCTGGAGCTGGGTGGTCACAGGATCAGTGCAGCAGTCAAATCCCAGCCTAGGGAGAAATGCTTATCCTTAAGGAAATGCCAATGAGGGGGAAGTTACATTCTTATCTTAAGGGCATTTACTCTTCTCTTTGGGACATGGCAAAGCAGATACATGATGCAGGCGACAGGCCCTTCTGGAAAAACAAACTCAGGCTGGATTAGTTTTAACACAAACGCCTTCCTCATATGCTCCAATATATCTTATTGCTTGCCATTTATTTATCATTTTCTCCCTTTTGATCTATAATCTTTTGATAAAAAACATTGATGATCAAAATATTGTCTTTCGGCCCCAGAGTGGTTGCTGCCTGCCCTGGGTCCCTCATGTCCCTCGGTGCCAGGTTTTTGTCTCATTTATTTGCCTAGTTGTCCACCTTGGGGGGAATTAATTGGATATAGTGGACAAGCCAAGACGTATATATATATACTAATAGAGGAAGCATTTCTTGGGTTTTGGATTAATTTTAGGTTGTTGCACAAACATTATATATGTGCTTTTTATGACTCCTTGTATTTATGCTATTCACAATTATAGAACAAGTACAGTAACAATGATAATAATTTAACATCTTTGAAAAGATTAGTTTAAAATGAGTTCTTAGGCCTAGTCCTTATCAAAAAAGGAAGTTTGTCCAAGGATCTAAGAACAATCGGCCACCTCAGCTTTCATTACTCCAGCTTACATGACAGTCTCACAGCACTGAGTAAAGAAAACAGCAATTAGTTTAAATATTATGATTATACAAGAATTCCAAGAAGTAATAGAAATAGGAATTTCAGTCCAGATCGAAAAAGGGAACCAATATCAGAAGGGAGCAAACCAAAAAACTCAAGACTGAACGCAGGATCGCTTATGGCATTCACCTGCTTATTCATGTGCTTTAGCAGAGATGACACACTGGAAGACTCGTCAGGTATGAAATCACAGCATTCAGTTTGAATGATTGTACGTGTACCACCTTGGGATGTAGTTAAAATATCTAAGCCCATTCTATTTTGAAGGACAGTCTTTTTATTAAAGACTACTTAGTATTTAATAAGGCAATTCCTGCTTGACTGTCATTAAGGGCTTCTGTATGTGATGTGACATCATTTAGCCCTAAAAAAGGAACAAATATAGCTAGCTGCTCGGTGGTGATACCAGGGGAACACTGAATGAGCCCATCTGGCCTTAAGCAGAGGAATGTTGGCAGCAGTTGTCACTGTGAATACTTCCCTGTATTTAAGGGAAGATCAGGTGCGGTGTTTTACCCTTCAGGCCAGTAGTCAAGGGCCAGAGATTTGTTCTATATAACCATTAAGTTATATTAGGAGCCTCCTGATAAATGCCTGGACTTTAAGACCAGTCTGTTCCAAATCAATCACTTTCCTTAAGTATGATAGTATTCTGAATATCTTAACGGTAACAATTTGTCGGGGGAAGAGGGAAAATCTCCCTCTGCCATTTTCCTTAAGGTTCTTATGGCTGGTCAAATAATTAACAAGACAGGTTAGCAGGAGAAAATAATAGCAAGTTTAATAACAGGTATACATGGGAGAAACTCAGAAATGAGCAACTCGTCCCACTGTCTAAGCTGCTTGCTTAAGTATTGCAGCTAAAGGCGAGGAGCGTGTTGGGGGTGGGTAGTAGCCTGGGACTTCAGAGGGCAGGAAGACAATTCTTTTCAGGGTCATCTATAGGTAATGTGGTCAGGGAGAGACAGAGTTTTTGATAAAAGAGGCTTGGTGCCTTTCCTATTGTAACATCTATCCTATATTATCTTTACAGCCATCATGATAACAACTCTTTCTTGAAACAGATATTTTGTTTTAAATTCTTCAGGCAGTTTGGGAGGGGAAACTCAAATATTCTCCGTGAGCTCTCTGAGTCCTTATTGTCTTCAGCTTGAAATAATCCGCATACCAGAGTGGTGCCTCCTGGGGTAGCTTGCCCAGAGCACCATCAAATTATAAAATAGGTATACAGTTTAAGCATAATAAAGGTTTAAATGAGTGGATTTAAGGTTGAGAATACAGGCCTGGTCCGGAGTCTTGGGGCAGCTGTCTACAACTTATGTTGTCTTGTTCTCATCATAGTGTGGAGATATTTGCTCTCTTCCTAGAAGGAGGAAGATACTAAACTTCTTAGGCTTACTCAGTATGTTAAACTACATGGGAAGCATTGTCAGACAAGTGATGATAAACCTGCTTAAGTGGTATTTGTGAGTAAATGTTATTGATATAGGCGTTTTAAAATTGTATAACATTACTGAAATTCTGATCTGTCCTGGTTATCAGTAATAATTCTGGTTATTATTATTTTAAAGTGTTGTATGTCACAAAATTAACCAAATTTCTTTGTCAATTGCCACTTTGAGGTCTTGTTTACAGACTTATTTCTTTGCTCTAATGCTTTTGCAAAATGTTTCAACTTCAGAAAAATTCATGGAAAGGACTGTGACAGTTACACTGGAGTACAGGCTTCTGATAAACTTGCTGATCATAAAACTGAACTGGGTAAGAAATTACAGAAATCTGATGGAGAAACTGATGATTTCATGAAGCCACTAACAAAAAGATTGGGATCAAAAATGGATTACAGAGGACTGAATGAACTGATAAAGATGATTATAATTTTTATGATTTTTCATTTGAAGTATTGCTGAATTTTTAATGTTTTTTTTTCAGATTTAAGGAAAAGTTTTTCTCTTTTCTCCTGAGCTAGCTATAACTTACAGAAGTTTAGTAAATGATAGTTTTGTAAGCAATATTAAAATATTTCTCTTTTTCTCTCTACCTGATCCCTCCAGAATTTAGAAACTCTTAGTAAATAAGTATTGTTGTTTTCATGGCAATATAGTTATTTGCATAAGTTCAATAAGAATCTGTTCTCCTTATAACAGGACACAATTGGAAACACTGGTTATATTACCAAGGTTGTGACTGGAACATCATTTTTGCGATATAGCCATAAAGATTTGAGGAATGAAGATTGGACTTTATGGAATAAAGCTGTGTGGAAATATTGGCCTGGTGCCTTATGTTCAATGTTCCAAGCAGCATTTACTGGGTAAGTAAACAATGTCACTTATCTAGAAGGTACAAGGAACCTCGAAATATTTGGGGGAACCTCAGAAGAGAGGAATTCACCCAAATCTGTAGGTATTGCAGGCGAAGTCTGATGACAAAATGCTTGGCTTGGCTTTCCTGGCCTCGAGAGGCCTTTAAAGTTCAATCTGAGATTCCTTATGAAAAGTTCCAGCAAAGCAGATTTAAAAGAGCTTATATGATCATTTGCTATTATTGATGTACTTATGTAAATAATTGGGCCAACTTTATTGTAACTAGACTTATTTTACAAACTAGTTAGTCTAAATTTGGCTATCTGATAAAAATGAGGGTGATTTTAGAGAGAAAAATTATATTTCAGTAAAAACTATAGTGTATATTTGTGGATATTAGATTCAAGTTTTGTGAATTGTCTTTTGAGGTTTTTGCTTTCTATCTGTTGACTGGACTGGATTCTGATTTCTTCTAGTCTCCTAAAATATCTGGATACAGATCTCCAAACTAATGTTTTTCATTTTTTCCATCATTTTCATTTGGAATCACTGAGAAATAAACCTGCCCTTTTTCCTGAAGCCTTACAAACTGAAGCCAATGGACTTGATATAAACTTGAGAGATGACCTGACGACATCATCAGAGACATTTTAAACTACTAAAGATGCATTGATGCTGACATCTAAAAACTTTCTTAACTGGCTGTCCTGTAAACTCAGAAACTGCTTTACAACTTGCTCCAACAATTAACCTTGTTTATCTTTTGTTTACATTGTAATGCTTCTATTAAATACTTGATTGCTTGCTTCCAAAATATAGGCATAACCTTGAGAGCCCACCTGCATCAGCACCTTCTAAAGTGAACTTAATTGAACCGATCTTTTATCAGGACTAAGAAATATGTTCAGTGAGATGAAACAATCTACTAACTCAGCTTCTGGACCATGAAACTTCTTTAAGTTTCAAAAGGACTGTGAAACTTTTAGTTTCAAAGGCGGGACTGTGGGAGATCAAGATTTGACCACCCTGAAATACATCTCTTTACCTTGATTGTTTTCTCTGAGGGATATTTGACCTCCCCCACTAACTGCCTAAAGAATTTGACATGGTGGCTCCTTCCAGGAACAGATCTTCTCTCATGATGGCTGTAATGATAATGTAAAATAGATCTTACAATGGGAGGGGCACCGAGTCCCTTTTATCAAAAATCTCTATCTCTCCCTGACCACATTATCTATAGATGACCTTGAAAATAATTGTCTTCTTGCGTTCTGAAGTCCCAGACCACTATCCACCTCCAACACCTTCCTCACGTTTAGCTACAATACTTAAGCAAGCAGCTTAGACAGAGGGACGAGTTGCTCATTTCTGAGTTTCTCCCATGTATACATGTTATTAAACTTGGTATTATTTTCTCCTGCTAACCTGTCTTGTTGGTTATTTGGCCAGCCATAAGAACCTTAAGGGAAAGGGCAGAGGGGGATTTTCCCTGTCTCCCCACAGTACTATGGGATTTTTTACTAGGTGCAAGCCACAGCTGTGAGGGGGTGATAAAAATTCCCCCTTTTGACTGCTATATCTGTTTCTCTTCTTCCGTGGCGATTTCTTTCAAGCCTGTGGAAAGAAGTCTTTTATTGGGTTAGCAGAGTTATAGGAATTAGCAGGTGTGTGAGATGAGGATTTGGCCACCCTGAAATAAATCTCTTTACCTCGATTGTTTTCTCTGACGGACATTTGACCTCCCCCACTAACTGCCTAAAGAATTTGACATAGTAACTCCTTCCTGCAACAGATCTTCTATCTGATGGCTGTAATATAATGTAAAATAGATGTTACAATAAGAAAGGCACCAACAAGCCCATCTTATCAGAAATTATGTCTCTCTGGCCATATTCTCTGGATGAACCTGTGAGGAGTTGCCAGACAAACATTTACATTTATAAGGGAAATCTCCATTTGTAAACGTATCTCTCTCTCTGTATTGGGAAGAGGGGGGATGACCTCATTTCTAGAAACTTATCAATGTGGAAGGTGAGGCCTTAAATCTGCCTAATAGCCTTACTCTTGTTTACAGTGCTTTAGTGGTGATCTCCTGTAACTGACACCTCCCACCCCCAAACTCCTCCTTTGTCTTTATGTAAAGACGGTATTTAGGATGAGAATTTCTGCTATTGTGTTGAGAAATGCAGTGTCCCTGGTTTCTCCCATGTATACATGTTATTATACTTGGTATTATTTTCTCCTGCTAATCTGTCTTGTTAATTATTTGGCCAGCCATAAGAACCTTAAGGGAAAGGGCAGAGGAGGATTCTTCTTCTTCCCCCACACAGGCATTCTCGAGGCTGGACAGCATATCCAGCTTGGTAATATCTTGCTTATCATTTAAGTAAGACCCATCTGTAAACCAAATTAAATAGAATGCAGTCGTGGTCCTTCCTCTTGTAATGTTGGAAGCAAGATAGCAGGGTTAAAATAATGGGTAATATTTACCTACGCAGTGTAATCTAAGAAGTTTTATCATTTACTTGATAATGCTTCCCATGCAATTTAGCATACTTAACAAGCCTAATTAGTTTAGGATCTCCCTCTTTGTGGGAAGAGATCAAATTTACTTGAGAATTGCCATGGATCTTTGAAAATTCTCAAAGAAAAATGTTATAAGAAAGACTTTATTTAGGATATGAATTTTGGGGAGATTGTCAAAAATACAGAGAGGTTTTAAACACTTGGTCAGACAAGATCAAGGAGTTCCTGTTCTTGTCGCAGTGAAACCATGCTTAATTAACAAACAACATTTAAGCAGTCAAAAAGAGATTAATAGAGAAACCTCAGTCTTTTGAACATAGGGAATTACCTTAACAAAACAGATCTCTGTTCTTTAGATAAACTTAACTCAAATGTAAAGAAAAATCTTTTTATGTAATAACCTCTATCAAGAGAAGATTAAGAGTAGAATAGGGCCGGCCCCGTGGCTTAGCGGTTGGATGTGTCCTTCTGCTGCTGGCGGCCCTGGGTTCGGATCCCAGGTGCGCTCCGACGCACCACACGGCTTCTCTAGCCGTGCTGAGGTCACGTCCCACATACAGCAACTAGAAGGATGTGCAACTATGATGTACAACTATCTACTGGGGCTTTGGGGAAAAAAAAAAGAGTAGAATAAGATTATCCTTTTAAAAGGAAGAAGACCAAATTTGAATTTTGTACCAGCTTACTTTTGATATTAAAAATCATTTACTTAGTGGGATTTAGTTTAATCTTAGCCAACTCGACCATGTATAAAACTCCTCAGGGTTTCTCTTCAACAAACCTTCTATAAATTTTTGTTTTCATTGAGAATTTTTGCCATGCGCTCCTGTTTTTTCCTTCTAGTACTTTTCAGGGCAAATTTATCTTTCCTAACCAAACAAAAATATTTCCATTTTTTATATCTTCTTAATGAAAACACACATCTTACTATCCTTGAATACAAACATATTTTTCTTAAGTTTTTAGTAGCTTAATCACATATTAGAAATTTTTAACCCTTAGAAAGCTTAATTTTTAAGTAAAAAACTAAGTAAGCAATTATAAAATTTCTTTTACATTAGCATTTCTTGGCTTGACAAATATATAGGGACATTTTTTATAATTTTTGGAAACATCTTACTTTATAGTACAATCTTTTAAATAAAACACAAGACATGTTTACCAATAGACCCAAAACACCTTGCAATTTTTCTGTAATAAGCCAAAAGTAGATAAACCTATATTTAGCAATGTCTAATATCTTATCTTATTTGGAAATGATCTAGATACTCAACGAATTTTTATCATAAAATTTAGCAAAATCCTAAATTTTTAAGTCACCAAAAAGAGTTTAGAAGCTATATACATTATATCATATGATTATTGTTTAAAGTTCACTTAATACTCACCTATTTAGTTACCTGGTCTCAATAATTATTTATTATGTTTTAAAGATTTTATTTATTTATTTTTTCCCCCCAAAGCCCCAGTAGATTGTTCTATGTCATAGCTGCACACCCTTCTAGTTGCTATATGTGGGACTCGGCCTCAGGATGGCCGGAGAAGTGGTGCCTCGGTGCACGCCCTGGATCCGAACCTGGGCCACCAGCAGCGGAGTGCATGCACTTAACTGCCAAGCCATGGAGCTGGCCCCTCAATAATTATTTAGATTTCCTACAAGACTTTATGAGACATTAGATAATATTAGCCATCATTTATTATTTTTGAGACCAGTTTTGTAGTAGAAATAACATCAGTTTATTTGACGAATAAAAGCTGCATATCTGCATTATATCCAATGCTGAAAACTAACAAGCTTAAATAAGCTTTTATTTACCAAAGATTATTTCATATCACGTTAACTGGAAAAACATTTGGATTTAGAACTAACTTTTGTGAGTGCTTATTTCAAGTTAATTGAATAGACCTCTTGATTTTGACCATAAACTCTGGAGGTAAAATACCACGCACATATAACATACATGTAGAGACACACACATAAAGAACAGACAGATGCAACAAAGATTTTATAGCCACTGTTTTAGAAAATTTAGCAGTTTCCATCTGCAGAAAGCTTCCTTCCAATTTCTTTTTTCTTTCAGTCTTAGGCCTCCTGCTGTCTTAGCGCTTGCGCAAGTCTCCTGGGTTCAGAGGCCAGGCAGCCCAGCCGGGAATGCTCAAGCAAACTCAATTTCCCACTATCCTTTTCTTTTATTTTGCTACAAAGTCTGAACAATTTCTAGGGACTGTGTAGTGGGTCAGGAGTGTGCTGCTTGTGAGTGTTAATCCCTAAAGAAAGGTCATAATCACTCTTTTACATGCCTTGGTTTCTCCCGCCCGCAGTCTAGGTACTGCCGTGGGGGTTTGGAGTGCGGGTGACTAACCGTCCCGTGCACGTCCCCTGACAAACCTGTGATAAATTAACATGAATGATAGTGGAGCTCGCTATAGGAAGGAGGGTTACAAGTCATGGGGTTTGTCTCTGACACCCCCGATGAGATTCTCATTTGCTTGAGAATTCCTGAAAGGGTGGGAGGAGCAATGTCTCTTTTCTTTGGAGCTAAACAGATTCAGTTTCTCATTTCTCTATCAAGCAGTTTTGTTCATACTTTAGAAACATAATTCTTCCCAATTTTAAGCCACATTAAAAAGTCACCCTGCTCCATTCACTCCAAAAGTTCCCCCTAGGCTCCTCTGGCCTAGGAAATTCTCTCTACATTTCACTTTCCTAGGAATTCCTCCCTAGGTTCCTCTGACCTAGGGAATGCATCAGTACCCCCTTAAGACACCTACCCTTAAGCCTTGAAAACAGCTCAAATAAACTCTGGACCGTCGACTTAAAATAAAGAGGTTCAGGTGTCAGGAGAACTCACTCGGGTCACCTGAAGAGTGCAGTGATTTGGGGAGCACAATGGGCTCCTATTGGTACCAAATGCCAGATCAGTGTAGATTCCAGGTGGTCTCTGGTGGGTTTCTCTGAAATCTTGCCACGACTACACCAACAAATGTCTACATAAATAATCCATAACCAATGTATAAATCAAAATTGGGGTGAATTTATTATTAGCTAACTTTTGAGGACCATGGCCCTGGGCCTTCCTTCCATAAGGAAGGAAGGGCACTGAAGAAGTGTGGTGTACAGAGTGGTTATATACCGTCAAAGAGCAAGTATCACATAAGATTGTAATGTCCCTTTTACAATAGCCACAAGATCGCCCTGCTACGTTGCCCTGCCAGAATAGCTATAGATGGAAACAGCGTGGAGCAGGTTTGCTGTCTCGTTGGGCATGGCTGGTGTCAGGTCTGTTGTCTGGAGCTGGGTGGTCACAGGATGAGTGCAGCAGTAAAATCCAAGCCTAGGGAGAAACGCTTATCCTTAAGACAATGTCAATGAGGGGGAAGTTGCATCCTTATGTTAAGGGCATTTAGTCTTCTCTTTGAGACACGGCAAAGCAGATACACAATGCAGGCGACAGGCCCTTTTGGAAAAACAAACTCAGTCCGAATTAGATTTACCCCAAATGACTTCCTCATATGCTCCAATATATCCTATTGCTTGCCATTTATGTATCAAGCTCAGGGTGTGTCTTTCAAACAGAAATCATCGAGAATAGCATGAAATAGTCACTTACCAACAGATTTCACTGCGGCGACAGAATATTAACAAGTGGCCTTCAAATATAATCTTTTTCCCAAATACTATATTTCACTGAGTTAATCCAAAAGGGATTCTTCTCTCTTATACTGACAAATCTCCACTCTGAACTTAGCACTAGATGTAGCCAATTTTGAATAAAAACCTTTAACATCAAAGCCAGCCAATAGATCCTATTAAAGCAAATCCAAACTCGGGAAAACTTTTGTTTTCAGTCACATGCAAACTCTCTCAAACTCAAGATAAAGTCCTGGTTTTGTGCAGATGGAGAAAAGCTTCTCTTCCTCTTTTTCTATTCAGATAGTGCAGGGAACAGCCCAAAGTGTCTCCTGGTGAAACACTAACAGTTCTTTACATTAGAAATGCATGCAGTGTTCCTTAGCTTCTTTTCTATGGGCTGAGACCTGCTGACCTGCCCAGAGGAGCAAACTTCTGGGCTCCAACAGTAAATAAGACTGTGTGCAGTTTACCACAACAATGATCTACAAAGATGTATCAGGAAATATTTTGAACACCCACAGCTAAGCTCTCAGTTTCCCTCTGTCTAATTCCATGGCTACCTGAACTGAATTCATTCTCCATCCCCATCCCTTTAGTGATAGTTTTTATCTCCTTGAATCAGCATGTTATAACATCTAAGAGAAATTTATCAAAATACTCTGTTCAAAATAGCTAACTGAAGTATAAGAATTGTAGAGGGTCAAGATTTTAAGATGAAAGTGATGTACGGAGTAACTGTACTATCAAATAAAAAGAAAATGAATGAGAACAATAAGACAAGGAAGAAAAAATGCTAAGGAGAAGGAATATAATAGAGTAAAAGTAAGAAAGAGAGAAAAAGAAGAAAGTTGGTGTAGGAAAGAGAAAGAGTCAGGAGAAGCATGAGAAATGACAAAAAAAGGCACGAGCAGAGGGAAGACACCATGCTCAGAGCGAATGACAAGTCAACTGGCTTCTGAGCAGGGCTCAGGTCTAGAGTCATTGGGCAGCGCTTGAAAACTCCACTCAGTTCTAACATCCAGAGAATGACTACTGCTCATCCAAACACTGATGACACTGATTACCATCACTCTCCTCTCCCAGGACCTGCTGGAGCTTTGGGAACTGCTTCTCTCAGCAGCTCTGGGACTGACAGGGTCCCCATTAAATATTCATGAAGTAGGATGGTTTTTTTTTAATTACTTTTTTTTAAATTTTATTTATTTATTTGTTTCCCCCAAAGGTCCAATAGATAGTTGTATGTCATATCTGAACATCCTTCTAGTTGCTGTATGTAAGATGCGGCCTCAGCATGGCCGGAGAAGCCAGTGCGTCGGTTCGCGCCCAGGATCTGAACCAGGGCCACTAACAGCGGAGTGCGATCATCTAACTGCTAAGCCATGGGGCCTGCCCAGGATGGTTGTTTTGAAAGAGTAACAGAGAGAGAGCTCTCAAGGGTACATATAATCCTGCCAACTCCTACACTCACCCATTTGAAGAATTAAGAAACTATACTTTTTTTTTTTAATTACTGTGAAGAAAAGTAGGAGAAAACTTTCTTGGCAAAACTTTAAATGTTCCATCATTTTTGAAGTTACCTCACAAAATTCTGAGCATAATCTAAAATTCTGTGCTCCCTACAGTTCCAAATATGTTTCAGAAATAATCTCTTTATAATCAAAATGTAAGCCTATGCCTTATAAAACAAAATAAACTTGGATGAGTTTTATCTTGGAAAGAGAGGGCAGCAAGAAAAAGAGTAGGATGTGCCTCTCTGCTGTGAAGGAAAATAAATAAAATCACCAAAATATATAAAATATGCCTCTAAAACTGAATGAAGAGGTCTCTAAAGAGTTTTACATTTTAAGTAAAAATGCACCTATATAAAATTACACATCAGTTTGACTAAAATCTAGTCAACTTAATAGAAGAAGAATTCATTCAGTTTCATTTAAATAGCATGACTTATGATTAGCTGCATAATAAATGGTAGATATTTTAATTCTGTTATACCATGACCTTCCACCAATGAAGGTTGGCTTAAACCTGTCATTATCCTAAAAAGGTCCAACCAGATGTTCTGCTTATTTGATTACTCAATAGTATGGATCTGCTCCTCATTGCCAACGAAGGATGTCTACAAACTGGCTTTAGCTTGCATATGTAATGGGAAACGCAGGCTGAGTTTACAAAAAGAAAAATTGAAAATGGAGCATTGCCTTGAGGAGACGTGGTCAATCTGTTCAAGAACATTTTCTCACTTGATCAAGTGAAAAGCTGAGAGAGAATGCTGTTGGCCTCTTCCTTGGCCCCTTATAGAATTCTGCATTACCTCAATTGAACATGTCCTAAAATGTTTGAACTAAACTTGGAAATGAGTTGATGATACCGTATTTACATTATGTGACACAGAATCTCTTTCATTAGGTACCATTCAAAACACTTTTTGGGACATTAGAGACCAGAAAAGTTTTGCTTCTCTGAGAGACTGTTGCTTTTAATCTCATAGACATGAGATGATAGAGAATTGTTCCCATTACCCTTTCTACTTTAAACCTGAGGGATACATTTCCAACTATCTTTAAAAACTTCAGGTCCTTCCAAGCCGGCCCCATGGCTTTGTGGTAAAGTGCATGCGCTCCGCTACTTGCAGCCCGGGTTCGGATCCCGGGCACGCACTGAAGCACCGCTTCTCCCGCCATGCTGAGGTCGCGTCCCATATACAGCAACTAGAAGGATGTGCATCTATGACATACAATTATCTACTGGGGTGTTGGGGGAAAAATAAATAAAAAGAAGGAAAAAAAACAAAGAAAACTGCAGGTCTTTCCGAAACACTTTTCAGTGTGCTGGCTTACTTCAGCTTCATTGCATTGTTCCATTCTAAACTCCTTTCGGTTTGATCTATTTTCCTTTGTAATCCTTTTGTATACCTAGGTATTTAAAAGCTGCTCAAACCTATATTGGAGAAATATTGGGTTACAGTACTTTCAGACAGCATGTAAACCCAAATTTTAAGGTTTATACACAAAACGTTTCTGCCATGTTTCTACCAGCTCTCCTTCCATATATTTTTCTCCAGGACTTCCTGTGACCAAATTGCCTTTCTGAAAATCAGTCCTCTGTTCATTCTCTTGGCCAGTGACATTTTCATAGAAACATAAAGGACTGGATTTTCCAAAGATGCAACAAGAATGATCAAATCCTGATTCACACATAGATATCCTGCTCCTGTTCTCCATGAATTTTAAAACTAAAGTTAATTATCTCTTTCATTTTATCTAAATCTATTGAGTAACTTTGGCACTGAGTCCCTAAACTGATCCACAGTCTGCTTTAGCAGTCACAAAACTCTCTTTCAAATGCTTGCATTCATGTGCTGAGTAAGTATTTTATTTATTTAGATCTTATTCAACAAAAGAGCTTCATTTATTTACTCAAATACTTAAGTATATACTATGTGCCCAAAGGTCTTGAAATGTTGGCAGTCTGCAAGTAAAACAGATATGTATAAACAGATAAATTACACTACAGAAATAATTTGAAGGAAAGAGATATGAAGAAAATGCCACGGGACTCCAGGAAAAGAGCCACCATGGGTTGACATACAACTAAGATATATAGCAATGTACTGGTGCTTTGAGGAAAAAAACAACCACCATGGTGGGGGTGGACAGGTTTTGTACCATCTAGGTAAAGGAAACGGAAGGGAGAGAAGATAAAGGGAAAACAAGATAAACGGAAATGTTTTCTTCTTCTTAATGTTTCTGCTATCAACTTTTGGAGCACACTGCTTGCGGATGTCCTTTCTAGCCAGTCTTATCTTTCAGCATGCTTCTATAGACTTAAAAATTTGATTGTACCAAGCTGAGCTCCTCCATGGAGACAATGCCAACTATGTAGGGAGCCAGGAGGGGAGCAAAAGATTCACAGGAATCTGCAGCCCATCTGAAATTCGCTGGTGGGGAGGGGCACCACGTCTTCACCTTGGCCTCTGTCTCGAAGTTCATACAAAGGAGGGTGGGTTCCTTTCTTGATCTATGAAGATGGAGATAAACCTCTTTCACAGAAGAGATTATGGAAAAATTAAAGTGAGAGCCATGAAAAAGGCAGAGGAGGTAGCACCATGAATCTGAAGTAATTGGACGTGTGAATTAGTAACCAGTAGGAAGAAGAGCTGAAGACAAAAAAATAAAGGCAAAAAACCAGTTCTCAATTTTCTAAGATGGAAATGCAAGTCTTTCTTCTTCAAAAAGAAAAGAGTCATTGAACCCTTTCCTTTAAAATAAAATCGAAAGTGGTCACATGTTGCAAATAATGATTTTAACCATGATGTCACTACAAAATAATGGGTAACAATCAGTTGTTAAATGCACTGCAAATAGTTCAAACTTAACAATTATGTTATCAAAGTTTGCAATTGATGTATATATTTTAGTAAATAGTAGACTGTGTGCAATGTTGTCACTATATTATTGACAATGTCACTCTTACTACAGAAAACATGACTAGGAGGGAGAAGATAGTGTGACCTCAGATTGCCAGAGTCACAGTAAGAAAAGTCAAGAAAGTGCCATCAGGTCATTTGGACAAAAGGATGCTGTATGGCTGTTCGGTTTATAACAGATCAACTGGAGAAAAACAAGTCACTACATTAAACTATTTTCTACCTACCTCCATCTCCCTCTCCAAGAACACATATTTTAAAATGAGACAAGTTATTATATTAAAAATTACTTGTTCTGTCAATTTTGAAAACTACATCAAAAAAATAGAGAAAAAACTGGGTTAGAAACATCCTGGTATCAATTCCAACTACCATCTTTCACCAAACTAAAACTCTAATTATCACTAATTCACTTGCAATCTAGTGCTCCTCCAATACATAATATCAACAACTTAAAATGTTTCATAATTTTTTTAAAATTGCCCTAGAATTTTAGACGATAATATAAATATATCTCTTAGAAAAATTGAGAAAGATAAAGACACTAGGACAGGAAAAGATGAAAATATTACCCTAATCGATGATGTAAAACACAAGATATGCACAACTGTTAAAAAGAATTCTCTATGAAATCGATCAATTCTACTATCTCTACACGTGGCTATTTCCTATCAGTAATTTGATGCATAAACAAATAGAATAGTGTATTTAATGGGATCAATTCTTTTAGTTGTGTGCTTTTCCTTGTAAAACTACATATGCTTTTATGTTCTTCCTTTATTTTCAGGTGGTGTCATATTAGAACACCCTCATCTGTGAAGATCTTTGCATTAAGGAACTCTACCTTGGCCCTTGATCAACTGTACTCTGCTTTATGATAAACTCAGAGACCTACATAGGGCAATGTTTCCTACATCTTATCTCCCATGAGTTGTTCATGTCAGGGAGTATAGTCCACCAAGTAAACACCAAGCAGTGTTTCAAAAGCATCGGATACTAAAAGGAGGACATGCGGGGTTGGGTGTGGGCCCCCATTCAGTGCCTAGTGCAAAGAAGAAAGAGGTCAATGCATCGCTCCAGAGACTGGAATAAAACAGGAGGTTATAAGCACAAGGCTCCCTTTGCAGGCCTTTAAGCAGGGACCTAGAATAAAACTGTTGACACTGTGGATCATTGTTGGTTTTACAGGGAACTCATGAGGAAGATAAGGAGATAAAATAATGATAATTATAATAACAGCAGCAAACACTTCTACTGAACCAGGCACGGCAATCTGAATGTTACTTCTGTGCTTGAACATACATGAACTACTATATCCCTCAAAAGATCCTGATGTAGTAGATGTTGTTCTTCTCACCATTTTACAGATGAAGAGACTGGGTACAGTGGCTAGAAAACTCACCCAGGTTACAAAGCTGATAAATGGCAGAGCCCAAGCTCAGTGCTCTTATGTTATGCTCTTTGACTACAACTCCAAGTGAAGTCTCTAATCACTATATTTCTCTCTATAATCCAATGGGGGAAAAATCAAAATTCTTAACTCTAACACCCATGCTACTGTTTAGGAAAAGTTGGTGAGGGAGAGATTTCTGAATAGTAACAATGCCCTTCTATTAACTCTTCACTTATAGATCAGACATCAATAGTCCTGCTCAGTCCACCAAGAAGAAACTGTGACTTTATTATGCCAAAAAGAAGAAAAAACAAGTAATAAAACAACCAAATTCCTTTATACATCATTACACAAATGTGATTCTTAATTCCGTGTGACAAATATAAAGTGCTTTCCTGGTTTACGGCTCCATATAAAGCTGATGTTAATCTCATGCTATCTTCCCAGCCAATAACACAAAATACTTTAAAACAACAAAAGGCACAAAGACAGAAAACAACCCAAAAGAAAATTAAATATTATATCTGAATGCTGTACAATTTTTTAAAGATTACTTAAAAGTTAGATTTAGTAAAATTTGTATCTCTATCTTGCCTCTCCCAGTTATCTCTGAAGGTAAAGAAAAGGACTAAGAAAGGCACAAGGAAGCCAATTAGGGAAGCGAGTCAGCGGGAAGAGGAAAGGTGGCTGCCCCTCTGCAGACGACAGACAGAAATCTCCCCTGGGAGCCGTCTCAGGCCTCACAAAGATGTGGAGCTTTGACCTCGGGCAGTGGCTACAGCTGGACGCCAGCAGCAGTGCTTCTCAGACTTCAGTCTACACGGTAATAACTGCACAAGTCCAGTGTCCCCTTCCCTGGAATTCTAACTCAGCAGCATTGAAGTTGGGACATGAGAGTTTTCCATTTAACAAGCCTACCAGTGATTTTCCTTGAGTTATCTGCAGATTATGATCAAAGACATACCTTGAAGAGAAGCACAAACTCACTACCCAGTATGCACTGCACAGATGCTTTGTGTCACACACTCTCAGACCATTCCCTGCTCCAGGGGTCCCACATGCCTCAGCATCCTTGGGCCTGTGTTCTTCATCAGGAGGTTCCGATAGTGGCAAAACAGACAGGACTCACCTGGGAAACTGCCCCTCTGTGTAATTCAGTGAGTGTGTGGGCTGCCTGCAGCCCAGGTGTAAAGTGGGTCTTGCTATATTTAAAAATAAATTTCTTTTTAATTTTATTGAGGTCATATATCTTATAAGTGTAAATTTCAGGTCTACATTACTATATTTCAGTTCTGTATAGACTGGATCATGTTCACCACCAATAGTCTTGTTTTCATCTATCACCATACATATGTGTCCCTTTACACCTTTCTCTCTTTCCCTCTGGTAACCACAATCTGTACTCCTTATCTATGTCTTTGTTTATTTTCCACATATGAGTGAAATCAATCAGTATTTTTCTTTCTCTATCGGACTTGTTTTGCTTAGTATAATACCGTCAATGTCCATCCATACTGTCACAAATGGCATGAGATTGTCTTCTTTATGGCTGAGTAGTATTTCATGGTATATATGTATATATATCACATCTTTATTCTTTCATCCATTGATAAGTACTTGAGTTGCTACTCAGTGTTGACTATTGTGAATAACACTGTGAAGAACATAAGGGTGCATACTTTTTTTGAATTACTGACTTCATATCCTTTGGATAAATATGCAGAGGTAGAGTAGCTGGATCTTATGGTATTTTTATTTTTAATTTTTTGAGAAATCTCCATCATTTTTCCCTAGTGGCTGCACCAGTTTCCGTTCCCACCAGCAATGTATGAGGGTTCCATTTTCTCCACATCTTCTCCAACATTTGTTATTTCTTGCCTTTTTAATAATAGCCATTCTGATGGGTGTGAGGTGATATCTCATTGTAGTTTTCATTTACAGTCCCCTAATAATTAGTGATGTTAAACACCTTTAATGTGCCTGTTGGCCAGAAGATATAACACATTAATATACATGCACCTAACACAGGAGCAACAAACTATATAAAGCAACTATTAACAGACTTAAAGGAAGAAATTGACAGCAACACAATAATTTTAGGGAATTTCAACACCCCACCCACATCAATGGATTTTTCATCCAGACAGAAAGCCAACAAGGAAACAGTGGCGTTAAATGAAACATCAGACAAGATGGTCTTAATAGATATATAGAGAACATTTCATCCCAAAACAGCAGAATACACATTCTTCTCAAGTTCACATGGAACATTCTCAAAGATAGACATATGTTGCGAAACAAAGCAAGCCTCAATAATTCTAAGAAGACGGAAATCATATCACGCATTTTTCTGACCACAATTGTGTGAAACTAGAAATCAACTACAAGAAACAGATGGAAAAGTCACAAACATTTGGACACTAAACAACATGCTACTGAACAACTATTGGATCAATGAATAAAGCAAAGGAGAAAACAAAATATTACTAGAGAAAAATGAAAATGAAAAACAACATATGAAAACTTATGAGATGCAGCAAAAATAGTACTAAGAGTGAAATTTATAACAATAGAAGCCTACATCAAGGAACGAGAAAAATCCCAAATAAACAATCTAACACGGTACCTAAAAGAACTAGAAAAAGAAGAATAAACAAAGCCTAACGTCAGTAGAAGGACAGTAATAACAAATATCAGAGCAGAAATAGATGAAAGAGAGGCTAGAAAAAGAATAGAAACGTTCAATGAAACTAAGAGCTGTTTCTTTGAGAAGATGTCTCTTTCTTTAGAGGTAGAGATGGCATATGGGCAGAGATTATAAGATCAGAAAATCCAGACACTCAATCGGAGAACTCCCTGAAATTTAAGCATCTTTTAAGCAACTTTTTAGCATCTTTAATACATTCGAATATGCTGTACCTTTAACATCTGTTTGAATATGTGTGGCAAAGTCAAAGGACAGCCTATACTAGGCACCACAGGATGATAATAGCTTCCCTGCCTTCAACAACAAAAGGTCCAGGAAACTGACTTATCTTGGGTCCAAGTTGGGAACTATTTAGGAGAAATATAGTGAAAAAGTAAATAAACCAGACAAGAATAAAAGAATTAGACAGGGATCTGATGGCAAAAAATACTTTTTCCAGCTACAGACCAATAGAATCTGGAGAGAATGAGAAGGCTCATAACTACACCTGGCACCAGGGAGTAAAGTGGAAATCTCACAAGGGAGGCCACTTTGAGGCCTATAAGCACCTTGCAAAACTACTCATTAGGATTTCAGAACAACAACTGTTTAGGATGTGTGTGTTCAATATATGCATGTCCTGGGTTCTCCTCATGATATTTTACTTACTTATATGTATATTTCCCTAAACCTTTGTTGATTATAAAGCAAAGCGAAGAGAATAACTGTGCGGCAGAGGTAAAGAGCAAATTAAAAACAAAAAACATACTGTAGTCATCGTGTTGAGACTATAAAGTAAACTGAATTAACTGATGGACAGGAGATGCTCTTTCTGAAATTTTTTTAACAAATTAAAAAATTCATAAAATATTCTTCAGCATTGATGATAATATACAATGCATAGATCAGTTAGTTCAAGCTTTACCTTCAGGGAGAGTCATTGACCATAATAGAGAATTCACATTCCAGGAGTCAGCTAGTCTTGTATCAGAAAGTGTCACATTTCAGACCTGGCTGTGCGTTTCAGCTATTCACGTCTCTTTAAGCTAGTCATATCTTGATAAGCACCAGAGGCTTTGCTACTTAGCTTACTGAATATCAGAAATAGCTTTTCACTGGTCAAATGAGTGGTTCGTTTAATTAGCATGAATTTAGAAATGAGCTCTCATTGGTGAAACTGAAGGGATTCCATATATGTGGATTGGCCAAAACATCAGAGAATATCCTCATACTTAGAGGAAGAAGGTAAGAGTCGAGCAAGAGAGGATGTCAGGGTTGATGTCCTGACAGTGCTGCACCAATTGCTGGTTTAGGAAAATGTCTCCTTGCCTGTTGCCAGCCTTTAGGCACAGGATCTTGCCTCCTTCACATCTGTATCATGTGAAACTTTCATGGAAGGTGTAGCCGGGCATCTATCCGGGTAGCGAGCTGCACATCCCCTGATTAAGGGACTCTTGCCTAGAGCGCTTCATCATCCTAACACAATGCCACTCAGTCTTGGACTTCACTGGCTCCATATAAAACAGGCAACACCAACAGCCAAAGGGGTAAATGGTTTCACTTAGGATTCCATGTTCACCCCAATACAATGTATGCTATAAGCACTCTATACAACCCCAAATAAACTATATATATATGGAAAGTTCAGTTTGTCCTCCAGGCTTTCAGCCACACCCCAGGAGTCTCACATATTGCAGTGCTGTGATGTAATCTCAAAACCTCTCCTTCACCTCATGGATCCAGTAGCAGAAAATAAGGAAAACACATTTTCTTTCATGGCTTTTTAGTGTCTACACATGCCATCTCTTCAACCAGACTATCACTTAAATTTTTCTACGTGCCTCTCGTTCACCCCTCAAATTCATCTCTCCCTGTTTCCTGAGTCAAGCTCCACTGCACTAGAAGGCTCTCCATGGTCCTCCCATCACAGAGTCTCATCAATCACTAAAGTCAGGTTGAAGCCCCAGCTCACGTGGACCACTCCGGAATCAGCACACTGACACGGCACACCTGCACCCCTCGTTTTGACAATAATGTTGTGCTGTCTGGAAGGGTGGCGGCTTAACAATTTCCTGAGTGTATTTCATTTTCCCTCAAATGTACTGAAAGCCTCTTCAGCATGAGAAGTGTGCACACTTGTCCTGTCAATCCACACACTCTTGACAATGTCATGATGACTACATAACAGCCACTTAATGTCTATTGAATGAACACACTTGTCAGGTAGAAAAATAAATGAAATGACTTGTCAATATGAGCAGCAGCTGTAGCTGGTAATATCATTTTCCTCATTTGCTTAAAAGGTACCAAAAGACACTGACAAACTTTGTGGGTTTCATTTGAAAAGCCAAGGTAACAACTTATCAGTTATATTGAAACCTAATGGCAATTACAGAAGATAAATAAAAATAGGGACTAGACAAAAACCATAGGATATCATCAATACTGGGGCCCAGACAGATCTCCTAACTTTACAAGTCCTCAGCGTTCTCACCAGGAAATCAGGAATGATACTCGCCTTGGCCCTGTTCATAGGGCTGGTATGACGCAGGAGTAACTACTATGCGGAAAGAGCTGACAATGACAGCTGTTATTCAGAAATAACCCACCAGGAGTACCACTTGTTTTGAGATTTTAAAAATCTATGTTTAGTTAGAATAATGACACATTATTTCCTGTGTTTAAAAAATCCTCTTCAGGACCGGCCCCGTGGCTTAGCGGTTAAGTGCACGCACTCCACTACTGGAGGCCTGGGGTCAGATCTCAGGCGTGCACCGACGCACCGCTTCTCCGGCCATGCTGAGGCCACGTCCCACATACAGCAACTAGAAGGATGTGCAACTATAACATACAACTGTCTACTGGGGCTTTGGGGAAAAAAAAAGGAGGAAGATTGGCAATAGATGTTAGCTCAGAGCTGGTCTTCCTCAGCAAAAAGAGAAGGATTAGCATGGATGTTAGCTCAGGGCTGATCTTCCTCACACACACACACAAAAAAAAATTTAAAAATCCTCCTCAGAAGAATTCAATGTCATCACCATATGTCCACATCAAGGTCTCTCCAGAACCAGTGCTGAATCTTTGCTTTATTATGAGATGCTAGTTGAGCAAACTTGAGTCTCCAGAGCTTTCTTGGCATTTATGCTGATTGTCACTGTTTTGCATTCAATTAATAACTTTGCTGTGACATTTCCTCGACCATCGAGGCATGTCTTTTTCTCTGCTCTATTTCTGTTTAGCATTTCAGAAATGTAGTTATTTTCCAAGTAGGGTTATATGCTCCCTGCCTCCAGGCACCATATAGTATGGCCCTTGTTTTCCCCAGGGTATTACATATTCTATATACATAACAGACACACATTGAGTACTAAGGAACTGATAAATAAATGGCAAGCAATAGGATATATTAAAGCACATGAGGAAGCCATTTGTGGTAAAACTAATCTGGCCAGAGTTTGTTTTTCCAAAATGGCCTGTCTCCTGCATTGTGTATCTGCTTCCCGTGTCCCAAAGAGAAGAGTAAATGCCCTTAAGATAAGGATGCAACATCCCCCTCATTGACATTATCTTAAGGATGAGCATTTCTCCCTAAGCTAGGATTTGGTTGTTGCAGTCATCCTGTGACCACCCAGTTCGAGACAACAGACCTGACCCAGCCAAGCCCATCGAGATAGCAGACCTGATCCCTGCTGTGTCCATCAATAGCTATTCTGGCCAGGCAATCTGACAGGCTGATCTTGTCGCTATAGTAAAAGGGACATTACAATCCTATGTGATACATGCTCTTTGACGGTACATAACCGCTCTGTACACCCCACTTCTTTGGTGCCCTTACTTCCTTAGGGAAGGAAGGCCCAGGGGCACAGTCCTCAAAAGTTGGCTCATAATAAACTCACTCCAATTTTGATTTATAGATTGATTATGGATTATTGACGTAGACATTTGTTGGTGTAATCATGGCAGGATTTCAGAGAAACCCACCAGAGACCACCTAGAATCTACACTGAACTGGCATTGGGTACCAATAGGGGCCCATTGTGCCCCCCAGATCAGTGCATTCTTCAGGTGATCCCTGTGAGTTCTCCTGAAACTCGGACCTCCTTATTGTAAGTCAAGAGTTCAGAATTTATTTGAGCTGTTTTCCAGTCTTAAGGCTAAGTGTCTTAAGGGGGTACCCGTACATACCCTAGGTCAGAGGAACCCAGGGGAACATTCCTAGGAAAGAGAAACCCAGGGGGGTATTTCCTAGACCAGAGGAGCCTAGAGGACACTTTTGGAGTGAATGAGGCAGGCTGACCTTTTTAATTTGGCTTAAAATTGGAAAGAATTGTGTTTATAAGCTCTGAAAAAAACTGCTTGATAGAGAAATGAGAGACTGAATCTGTTCAGCTGCGAAAAAAAGGGACATTGCTCCTCCCGGCCTTTTGTGCATTCTCAGACCTGAAACTGTAAAACTTCTAGAAGGACAACATAGGGAAGAGGCTCCTCGACATTGGTCTTGGGAATGATTTTGTGGATAGCCCACCAAAACCGCAAACAACAAAAGAAAAAATCAACAAATGGGACTACATCAAACTTAAAAGCTTCTGCCCAGCAAAAGAAACAACGAACAAAATCAAAAGGCTGGGAGAAAAATTTTACAAACCACGTATCAGATAAAGGGTTAAATATCCAAAATTTATAAAAAACTTTTACAACCCATAAGAAAATTTATAAAGAACTCATACAACCCAATAAGAAAATAGCAATCCAATCGAAAAATGGGCAAAAGACTAAGTAGACATTTGTCCGAAGAAGACATCCAAATGGCCAACACATACATGAGAAGGAGATCAATGTCACTAATCATCAGGGAAATGCAAATCAAGACCACAAAGAGCTATCATCTCACACGTGTAAGGATGGTGATCATCCTTAAGAGATACTAAGTGTTGGCAAGGATGTGAAGGAAAGGGAACCCTTGTGCGCTGTTCATGGGAATTTAAATTTAAATTGGTGTGGCCACTATGGAAAAGACAGTGGAGGTTCTTGAAAAAATTATAAATAGATACACTTCAGTGTATTTATCCGAAAAAAATGAAAACACTAACTTGAAAAGATATATGCACCCCTGTGATTATTACAGCATTATTTATATAGCTAAAATATGGAAACAACCTAAATGTCCATCAATAGATGAGTGGATAAAGAAAATGTATGGGCCAGCCTGGTGGCATAGTGGTTAAGTGCATGTGTTCCGCTGTGGAAGCCCGGGGTTCAGATTCTGGGAGTGCACTGCCTCACCACTTGTCAGGCCATGTTGTGATGGAGTCCCATACAAAGTGGAGGAAGATGGGCACGGATGTTAGCCCAGGGCCAGTCTTCCTCAGCAAAAAGAGGAGGATTGGCACATGTTAGCACAGGGCTGATCTTCTTCACAAAATAAAGGAAAGAAAATGTGGTACATATTTACAATGGAATATTATTCAGCAATAAGAAAGAAAAAATCTTGCCATTTGCAATGTCATGTATGGACCTTGAGGTCATTATGCTAAGTGAAATTACTGAGACAGAGAAAGACAAATACCATTTGATCTCAGTTATACATACAATCTGGCTCTTCAGTTTCTCACCAAAGTGCCACTGACAGGCCGAGTTGAGTACCGGTTTTCTTTTTTTCTTTTTTTTTTTGAGAGGAAGATCAGCCCTGAGCTAACATCCGTGCTAACCCTCCTCTTTTTGCTGAGGAAGACCAGCTATGAGCTAACATCTATTGCTATTCCTCCTCCTTTTTTTCTTCCCCAAAGCTGCAGTAGATAGTTATATGTCATAGTTGCACATGCTTCTAGTTGCTGTATGTGGGACGCAGCCTCAGCATGTCCAGAGAGGCGGTGCGTCAGTGTCCGCCCAAGATATGAATCCGGGCCGCCAATAGCGGAGATTGCGCACTTAACCACTAAGCCACAGGGTCAGCGCCAACATCTGTCTCTTCTTTATATGTGTCTGTCTACATGTATGTTATATGTGAACGGTATTTTACCTCTGGAGGGTATGGTCAAAATTAAGAGCTCTATTCAGTTAACTTGAAGTAAGTGCTTAGAAAAATTATTTCTAAATCCAAATGTTTTTCCAGTTAACATGATATGAAATAATATTTGGTAAATAAAAGCTTATTTAAGCTTGTTAGTTTTCAGCATTGGATATAACACAGACATACAGACTTTCTTTGTCAGATAGACAATCCTGATGAAGAATAAATTGATGAACTCACACTTCTCAATTTCAAGATTAATTACAAAGTCAAGAGACTGTGCTATTTTACAATACTAGAATAATCAAGAGACAGTGATATTTTAAAATGAATAGACACAAAGGTAAATGAAAAAATATGGAAAGTCCACACATAGACCTCTGCAAGTACAGACAACTTGATCATGGTCATGACAATAAATGCACTCCAACATAAAAAGTAATAGATTTTTAGTCTTTAGTCTTTTAGTCTCTAGTCATCATCAACCATGGTGATGATACAAAAGGATGACCCTATGGAAATAAATGAACAAAGACACAAATTTTGCACCTTAGAAATAAATGTACTCAAAATCACTCATCAACTTAAATTTAAAATACAAAACTATAAAAATCATACAGGGAAATAAGAGAAAATCTTCATGATTTATAGTTTGATGACTTGTTTTCATATACAACACAAAAAGCACAATGCATGAAGAAAAGAATTGATCATGTGGACTTGGTTAAAGTTAAATTCTCCAATCTGGGAAAGACAGCATTCACAGAGTGGAAATACAAACTCCTGACCAAGATAATACATTTGTAAAACACATATCTGCAGAAAGACTTGCATGCAAATTATTCAAAGAACCAGTCAAACGCTGCAACAAGAAAACAAACTCCCCAAATTAAAATAAATAGACCAAAATATGAATAGACAAGTTACCAAAAATATATACATATACATGGGAAATAAGCATATATAAATTGCTCAACAACAAGGAATTATTGGAAAATAAAATCCATTGTGCATTAAGAAAAAGCAAATTAAAACACTAATGAGATACTCTACTCTTCTAGTAGAATAGCTAAAAACCCAAAACTGAGAATACCAATTACTGGTGAGGATGTGGGACAATAGGAAATCTCATTCATTGCTGATGGGAATACACATAGTATAACCTCTTAAGAAGACATCTTATTAATTGTTGTGAAGCTAAGTATAGTGTCACTATATAATGCACCAATTGTGTACCAGTGTATTTCTCCAACTACCGTGAAAATATACATCCACACACAGACCCCTAAGAACATCTAAAAAGCAACTTTATTCACAATGACCAAAACCTAGAAGGAACCATGATATCCTTTAACAGGTGAATGACACCCAAGTGTGAGACACTAGGTGAAAATACTTGAGGAACACATGGGCTACAGGCACAGGGTAAGGAAACACAGGAGTTCAGACAGGGCCTAAAGGAACAGTAGATGAAAACAATGGTTGTCTAGATGGGCTGGAGGCATAGAGAACGTAGACAAAGACGAGCTGGTATGGGCTGAAGCACAGCTGACAGGCACACTCAGGGATGGAAAGGGATGCAGACACATGGAGTGAGAGAGACATGTGAGGTCTGGTATCAAATGTGGGCACAAGAGATAGAGACACTCGAGGAAAGATATGTGCTGCAAGTATGTGAGAGAATGAAATTAGGTGTCTGACATGGGTTTTAGAGAGATGGAATGGAGACACATATGGGTTGCCATGGGCTACAGGAACAAGGAATGGAGACTTTTGAGAGGTGGTATGGACAGAGGGGAGAGAAAACCTTGACAACCCAAAAGGTCAGACGTGGGCTACAATCAAATGAGAGGGTGACACTGGACAGAAGATATCAGCTTCAGGTAGAGGGATGGAGACACAAGAAGGTTGGCATTGTTGCAGGCTCATGGGCTGGAGATCCTATGGGACAGACATGGCTTGCAGCACAGAGTTTAGAAATACACTAGAGAAGACAAGAGATAGTAGTTACATCTGTGCTTAGAAGTCAATGGTGTGTAGCCTTTAATGAATGTATGAATATGGAAGAAAGACAGGAAATCCATAATCTCAGCTTCTGTCTTAAGAATTAAAAGAGAATCACACTGGAAAAAGTACAGAATGGAAACAATAATAAAGATGAGAATCAATGAAATAGAAAAATATTAAAGAAACAAATCAGGCTAAAAGTTATTTTTAAAAATATTAATAAAGTTAATAAACCACTAGCAAAACTGATTAAGGAAAAAAAAAGAAATGAAACACAAATCACCAGTATCAGAAATCAAATAAGAGTTTTTGCGCCCAACGTGGGGCTACACTGGCTGGCAAGTTGCGTTCTCTGGATGGAAGAAATGCCTTCTCCCTGGATTACTGCAGTGGATGAAATACGGGAACCCCTGACAATAGCCAGCAAAATGTAAGACTTCTTACCACGTCAGCCTCCCGGAATCTCTATCTGCAGAGTCCGGTGGAAGGAAGTGGTGAGAATTTTTTCTCTTTCTAATTTTAGTTTGGCAGGAGAAAATATTTGGGAAACTAGTTTCTTTTTCTTTTAGTGACTCTTGGTTTAAATTAGGTAGAATACTCTTGGTTTTGATCTTGATCCCTTTTCCACCCAGAGGTAGTCTCTGTTTTTCTCTTTTGTCTTTGTCTTTTGTATTGTGTGTCATAAGAAGGAAATACCATAGGGTAGGACACAGGCATAGGCCTCATAAGCCTACTGTTCGGGACGGCCCCCCAGACTGGTGAGTTTGGGGGTCTCACCAAACTGGCATCTATTTAGACAAACTTTACTGTGGGTTAATATGCACAGAAAGTGAAGGCCATTGCGAAGGGCATTTTGGAAGCCAAAAAGGCCGCAAATTTGGTGGGCATGGGTCAAGAAGTTAAGAGCCATTAGGGCGCTCGCCACTGTCAGAAGACTCCCGTGACAGGATAATTTGGGTCACAGAACGGGGTAGACGACACACGTCCCCCGCCAACTGCAAGAAAATGTCCATGCAATGACGAGGTACTCTGTAAAGCAGACAGTCCCCAACCCCACGGCACCTCCCCCCCAGGTATTATTCTGACTCCAAGAGCCCTAAGGCGTGGCTAAAGCTGTCATTGTGCACATAAGAAAAAAACCGGATGAGGTTTTTCCTTCTGTCTTGTTCTGTGTCCTGAGACAACTTGGCTTTGTGCCAAGTGAGAATATTCTACTTGGTCTCCACCATACGGAAGGTGCATTTACCGGGGTGCCCCTTGGTGGCCAGTCGAGTAGACTGGGGTTCCGACCTGTCTCTTGTCCGGCTGTGTCAAGCTCTCAGGGGAGTTTGTCATAAAGGGCCCAGTCCATAAGGGCTTTTGTTGTCTTAACCTTCGTTGCTTGTTAGTGCTGGAAAAATCCCATTCCAGTATCGCCTGCCCGGTGTCACAGATTAGCGGGTCTGTGACTGGAGGCGTCCCACAGTACTGTGGGAGACTGGAGACACCGTTTTCACTACACCATCCTTACCGCCTGTGCAATGAAGGTCTTTACTTTCTCTGAATATCTTTGGGAGTGAATTCTGTGGATCATAGGGGTTACATAATCTGTGCCCTCACCAGAGACGCCTCTTGGGTCCATGGTAAAGATTTATTCTAAGCGTGGAAAGTTACCTCTGGGTCTTTCCTTAAAAAGGCTTATTGGATCAAGTCACTATTGGAATAAATATACAAATGAAGATCCTACACGTCAATGGCCCGACGACAGATCCTTTGAATTGGGAAAACTTCTAAATTGGGGGAAAAAATATATTTTGAGAGCTCTCACACAATTGTTTAATTGGTACCTAAAAAAAGGCCAGAAAAAGGAAGGGAAAAATTTAAATAGCCTTAAGACCTTGACTCAGGATACAATTAAATTGAGAACATGTAAAAGTGTAAGTGTTGATATGATTATAAAGGTTGGAATGTTTGAGCTAATTTTATATAAAGAGGTTACATCAACTTTGCCTGAGTATGTTTTAAAATGTCTGACTGGGAATGCTTCCCTTGTCCAAAATTAGAAGACCAAGACCTATTGATAAAAATCTTAATCATAACTATGTTTAAATGTATAAGAGGTGATGAAATTTACATGAACTTTTGTACAAAACACTGATGTTATTTCTATTACAGAACTGGTTAACAAAAATAGTAATTTAAATGATGGCCAATTTTATCTAATGTCTTATGAAGTCTTATAGGCAATCTAAATAATTATTGGGAACAAGTAACTAAAGAGTTGTGAAAAAGATGAATGTTGGGCGAACTTCAAATAATAATTATGTGTTACGGTGGTTACAGCTTCCAAACTCTTTTTGGTGACTTAAAACTTTAGAGTTTTGTTAAATTTTGTGATAAAAATTCACTGAGTATCATCATTTCCAAATAAGATAATATATTAGACATTGATTGGTAAATGTACGTTTGTATACTTTTGTCTTTTCGTTACAGGAAAACTAAAAGGTGTTTTGGGTCTATTGGTAAACATGTTTTATTAAAAGATTGTACTATAAAGTAACATATTTCTAGAAGTTAAGAAGTGTTTATAAATTTTCCAAGCCACTATATACCAATGTAAAAGACAGTTTGTAATGGTTTACTTAGTTTTTACTTACAAATTGGGGTTTCGAAGAGTTAAAATTTCTAATTAGTATATGTGATTGAAGCTACTAAATATTAAGAAAAATATGTCTGTGTACAAGGAAAGTAAGATGTATAAAGAAGGAACAAAGACTGGAGATATTTTATTTGATTGATAAAGAAAGATAAATTTGTCTTCAAGTACTATGAGGGAAAAGAAAGACATGGGACAAATTCTGAATGTAAAAAGAAAGATATAGGTTTGTGGAAGAGGAATTCTGGAAAAGGAGTTTTTGTATGGTCAAGTTGGCTAAGATTGAAATGAATTTAATTAAGTAAATGAATTTTAATATCAGAAGGAAGCTGGTACAAAATTATAATTTGGTCTTATTTCTCTTAAAAGGGTAATTTTCTTGAACTTGATAAAGAGGTTATAAAAGATTTTTCTTCACCTTTGGGTAAGTCTACTTAAAAGACAGAAAAAAAAATGTTAAAATAATTTCCTGTGTTCGAAAAACTGAGGTCTCTCTATTAAGGCTTTTGGACTGTTAATGCTCTGTTTGCTTTAACGTTTTCTATTTTTGACAAGCTCCCCAAAATATATATCTTAAATAAAGTCATTTTTTTACTTTTTTTCTTTGAGAATTTTCAAAGGGCCCTGGAACTTCTCAAAGAAGTTTGCTCTCTTCCTATAAGGGGAAAGATACTAAATTTATTAGGCTTATTCAGTATGTTAAATTACATGGAAAGCATTGTCAGACAAGTGATGATAAGTCTGTTTAGGTGCTATTATGTGGGCAAATGTTATTGACATAGGTGTTTTAAAATTATATAACATTACTGAAATTCTTATCTATCCTGATTATCAGTCATAATTCTGGTTATTATTATTTTAAAGTGTTGTATGTCACAAAATTAACCAAATTTCTCTGTCAATTGCCATTTTGAGGTCTTGTAGTTTACAGACTTATTTCTTTGTTCTAATGCTTTTGCAAAATATTTCAACTTCAGAAAAATTCATGGACAGGACTCTGATATTTACACTGGAGTACAGGTTTCTGACAAACTTTCTGATCATAAAACTGAACTTGGTAAGAAATTACAGAAATCTGATGGAAAGACTGATAACTTCATGAAGCTGCTAACAGAAAGATTGAGATCAAGAATGGATTACACAGGACTGAATGAACTGATAAGGATAATTATAATTTTTATGATTTTTCATTTGAAGTATTCCTGAATTTTTAATTTTTTGTTTTTTCAAAGTTAAGGAAAAGTTTTTCTCTTTTCTCCTGAGCTAGCTATGACTTATAACAATTTCGTAAATGATATTTTTGTAAGTAAAATTGAAATATTTCTCTTTTTCTCTCTATCTGATCCCTCGAATTTGGAAACCCTTAGTAAGTGAGTATTGTTGTTTTCATGGCAATATAGTTATTTGCATAAGTTCAATAAGAATCTGTTCTCCTTATAACAGGACACAATTGGAAACACTGGTTATATTACCAAGGCTGTGACTGGAAGATCATATTTGTGATATAACCATGCAGCTTTTGAGGAATGAAGATTGGACTTTATGGAAGAAAGCCACGTGGAAATATTGGCCTGGTACCTTATGTTCCAAGCAGCACTTACCAAGATAAGTAAAGAATGTCACTTATCTGGCAAACAGAAGGAACCTCGAAATATTTTGGGGGAACCTCGGAAGTGAGGAATTCACCCAAATCTGTAGGTATTACAGGCAAAGTCTGATGACAAAATCCTTAGCTTGTTTTTTCTTGTCTGGAGAGGCCTTTAAAGTTCAATCTGAGATTACTTATAAAAAGTTCCAGCAAAGCAGATTTAAAAGAGCCTATGTGAGCAATTGCTACTCCTGCTGTAATTATGTAAATAATTGGGCCAACACTATTGGAACTAGACTTATTTTGCAAACTAGTTAGTTTTAATTTGTCTATCTTTGATAAAAATGAGGGTGATCTTAGAAAGAAAAATTATATTTCAGTAAAAATCATAGTGTACATTTGCAGATATTAGATCCTAGTTTTGTTAATTGTCTTTTAAGGTTTTTGTTTTATATCTGTTGACTGGACTGGATCCTGATTTCTTCTAGTCTACTAAAATATCTGGCTACAGATGTCCAAACTAACGTTTTTCATTTTTTCCATCATTATCATTTGGAATCACTAAAAACTGAACCTGCCCTTTTTCCTGAAGCCTTAGAAACTGAAGCTGATGGACTTGATATAAACTTAAGAGATTACCCGATGACATCATCAGAGACATTTTAAACTGCAAAAGATGCTTTGATGCTGACATCTAAAAATCTTCTTAACTAGCTGTCCCGTATACTCAGAAACTGCTTTACAACTTGCTCCAACCATTAACCTTGTTTTTCTTTCGTTTACATAGAAATGCTTCCATTAAATACTTGATTGCTTCCTTCCACAATATAGGCATAACCTTGAGAGCCCACCTGCATCACCACCTTCTATAATGAACTTAATTGAACTGATCTATTATCAGGACTAAGAAATGTGTTCAGTGAAATGAAACAATCTACCAACTCAGCTTCTGGACTATGAAACTTCTTTAATTTTCAAAATGATTGTGAATCTTCTAGGGAAGTTTCAGAGGAGGGAACTGATGGTGCTCAGGGCAAGCTACCCCAGGAGGCACCACTCTGGTATGCAGATTATTTCGAGCTGAAGACAATAAGGACTCAGACAACTCAGGAAGAATATTTGAGTTTCCCCTCCCAAACTGCCTAAAGAATTTAAAACAAAAGATCTGTTTCAGGAAGGAGTTAGTATCATGATGGCTGTAAAGATAATGTAGGATAGTGGTTACAACAGGAAAGGCACCAAGCCCGTTTTATCAAAAACTCTATCTCTCCCTGACCACATTATCCATAGATGACCCTGAGAAGAGTTGTCAAGCAAACATTTGCGTTTCTATCTCCATGTGAGTTGCCTCTTGCCCTCTGAGGTCTAAGACCATTACCCACCCCCAACACCTTCCTCGTCTTTAACTGCAATACTTAAGGGGGCAGCTTAGACAGAGGGACAAGTTGCTAATTTCTGAGTTTCTCCCATGTATACATGTTATTAAACTTGGTATTATTTTCTCCTGCTTAAAAAAAAAGAAATCAAATAAGAAGAAATCTCTACAGAATGCTTAGATCTTAATGAGATACACCATTTTGTGAAATACTTAGGACTGTGAATTAGACAACAAAGGTCAAAATTCACTTTATAAAAAACCAATATACTGAAACTGACACAAAATATAACATAAAATAGGAAAACTCACATATCTACTAAATAAATTGAATTGTTAAAACGTCAAGCCAACTAACCAACAAAAACAACAAACATTTTCCACAAGCAAAACTCTAGGTCTGGGACTATTAACTATTCCAGACAATAGAGGGAGGAAGGAAGGAAAGGTTCAGATTCTAGATTAGACTGAACACAAAACTAATAGAGATTTTATTCACATTGAATACAATACAGAGAAGATTCTTTACCACACAGGACCTCTGAAGTCATCTTTCCGCTATACTACCCAATAAGTTGAACCTAGAGAAGAACTGGAGAAAAAAAGCACTACACTTATTAAATATTTTTAACACAGTAAAGAAACTGAGGTTATCTAAACTGAAGAGGAAAATGTTATTAGGTGACAATTACCATCTTCAATGTATGAGGAAGTCCAGAGAAGGCTAAATTTAAAAAGTGGATATAAAATGAAAATTATTTAAATAACACAAAAATTTTATTATATGGCAAAGTAATATAGCAGACAATCAACCAATAAATAAAAAAACAATTAATGTATATCATTGATTAGAGATATTAATAATCAGCAGAACTGGTTTCTGGAGGTTGTGGAGTCTTTGTCCCTGGAAACTTGTCAGAAACAAACATTAAGCCATTTGTCCTGGGTAGACTTTAGAACTTCTCCTGCTGGGGCTCAAGATCCCTTCAAGTTTCTTCTGTAATTTTAATCTACTTTTAAATTAAATGAGAGAAGGCATGGTGAGGTCAATTATGAGTGTGCTCTGGGGGGTTCCTTAGAGGAGTTCTGGAGAAAGAGTAAACACCTGGGATCCTGTAGGGCTCTGAGAAGCAGGTAAATAAAAGTATGTAAAGGGCTTGAGACACATTGGGACCTTAGTAAATAACCATTGTTATCAGTAATAATTCGTTTCCAATTGTGTAAGTAAAGTTGGCTATTCTGTCAAAAAAACTTCACTGAAAAATGTCTTAATTGACTGAGGATTAAATAATCAAAGCTGACTTTGTTTTTAATATTCTTTCCTAGCCAGGTAGGGCTCAAGGGAAGCAAGCAAAGGAATTGTGTGACACTTAGGAGAGTCACAAGTCCTGAACTCAGAGTAATGTTTGCTTTAGCCCCTGAAAATTCAGGAGCCTCTAGATCCAAATGCCAACACATTCAAGTTGTTGGTGAATCTTGATTACGATTTTGATACTTTTGGCTGTCTGCTCAAGCAAAGCATCCTTTGAAACCTAGGGTTTCTAAGCCAGTGGTTCTCAATGTGTGGCTGGTCAGCAGCATCACCTGGGAAATGATCAGAGACGTAAATTCTCGGGTCCCCCCCATCCTGCTGGATCACAAACTCTGGGATGGGCTCTGCACTCTGTGTTGTAGGGGACCTCCACACGGTTCTAATGCACACTGGAGTTCAGGAACCACTGTCTTAGGAGAAGCCAGTCCTAGGTACAACATAGGGTTAGCAAAGATTCCTCTCTCACGAGGGCTTCTCCTGAGGCCCCATGGCCAAAATAAGGATTCCCCTTTATGGCCATAGGAAGAACTCCTATGGCTCAACTCTAGGCAGCCATCTTCAGGAATTTTTCCAATATGACCAGGAGCTCTGAAATGTCGATTCAAAAAAGAAAAAAATATAAAAAATTGATTCAACATTCAAGAAATTTTCCTGCTTCAGATTGAGGGTGAAGTAGCTGAAATAGAGAATTTTTTCCCAGAACACTGATCGGTCATTTCTTGATGGAATCCACTGAGTTCTTTCAGTGGAACTAAACAATGACCAGGAAGGTTATGGTTAGTCTGATGTGTAAGAGCAGGAAGAAAACACAAAGATAAAGGAAACAAACAAACAAACAAACAGGAGAGAGGGAGAGTAAGGAAGGGAGACAGAAACAGCGACCATCAGTCAGAGGTAGTGAGAGGAGGGGGAAAGGAAATAGAAGATGCAGAGGGAGAGAAGCAGGTGCCGCTCGGTAGGAAACATACCTGTGGACACTGTGCACATGTGGCTTTCATAGAAAGGTGTAAGGTTTCTAAAAAGCAAAGAAAATAAAAACAAATCCATCCAATTTAGTAATTTGTCCTAAATTTAATTGATCAGGTCTGATCACTCTGATGTCTTCCTTCTCCTTTATTTCATCCATGTCTCAAATTCTATGTCCTGCCCTTGTCTAAGGCTTCAGAAACACACCACAATTCAAACCTTCACAAGGTGAACTTTTTAAATCATTTCAACTTCTTCCTTGCCCTTCTGCACAAAATAGATGCCCTACAGTGTTAGCTTACCTTTCGGTGCCTTTCAAAAAAACTTTAAAAAACTTTATGCTTAAAAGTACAGTTTTAGATTTACAGATAATTGAACAGATAGTACATAGAGCTCCATACACCCACCACACTGCCTCTCTCCTCTCTCCCAAGCCCCGTTTCCCCTATTATTAACACCTTGCATTAGTGTGATACGTTTGTTATAATGAATGAACAATATTGAAATGTTGTTATGAACTACAGTCTCTAGTTTAAGGGTCACACTTTTTGTTGTACAGTTCCATGGGTTTTGACACACATATAGTGACATGTAGCCACCATTATGCACAGAACAGTCTCACTACCCTAAAAATCCTCTGAGGATCAGATTAGCTCTTAGTCGCTTTTTAATATATTAACAATTGTCAAAATAACATAAATTTTATGACGAAAAAAGTTCCACAAGTGCTAAGTTTTGTTAGTCTCACTATTATGATCACTATTAGAAATAATGAAAAAAATGAACCCCTATATAAATAGAAAAATAGTAGAATTTTAAAGATAAAAAAGATCTGGAAGATTAGGAAATCCCACATTCTTCAAGACACTGCCCTCTAGTCTCTCAGCTTTCTGTGTCATCTATCTGCCGACTCCGCTGAGGAGAAAGAAATAAATCGATAAAGAAAAACAAAGCAAAAAACAAATTTGGGTTCTAAGTAGTCTTCTTGAGCGAAATGTAATCACGCATGGATTCTTCTTTATTGCATATTTGCATCAGGAACATAATTACTAGCTAGAGCCTAATTTGAGAATATTCATTATGAGGGAAAGATGTGATATCGAAGAACAGAACAGAATTCACTGAGGTTTTACTCTTGGGACATTTGTAGGATTAAGTCAGGACATGCTGTGAAAGTGATAAATAAGTTCTATATATTTTTATTCTCCAAGATCATGGATTTCAGCCACACTTTATACCCATGTACTTTGCAACAATGAAAAACAATTAAACACTGACCTTGACTATTTTGCCCTCAGATTCATTAGTCTTTAAAATATAAATTGAGCAATTTTAATCTAGATGAGTGAAAGACTGTGGAGACTTCTAGAATGTCACCTTGCATCCTTTGGAAGTGAAGAATTGACTTTATAAAGCATTTCTATTCCTTCTCATACCTTGACAATAGTGATACTCTGACTCTGTTTTAAAGAAGATAATGTCAGGCTTTATTTTGATTTGCACCTTTTTGTTTTTAGTACATTTACTTAATATTTCTTTTGAAATATTTCTCTTGAAAACTTTTATCATTAAGCTCAACCTTCATTTAAATCACCAGACCTATTTGAAGGCGACATGAACATTTACTTGCAAACTCCTCAGAAAATTACTAATTGAACCTTCAGATGATCCATTGTAGAACTCAAATTGGATTTCCCAGGCCCCTCAAAAGGGCTCATAACTATGTGTTTGTACATTTATCTGGGAAGATACTATCTGAAGATAATTGTTCTTCCCAAATGCTTTCTTTACCTCAAACAGCGATACTCCCAAAGTTTTAATGAAAATGTGGCCAATTTGGTGAAAACCAAGTGACTTGTTTGTTTTAGCATGCCAATGAGATTAAGAAAAAAAGTATTTAATTATTGTTATTGATTATAAAAATCAGAAATTAAACAAACAAACTTCTTTGTCCAAAGACATTTCTGCGAGTGAAATCGTCAGAAAAACTGACAGCTAGCTTCCCGTTTTAACCAAGTAATCATAAGAAATGTAATACCATGGGCAAACACTTGAGCGTTGTCACCTGCAGGAGTCCCCAACGCTATAGCCCCATCAGGGCCACAAATCAGGGGAAGGAGCCGGCAGAGGGGAGACAGCTGTGCCCTCAGCATCCTTCCTTCCTGGGTCAGAACACGGTCCCAGCTGCTTGCTGTCTAGTTTTTTGGGGAAGCAGAGAAATCTTCTGGGGACACGACACATCAGGTGTTAAGGATGTCATCATTCTTTTTGAAACAAATGTTAGTTCATGTGACACACTTCTCAGGACAGGAGGAGCCGCCTCAAGGGAAGGCAGATCTTCTCCAGGAGCTGACGGTCATCCAGGGACAGCAGAGTCAAGAGCAGCAGAGGGAGAGCCCGCTCCCACTCTCCCTCTCAGGGACACCTCAGTCCCCAACCCCTCCTGCGTCCACCCCAGCAGTTCCCATTGAATCCTCGGAGATGCCCAAGCATGCGTAGGACGGGCGCTCAAAGCAGCAGAGGGGCCGGCGAGCTGGAGAGCCCTGGAGCGTGTGCACTGGAGGCGGGGTCCCTGGTGTGGACATGGCTACCGCGGAGGTTTGTGTGGGGGGATTGGTGATTTCTGGATCCTTCTTCCAGGATTTTCAGCCCTGGGGAGCTCTCCTTTCTGTAGTGTGAAGGAACGCTGGGCAGGAGCGGCGCCGAGGTAAGCGGTGGGCAGCAGTCTCGGTGTGGAGATCTCCGCTGCAGATGGCGGGAGCACAGTGTTGGGGGCGGGGGCCGGGGCTGCAGGAGGGCTGCTCCAGGCGGGGGAGCCCAACTTTGCCCCTTGGAGGAACAGAGGAGTGCTGCCTGGCAGGCCGGTCTCTCTGCCTTGGCGGGGCCCCACCACAGCGGGGCCTCCTGCCCACCCAGTAGAGGTGCAGCGGGCGGCAGGGAGTCGCCTGCCCTCTGGACGAGCCCGTGAGTTCGTGCCACCCAGGACCCCGTCTAGGCCAGGTCGGGATATCTCCTGGTGAACACGGCCCTTCATAAGATGGCCTGAGGTCAGCACTCCTCTGTCTGACTCTGCTCAGGCTATTGGGCTCCTCATTGCGTTCTTTAAACAAATAAATATTCCTACTTCCTTGGGACCACTTTTATAGAAAAGCCTAATCCCATTAATAGTTTCTGATAGTTGACTGTATATTTGCAAGGCGAACTTTGAAGCCTGTGAGTTATTGTAAACTGTATTTAATGAAAGGAGCTTTAAACAATCTTTGGTGCAAATTATGTAGCTTCCTAATAATAATTCACATTCTGTTAACATAGACTGATGACTGATCAATTGATGAGTGACATAATGTGTAGGGAATTTTGGTATCAGTGGAAAGATTTTTCTTGGCAGTTGGTGATAGAATTGAACTCAGATAAGGAGGAGCTTTTTAGAAGTAGTATGTAGTGTGTGTTTTGTCTCTATATTCATTTACAATTGTAAGAATTTAGATTTGGAAAGCTCATAGAACAGGAATTTTCAAATTTTGATTTGACTGATAGGGTGAAAAGTCAAAAGGCCAAATACGGTAGGATTCATTTATATGATATTCTAGAAAAGATAAACCATAGGGAAAGAAAACAGGTCGTTAGTTGCCATTAGTTTTAATAATCATTAGTTTTAATATTTCTGATAAAAAGATAGATTATAATGATAGCATCCTAATTATGCTTTTGAATGATACGAGAATTTAACAACCTATTAAATTCTGCAGTAGGAACAAATGATATGTTGGTTATTAGTGTCTTTGAAGTGTAAGTATTGTTGGTAATGAATATAAATGAGATCTTTCGGATTGTGAACTACTGATTTTTTTACTAGATCCTGTTGGACATGGCATATTACAAGCTTCAAAAGGCTCTTTAAATTATTGTAGCAGGTTGAAGCTATTAAATTGTAAAGTAAGATCTTTATAGATGAAACAGGCAAAAATATAAAAATCCATTCATCATTTTATCTTTGTTAAAAAAATGAAGTAAATCTTACCATATACATGAATGACTTTTGGCTAGATAGACCTGAACTTGACAAGATGGACTCATTAGTGTCGGGGGAAGAGGGAGACTCTCCCTCTGCCCTTTTTTTTAAGGTTCTTATGGCTGGGCAAATAATTAACAAGACAGGTTAACAGGAGAAAATAATATCAAGTTTAATAACATGTATACATGGGAGAAAGCAGGGACACTGCATTTTTTAACACAGTAGCAGAAATTTTCGTCTTAAATACCATGTTCAGCCAATGACAAAGGAGGATGTTGGGGTGGGGAGAGTCAGTTATAGGAGATTACCACTAAAGCACAGTAAACAAGAGTAAGGTTATTATGTAGATTTAATGCCTCACCTTCTACATTGATAAGCCTCTAGAAATGAGGCCATCCCCCACTCTTTCTAAAACAGAGAGGGAGATACCGTTAGAAATGGAGATTTTCCTGATAAATGTAAATGATTGTCTGGCAACTCCTCGCAGGGCCATCTAGAGAATGTGGCCAGAGAGACAGAACTTCTGATAAGAGGGGCTTGTTGGTGCCTTTTTTATTGTAACCTCTATCTTACATTATCTTTATAGCCATCATGATAGATCTGTTCCAGGGAGGAGCCACCATGTCAAATTTTTTAGGCAGTTAGTGGAGGAGGTCAAATGTCCCTCAGAGAAAACAATCAAGGTAAAAAGATATATTTTAGGATGGCCAAATCTTGATCTCCCACAGTCCCGTCTTTGAAACTAAAAGTTTCACAGTCTTTTTGAAACTTAAAGAAGTTTTATAGTCTAGAAGCCAAGTTGGTAGATTGTTTTATCTCACCGAACAAATTTTTTAGTCTTGATAATAGATCAGTTTAATTAAGTTTATTTTAGAAGGTGGTGATATAGGTGGGCTCTCAAGGTTATGCCTATATTATGGAAGCAAGCAATCAAGTATTTAATAGAAGTATTTTTATGTAAACAAAAGAAAAACAAGGTTAATGGTTGGAGTAAATTGTAAACCAGTTTTTGAGGTCAGAGGACAGTCAGTTAAGATGATTTTTAGATGTCAGCCTCAAAGTATCTTTTGTAGTTTAAAATGTCTCTGATGGTGTCGTTAGGTCATCTCTTCAGTTTATATCAAGTTTATCAGCTTTAGTTTGTGAGGCTTTAGGAAAAAGGGCAGGTTTAGTTTTTAGTGATTTTAAATGAAAATGATGGAAAAAATCAAAAACGTTAGATTGGACATCTGTAACCAGATATTTTAGGAGACTAGAAGAAATCAAGATCTAGTCTAGTCAATAGATATAAAACAAAAACCTTAAAAGACAATTAACAAAACTAGGATCTAATATCTTTAAATGTATATTATAGGTTTTATTGAAATATAATTTTTTTAAATCTCCCTCATTTTTATCAAAGATAGTCAAAATAAAACTAACTACTTTGTAAAATAAGTCTAGTTCTAATAGAGTTGGCCGAATTATTTATATAAGTATAGTAAGCCTAGCAATTGATCACATAGGCTCTTTTAAATCTGCTTTGTTGGAACTTTTTATAAGGAATTTCAGATTTAACTTTAAAGGCCTTTCTAGGCCAGGAAAGCCAAGCCAAGGATTTTGTCATCAGACTTTGTTTGTAATTTCTATAGATTTGGGTGAATTTTTTTTTGAGGTTTTTCTAAAATATTTTGAGGTTTTTTGTACTTGTCAGATAAGTGACTTTTTTATTTATCTTGGTAAGTGTTGTTTGGAACAGAAAGTACTAGGCCAATATTTTTATGTGGCTTTATTTTATAAAGTCTAATCTTTATTTTTCAAAAGCTGTATGGTTATATCGTAAATATGATGTTTTAGTCACAGCCTTGGTAATATAACTAGTGTTTTTAATTGTGTCTTGTTATAAGGAGAACAGATTTTTATTGAACTTATGTAAATAACTATATTGCATGAAAACAACAATATTTACTCCCTAAGAGTTTTTAAATTTTGGAGGGATCAGGTAGAGAGAAAAAGAGAAATATTTTAATTTTGTTTATAAATGTATCATTTATCGAATTGTTATGTCATAGTTAGCTCTGGAGAAAAGAGAAAAAATTTTCTTTAAATCTGAAAAAAAAACATTAAAAATTTAGCAATACTTTAAATGAAAAATCATAAAAATTATAATCATCTTTATCAGTTTATTTAGTCTTGTGTAATCAATTCTTGATCTCAATCTTTTTGTTAGCAGCTTTATGAAGTGATCAGTCTCTCTAACAGATTTCTGTAATTTCTTACCCAGTTCAGTTTTATGATCAGAAACTTTATCAGAAACCTGTACTCCAGTGTAAATGTCAGTCTTTTTTATGAATTTTTTGGAAGTTGGAACATTTTGCAAAAGCGTTAGAGCAAAGAAATAAGTCTGTAAACAACAAGACCTCAAAATGGCAATTGACAGAGAAATTTGGTTAATTTTGTGACATATAACACTTTAAAATAATAATAACCAGAATTATGACTGATAACCAGGACAGATTAGAATTTTAGTAATGTTATCCAATTTTAAAACACCTATATCAATAACATTTACCCACAAAATACCACCTAAGCAGGCTTATAATCACTTGTCTGACAATGCTTTTCATGTAATTTAACATGCTGAATAAGCCTAATAAGTTTAGTATCTTTTTCTTTATAGGTAGAGAGCAAATTTTCTTGTTTTCTTCCTTATAGGAAGAGAGCAAATTTTTTTGAGACGTTTTAGGGCCCTTTGAAAATTTCCAAAGAAAAAAAGACTTTATTTAGGATATGAATTTTGGGGAGTTTGTCAAAAATATAAGAAGTCAAAGCAAACAGAGCATTAACAGTCCAAAAAGCCTGAATAGAGAGACCTCAGTCTTTTGAACACAGGAAATTAACAGTTTTTTTTTCTTTCTGTCTTTTAGGTAGACTTACCCAAAGGTAAAGAAAAATCTTTTGTATCCTCTTTATCAAGTTTAAGCAAATTATCTATTTAAGAGACAGAAGACCAAATTTTAATTTTGTACCAGCTTACTTCTGCTATTAAAACTCATTTACTTAATTAAATTTATTTTAATCTTAGCCAACTTGACCATGCAAAAACTCCTTTTTTAGAATTTCTCTTTCACACCTTTTATAACTTTCTTTTTACATTCAGAATTTGTCCCATGTCTTTTATTTTCTTCTTAGTACTTGAGGACAAATTTATTTTTCTTAATCGACCAAACAAAACATTTCCATTTTTTGTACGTTTATATATCTTATTTTTTTTGTAAACAGACATTTTTTTTTAATTTTTTAGTAGCTTCAATCACATATATTAATTGGATATTTTAACCTTTAGAAACCTTAATTTGTAAGTAAAAACTAAGTAAACCATTATAAACTTTTTTTTACATTAGTATCTTGTGGCTTGGAAAATTTATAAACTCTTTATAACTTCTAGAAATATGTTATTTTATAGTATAATCTTTTAATAAAACACATGTTTACCAATAGACCCAAAACACCTTTTAGTTTTCTTGTAATGAAAAGCCAAAAGTGGACAAATGTAAGTTTAACAATCAATGTCTAATATCTTATCTTATTTGGAAATAATGATACTCAGAGAATTTTTATCAGAAATTTTAGCAAAACTCTAAAGTTTTAAGTCACCAAAAAGTGTTTGGAAGCTGTAACCACCATAACACATAATTGTTTAAAGTTTATCCAACATTTATCCTTTATACAACTATTTAGTTACTTATTCCCAATAATTATTTAGATTGCCTAAAGGACTTTATAAGAATTCAGATAAAATTAGCCATCATTTAAATTATTATTTTTGATATATTTTTTTATTTTTTCCCCCAAAGCCCCAGTAGATAGTTGTATGTCATAGCTGCACATCCTTCTAGTTGCTGTATGTGGGATGCGGCCTCAGCATGGCTGGAGAAGCAGTGCGTCAGTGCACGCCCAGGATCGAACCTGGGCCACCAGCAGCGGAGCGCATGCACCTAATCGCTAAGCCATGGGGCCGGTCCTAAATTATTATTTTTGTTAACCTGTTCTGTAGTAGAAATAACATCAGTTTTTTTCTACAAAATTTTATGTAAATTTTATCATCTCATATTTTTAAACATAGTTATCATTAAGACTTTTATCAATAGGTCTTGGTCTTCTAATTTTGGACAAGGGAAACATTCCCAGTCAGACATTTTAAAACATCCTCAGACAAAGTTGATGTAACCTCTTTATATAAAATTAGCTCAAATATTTTAACCTTTATAATCTTATCAACAATTATACTTTTACATGTTCTCAATTTAATTATAACCTGAGTCAAGATCTTAAGGCTAGTCAAATTTTTCCCTTCGTTTTTTTGGCCTTTTCTTAGGTACCAAATAAATAATTATGTGAGAGCCCTCAAAACATTTTTTTTTTCTCCAATTTAGAGGTTATTCCAATTTAAAGGATCCATCGTCTGGCCATTGACGAGTAGGATCTTTATTTGTATATTTATTCCAATAGCGACTCAATCCAATAAGCCTTTTTAAGGAAAGAACCAGAGGTAACTTTCCACTCTTAGAATAAATCTTTATCATGGACACAAGAGGCGTCCCTGGTGCGGGCGCAGATGATGTAGCCCCATGATCCACAGAATTCACTCACAAAGATATTCAGAGAAAGTAAAGACCTTTGTTGCACAGGCGGTAAGGATGGTGTAGTGAAAATGGTGTCTCCGGTCTCCCACAATAGTGTGGGACGCCTCCAGTCACAGACCCGCTAATCTGTGACACTGGGCAGGCGATACTGGAATGGGATTTTTCCAGCACTAACAAGCAACGAAGGTTAAGACGACAAAGGCCCTCATGGACTGGGCCCTTTATGACAAACTCCCCTGAGAGCTTGGCACAGCCGGACAAAGAGACAGTTCGGAACCCCAGTCTATTCGACTGGCTACCAAGGTGCACCCCAATAAATGCACCTTCCATATGGTGGAGACCAAGGAGAATATCCTCACTGGTCACAAAGCCAAGTTGTCTCAGGACACAGAACAAGACAGAAGGAAAAACCTCATCGCGTTTTTTTTTTCTTATGTGCACAATGACAGCTTTAGCCACACCTTATGTCTCTTGGAGCCAGAATAATACCTAGCGGGGGAGGTGCCGCAGGGTTGGGGACTGTGTGCTTTACAGAGTACCTCGTCGTTGCATGGACATTTTCTTGCAGTTGGCGGGGGACATGTGTCATCTACCCCATTCCATGACCCAAATTATCCTGTCACGGGAGTCTTCTGAAAGTGGCGAGCGCCCTAATGGCTCTTAACTACTCGACCCGTGCCCACCACATTTGCAGCCTTTTTGGCTTCCAAGATGCCCTTGGCAATGGTCTTCACGTCATGTGCATAATAACCCACAGCAAAGTTTGTAGATTCCGGTCTGGCGAGACCCACAAACTCACCAGTCTGTGGGGCCGGCCAGGACAGCAGGTTTTTTAGCGCCTCTGCCTGTGTCCTACCCTATGGTATTTCTTTCCTATGACAAAAGACACAGACAAAAGAGAAAAACAGAGACTATCTCTGGGAGGAAAAGGGATCAAGATGAAAACCAAGAGTACTCTACCAAATTTAAACCAAGAATCACTATAAGCACAAGAAACTAGTTTCCCAAATATTTTCTTCTGCCAATCTAAATTTAGAAAGAGAAAAAATTCTCACCACTTCCTTCTGCTGGACTCTGCAGATAGAGATTCTGGGAGGCTGATGTGGTAAGAAGTCTCACCTTTTGCCAGCTTTCAGCAGGCGTTCCCGTATATCATCATCTGCAGTAGTCCAGGGAGAAGTCCCCTTAGTCACAGCCTCTAGCTGCCTGCTGACAGGGCTGTGCCACTCAAACACAGCTCCCAAGGAAAGTGGAGGCTGAGGGTGAATCAAACTTCCTACCCATGTGAACCTCTGTGATCCCGGCCTCCCACAAGGGGTCAATGATGATGAGCAAGGGACAGAGGGACTGACCCACACGACTTCCCCATGGATTCTGAACATGCTTGTGATTCATGGGACCACTAAGTATCTGTCCTCATTTCCACTCTTTTCTCCCCAAAAGGACATGTCGGTGTTTACTGTGACATCCACAGACACATCAAGGGCATCTGGGAAGAATCATGTGTACATCTGGAGAGAAAGGAACTGTGAAAACCAGTAATATCTACCTCCATGTGTGCAGATACTGACATCCACATACAGCTGTCACATTGCTCCAGCAGCCCTGGAATACTCCACAATCACACTGACAGGTTTTGGCACATGGCAGCCAAACAACCGGTGGTGTCCCCGAATGCCACCACTGCTGGGGCCTACCTTGAGATTGGGGGTGGCAGGGTGTCATGCCCCATCTCACAAAAGTCTGGCTGGTGTCCAGGAGGGTCTCACAGCCTTTGAGTATCAGGCACTCCATGGTTATGTTTTCCTGGATGCTCTCTGTCTCGTTTACTTCATTGTTCATTATCCTGTGGGGACAGAAAATAAGCCAGAGACAGGCTGCCCCCACCTCTCAGGGAGAAGGGAATGCCAGGCCTCTGGCCAGATGTAGGAAGAAGGCCTGGCACCCAGGATGCTCAGGTGGAGCCTGTGGTCATGAAGGGGGAGAGAGCATGCATATTGAATACTTGCTGTGCTGGGCACTCTATAGGCATGATCACACATCATCCTTCTGACAGCCCAAGGAGACAGATGGCCTTATTTCAGAGAGATGGAAATGGAGATTAATAGCTAGAAAGCAGGTCTGATCTAAAAGTCTTAACCATGTCTTGAGGGCACATGCCTGGGGAGCCCACTCGGGGGCCATGGCAGTGAGGGCCCCAGCTGGGAGGAAGCCACACCTGGGGACACCAGGGGCCCATGGCCGGGAGGGCCCAGGCCCTAACAGGCCCCAGCTCTGGGTTGCATGGAGAAAGGGGTTAGAGCCAGCCCCTGACCCAGTGGACCACAGGCTGTCCAGCTCCACAGAGCAGGTAGTGTGGGAATATAAGGGGGAGCTCTGGGTCCTAAGCCTACCTCCAGGCCCTTCCTCCTGTCGGCTTAGAGCCTCAAGCTCTGGGCTCTTGCCCCAGACAAGACCCTGGAAGAGGCTCCACGTTAGAGTCTGAAATCAGAAGTACTGTGGGTGTCCGTCCTCAGCACTGCTCGTGGGAGTGCTCGGAGCTGACAGAACCATTCTCCATCTGCTTTGTCTCTCTCTCTCTCCCTCTCTATGTTGCTGCTCCCTCTCTGACTTGCTTCATCACTGTCTCTCTCCTTCCCCATCTTTGCCTCTATTCCTCTCCCCCTACCTCTCCCTGCTGCAGATTCCCAGGCACATTCTTACACTGCACGAGCTCCTGGCCCACTTTTCACGAGCACATCAAGCCAACAGCCTAGACGACACCAGGGTTAAAATGGAGGAGCTGTCTGGGTGAGCCTGGCTTCTGGGTGCCCCCGCCAGTGGACAAGCCAAGGCTGAGGATGCTTCCCAGCGGGAGTTTGCTGTCCCCCAGATGGTAAAAGCTCATGTTCAGGATAAGATCCCAAGTGGTGAGAGTTGGGGGTCCCCCAGCTTGCCCCACCTGCAAACTGAGGAGGTCACAGCTGAAGCCCAGTGGGCACTTGGTGGGATGGTGTGGGTGCTGTGCTGTCCTGGGCACAGATGGGGTTCGAGGAAGGGCCCTGGGCACTCACGTGAGCCCACCTGCCAAGATGGGGAACCGCCCAGGGACTCACAGGCACTCTGCCAACTTCCTCTGTTCTCCAGTGTCAATGTGTCACAATCTGTGGTTTAGGAGCCCCAGAGGCGGTCCTGGGTGATGGGCCTCCATGTGCCCAAGGCTGCAGTCAACAACAGGCAGTGTCATGGGTGGAGAAACCCATGACTAGTCCAGTGTCAGAGGCCCCAGCCCTCTGGTCAAGGCCCCTCCCCTGCCCCTCTTTCAGTCACCAAAGTACGGGGCAACCTTCCTCTGCCGGGGCAGAAGCAGAGGGGCCGGGAAGGAGGCACCAACAACAACCCAGGCAGCAGTTGACGGTGGCCTGTACCAGGTGGTGGCAGTGGAGACGAGGAGGAGGTTCAGATTCTGGGTGTGTTTTGAAGATGGAACCAACAGGAGTTTCTGATGCATTAGATGTGAGGAGAGAGAAGACGAGAGTCAAGGGTGAGTCCAGCGTTTTTGGCTGAGCAAGCAGAAGGTTGGAGTTGCTGCTAACCGAGATGGAGAAAGGTGCAGGAAGGGCAGGTGTGGAGGGGCAGTCTTTCTTGCTTCACTGGAGCTTTACTGGGGGCATGTTGAACTTGAGATGGACAACAGTGGTGGAGAGGACAAGAAGGGAGGAGGGCGTTTGAGTCTGGGGTTTCAGGGAGGGAGCCATTCAGGAACCATCAGCTCAGGGATGGTATTTAAAGTCACAAGACTGGTGAGATCACCAAGGGAGTGAGTTTAGGCAGGAACGAGATGCACACCAAGAGCTGAGCCTTGGGGTCTCCACTTTATGAAGGCCAAGAGATGATCAGCAGCCTCGTAGTCAGTGTTGGGCTGCCACAAACTGCAAAGGAGTGTCGGTGTGCAGTATGTGAGGTCCAGTACCCAGCCCTGCCAACCACTCAGTGCCCTAAATGGTTTCCCGAATCCAGCAAAAGGCAGCCAGTAGGGCCGCGGATCCCAACTGGGTAGAGGGAGGACAAGGCTGGACCAGGCAGGGCACAGGCCCCGGAGTGGAGGTTCATTCAGGGAGCAAATGCAATCAGAGCGTGATTGCAGACTAACAAAAACCATTGTGTTGGGGAGACCCCAGTCTTCTCGTGCTTCAAGGAGCCAAATCCTGCACACTTCCCCAAGGAGAAGACTTGGGGCTCCAGCGAGGCTCCTTGTTACTGCGGGATGCCCTGTTCCCTTGCGGGCAGGAGTGAGGAAGGCACACGAGTGCCAAGCCCTTTGTCCCAAGACCCTGATCCTCTTTCCTGAAGCCTACTCCTCCGTTGTCCCACCTGATCACCTTCACCTGGCGTGAACCCAGCCCTAGTAGCACAGAAGAGGATTTTCCTGTCACCCTGACAGCAGCCCTTTCATCCTTCTCTCTCCTTCCCTTTGGGGACTGAGGAAGGCTCCCAGCCCTGCAAGAAGCCATCAGATAACCTATCCTCCTTGGCTGTGCTCAGAAACACCCCTCCCCTGGGGCTGACTCTCTCCTACCTCTGGCCTTTGTCCCGCTTTTTCTCCTGAACCTCATCTCTTGGGCTCACTGTAACCCAGGTCGTCACTTTCAGTCCCCCCGGGAGCCTGTGGCCCTGGGAACTCCTCCCCAGCTGCATGGACAGTGTGGCTCTCAGTACAATCCCCAGCCGGGGCTGGCAGTAGTCCTGAGCAGCTGCAGCTGGCACTTGTCTAAGAGTGAAACTAGTGTTGCTAGTCTGGAATCGCCACCTTGTTTTTAGCAAATACAGCCCTCCTCAGAAAAATCCCCACCCTCTTCAAAAGAAATGGTTCTGATTACCTTTGCTAACCTCCAAAAACGAGTCCATATCCAGGGAACTAACGTATCCTTGAAATTCTAGAACAGGGCTAGGGCCTGAGCTGCTGAGAAGAGCACTGCTTGGAGGGAGGGACTGAGGCTCCTAAGGAAGAGACCCCATCTCCATGCCCCAGTCTGATAACCAGAAAACAACTGATAAAAATAGTTTTATAATAACACCTTTGCAACCAGTGATAATAGCAACAGTCATCATGGACCTTTACTCAAGCACCTTCCATGTGATGAGCTTGAGGTCAGCACGTGAAATGCGTTCTCTTCCATCCTCACTCCGACCTTCTACAGGTGAACAAACTGAGGGTCAGAAGGGTCCAGTAATTTGCTTATCATGCTGAGTTCGTTAATCACGGATCCAGACCCACCAGTGTCATCTCTTATTGCTGGGAGGGTTAAATGGGACAGTGTCTACGAGAGAACTTCAAAAGCCATGCATATTAAACAGCCCTCTTGGTGATCTGGTCGTGGTTGTAGAATTTGAGGCATCAGCAGACAAATAAGAGGATTTGTGCTTTCCTTGGAGTAGGTGGGGTATTTTTTCCAGACACTCTTCCCTCCAAAATCACTAACTTCCTAAGACTCCTGAAAACCCACCAAGGCTCTTAGCAAAGTTGGCAACTCACACTTCTATTTTTCCACCAATGTTATTTTTCAAAAGCAGTTAAATGGCTCAACCTCCTGGAGAGGAGAGCTGTTGCAGCAGTCAGAACAGGACAAATAGGAGAGTTGTCCTTATTCTCAGATTAAGGGGCAAGGTGTGTCCTGCTCCCTCCCAGGTGTGCTGGAACCTACTGAAGTCAGTCTTTCCATGAGCAAGTAGGATTGCCAGGTGCTCCAAAGCTAAGCAACTCCAGGGCCCAAACATTAAGGAAGAACTGTATAAAGTGCATTGGGTGAAGGGAGGAGATAACAAGTACAAAGGCCCTGAGGCAGGATGAGTGGGTGGACTTCTATGGATGGAGATAAGGCCAACAGTGGTGTGGGGGGCAGAGTAATGAAGAAAGGTTGTTTCCTGTACACCCGTCCTCCTCCCAGTTTTGCCATCTCTGTTCGACGTGGTTCAGACTTTTAGATCAGACCTGCTTTCTAGCTATTTATTTCCATTTCCGTCTCTCTGAAATAAGGCCATCTGTCTCCTTGGGCTGTCAGAAGGATGATGTCAGATCATGCCCATAGAATGCCCAGCACAGCAGGTATTCAATATGCATGCTCTCTCCCCCTTCATGACCACAGGCTCCACCTGAGCATCCTGGGTGCCAGGCCTTCTTCCTACGTCTGGCCAGAGGCCCGGCATTCCCTTCTCCCTGAGAGGTGGGGGCAGCCTGTCTCTGGCTTATTTTCTGTCCCCACAGGATAAGGAACAATGAAGTAAACGAGACAGAGAGCATCCAGAAAAACATAGCCATGGAGTGCATGATCCTCAAAGGCTGTGAGACCCTTCTGGACACCAGCCAGAACATTGTGAGATGGGGCATGGCACCCAGGCTCCCCCCAATCTCAAGGTAGGCCCCAGCAGTGGTGGCATTCGGGGACACCACCAGTTGGTTTGGCTGCCATGTGCCAAAACCTGTCAGTGTGATTGTGGAGTATTCCAGGGCTGCTGGAGCAATGTGACAGCTGTATGTGGATGTCAGTATCTGCACACATGTATGCAGATATTACTGGTTTTCACAGTTCCTTTCTCTCCAGATGTACACATGATTCTTCCCAGATGCCCTTGATGTGTCTGTGGATGTCATAGTAAATACTGACATGTACTTTTGGGGAGAGAGGAGTGGACAGGAGGACAGATACTAATTGGCCCCGTGAATCACAAGTATCTTCAGAATCCATGGGGAAGTCGTGTGGGTCAGTCCCTCTGTCCCTTGCTCATCATCCCTGGCCACTTGTGGGAGGCCGGGATCACAGAGGTTCTCATGGGTAGGAAGTTTGATTCACCCTCAGCCTCCACTTGCCTTGGGAGCTGTGTTTGAGAGGCACAGCCCTGTGAGCAGGCAGCTAGAGTCTGTGACTAAGGGCACTGACTTCCAACTCGGAGACGTTAGAGCTGCCAGGGGTCTGAGGGTCACCTCTTCAGATTCCACTTGCTGTGGGAACCTCAGCTTCTGCTTACATGCCCCCGAGGTGGCCTCCACCTCAGACGGGCCTCCTGAGTTCCTTCTATCCAGCCCTGGGCCTCTCTGAGCAGATGAAAAGCTCACCAGAACCTCCTGCAGCCTGTGCAGCTGCCTTTGGCCCCTGCTGCCCTTGGCAAGGGTATTGTTGACTTGGAGTTCTGTCCTGAGGCCCTTTTTGTGGTCCCTTGTCCCCTTTCTCTAGGCTGACCCTGTGACCTGTGGAGACCAGAGCCAGCCTCCTTGTGTCCTGGCTCCCCCTGAGCTGCATTGGGCCCAAGCTGGAGGTGGGTCAAAGAATGACATCTCCTTGGGTGGGCAGTGTCACCACGGTCCAGGAGTCTGCTCCACTGTCTGAGCCTAAGCATTTCCTCCCCCACTTAGGGGCTAGACTGGACGTGGAGACCAGATAAGGGCCCAGCAAGGTTCCCGGCAGTGATGGACGTAGGCAGGAGGCAGAGTGGTGGCCCAGAGCATGCCTGGGAAGATGGAACATCAGGGAGTTCTTCCCGAGGAGGCATCACTGGAGTCGAGTCTTGAAGGGTAAGTAGGAGTGCACAGGGTGGATGGGGTGAAGGAAGGGCCTTCCAGGACAAGGAACAGCACTCAGGAGCCACAAGTAACTTGCCCTGGAACTAGATTGGGAGCAGAGAGGTGAGACGATGATAAGGAAGGAGAAGTGCTGGAGCAGCCTGCTGGCAGGCCTTGAAGGCCTGAGTCCCGAGGACAGTGAGGAGCTGCTGAAGTAAGTGGGGAGAGGAGGCCTGAAGCACTTCTTAGCGCAGCAGGGACTGCAAATGGGTTCATCCCAGTCCCCTGCTCTGCCCGGGAGTGGCTTCGGAGTGCACCTTGTTGAGGACTGGGGGCTCTCTTTGCTCTGCAGCCAAGCAAGTCATGACTGATGAGTGATGTCTGCTGCAGCTGTGTCCGGCAGCAGGAGCCCTGTGTCTCTTGCTCTTCCCTCTGGGCCAGAGCCAGCTCCACACTTGTCCAGACTCCTGCATCCTCCTGACCCAGCCCTAAAGAGGTACAGCCTTTTAGATACAGGCTACAACCTTCCTTAGAGAGGGAGTACAAACAATACCCTAGTTGGCCTAAATTCAGCCACCAATTAAGAAAGCCTTCAGGTTCGACAATATACTTATCTTGATTTCAATCACAGAAACTAACTCCTAATTTAATACTGCATTAATCTATTAATTCATAGAATTAGTACTGTTACTATGAGGATTAAGATTTGTTTCTCCTTGCATAATCTTATATCAGAACACATAATCACCAAAAGTTAACAATAAAATAAATTCAACCCAATAATTATTTATTATATTAATTGTTAACCCAACACAGGTAGGCATTCAAGGAAAGCTTTACGAAGTAAAAGAAAATCAGCAAACACAGCCCACATCAGTTTACCTAAAGCATCCTTTCTGGCATTTCTGGTGTTACAGACACTGCTTGCTCAGTGACACGGTGTAAAAGCAGTGGTGACCAGACTTTGCAAAGGCAACATCATCATTTGTTGTCTAAATGAGAACTTGTATGAGCGGCCACTCGAGGGTTTTACTCTGTCTTACATTTAAACAGTGAAATTGACCTTTGTCTGAAGAGGCGGGAATGACAAAATAAGACAAGAAGACTCTATGGAGCTTCAAGTAATTAAAAGAAAAACAAAGATAAGCCAAATCAAGGGATAACAAAACTTAAATGGACTAACAATTTTGGTTGTGGTGACCTCAGAGAAGAAAATAACCACCGAGTGATTAAAATCTAGACCAGCTAGTCAAAATATTTTATCACTTATTGATCTAAAATATTGATCAACAGAACAAGTTACCCTCAGGATAACAGCACAATCCTATTCTAGAGTCCATATCCACAATAGGGTGTATAACCGATGTTAGATCAGGAAATCCCAATGGTGTAGCCACCGTTAATGGCTCATTTGTTCAACGATTCAAGCCCTACATGATCTGAGTTAGGACCAGAGAAACCCCGTCGTTTTCTATCTATTCCGTATTTCTCCCAGTATGAAAGGGCAAGAGAAACAAGACATACTTTACAAAAGCACATTCAAACTAATGGATGATACAATCTTAATCTAATATATATATGTATATAGCCCTGCCTATGAACGGGGTTTGTTAGGGTGGCTGATTAATTGCATAAACATAAACCTTTATGGCCAGAGGTTCAATTTTTCTCCCTAACAGCATGTTCATAATCAATCTTCTTTTATTAATTGTCCCCAATCTACTTTCCATAGCATTGTTTACACTGATTGAATGAAAAGTATTAGGTTATATATGACTCCGTAAAGGACCATACACCACTGGCGCCATGATATGTGGAGACACCAGTATTTACGTCGGTGTCACAAGGCCATCAGCTGGAGTTAACATTGGAAAACGTACCTGGAAAGACACCCTACAAAGGACCCACTAGCACACAACTGGATAAGTCACGTGGACTTTTGTCAATGACCTAGTATTTAAAATGTTAGGAAAAGGATGCAGGATTCCAAAATGTTCATGGAAATGCTGAAGGGACAATTCAGAAACAAGGAATAATCGACAAGGTAAACCAACTCCAATAGATTTATAATTGCTTACATGTACACAGTAAGAGTTTTTGCTGAATAATTAAGTATTCGTGTATTTGTCTTGATGAAAACATGAAACTTTATGATGAATAAAAATGGACCATTTTCCTGTATTAGTACATTACTACTCAACATTTAGTCAATTTCTATAGTTAATGGAGTTATAAACAGAATTAAAAAGGCATGCATCCATCAGAAAATAGCTGCGAATTAATCTGGAAATTGTAGGGCCAAAAATAATGTTTTCAATATTCTGTGTTAGAAAATGTATATACATAACAAGGATGAGAGAAAACTCTGATTCAAGGAGCTTAAAATGTGATTTAATCTTAAAACAGTAAAAAGGGCGTTAGTCATGGGAGACTGGGGATAGGCAGTAAAATTTCACAGAATCCTGAGACTGGAAATGGACCATTCCTTATTTGCATTTTTATATTGTCGTCGCCAAGGGAATTTTGCCACCAAGAACAGAGAGATGGTGGGGAAAGAGGACATAGAGGGATATTGCAGACATGGGAAGGGTTCCATTTTCAGGACACCTTAGAGCAGCCGGGTGTCCATATTCTAGATCATGTAACCACAAAGAATTTCCCCTGGCAGATGCCTTCTGTAGCTCTTCTCTTCCAATTTCCACTCATTGTTCTTGGTGAGAACATCCTAAATGAGAACAGGCTGGTCGAAAGACAGAGCTGCCTGGAGGAAAGCCCATCTTATAAATTGACCCTGTGCGGGAGCTGGCTGGGCAGAGGACAGGAGTTGCACGATGGATACCAGCCCCTCTTCCATCCAGGGACTTTCCTCTATTTCCCAAAGCACTGGCTGTAACACTGAGGTTCGTGGAAGGCTAATGGGATGATGTGTGAGACTCAGGCGTCGATATAGCACTTGATGCAACGTTTTCATGTGTATCAATATGTGCATAACTACGGAGAAGGGTCCTAACGTCTTTATGATCCTTAAGGGAAATTTGACTCACACCAAATTAGGAATCATTGGCAATAATGTGTCATGTGGAAGAAGGATCATCGATCTAGATGAACTTATTCACACACTCAGTGTCCTAGTCAGTATGTGGTGGTGTACAAAAAATACCATAGACTGGGTTCTTTATTTATATTTTTGCTGAGGAAGAGTCACCATGAGCTAACATTTGTGCCAGTCTTCTTCTATTTTGTATGTTGGTCACCCGCACAGCATGGCTGCTGATGAGTGGTGTATGTCTGTGTCCAGGAACCGAACCCAGGCTACCGGAGAGGAGCTCACTGAACTTAACCACTGGGTGGTGGGGCAGGCCCCTAGAATGGGCACTTTTGGGTTTGTGTGTGTGTGTGTGTGTGTGTGTGTGTGTGAGGAAGATCAGCCCTGAGCTAAGAGCTGATGCCAATCCTCCTCGTTTTTGCTGAGGAATATTGGCCCTGGGTTAACATCTGTGCCCATCTTCCTCTACTTTTTATATGGGACGCTGCCACAGTATGGCTTGACAAGCAGTGCGTTAGTGTGCACCCGGGATCCGACCCTGCAAACCCTTAGGCCGCCGAAGTGGAGCACACACACTTAGCCACTGCGCCACTGGGCTGTCCTTAGACTGGGCACTTTTAACAACAGAAATGTATTCCTTACAGTTCTCAAGACTGGGATGTTCAAGATCTAGGTTCCAGCTGATTTGTTTTTGGTGAGACCTGTCTTCCTGTTTTGCAGAAAGACAGCTTGTTGCTCTACCCTCATCTGGCAGAGAGAGTTCTGGCCCTCCATCTCCTTATAAGGGCACTAATCCCATCATGGTGGTTTCGCACACATGGCCTCACCTAATCTAATTAACTCCCAAAGGCCCCACTTTCAAATACCATCAAGTCAGGGATTAGGATTTTAACGTATGAAATTGGGTTACATAGACATTCAGTCCATAGCATTCATGAAACCAACAATTAACAAATATTTATAGTAGTCATCCAGCCCCAACTGAAGAATGTTTGGGAGATCACGTGTCAAATGATACAACTTCCTTCCCTTCACAGAGTCTTCTAGTGGAGGCAATAAAATTTAACAGGGAAACAAAGCTTGTGATATTAAAAACTAACATAGATCAATTATGACAGATTATACTTACTATTGTCTTCTGCTAACACAAGTCTGATTACCACAGTCCAGATTATGCAAATTACCCCGGGTGAGGGTATGTCTGGCAATCTCACCTAAAAAGGTTTTTCCCTTTTTGAAATTTTATTTCATCTAGTCTTGTTTCTTCCACATCCCTTTGGTGTTTTCAAACATACTGTATTTATTAAATCAATGTTTAATTGTTGCTCTGCCTTTACCACATGTGACTGGAAGCAGAAGTTACTGGACTTTGCTGGAACCAAATTTCATTTCATTTTTCCTCCTCTTTCTACTCAGACTCTCTTCTCTCACTGTTGAAATAGCAAATGCCTTAGGGGAGAAGCTGCATGGAGCTGGTGCTCACAATCTTGTGCTTCCCTCATCTCAGAGATTATAGAGCCCCAAGTCCTGCCTGCACGGGATGTTCTCTGACCCTTCAAGCAGCTGTTCTGTGTGCTTTATCCAGCTTTTATAGCTGCCCAAGGAAAGCTACTCAATAAAAGTGGAACCTGCAGTAATTTTATCCTGAAATGTTTTAAACCAATGAATATTTGTCATTTTTCAATGAGTATAATTTTATAAGAAATATTTAAATAGGAATTTTAACAGCAATAATGGCTATTCTTTGGCCAGAATTCCATGTCACTCATTGTCTGGAATTATATCTAAGCTTTGATGAACTCTCCTCAGTGCCTTTTAAAATATCACTGTCCCTTACATTTCAATATCTTGTGATGGGTTTGTATCAGTCACCTCCTTTGTACCATTTCAGACCCTCTTGGCTCCTCATACCCTTGAGTCATATGTCATTTAGGAACCAGCTTTGCAGGTATCATATTTGCTTTATGCAAGTGCCTCCTCTCTGCTCCCCACATGTTCTCCCTGTTCCCTCTGCCTCTCCCTCTCGCCCCGGGGTGTCCATGTTGATGCTGAGGTGTGAAAAAACCCCTGATCAAGCCCACACGTGCACGGCCACGTTCCTTGTTGTGTGGATGTGTGTGTGTTCAGCAATTCTGTATGGTCACAGGGTGCATGGCTATTATAGCATCTATGTGAAGGTGTGTTTTGTTGATGTCTGTGTGTGTCTAGAGAGTTCAAGTCACTGTGGGCTCTGAGACAGTGAGTGGTCTGTATGTGTGTGAGTTTGTGTGTATGTTCTGATTATCGGTGTGCATTATCAGGTGCAGTTTACAGTGTGAATGCTGCTGGTCTTTTGCAAATAGTGTGTATGTGTGTGTGTGTGTGTGTGTGTGTGTGTGTGTGTGTGTTGTTAGCATTTCCAAGTGTTCAGAGGATGTTTGTCATTGTGGGAATGTGTGGAATAAGTATGTTGTTAGAGATCAGCGTGGGTACCAACATTGTTTGATTGTTTATGTCAACACTCTACACCCCTGAAGAAACACTGGGTCCAGACAGACACAGGCCCCATCATGCACAAAGAGATCATACACAGCTGTTTCCTCCTCATCACAGAAATACAAATGGGTAGCCAAGGACCACTAGATATTTGAGGAACTCCTCTAGCTTGAAAGATGGATCAAGAAACACATACACTGAAGTGAGGGACTAAAGGAGCAGCAAGGGAATCCAGAGATCATAGTGAAACTTCAAATACATCTCTAGTAATATCTTCAAAACAATTAGAGGTGGGCCAGACCCATGGCCTAGTGGTTAAATTCAGAGAACTCCACTTCAGCGGCCCAGGTTCAGTTCTTGGGCATGTACCTACACCACTCATCAGTTGGCCAGGCTGTGGTGGCAACCCACATACAAAATAGCGGAAGGTTGGCACAGAGGTTAGCTCAGGGTGAATCTTCCTTTGAAAAAGAAGAAGAATGGCAACAGATATTAGCTCAAGGTGAATCCTCTTCAGCAAACAAAAAGAAAATGAAGATAAAACATCCATTAAGTATATATATATATATATGTATTGATGTTACCGCACAATATTGAGGTTCTCTTGCCCAATCTACATTAAAAAAGGTAATTATTCTGGCATTAGCTTTTGGGGAAAGAATTGTAGCCTTATTTTGTGAGACTGATCGGCAAGGAGACAGGGGGCACGTGTCTGTCTCAGATCTGCCTCCCTGATCCAGGGCTTGGATTACAATTTATGGGATGAATGACAGGGTGGTCTGATGTGTGGAGGTAGATGATTGGAAGTAAGGAGAAGTGAGGTAATTGATGATCTGTGCAAGCAAAGTCAAGCTTCATGGCTCTTCATCAGATGTGTGTACACAAGTTGGCAGTGTTACCATGATGTGAGGATGGAGCTTTTAGCTCGATGTCAAAAAGGTCACTTATCAAGCATTTGTGAAAGCCCAGTTGATGGGTTGGTGGTCTCAACTGGCCTGAACTGGACGAGGGGTGTCATTTCCTGAAAGATAATGCGGAACTACTCTGTTGATAACATGGGGTCAGCTGAACTGGTCCTGGAGGGCCCATGGTTGTGTTGGTATATGCATACATATGCATATGCATGAGATTATCAGGATATGTGTTAAATGTAGAATATACACAAAGCCAGAATCTAGTTAAAATGATCAGAACAGATTTTAGTCAGTAATATACCACTGCAGTAGGGAAGAGGGAACAGGGCTGAACTCAATTTGATTTGTACAGATGTGATTGGGCATTTGAAAGGGAGAATGAGGGAGCAGGCAGAGGGGTGAGCAGGGGCTCAGTAGAGTCAGGGAGGGAAAAGTTACAGAATGTTGGTCAGTGCAGTGTGATCTGGCCAGTTGTGTCTGCTAGTTGGAAATGATCAAAGTTTAACTTCTCTCCTCTCACCGAGTCTGGGAGGCAGACACCCTGTCCTCCTCTCAAGGAATGGCTCTCAGGACTTTGAGAAATGCAGTTATAGGAGACACATACACAACTCAAAAAGACAGAGGAAAGAGTCACAGTTGTAAGCACTTTTGGGTAAATGCTCTAAGAAAGGGATGTCAGGGGCCAATGATCGAGTGTTGGCCAGAACAAACAGTCAATTCTTTTGGATGTCTTGAGCTTTCTCAGGCAGGCACTATAAGGGGGCAGGGGTCATCGTAGGGATGTGTATTTGAGCTGTTAGAAACTATGTCAGTGTTTAAGTCTTTAATGTGTGTGTGTGCGGTGAAACCATTTGTGCTGAGACGCTGTAGTTAGTATAGGCCAAGATCAAGGCCTAGTGAAGAAGAGGGCTCAAAGGAGCCTGGCTTGAGTTTGGTCAAGTAATGGAAACTATATATATGAATAATATATGTATTTTTTGAATAACATAAATCATTATATGAATAATATAATACATTGAGTTAAATAATATAAATATATATTTAATGAATATACATTTAATGTGTATAAATATGTGTATATATATTTGAATTAAAAAATATAAATATATATATGATTTAAAGGACTATTCAGACATAATAACAGAAATTTCCATAATTGATAAAATTATTCTACTCCAGCTTCAGGCAGCTGAATACATCTCAAGCAGAATTAAAAAAATAAATCTAGAGTCAGGTCCATCCAGGGAAACCGAAGAACACCAAATACAAAAGAAGATATTCAAAGCCCCGCAGAGGGACAGAACACTTATGGAGACTTACATTTAGACCCATGATACGTTTCTTAACAATGGAAGGCAAGAGAGAGTTGGATTAATTCTTCAGGGTACAGAGAGAAGATAACCTTCAGTGTATACCCAATCAAACCATATCTCAAGAACTGGGGTGAATTAAAGATATTTTTATGCAAATATTTACTGAGAGTATTACCACCAACAAATGCTCATTAAGGAACATCGAAGGAATGTACTTTAAGGGGGCCAGCCACCTGGTGTAGTGGTTTAAGTTCACCACGCACCACTTTGGTTGCCTGGGTTCATGGGTTTGGATCTCAGGTGTGGACCTACACCACTCATCAGCCATGCCTTGATGGTGATACACATGCAAAATAGAGGAAGATAGGAAAAGATGTTAGCCCAGGGCTAATCTTCCTCAAGGAAAATTTTTAAAAAGTGAAAAAGAATGTACTTTAAGAAGAAATTGGTAGAAGAAGAAATGCTAAGATGTAAAAATGGATCGTGAGGCTAAAAAGGGTAAACATCTGGCTAAATCATTGAAAGCATGACTTTACCAAACAATACTAATATTGACAGGGCATAACTGATGGAGTTAAAAACTAATGACAAGGGAAATTCTGTTTTAGAGTAGACTAGGACAGGAAAACACTCTTGCTGCAAAACTGGACAAAGCCAGATAAATTATAAAAATATTTTTAGAGCATCAGAGAACCTCAGAACCAACCAACTAAAATTCCAGAAAGAAGAAAACTCTTTTATGTGAGCAGGGATTTTTATCTTTCTTTCCCCTGCAGGTATTTTCTGATTCTGGGTGTTTGGCGAGGATCTGGCTTGCTCAGTCAGAGCCTTGGCTAGGGAAAAGAAACACTAGCCAAACTTCTAGTTTAGTGTGGCAGAGGAAACCTGAAGGCTCTCAGACACACAACTGCTCTTCCTCACAACACCTGTGTTTTTTGGTGCCTCACAGGAATCTGAGGAAATAGGCCAAAAGCTTCCACAAAGCAAAGTTAAACCTCCAGAAGTGGTGGAAGTGGCCTAAGTCAAACATACTGCTAGTGTGACCTTCTGGGAATTTGCCATATTGTGGACAATGTAAGGTAGGAGGCTGGAGAGCTACGCTGAGATGTCTGACGGGCGTAGCTAAGTTTTCTGTGGGCTCCCAAACCTGAGGAGACAGAGATCTACCAGACTTAGTACCAGACCCCTGTGCAGCGGAGGGGAGCACAACAAACAGGAACAGGGGGAAAGTGGAAGGCCTGGGTTTACTAAAACTGAGACCCAGACCCAACTCTGATCAAGGTCTGATTGGACTCAGGTGCTCCAACTTCACTCTGTTTCCCATTGAAGAAAGATAAGGTCATGTGAAATCTCTCGAGTTATGTTACACAGATGTTACAAAGACACTCGTGAGAGGCTGGAGAAGGCAAGGCCACAGAGTGTGAGATGACCTTTGCAAATCACATATCTGACAGGACTATAAAGAACTCTCAAAACTCGGCAATAAGAAAATCCAAGTTTAAAATGGTCACAGATTTTGACACTTCACCAAAGAAGATACACAGATGGCAAATAAGCACATGAAAAGATGATCAAGGTCGTTAATCATGAGAAAAATGCACATAACCACATTGAGATCCTGCTATGTACCTATTGGAATGACTAGAATTAAAGAGGTTGTCCATACCAAGTGTAAATGAGGATGGAAAGTAACTGGAACACTCCTACATTGCTGGTGGGAACACAGAATTGTTCAGCCTCTTTGGAAAACAGTTTTAAAGTGGAGTTTGTTATGCTGCTGTAACAAATTAGCACAAACTTCGTGGCTTAAATCAACTCAGATTTATTATTTTACAGTTCTGTAGGTTAGCAGTCTGACACGGGTCTCTTTGGGCTATAATCAAGGTGTTGGCAGAGCTAGGTTCTTTTTGGGGGACTTTAAAGCTTAATCCATTTCCTAGCCTATTCAAGCTTCTAGAGACCACCACATTCCTGAGCCTATGGCCCCCATCCTCCACCCTCAAAACCAAGAACTCGGCATCTCTTTGACCCTGCTTCCCTTGTTCTATCCTTTTCTCTTCTCTACTGCTTCTCTTTCCTTTTTAAGGGCCTTTGTGATGCACTGGGCCAACCTGGATAATCCAAGATAATCTCCCTATTTTAAAGTCAGTTGATTAGCAACCTTAATTCCATCTGCAAATTTAATTCACCTTTGCCAAGTAACCTAATGTATTCCCAGGTTCCAGGGATTAGGACATCTTTGTGGGCCATGACTGTGCTACCACAAAGAGTTTTTTAAATAAAGTTAAACATGCACATACCATATAACCCAGCAATTCCACTTCTATGTGCTTACCCAGGAGAAGAAGACATGTTCATACAAAAACTTGTTTGCCTTCTCAAATCATAAAGATTTATAGCAGCTTTATTCATAGTCAAAAAAGACAAAACTGAAAATAACTCAAATGTCCTTCAACTGGTGGGTGGATAAACTGTGGTAAATTCATACAATGGATACTACATTCAGCAATAAAACAGAAGGAACTGCTGATACAGTCAACAACGTGGATGAACACTCAAATAAATGTATCATGCTAAATGAAAGAAACCAGACTCAAAAGGCCAAATACTGTAGGATTCCATTTATATGATATTCCAGAAAAGACAAACCATAGAGAAAGACAACAGATCATTAGCCACCAGGGGTTAAGGTGGGGGGAAGAGTTGACTACAAAAGAGCAGCTCAAGGGACTTCTGGGTGCTGGAACTGTTCTGTATCTCAATTTTGGGAGTTGCACAGCTCTATGCGTTTGTCAAAACAGTTGTACAAAGAGAAAAACAAATATTTCACTTCTCACCCATCAGATTGGCAAAAATTTAAAAATCTGACAATGCCAATCTGACAATTCCCAGGGCAAGGATGACTCAAACACTGTTGGAGGGAATGGAAATTGTTAAAACTTCACAGGAGGATTTGGCTGCAGCTTGTCAAGATGCAGATGCACATCAGCCTCCGGCCTAACAATCCAGTCACAGGTAGGTGTCCACTCTAGGGAGTTCACATGTGTGCTCGAGGAGACACACACAAGGATAGTCATTAAACATGGCAGGGGAATAAATTAACTGTGGTTAGTAGTTATTTAAAAAAGAAAGGAAAGAAAAGCACATGGGAAATAATCGACCCTGCTGGCTACGTATATGATATGAGAAGGTAACTCATTGGTTTGTCTACTTAATAGTATGTAGCACAGAAAGCAGTGTACTAGGAATCTGGAGACAAGCATCTGAGCATTTAGTTCCAACTCTGCCACTAAAGTAGCAGTCTGACTGTGGATGACAACTCAAGAAACCTCACTGTCCATTTCATAGAAATTGAAGACGTTAGGCTCTAAACCACTAAAATTATTTCCAACTCAACAATTCTATGATTCAATAAGTCAACAATCAAAAATTATATTCCAAAGTACCTATGTTGAGAAACTGTTTTTCCCACACACCCTGAAATCAGAAAGTATCAGAGAAATAAGACATCTTAATATATTGACGCATAAAATGGTCCAAATTTCTTGGAATGTCTATGACCATGTTTTTAATCAAGATCATAACTCAGAAAGAGTGTAAAAGCAACTAAACCTGACATATCGACTTGGGTCACCCTCAGGTAAAATTTATTTATCCTCTCCCATTTTAACATTCCAAAAGAAGTTCCCCATACCAGTGAGTCCATCTTGTCAAGTTCAGGTCTGTCTACCCAAAAGTCATTCATGTGTATGGTAAGATTTACTTGATTTTTTAACAAAGATAAATTGATGGATGGCTTTTTGTATTTTTTCCTGTTTCATCTATAAAGAGCTTACATTATAATTTAATAGCTTCAGCCTGCTACAATAATTTAAAGAGCCTTTTGAAACTTGTAACATGCCATGTCCAACAGGACCTAGTAAAATTCACTAGTTCAGAATCCAAAAAAGCTCATTTAAAAGTTTCATTACCGCCAATACTTACACTTTAAAGACACCAATAACCAACATGTCATTTCTTCCTACTGCAGAATTTAATAGGTTATTAACTTCTGGTATCATCCAAAAACATAATTAGGATGCTATCATTAAAATGTATTTTTTAATAAGAAATATTAAAACTAATGATTAAACTATTAAACTGATTAACTAAATATGAAAACTAATGACAACTAATTATCTGTTGTCTTTCCCTATGTTTTATCTTTTCTAGAATATTATATAAATGAAATCTTACCGTATTTGACCTTTTGACCTTTCCCCTTGTCAGTCAAATCAAAATTTCAAACTTCTTGTCCTATGGGCTTTCCAAATCTAAATTCTTACAATTCTAAATGAGTACGGAGACAAAACAGACACTGCACACAACTTCCAAAATCCTCCTCTTTATCCAATTTTAGTTTTAGCACCAACTGCCAAGAAAATCTTTTCAACTGAAACCAAAATTCCATACACATTATGTCAATCATCAATTGATCAGCCATCAGTCTATGTTTACAGAAGGTGAGTTAGTATTAGGAAGCTACACAATTTGCACCAAAGATTGTTTAAATCTCCTTTCATTAAATGCAGTTTACAACAATCCCCAGACTTCAAAGTTCACCTTGCCAATATAGAGTCAATTATCAGAAACCATGAATGCGATCAGGCTTTTCCATAAAGGTGGTCCCAAGGATGTAGGAACCGTTCATTTGTTTAATGAAGGCAATGAAGAGCCCAACAGCCTGAGCGGAGTCAGGCAGAGCAGCACTGACCACAGGCCCTCTTCCAAAGGAAAGTGTTCACCCAGAGATGTCGCGACCTGTCCTAGACGGGGTCCCGGGTGGCACGAACTCAAGGGCAGGCGCACAGGGCAGGCGACTCCCTGCCGCCCCCTGCACTCTGATGGGTGGGCAGGAGGCCCCGCCAAGGTGAGGCCCCGCTGAGGTGGGGCCCCGCCAAGGCACAGGGACAGGCTGGCCAAGTGGCGCTCTTCTGCTCCTCCAAGGGACAGAGGTTGGGCTCCCCCGCCTGGAGCAGCCAGCCAGCAACCTCAACCCCTGGTCCCACCCGTCGCCCCAGACACAGAGCTCCCGCAATATGCGGCGGAGTTCTCCACGCTGAGCCCGCTGCCCACCGCCTACCTCGGCGCCGCTCCTGCCTAGTGCTCCTCCACACTGCAGAAAGGAGAGCTCCCCGCGCTGAAAATCCTGGAGGAAGGATCCAGAAACTGTCTGAGCCCCCCCACACAAACTCCAGTGGCCACCACATCCGCATCAGGGACTCCGCCCCCAGGGCATGCGCACCAGGGCTCTCCAGCTCACCGGCCCCTCTGCCACTCTGAGCACCGGTCCTGAGCTTGTGCGGAACTCTGAGGTTATAATAGGAACCCTTGGCGGGACACTGGGAGGGGTGTCGGGGTTTGGGGACCGAGGTGTCCATGAGATAGAGAGCAGGAGTGGGCTGACGCTATGCAGCCCTGGACTCTTCTCTCCCTGGATGACCTTCAGCTCCTGGAGAAGTTCTGCCTTCCCTTGAGGTGGCTTCTCCTGTCATGAGAAGCCCGTTACACGATCTAACATCTGTTTATAAAAGAACGATGACATCCTTAACACCCAATGTGTTGTGTCTCCAGGAGAATTCTCTGCTTCCCCAGAAGATGAGACAGGGAGCAGCTGGGACCAGGTTCTGACCAAGGAAGGAAGGATGCTGAGGGCACAGCTGACTCTCCTCCACTAGCTCCTTCCCCTGATCCATGGCCCTGATGGGGCAACAGCACTGGGGACGCCTGCAGCTGACAACACTCAAGTGTTTGCCCAAGGTATTACATTTCTTATGGTTTAGTTGTTAAAACAGGGGGCTAGCTGTCAGTTATTCAGACGATTTCATTTACAGAATTGTCTTTGGACAAAGAAGTTTGTTTTCTTCATCTCTGATTTTTAAAATCAATAACAATAATTAAAATACATATTTTCTTAATCTCATTGGCATGCAAAAACAAAAAGGTCACTTGGAGTTCACCAAATTGACCACATTTTCATTAAAACTTTGAAAGTATTGCTGATTGAGTTAAAGAAAGCATTTGGGAAGAACAATTACCTTCAGATAGTATCTTCCCAGATAAATGTAAAAACACAGAGTTTTGAGCTGTTTTGAGGGGCCTGGCAAATCCAGTTTGAGTTTTACAATGGATCGTCCAAAGTACAGATTAAATTAGTAATTTTCTGAAGAGTTTTCGAGTAAATGTTCATGTTGCTTTCATCAAATAGGTCTGGCGATTTAAATGAAGGTTGAGCTAAAAATAAAAGTTTTCAAGAGACTGAGACATATTAGGTAAATGTACTTAAAAAGGGTGCAAATTAAAGTAAATCTGCCATTATCCTCTTTAAAACAGATTCAGAGTAACATTATTGTCAAGGTATAGAAATGTTTTATAAAAACAATTCTTCACTTTTAAAGGACCTAACGTGACATTCTAGAAGTCTCCATAGTCTTTCACTCATCTAGATTTAAATTGTTCAATTAATAGTTTAAAGACAAATGAATCTGAGGGCAAAATATTCAAGGTCATTGTTTTTCATTCTTGCAAAGTACATGGGTATAAACTGTAGCTGAAATCCATGGTCTTGAAGAAGAAAAATACACAGAACTTATTTATCACTCTCACAGTGTGTCCTGTCTTAATCCTACACATGTGTCAAGAATAAAGCCTCAAGGAATTCCATTACGTTATTAGAAATGACATCTTTCATTCACAATGAATATTCTCTAATTAATTCTCTAGCTAGCAATTACGTTCCTGATGCAAATAGGCAAGTAAAAGAATCCATGCCTGATTAAATTGGGCTCATAACATGTATACATGGGAGACACATGAGAAATGGAGTCTCTCAAAAGAATGGCAGAGATGCTCCTCTTAAATACTATCTTCAGATAAGACAAAGGAGGATGTTGGGGGTGGAGTTTGTGACGTGAGTGTGGCAGAAGACAATTCTCATGGAGAGGAACATGTAAATATTTGTCTGAACCAACTCCCCTGCACTGGGTTCTGGTCCTGAAGGGACAGCAAGGAGATGACCAGGAACAGGCCTCCCAGTGGTGGTGCCTTCCCAGGGGTGGCATGGGAGTGCTGGGGGAAGGGGGGTGGTATGTGACAAGGCACTAGCGGTGGAGGCAACAATGCAGAGGTCAGGGATCTCTCTTGCTCTCTCATTCTCTCTGTCTCTCTGTCTCTTTCTCACTGGGACCTGAGAAGAGGAAGTTGGCACAGCCTGTGCCCCTCACATACCTCTCTCGTGGGCCCTTCTGTCTCTGGCCACTATGGGATCCCGGCGGCCTTGGGTTTAACCCATGAGGCCAAAGACACATGCACAGCCACCGGGCCTGGGGGGGGGCCTTGGGGGTCCTCAGTGAAGGCCTCACCTGCCCGCGAGGTCTTGACACGGTGACACAACCTGAAAATAAAGCAAACACATATAAGCATATGTAGTTTTAAAAGGAAAAGCACACAACTAAAAGAATTGATATCATTAAATACACTATTCTATTTGTTTATGTGTCAAAATTTGTTTATTACTGATAGGAAATAGCCCGGTGTAGTGATTGTAGAATTGATCAATTTCATAGAGAATTCTTTTTAACGGTTGTTCATATCTTGTGTTTTACATCACTGATTAGGGTAATATTTTCATCTTTTCCTTTCCTATTGTCTCCATCAATCAGCCTTGAAGTGGAACAGAGTACATGCTTTTCAGAAGCGGCATCATTCTCTAGTCAGCCAGAGCATTGGACCTGATAATAGCTGGATCCAGCAGAAAACTGCACACTCTAGGAGATGTCATGTGGTGATGTGCCTGGCTGGACTAATAGTCACGTGGATATGATTTTTAAAAAAATCTCTCAGAGCTTTCCTAAAATCAAATAATATTCTTCAGATGCTTTAGTAAACGAGACATTAGTTAGTGTCTTTTTAATTTCCACAGAACCTTTTTTTATGTTACTAAAGAGACTAAACATTATGTCTTTTTTCTTGTTACCAAAATAGACTTAGTATTAAAAACAAGAAACCTACAAGAAAGGAAATATTCATATGGAATAGAAATTGTGGGTCACAAGTGCTACTTTTTTATATAAAATCATGTTTTATTTATTTACACTTTCTCTCAACTGTGTTTTTGAAAATAAATTAGTATTAGAAATTAACAGTAAGAAGAGGGTGTGCTCCCTTGAGTGTGGTCCAGTAGAAGTCAGGTGACTCAGACCTGAGTTCTAGGCCCAGGTCTGTTTCTGGTTAGTGTGTGACAGTGTACTTAGGCTCTCTGGAATGTAGTATTCCTTTCTGTAAAATTAAAGAATTTGATGATTTTTGAGAACTTTTCCAAATATTAAATGACTTCTCTTTTATATTTTATAATTTTATTTATTTATTTTCCGCCAAAGCTCCAGTAGATAGCTGTATGTCATAGCTGCACATCTTTGATATATGTGGGACATGGGCTCAACATGGCCGGAGAAGTGGTGCATCAGTGCGTGCTCAGGATCTGAACCCCGGGCTGCTAGCAGAGGAGCGCACGCAGTTAACCACTAAGCCACAGGGCCAGGCCTGACTTCTCTTTTAAAAAACAGAAAGATCTTTCTCAAACTTATACATTATCAAAATTTTTTTCTGAACTTTCACTTACCAAGAACAACTGATGTCCCTTCACTTATATTGATTGAAAATAAAGATCATAAAAGTATACATTTGGTAATCTAATAAATGAATTAGCATAAAAATGAGCCAGGAAAAAATTTATGATCAATCAAGATATTAGACTATGAAAATATTACTGTTTGTTACAGTGCATAAAATAATGACACTAAAATAGTATCTTTTTGCTGTTTGTAAGTTTATATTGTTACTCATATATCACTATTAATCCTATAATGTTTTACAAGTAATAAAATGTCTTGAAAGGAGAGAACAATAAAGCAGCAGCCCTGCATTACACACGAATGTTGGGTTTCCCCTGGAGGGAAAATGTGGATACAACATTGGTCAAATACTTTTGTAATCCACTGGTGCCTTTCAAAAATATAGCTATTATTGTAAGAGTAAAGATATTCTTTTTTTTTATAATTTTATTTATTTATTTATTTTTCCCGCAAAGCCCCAGTAGATAGTTGTATGTCATAGTTGCACATCCTTCTAGTTGCTGTATTTGGGACGCGGTGTCAACATGGCCGGAGAACTGGCATGTCAGTGAGCGCCTGGGATCCAAACCAGAGCCGCCAGCAGTGGAGTGTGCACACTTAACCACTAAGCCACGGGGCCGGCCCAAGAGTAAGGATATTCTTAAGAATAGTGCCACAAAACAGGTTTTCCCAGCTACTTTTTGTCAGAGCTGAGACAGACATTAGGCTGGGGCACTTGAAGAGGCATGATGGACTCAGCTGAGGGTGATTTAATTACTGTGAGATGATTAGCCAATAGCGAATAAGACGGAGAAAGATTAAAAAGAGGTAAAGGGAAATAAAGTTGGAAATAATTAAGAAAAATAGTGCCTTCAAAATATCCTCTCATTATTTTTATAGCTTTTTTTTTTTTGAAGTATGACTAGGATAGTATGTTAGATTTTTAAAAACCCTTTTCTCCTGGGCTTATATTACTGAGTTCTTCATTATTTATGATAATGCCAAAGAAAACCTGGAGAAAAGTATTCTGTACTATCAACAAGCACAAAACATGTACAACATTGCTCTATATATTAAGAGTCCAGCTGTAATAGTCAAGACATATATTCATGTGTGTAAAATTATAGTGATTTTCTTATTTTCTCCGGCTGTGAACCATGTTAAAATATATAGTAATAGACAGGAAACTTGAAGAACTAGGTGATTTAAAACACCTGTTACAGCTAGGCCATTCAAGGGTAAAATAAATTTCAATTTCACACTTCTCCTTTCCTTGTAGCCAGTGAGGTGTCTAGAAGACAGAAAACACATAAAATTAATTGAGAGTTAACAGTATTTGGAGGCAGTTGAAGTTAAGCACTTAACAATGATGTCCCTTACTTCAGGAACCATTGACTCTTTGTCATAAGTTTACTTTATACACGGGTTCTCTTCTTAGATTATTTCTGTATGTTTCTTAGAAGTGAGACAGGGAAGGAGAATTAACTATCAATCTACTGTGCGCCAGTTCCTTTACTGTATTCCCTTATGCAATTCTTACAGTAATCCTTTAAAGTAACTGTTATAATTCAAAGTTAACTGCTAAAGAAAACCATGTTTACAAAATTGATCAATGGTAAGAGGGAAGATCTGAACATCAGTCCGTTGGGCTTATGCCTCATATTCTCTCCATTGTGATAAAAATGGTGCTTCAACATGGGTACTCACCATCTGGCTATTTAATACCGGCTCCTGCCAACAGCATTGGATGAGATGAGATGAGAAGTTTGTTTCCAAAGTCATTCTATTATATTTAAACTCTACTATTTATGAGTAGGATGTCAAGACATGTTTTAAAGTTATAGAGAACAACTGATTAGTTCACCTACACATTTTTCAGGTTTACTATAACTTTCGTGTGCCACATTGTGTCAACTTTACTAACTTTAGTGCTTCACTGTTCTATTTTATAAAAGTCAGAATTTCACTTTTCATGTAAAGCACTTTGCTGCTCTCTTAGTCACTAGATGGCAGTTCTGTATCTCTGTAAATTACCACTGCAGCAGGAAATGAGAGATCTTAAGCCAGTTTGATCCGTACAAGTGATGGACATAGGAGGACTTCTGGTCCATCAAGACTGCCTGTGTTATTCCGTGGCTGTAACGGGGATGTCCAGGACTGCTTAGTCAGAGGCACGAAGCAGAGTCAGAAAGCATGCTCTAAGTTCTTCTTCAGATGTGAGTTCAGGTACCTGTCTTCTCACCTGAGAACATTGGAGTTTATTGAATATGTTCAGACTCTTACACTCTCCCTGTACTTAATAAGGCTGGGAGCTCCATACCCCTAGAAAAAACACATGACACATAAAGCCTTTTCTCAACTAAACAGAGTTGAGGGCTATGGTGTTGCCCGAGAGTCTGATGCTTAAAGAAAATACAGCTGGTGCTCAGGCGGAAGGAAAGAGCATCAGCTACGGCTGGAGGGCTTTTATTGATGCTCCTATGGAATGAGCAAGTTTAAAATAAAACCACAGGGCTTAAACCTCACTAACTGATTGTTTTGTTATCAAGTAATATGCTCTGAAAATCTGCTATGTCTAAAAAGCTATTTCATAAAACTGGAACAGTTCTGTTTTTTATTCTCTGGTATTTGAAATACTGTTAAAACTGTAAATCATTTAACATTCTACAATATACAAATAGGCAAATATCAATTATATTCTCTAAAAATGTCTGCTCCCATGTTAAAGTTTAATATATAGCAGCAAAATTGGTTACCACCCAATTTGTAACTCATTTTTTGCTTTTGAAATTACATATAAAATTTGTGTTTTGAAGTATTTTCCTAAAACTCAGCATCTTTCTGATATAAATAGACTAGTGGAAAGATAACTAGAATGAAGTTTGATCTTTAAAACTTTAGCTTTGTGTAAGAATTGATAACAAGAGGCAGTTGGGTCTCTCCACATTATGATATTTATTAATTGTGAGTAGCCACATCTATTTCAAAGTGGTGAATAGTAAAAAGAAATTAAAAAATATCAGCACTCTCTTACCCCACAGGTACAGTTTATAGGCAAATAAATTATCAAAGGTCAGAAAAATGCCTATGATTTCAGATAACTGGTAAAATACTATCTCATTCCAGTTTTAACCTCATTTGAAATTGACTTAAAACTCTTCTCTTAGATTCCTGCTCTGATCAGTGTCCCCAGGTCCCCTCAATGACTCATCTGATTGTAAACTTAACTGAGGAATTGAATATTCTTTTCCATTTTTTCTCTTTAATATATCTGTGATAGTGCTTTTTATACAATGACCACTTGGTACAATTCAGTATTAGTTTCAGAAACATCTTTAGTTAGGAACAAATCAAGGAATCAGATGTGAGGAATGTGGGGATGCCTAGCTGATGGTGCTTCAGGGATTCCTCACGTGAGTCTGGTCATAGAAAAGTTTAAAGAGTACAGCAGCATTGGTCAGTTCAAATGTGTGGGGTGAACATAATTCTAAATAATGATGGAGACATAAAAACAAGAAGCCACTTGAATTTCGTTGAAAGGTATTAGACACATCAAAGGGCTGGGAAAAAAACATTGTATAATGTAAGTTCTTTCTAAACTCTAAGGCAACAAGTAATATGAATTTACATGGTAATTATAAACCACAAAACAACAATTCACAAGAAAAGTAAACAACTAAAGTAGAAACCAGAGTAAGAAAAATAGAGGTTAAAGCAGAGATGGAGAGTGATGGTTGGGGTCAGAAACCATGGCTTAGTCATCCTTGAAGTCTCCCTCAGACTCTGATAATTCCTAGTGCTCAGTAAAGAGTTTGACCCCATGAGAATGGGGAGGGCCAAAGTGAGAGGTAGTTGGGAGGGGAGACAATGCAAGGATACCCTTGCGGAGGCACTGACATTGAAAAGCAGTGACATTTTCGCCAAGGTGTTTACCATATTAAAGATTATTCTGGAAAGTTAAGGATTTTTATGGAATGTACATTTTCATTTTATGGAAACTCCAACTAGCCCAGAGAAAGATTTAGACATTTTAACTTTAGAAATAGAGAGAGGGGCCAGCCCGGTGGTGCAGCAGTTAAGTGAGCACGCTCCGCTACAGCGGCCCCAGGTTCAGAGGTTCGGATCCCGGGAGCACATCAATGCATCGCTTGTCGAGCCATGTTGTGGCAGCATCCCATATAACGTAGAGGAAGATGGGCACAATTGTTAGCCCAGGACCAATCTTCCTCAGCAAAAAGAGGAGCATTGGCATTGTAAGTTAGCTCAGGGCTGATCTTTCTCATAAAACAAAAAAAAAGAAAGAAAGAAAGAATGAGAAACTTTTTTGTCAGTTTTAATAATGAAAACCAATTAGCAACTGGGAAACAGTTACAATTTGAGATGAGAATGTGAAGAAAGAATTAGACGTCACATGTTTTTGCTTTTCTCTGGGGCAGTAAGCCTTGCAAGGGGAATGAAGTTCCATCTTTGCTCTATTGAGTTTGAGAAGGTCTAAAATTCATTTGTGCTGGGCAACACTGTTGACCTGTGGAGAAAAACAAATGGTTCAAGCTTCTGATCTAAAGGAATAACTGAACTCATAAAAGTTTTTAGCTTATAAAGTGTGATTCAACTCTATTTAACTTTACTGGACATCCATTCACCTCTATGTGCAAGGTATTTGTGGTAGGTATCGAAGGAAATATAAAGAATTATAAGGTTCCAAGCTCCTCCACATACATGAAATTGTTTGCAAGATATAATTTGATTCTGTCAAGGTATTTAGTGTATGTTGTATTACAGAACCTTAAAAAAAATGAGAATGTTATCGAGAAATTGTAATTAAGGACAGCTTCTTAGGAGAGGTGGACTAGATCAAGTCCTCAAAGGGACCACTTTTGAGCAGGTGGAGGGAAGAAAGAGTGAAGATTTCAGATGGGAGAAGAGAGGAAAGGTACAGAAGTAGAAAGGAACATGGCATTTGGGCATGAGGGTGGGGAGGCCATGACAGGTGCAGTCTTCCCGTGACTGAAAGGCAGCTCAGTTTCCTCCTGAAGGAACCCAGCACTGCTTCCCACCTCCTGGCCTCCTCCACCTTCAGACTCTGTGCTTGAGCCAAGGCCTATCATTTTTTTTGTGTGTGTTTCAGGAGATCAGCCCTGTGATAACATCTGCCAATCCCCCTCTTTTTTTGCTGAGGAAGACTGGCCCTGGGCTATCATCCGTGCCCACCTTCCTCCACTTTGTACGGGACACTGCCAGAGAATGGCATGCCAAGCGGTGCGTCGGTGCGCACCCGAGAGCCTAACCGGCGAAGCCCAGGCCACCGCAGTGGACCGTGCACGCTTAACAGCTTGGCCACCTGGCCGGCCAAGACCTATCTTATCTGGATCACTGCCTAGTCTTCCAACAGGTCCCATTCCTTCAGTCTTAATTTCTTCTAATCTTTCCTTCACAATGCCTCCAGAGTTACCTTCTAGAATCCAAATTTGCTTAAATCTGATATCTGCTTAGATTCCTTCAATGACTGCTCAGAGCATCCGAGAGAACATTGAGACTCCTGAGCTGGACACGCAGGCTTTCTCTTGCTGTCCTCATCTTTAGCCTCATCACCCACTGTGTCCTACATGTTCGCTTTGTTCCAGCCTTAAAAATACCTCCATTTTCTGAAAGCTTTAACATCCTTTATGTCTGTCTTTTTATATATTTTTCTTCTGCACTCCTACCCCCTTTATTAATCAACTTAATTCCTATTTCTTGATCTAAACTCATATCGAATGTTCCTTTCTCTTGGCGACATTTCCTGAGAGGTCTCCATCTAGAGACCCATTTTGATGTCCCCACTCAAGGACCCTGTACTTATTTCCTTTTCCATAACTGTTGTTTTATTCTTGTCTCATAGACAGTGAGCTCCTTAAATCTGAGACGATCCTTCTTCTTGATAAATAAATGGCAAGCAACAGGATACTTTGGAGAATATGAGGAAGCCATTTGGTGTAAAACAAATTGGGCCTGACCTTGTTTTTTTTTTTTTTCCCAAAAGGGGCCTGTAGCCTCTGTTCATCCATTGTATATACACTTTAAGCAATTAACGTGTCCCAAAGACAAAAGCAATGCCCTTAAGGTGTAAATGCAACTTCCCCCACATTAGCATTTCCTTAAGGATAAGCATTTCTCCACAGGCTAGGAATTGATTGCTGCGCTCATTCCGTGACCACCAAACTTGAGACACCAGCCACGCCCATGGATACAGCACACCTGATACCCACTGTGTCCATCAATGGAGGTGCCGACAGGTCAAAGTTGCGGCTATTGTAAAAGGGACATTGCAATCACATGTGGTACATGCCCTTTGATGGTGTATAACCATGCTGTACACCCCACTTCTTTGGAGTGCTCCATTTCTTTGTGAAAGGACTCTCCAGGGCTATATGATCCTCAAAGCTTGGCTCATAATAAACTCGCCTCAATTTTGATTTATTGGTTGGTTATGGATTATTTGTGTCGACATTCTATTTGTCCCTCCAGTATCTAAACACTGTACCTGACATCTTTGGTGCACTCAGAAAATGTTTGATGAGTGAATAAGCATGTGTGAGACCACACAGTCTGGAGCAGAAGGGACTTTTTAGGGAGTGGTAGAAAATTCGCTCACATTCCTACCATAGTGGTTGAGGCTGTGGACTTTGGACTAGTTTGTCTGAGCATCAATCCCAGTTATTCCACTTCTAACTGGAGAACCTGTGGAAATATTTACTCTCTGAACCTTAGTTTCCTCATCTATAAAAAGGGGCTATTGAAAACTCCTGTCTCATAGGGTTTTAGTGAGATTTACATGCATTAACTTATGTAAAGTACTTAAAAGAACTCCTGGCACATAATAGGCACTTAAATGTTAGCTGTTATGTTATCATTATTGCTCTTATACATGAGCAATATTCTGGTTTAGAAAAGATGCTTTCATAATATAGTTGATCCTCATTATTTGTGGATTCCGTGTTTGCACACTTGTCCACAAGCTAAAATGTACCAGCAGCACCCGAATCAACTCTCTCAGGGCTTTCATGTCCGTTTGCAGATATGCACAAAGTGGTGAGAAATTTGATTCACTCGATGTGCACATTCCCAACTGAGGGGGAACAAGGTGCTGCTCTGTCCTCTTGTTTCAGCCCACATTGTAAACAAGTGTCCTTCTTGCAGTCTATTTAGTGCCTCATTTCTTATCTTTTTGTGCATTATGTTGGTGACCTTGCAATTTAATATGTCCCCCAAGTGTAGTGCTGCAATGCTGCCTGGTGTTCCTCAGGGCAAGAGGCTGTGACGTGCCTTTACTGAGAAAGTATGTGTGTTCGACAAGCTAGTATCAGACACTAGTTACAGTGCTGTTGGTGTGAGTTCAATGTTAATATATGAACAATATATATAAAATAAGGTGACTTTAAAAAGAACACACAGAGAACAAGGTAATGTACTGATCAGTTGAAGAAAATGTGACTAAGGCTTGCAGGAACTTAACACTGCATTTCCCATAGGAGCAGTGGGTCATAGTCACTGATTTAGTGTACACAATGACCTTATGGAATGTCACACTGTGCATAAAGAGAACTGACTGTATCTTATGTAATCCTCACATACTCCTTTATAGCAGGCAGGGTACAGAACAGGGTGTCCACATTTTACTATTAAAGTAAGGCTATTAAAGACATTATGAACCAAGTGGAGAATTTAAAATGTCTTGTGTTCAGCATAAGAGTCATGAGTTTTTGAGCAAGGAAGATCTATGATGCACTGATGTTTAAGGACCAGTTACCTGGCAAGAGAATGTAGTATTTAGAGGAAGAGGGAGAACTGATCTGGAAAGGAGAACCAGCTGTTAAACTCTCCACTTATTCCCATTGCTAGGTGAGGAGATTCGGAGCTAAGGTGCTGATGTGATAAAGGAAAAGTAGCAGCCAAAGGATAAAATAATGGATTTGGTAACCGTATACAGGGTCTAAATCAGGCTGTGGTTCTCAAAGTGGAGTCCTTGGACCAGCAGCATCTGCATCACCTGGGAACTGGGCTGAAATGCAAATTGTCAGGTGCTGCTGCAGACCTGGTGAACTGGCAAGTCTGGGGTGGGGCCTGGCAATCTGGATTTCAACAAGGCCTCCAGGTGCTTCTGGTGCCCATCAAGTTTAAGAACCAATGAATTAGTGGCTGGCCCAGTGGCTTGAATGTTAAGTGCACACGCTCCACTGCTGGTGGATCAGGTTCGGATCATGGGCGCGTACCAAGGGACCGCTTCTCCAGCTACGCTGAGGCCGAGTCCCACATACAGCAACTAGAAGGATGTGCAGCTATGATACACAACTATCTACTGAGGCTTTTGGGGGAAAAATAAATAAATAAAATCTTCAAAACAAAAGAACCAATGAATTAGAAAAACGATTCCAACACATCACTATCTCCAGGTAAGCTGCAAGGCAGGGAGGTGGTATTTGTTTGAATAATAAGATTAATTTTATTTTTATTTTTATGTGAGGAAGATCAGCCCTGAGCTAACATCCATGTTAATCCCCCTCATTTTGCTGTGGAAGACCAGATCTGAGCTAACATCCACTGCCAATCCTCCTCCTTTTATTTTCCCCCAAAGCCCCAGTAGATAGTTGTATGTCATAGATGCACATCCATCTAGTTGCTGTATGTGGGATGCAGCCTCAGCATGGCCAGAGAAGCGGTGCGTCGCTGTGCACCCGGGATCCGAACCCAGGCCTCAAGTAGCGGAGCATGCGCACTTAACCACTAAGCCACGGGGCCGGCCCAAGGTGCATTTTAAGTTTCAAGAAATAGTAGTTCAGCATCTGTTTCATCATAAGGATACCAGAGAAGCCATTTTACCTCTCTAGTGTGAAGTTCTTTTGTCCACAATATGTTCTCCTTTAGAGAGCATTTGGTAATTTATTTATCACTTACCACATGTTCTGAGAGTCTCTTCTTTCTTGAAATCCCCTTTCAGACTTGAAAACGTACTTTATTTTTGTGCATAATCTCCTCTATTTAAAATCTGGATTTCTCTTCCTGTAGGATTCTGTGTGGCACATGCAGCCTTACTGTAAATTTGGAATGCCATTGATTTGTTCAAAAACCTTAGAATGTTTTACAATTTAGAACCTGATGAATAGAGAATATATATGCTTCTGTTTAGGATTCATATTTTTCAGATGTCTAGAGGTATCCCAACTTGCCAGTAATTTGGCTTTAGGTTTAGCAGAAATTGAAAATCTGAATATACTAGAAAATTAATTACATCTCTCATACTAATATTTACAAAATAAATGATCACAATGTTAACTTACCAATAAGCACTTTCTATATTCTAGGCTCTGTATTATGCTTACATAATAAACATGATAAAGTTTCAAAGAGGAGCCAATTAACTTTTGAGCAAAAGCTTGACTTGAGTGTATCTTGGCTTCCTTTTTGACAGTTGTAGCCTTAATATTATAGTAAAGTTTTCTTTTTCTGGGAATCAGATAATGTTGTTGTTCAGGGAAGAGGGAGAATCTCCCTCTGCCCTTTCCCTTAAGGTTCTTATGGTTGGTCAAATAATTAACTAGCCAGGTTAGCAGGAGAAAATAATAACAAGTTTAATAATGTATACATGGGAGAAACTCAGAAATGAGCAACTCGTCCCTCTGTCTAAGCTGTCTGCTTCAGTATTGCAGTTAAAGGCGAGGAAGGTGTTGGGGGTGAGTAGTGGTCTGGGACCTCAAAGGGCAAGAGGCAACTCACATGGAGATAGAAATGCAAATGTTTCCTTGACAACTCTTCTCAGAGTCATCTATAGATAATGTGGTCAGGGAGAGATAGAGATTTTGATAAAAGGGTCTTGGTGTCTTTCCTGTTGTAACCTCTATCCTACATTATCTTTACAGCCATCATGATAATAACTCCTTCCTGAAAGAAATCTTTTGTTTTAAATTCTTTAGGCAGTTTGGAAGAGGAAACTCAAATATTCTTCCTGAGTTCTCTGAGTCCTTATTGTCTTCAGCTCGAAATAATCTGCATACCAGAGTGGTGCCTCCTGGGATAGCTTGCCCTGAGCACCATCAGTTGCCTCCTCTGAAACTTCCCTAGAAGTTTCACAGTCCTTTTCAAAATTAAAGAAGTTTCATAGTCCAGAAGCTGAGTTGGTAGATTTTTTTCATCTCACTGAGCACATTTCTTAGTCCTGATAGTAGATGAGTTCAATTAAGTACATTTTAGAAGGTGGTGATGCAAGTGGGCTCTCAAAGTTACACCTATACTGTGGAAGGAAGCAATCAAGTATTTAATGGAAACATTTCTATGAAAACAAAAGAAAAACAAAGTTAATGCTAGGAGCAAGTTGTAAAGCAGTTTCTGAGTTTAGAGGACAGCCAGATAAGATTTTCAGATGTCAGCGTCAAAGCAGCTTTTGCAGTTTAAAATGTCTCTGATGATGTCATCAGGTAATCTTTTAAGTTTATATCAAGTCCATCAGCTTCAGTTTGAAAGGCTTCAGGAAAAAGGGCAGGTTTAGTTTTCAGTGATTCCAAATGAAAATGATGGAAAAAATGAAAAACATTAGTTTGGACATCTGTAGCCAGATATTTTAGGAGACTAGAAGAAATCAAGATCCAGTCAAGTCAACAATATAAAACAAAAACCTTAAAAGACAATTAAGAAATCTAGGATTTAATATCCGCAAATGTACACTATAGATTTTACTGAAATATAATTTTTCTTTCTAAAATCACCCTCATTTTTATCAAAGATAGATAAATTAAAACTAAGTAGTTTGCAAAATAAGTCTAGTTCCAATAGTGTTGGCCCAAGTATTTACATAAGGATAGCAAGAATAGTAATTGATCACATAGGCTCTTTTATATCTGCTTTGCTGGAACTTTTTATAAGGAATCTCAGATTGAACTTTAAAAGCCTCTCCAGGCCAGGAAAGCCAAGCCAACGATTTTGTTAACAGACATTGCCTGTAATACCTACAGATTTGGGTGAATTCCTCTCTTCCGAGGTTCCCCCAAAATATTTCCAGGTTCTTTGTGTTTGCCAGATAAGTGACATTCTTTAATTACCCTGGTAAGTGCTGTTTGGAACATAAGGTACCAGGCCAATATTTCCACGTGGCTTTCTTCCATAAAGTCCAATCTTCATTCCTCAAAAGCTGTATGGTTATATCACAAATATGATGTTTCAGTCACAGCCTTGGTAATATAACCAGTGTTTCCAATTGTGTCCTGTTATAAGGAGAACAGATTCTTATTGAACTTATGCAAATAACAATATTGCCACTGTGGGAGATCAAGATTTGGCCAACCTGAAATATATTTCTTTACCTTGATTGTTTTCTTTGAAGGATATTTGACCTCCCCCACTAACTACCTAAAGAATTTGACATGGTGGCTCCTTCCTAGAACACATCTTCTATCATGATGGCTGTAATGATAATGTAAAATAGATGTTACAATGGGAGGGGCACCAAGCACCTTTTATCAAAAAACTCTATCTCTCCCTGACCACATTATCTATAGATGACCCTGAAAAGAATTGTCCTCCTGCCCTCTGAAGTCCCAGGCCACTACCCACCCCGAACACGCTCCTCGCCTTTAGCTGCAATACTTAAGCAAGCAGCTTAGACAGAGAGACGAGTTGCTCATTTCTGAGTTTCTCCCATGTATACATGTTATTAAACTTGGTATTCTTTTATCCAGCTAACCTGTCTTGTTAATTATTTGGCCAGCCATAAGAACCTTAAGAAAAAGGGCAGAGGGAGATTCTCCCTCTTCACCCGACAGTTTTGGCGTAGTCGCCCGGAGCCACACTGGCTGGCAAGTTGCCTTCTCTGGCTGGAAGACCTGCCTTCTCCCTGGACTACTACAGAGGATGAGATACGGGAACGCCTGACAAAAGCCGGCAAAAGGGAAGACTTCTTACCATGTCAGCATCCCGGAATCTCTATCTGCGGAGTACGGCGGAAGGAAATGGTGAGAATTTTTTCTCTTTCTAAATTTAGATTGGCAGGAGAAAATATTTGGGAAACTAATTTCTTGTGCTTTTAGTGACTCTTGGTTTAAATTTGGTAGAGTACTCTTGGTTTTGATCTTGATCCCTTTCCTCCCAGAGTAATATCTGTCTTGTTCTGTGTCCTGAAAACTTGGCTTTGTGACAAGTGAGAATATTCTCCTTGGTCTCCACCATATGGAAGGTGCATTTACCAGGGTACCCCTTGGTGGCCAGTCGAGTAGACTGGGGTTCCGAACTGTCTCTTTGTCCGGCTATGCCAAGCTCTCAGGGGAGTTTGTCATACAGGGCCCAGTCCATAAGGGCTTTTGTCATCTTAACCTTGGTTGCTTGTTAGTGCTGGAAAAATCCCATTCCAGTATCGCCTGCCTGGTGTCACAGATTAGCGGGTCTCTGACTGGAGGCATCCCACACTATTCTGGGAGACCGGAGACACCATCCTTACCGCCTGTGCAATGAAGTTCTTTACTATCTCTGAATATCTTTGGGAGTGAATTCTGTGGATCATGGGGGCTGCATCATCTGCGCCCTCACCAGGGATGCCTCTTGCATCCATGGTAGTTTTATTCTAAGCGTGGAAAGTTATCTCTGGGTCTTTTATTAAAAAGGCTTATTGGTTCGAGTCACTATTGTAATAAATATACAAATGAAGATCCTACTCGTCAATCGCCAGACGACAGATCCTTTGAATTGGAAAAACTTCTAAATTGGGGGAAAAAATGTTTTGAGACCTCTCACATAATTTCTTAATTAGTACCTAAGAATTAAGGCCAGAAAAAGGAAGGGAAAAATTCAACTAGCCTTAAGACCTTGACTCAGGTTACAATTGAATTGAGAACATGTAAAAGTGTAAGTGTTGGTAAGATTATAAATATTGGAATGTTTGAGCTAATTTTATATAAAGAGGTTACATCAACTTTGCCTGAGTATGTTTTAAAATGTCTGACTGGGAATGCTTCCCTTGTCCAAATTTAGAAGACCGAGACCTATTGATAAAAATCTTAATGAAAACTATGTCTAAAGGTATAAGAAGTGATGAAATTTACATGAAATTTTGTAGGAGAAAACTGATGTTATTTCTATTACAGAACCGGTTAACAAAAATAGTAATTTAAATGATGGCTAATTTTATCTGAAGTCTTATGAAGTCTTGTAGGCAATCTAAATAATTATTGGGAATAAGTAACTAAATAGTTGTGAAAAAGATGAATGTTGCATGAACATTAAACAATAATTATGTGTTATGGTGGTTACAGCTTCCAAACTCTTTTTAGTGACTTAAAACTTGAGTTTTGCTAAATTTTATGATAAAAATTCTCTGAGTATCATCATTTCCAAATAAGATAAGATATTAGACATTGATTGCTAAATGTACGTTTGTCTACATTTGGCTGTTCATTACAGGAAAACTAAAAGGTGTTTTGTGTCTATTAGTAAACGTGTTTTATTAAAAGATTGTACTATAAAGTAACATATTTCTAGAAGTTCTGAAGTGTTTATAAATTTTCCAAGCCACAAGATACTAATGTAAAAGAAAGTTTATAATTGTTTACTTAGTTTTTACTTAGAAATTAAGGTTTCTAAAGGTTAAAATTTCTAGTTAATATATGTGATTGAAGCTACTAAAAATTAAGAAAAATATGTCTGTGTACAATGAAAGTAAGATATATAAAGGTACAAAGAATAGAACTGTTATGTTTGGTTGATTAAGAAAGATAAATTTGTCCTCAAGTACTAGGAGGGAAAAGAAAGACATGGGACAAATTCTGAATGTAAAAAGAAAGCTATAGAAGGTTTGTGGAGGGAATTCTGGAAAAGGAGTTTTATGCATACTCAAGTTGGCTAAGATTGAAATGAATTTAATTAAGTAAATGAGTTTTAATAGCAGAAGTAAGCTGGTGCAAAATTAAAATTTGGTCTTCTTTCTCTTAAAAGGATGATTTTCTTAAACTTGATAAAGAGGTTACAAAAGATTTTTCTTTACCTTTGAGTAAGTCTACCTAAAAGACAGAAAAAAAAATGTTAAAATAATTTCCTACGTTCAAAAGACTGAGGTCTCGCTATTAAGGCTTTTTAGATTGTTAATGCTCTGTTTGCTTTGATTGTTTATATTTTTGACAAGCTACACCAAAATTCATATCTTAATATAAGTCTTTTTTTCTTTGAGAATTTTCAAAGGGCCCTGGAACTTCTCAAAAAAATTTGCTCCCTTCCTATAAGGGGAAAGATACTAAACTTATTAGGCTTAATCAGTATGTTAAATTACATGGAAAGCATTGTCAGACAAGTGATGATAAGCCTGCTTAGGTGATATTTTGTGGGTTAATGTTATTGATATAGGCGTTTTAAAATTGTATAACATTACTGAAATTCTGATCTGTCCTGGTTATCAGTCATAATTCTGGTTGTTATTGTTTTAAAATGTTGTATGTCACAAAATTAACCAAATTTCTCTGTCAATTGCCATTTTGAGGTCTTGTTGTTTACAGACATTTCTGTGCTCTAATGTTTTTGCAAAATGTTTCAACTTCAGAAAAAATTCATGGAAAGGACTCTAACATTTACACTGGAAAACAGGTTTCTGACAAAATTTATGATCATAAAACTGAACTTGGTAAGAAATTACAGAAATGTGATGGACAGACTGATAACTTCATGAAGCTGCTAACAAAAAGATTGGGATCAAGAATGGATTATGCAGGACTGAATGAACTGATAAGGATGATTATAATTTTTATGATTTTCCTTTGAAGTATTGCTGAATTTTTAATGTTTTGTTTTTTCAGATTTAGGGAAACTTTTTCTCTTTTCTCCTGAGCTAGCTATGACTTATAGCAATTTGGTAAATGATACTTTTGTAAGTAAAATTGAAATATTTATCTTTTTCTCTCTACCTGATCCCTCGAATTTTGAAAATCTTAGTAAGTGAGTATTGTTGTTTTCATGGCAATATAGTTAATTGCATAAGTTCAATAATAATCTGTTCTCCTTATAACAGGACACAATTGGAAACACTGGTTATATTACCAAGGTTGTGACTGGAACACCATATTTGCGATATAACCATACAGCTTTTGAGGAATGAGGATTGGACTATATGGACTAAAGCCACGTGGAAATATTGGCCTGGTACCTTATGTTCCAAGCAACACTTACCAGGATAAGTAAAGAATGTCACTTATCTGGCAGGTACAAGGAACCTCAAAATATTTTGGGGGAACCTCGGAAGAGAGGAATTCACCCAAATCTGTAGGTATTGCAGGCAATGTCTGATGACAAAATCGTTGGCTTGGCTTTCCTGGCCTCAAGAGGGCTTTGAAGTTCAATCTGAGATTCCTTATAAAAAGTTTCAGCAAAGCAGATTTAAAAGAGCTTATATGATTAATTGCTATTCTTGCTGTACTTATGTAAATAATTGGGCCAACTCTATTGGAACTAGAGTTATTTTGCAAACTAGTGAGTTTTTATTTGGCTATCTCAATAAAAATGAGGGTGATTTTAGAGAGAAAAATTATATTTCAGTAAAAACTATAGTATACATTTGCAGATATTAGATCCTAGTTTTGTTAATTGTCTTTTGAGGTTTTTGTTTTATATCTGTTGACTGGACTGGATTCTGATTTCTTCTAGTCTCCTGAAATGTCTGGCTACAGATATTCAAACAAACGTTTTTGATTTTTTCCATCATTTTCATTTGAAATCACTGAAAACTAAACCTGCTCTTTTCCCTGAAGCCTTTCAAACTGAAGCTGATGGACTTGATATAAACTTAAGAGATAACATGATGACACCATCAGAGACATTTTGAACTGCAAAAGATACTTTGACGCTGACATCTAAAAATCATCTTAACTGGTATCCTCTGACCTCAGAAACTGGTTTACAATTTGCTCCAACCATTAACCTTGTTTTTCTTTTGTTTACATGGAAATGCTTCTATTAAATACTTGATTGGTTGCTTCCACAATATAGGCGTAACCTTGAGAGCCCACCTGCATTACCACCTTCCAAAAGGAACTTATTTGAACTGATCTATTATCAGGACTAAGAAATGTATTCAGTGAGATGAAACAATCTACCAACACAGCATCTGGACTATGAAACTACTTTAAGTTTCAAAAGGACTGTGAAACTTTTAGTTTAAAAGGCGGGACTGTGAGAGATCAAGATTTGGCCACCCTGAAATGTATCTCTTTACCTTAATTGTTTTCTCTGAAGGACATTTGACCTCCTCCACTAACTGCCTAAAGAATTTGACATGGTGGCTCCTTCCTAGAACACATCTTCTATCATGATGGCTGTAATGATAATGTAAAAGAGATGTTACAATGGGAGGGGCACCAAGCATATTTAATCAAAAAACTTTATCTCTCCCTGACCACATTATCTATAGATGACCCTGAAAAGAATTGTCCTCCTGCCCTCTGAAGTCCCAGGCCACTACCCACCCCCAACACGCTCCTCGCCTTTAGCTACAATACGTAAGCAAGCAGCTTAGACAGTGGGACGAGTTGCTCATTTCTGAGTTTCTCCCATGTATACATGTTGTTAAACTTGGTATTATTTTATCCTACTAACTTGTCTTGTTAATTATTTGGCCAGCCATAAGAACCTTAAGGAAAAGGGCAGAGGGTGATTCTTCCTCTTCCCCCCGACACCATGAAAGCAACAATACTCACTTACTAAGAGTTTCCAAATCTGAGGGATCAAATAGAGAGAGAAAGATAAATATTCCAATTTTACTTCCAAAAATATCATTTACCAAATTGTTATAAATCATAGCTAGCTCAGGAGAAAAGAGAAACAGTTTTCCTTAAATCTAAAGAAAAAAACATTAAAAATTCAGCAATACTTCAAATGAAAAATCATAAAAATTATAATCATCCTTATCAGTTCATTCAGTCCTGTGTAATCCACGCTTGATCCCAATCGTTTTGTTAGCAGCGTCATGAAGTTATTTGTCTTCCCATCAGATTTCTCTAATTTCTTACCCAGTTCAGTTTTATGATCAGAAAGTTTGTCAGAAACCTGTACTCCTATGTAAATGTCAGAGTACTTTCCATGAATTTTTCTGAAGTTGAAACATTTTGCAAAAGCATTAGAGCAAAGAAATAAGTCTGTAAACAACAAGACCTCAAAATGGCAATTGACAAAGAAATTTGGTTAATTTTGTGACATACAACACTTTAAAATAATAATAACCAGAATTATGACTGATAATCAGGACAGATCAGAATTTCAGTAATGTTATACAATATTAAAACACCTATGTCAATAACATTTGCCCACATAATAGCACCTAAGCAGACTTATCATCACTTGTCTGACAATGCTTTCCATGTAATTTAACATACTGAATAAGACTAATAAATTTAGTATCTTTCCCCTTGTAGGAAGAGAGCAAATTTCTTTGAGAAGTTCCAGGGTCCTTTGAAAATTCTCAAAGAAAAAAAGTAAAAAAAAGACTTTATTTAAGATATGAATTTTGGGGAGCTTGCCAAAAATAGAAAACGTTAAAGCAAAGAGAGCATTGATAGTCCGAAAACCTTAATAGAGAGACCTCAGTCTTTTGAACACAGGAAATTATTTTAACAGTTTTTTTTTTCTGTCTTTTAGGTGGACTTACCCAAAGGTAACGAAAAATCTTTTATAACCTCTTTATCAAGTTCAAGAAAATTATCCTTTTAAGAGAAATAAGACCAAATTATAATTTTGTACCAGCTTCCTTCTGATATTAAAACTCATTTACTTAATTAAATTCATTTCAATCTTAGCCAACTTGACCATACAAAAACTCCTTTTCCAGAATTTCTCTTCCACAAACCTATAACTTTCTTTTTACATTCAGAATTTGTCCCATGTCTTTCTTTTCTCTCCTAATTCTTGAAGACAAATTTATATTTCTTAATCAATCAAATAAAATATCTCCATTCTTTGTTCCTTCTTTATACATCTTGCTTTCCTTCTACACAGACATAATTTTCTTAATATTTAGTAGCTTCAATCACATATACTAATTAGAAATTTTAACTCTTAGAAACCCCAATTTGTAAGTAAAACCTAAGTAAACCATTATAAACTTTCTTTTACATTAGTATATCGTGGCTTGGAAAATTTATAAACACTTCTTAACTTCTAGAAATATGTTACTTTATAGTACAATCTTTTAATAAAACACATGTTTACCAATAGACCCAAAACACCTTTTAGTTTTCCTGTAATGAAAAGCCAAAAGTAGACAAACGTAAGTTTAGCAATCAATGTCTAAAATCTTATCTTATTTGGAAATGATTATACTCAGTGAATTTTTATCACAAAATTTAGCAAAACTCTAAAGTTTTATGTCACCAAAAAGAGTTTGGAAGCTGTAACCACCATAACACATAATTATTGTTTAAAGTTCACCCAACATTCATCTTTTTCACAACTATTTAGTTACTTATTCCCAGTAATTATTTAGATTGCCTACAAGACCTCATAAGACTTCAGATAAAATTAGCCATCATTTAAATTACTATTTTTGTTAACCAGTTCTGTAATAGAAATAACATCAGTTTTCTCCTACAAAATTTCATGTAAATTTCATCACTTCTTATACCTTTTGACACAGTTTTCATTAAGATTTTTATCAATAGGTCTTGGTCTTCTAAATTTGGACAAGGGAAGCATTCCCAGTCAGACATTTTAAAACATATTCAGGCAAAGTTGATATAACCTCTTTATATAAAATTAGCTCAAATATTCCAACCTTTATAATCTTATCAACACTTACACTTTTACATGTTCTCAATTCAATTGTAACTTGAGTCAAGATCTTAAGGCTATTTCAATTTTTCTCTTCCTTTTTCTGGCTGTTTTTTAGATACCAATTAAACAATTGTGTGAGAGCTCTCAAAACATATTTTTTCCCCCAATTTAGAAGTTTTCCCAATTCTAAGGATCCGTCATCTGGCCATTGACGAGTAGGATCTTCATTTGTATATTTAGTCCAATAGTGACTAGATCCAATAAGACTTTTTAAGGAAAGACCCAGAGGTAACTTTCCATGCTTAGAATAAATCTTTACCATGGATGCAAGAGGCGTCCCTGGTGAGGGTGCAAATAATGTAGCCCCCATGTTCCACAGAATTAAATATCAAATATATTCAGAGAAAGTAAAGACCTTTGTTGCACAGGCGGTAAGGATGGTGTAGTGAAAAACGTGTCTCCGGTCTCCCACAATAGTGTGGGACGCCTCCAGTCACAGACCCGCTAATCTGTGACACTGGGCAGGCGATACTGGAATGGGATTTTTCCAGCACTAACAAGCAACGAAGGTTAAGACAACAAAAGCCCTTATGGACTGGGCCCTTTATGACAAACTCCCCTGAGAGCTTGGCACAGCCGGACAAAGAAACAGTTCAGAACCCCAGTCTACTCGATTGACTACCAAGGGGCACCCCAGTAAATGCACCTTCCGTAAGGTGGAGACCAAGGAGAATATTCTCACTTGGCACAAAGCCAAGTTGTCTCAGGACACAGAACAAGACAGAAGGAAAAACCGCATCTGGTTTTTTTCTTATGTGCACAATGACAGCTTTAGCCACGCCTTAGGTCTGTTGGAGACAGAATAATACCTTGGGGGGGGAGGTGCCACGGGATTGGGGACTGTGTGCTTTACAGAGTACCTCGTCACTGCATGGACATTTTCTTGCAGTTGGCAGGGGACCTGTGTCATCTACCCGGTTCCGTGACCCAAATTATCCTGTCACGGGTGTCTCCTGAAAGTGGCGAGCGCCCTAATGGCTCTTAACTGCTCGACCCGTGCCAACCAAATTTGCAGCCTTTTTGGCTTCCAAGATGCCCTTCGCAATGGCCTTCACTTCATGTGCATATTAACCCACAGCAAAGTTTGTCTAAATAGATGCCAGTCTGGAGAGACACGCAAACTCACCAGTCTGGGGTGCCAGCCTGGACAGTAGGCTTATAGGGCCTATGCCTGCTTCCTACCTTATGGTATTTCCTTCTTATGACACATGATACAAAAGACAAAGACCAAAGCTAAAAACAGAGACTATCTCTGGGAGGAAAATAGATCAAGATGAAAACCAAGAATACGCTATCAAATTTACCAGCGTCACTAAAAGCACAAGAAACAATCTTCCCAAATATTTTCTCCTGCCAATCTAAATTTAGAAAGAGAAAACTATTCTCACTACTTCCTTCCACGGGACTCCACAGGTAGAGATTCTGGGAGGCTGACGTGGTAAGAAGTCTTACATTTTGCCAGCTTTCGTCAGGTGTTCCCGTATCTCATCATCTGCAGTAATCCAGGGAGAAGGCAGTTCTTCCAGCCAGAAAATGCAACTTGCCAGCCAGTGTAGCCACACGTTGGGCACAAAAACTGTTGAGGGAGAGAGAGAATCTGCTTCTGCCCTTTTCTTAAGGTTCTTATGGCTGGCCAAATAATTAACAAGACAGGTTAGCAGGAGAAAATAAAACCAAGTTTAATAACATGTATACATGGGAGAAACTCACAAATGAGCAACTCGTCCCTCTGTCTAAGCTGCCCACTTAAGTGTTGTAGCTAAAGACAAGGAAGGTGTTGGTGATGGGTAGTGGTCTGGGACCTCAGAGGGCAAGAAGACAACTCACATGGAGATAGAAATGCAAATGTTTGCCTGATAATTCTTCTCAGGGTCATCTATACATAATGTGGTCAGGGAGACATAGAGTTTTTGATAAAAGGGGCTTGGTGCCTTTCCTGTTGTAACCTCTATCCTACATTATCTTTACAGCCATCATGATAATAACTCCTTCCTGAAACAGATCTTTTGTTTTAAATTCTCTAGGCAGTTTTGGAGGGGAAACTCAAATATTCTTCCTGAGTTCTCTGAGTCTTTATTTTCTTCAGCTCGAAATAATCTGCATAGCAGAGTGGTGCCTCCTGGCGTAGCTTGCCCTGAGCACCATCACCTCCATTTATAAGGATGCACCCATTGTATAGATTCTGTACAAAATTGCGAAGATCACTTTTTCCTTTTCAAAATTAATTGTTTTAACTTATAAGAGTGAGAACCTTAGTGTTGGGTAAACTGCTGCAAAATTACTGGAAATGCTGAGAGTCTTTCTGAAAAGTGTAGAAGTCTAAAGATAATGAAAAGTACACTTCTCGAATGTCAAGTCCCTTGATGGTTTGATAGGCATCTGTCTAGTTGTACCCGGAAGAGATGGAAGATTAAACACCAGCACAGCACACAAGGAAACAGGCTGCAAACTTGAGGGCTTCCCATGGACTGCAAAGTGCCTGTCTGACTCTTGGAGATTAAATCTGGCCTTTGTCCATGGATGGACCCTGAGAGGAAAATTTTGCTTAAATGACCAGAGAATAGACAACGTTTTATGTTGATAATAATACTTACCATGTAAATTTCTCTATAAATCTCTGAATAAAATAAAAAAATATAACCCGCATAGAAATCAACTCTTACTGACAAACCCCACAGCCTTCTCTAGAGAGCTCAACAGAAAATATCTCCGCTGACTGTGAATTGTTCTTCTCTGAAAGCCAGCCAGCTCTTCACTGATAGCCCTGGATAAGGAAGGCCAGATACAAATCTTTGAAATGTTTAGCTGAATTCAGAACCAAAAATCCTACCTCCAGTTGTCTTCTCTGTGAGAATGGATGGCCGGCCTTGTTTCACAGCCTGAGCAGTTGAGGTTTCAGATGAGATAAATTGCTCTGTTCCCCAGGGATGGAAAAGCTGGACTGTGACATCGATTCAATGCTGTGACTTTGCAGGTAAAGATAAGGTCATAGAGGGGAATAAAGATTTCAGCAAATTGGATTTTTGTTATCAACAGTGGAAATAATTTAAGAAGCAGATAGTCTCTCACTCCACTTCTCTTACCTATTCTCTACCTATCATATCACTGTAAAAATTATCTCTATGAAAATTTCAATCTTTTTTCTTTGTAGTGTGTTTATTATCATCTTTACGAATTCTTTGACTTCACCACCTACCTGGCACCACAACGTTAGCCATTGAGATATTATTATAGATTCAGTTTTGCAATTTCATCTTCTTATCTCTATTTCCTCGGCCATTTCGTAGTTTTAGTTCTTATTGTCGTTTATGCTTGAAAATATTTGACACTTACAGTGTGTAACAGTTCCTTATTTTCTCAAATTTTTATCTAACTGCCCTCAACTATCACTTTTTTTAGAAAAGAAGTGAAATACATAACAGAACAATACACTGTAATAAATTGACCACTTATAAAATTAAATTCAACCTGAAATCCCTCCTCATTTAACAGAGACCATCTTTTATAATTCACAATGCTTTAGTCTGGGCAGGGTCAGTTTATCAACGATTTTTGGATGTTTTAAACCACATGAGATGAATACAATCTAAGGTAAAATTGTTAATCTTGCAGAAGTTGTAGAATATCCTGATGCTTAGGGGAGTTGGTGGTAGAGAACCTGAATCATATGAAAAGTAGTTGATTAATTAGCACCTGAGTTTGTTAATTTGGTAAGGATGATGATGAAACATACATGTTGAAATGTAACTTTGCATATCAGAGTATTGTCAGAGGCCACTGGGAAAATTCATAATATTCTCAAATACTACAAAAAATGATCATTTTTTCATAAAAGATGTCATACATGAGGGCATCATATACTTCTGTCAGAAAATTTGCAATGAAGAAAATTAACTGTTCAGTCAATTTAATTCTGACAATTTGTTCATGCTCACTAGTAGGTTAAAAAACTTTTTAGAAATAAAGTGATACGTGACGTACTTGCTTAATTTTTAAATTTTTTTAGTAAAAATCTTTTTCATATTTTTAAAAATATTTATTTGTATTTATTTTATGCTGAATTTAGTCCTGGGGCCAAAAACAGTTTTTTTAATTAACTAACATCAATTCTTTTCAAACTCTTTCAAAAAGTTGAAGAGTAGAGAATACCTCTAAAGTCATCCTATGGGATTAACACTTCCCTGATATCAAAGCCAAAGACACTAAGAGAAAAGAAAACTATAGGTCAATATCTTTGATGAATATTGATATAAAAATCCTCCATAAAATACTAATAAACTAAATTAATCACCATATTAAAAGGATTATACAGCATTTTTAAGTGGGATTTATTCCCGGAATACAAGGATATTTCAATATATGAAAATGAATCAATGTAATAAACCACATTAACAGAATGAAGGAAAAAAACACATGATCATCTCAATGGATGCAGAAAAGGCGTTTGACAAAACTAAACATGCTTTCATGCTAAAAACACGAAAAAACCCCGCAGAGTAAAAGGAAACTACTTCAACATAATAAAAGCCATATATAGAAATCCACAGAGAACATATTCAAGGGTGAAGAAATGAAAGCTTTTTCTCTAAGATCAGCAACAAGGCAAGAAGGCCCATTTTCACCACTTCTATTCAACATGGTATTAGAAGTTCTAGCCAATGCAAGTAGGCAAGAAAAAGAAAGAAATAGCATCCAAATTGGAAAGGAAGAAGTAATATTATATTTGTTTACAAATAGTATCTTATATGTTAAAACCCCTAAAAATTCCACCAAAAATTTGTTAGAACTAGAAAATTCTGCAGAGTAGTGGGACACAAAATCAACGTGCAAAAACTAGTTCTTCTATACATTAATAATAAGTAATCTGAAAAAGAAATTTAAAAACTTCACATTTTTATTTACAGTAGCATCAAAAAGAGTAAAATACTTAAGAATCAACTTACTCAAAGAGGTAAACATTCCAGGGATGGTTTTGCAAAATTAGAAAAATCTATCCTAAAATTCATATGAACTCTCAAAGGACACTGAATAGCCAAAACAATCTAGAAAAAGAAGAACAAAGTTAGAGAACTCAAACTTCCTGATTTCAAAACTTACTATAAAGTAATCAAAACAGTGTGGTATTGGAATAAATACACACACTATACTATTGAAATAGCACAGAGACCCCACAAATGAAACTTTGCGTATATGGTCCAATGATTTTTGACAAAGTTACAAAGACCATTCGAAGGAGAAAAGATCAGTTTTTTAACAAATGTTGTTGGGAAAACTGGATACCCACATGCAAAAGAATGAGGTGGGACCCTTACTTTACACCATATACAAAAATTAACTCAAAATGGATCAAAGATATAAATGTTAGAGTTGAAGCTATAAAATCCTTAGAAGAAAACACATGGTTAAAGCTGTGTGTCATTGGGTCCAAATGCCATTGTAACAATGATTTCTTTAATATGACACCAAAGACATAAGTAACAAAAAAAAAACAAATTGGACTTCATCAAAATGAAAAAGTTTTCTGTATCACAAGATACTATCAACAGAGTAAAAAGTCAAACCATGGAATGGTTGAAAATATTTGCAAATCACAAATCTGATAAGAGATTAATATCTAGAATAAATACAGAACTTCTACAACTCAACAATAAAAAAACAACTCAATTTCAATAATGTCTTGTAGTTCTCATTGTATAGGTCCTTCACGTCCTTGGTAAGATTTATTCCTAGGTATTTTATTCTTTTTGATGCAATTGTAAATGGTATTATCTTTTTGAGCTCTCTTTCTGTTAGTTCATTATTAGCATACAGAAATGCAACTGATTTTTGTCGATTGATTTTGTACCCTGCAACGTTGCTGTAGTTGTTGATTGTTTCTAGTAGTTTTCCAACAGATTCCTTAGGGTTTTCTATATATACAATCTTGTCCTCTGCAAATAGTGAGAGTTTCACTTCTTCATTACCTATTTGGATTCCTTTTATTCCTTTTTCTTGCCTAATTGATCTGGCCAAATCCTCCAGTACTATGTTGAACAAGAGTGGTGAGAGTGGACAACCCTACCTCATTCCTGTTCTCAGAGGAATGGCTTTCAGTCTTTCCCCGTTGAGTATGATGTTGGCTGTGGGTTTGTCATATATGGCCTTTATTATGTTGAGGTACTTTCCTTCTATTCTCATTTTATTGAGAGTTTTTACCATAAATCGATGTTGTATCTTGTCAAATGCCTTCTCTGCATCTATTGAGATGATCATGTGGTTTTTATTCTTTGTTTTGTTGATGTGATGTATCACGTTGATTGATTTGTGGATGTTGAACCATACCTGCGTCCCTGGTATAAATCCCACTTGATCATGGTGTAGGATATTTTTAATGTATTGTTGTATTCGGTTTGCCAATATTTTGTTGAGGATTTTTGCATCAATGTTCATCAGCGATATTGACCTGTAATTTTCTTTCTTTGTACTGTCTTTGTCTGGTTTTGGTATCAGGGTGATTTTGGCCTCGTAGAATGATTTAGGAAGTGTTCCATCTTCCTCTATTTTTTGGACTAGTTTGAGAAGGATGAGTATTAAATCTTCTTTGAATGTTTGGTAAAATTCACTGGAGAAGCCATCTGGACAAGGGGTTGATCTCCATAATATATAAAGAACTCACACAACTGAACAACAAAAAAACGAACAACCCGATAAAAAAATGGGCAGAGGAAATGAACAGACACTTCTCCAAGGAAGATATACAGATGGTCAATAGGCACATGAAAAGATGCTCAACATCACTAATCATCAGGGAAATGCAAATAAAAACAACACTAAGATACCACCTCAAGCCCGTTAGAATGGCTATAATCACCAAGACAAAAAACAACAAATGTTGGAGAGGATGTGGAGAAGCAGGAACCCTCATACACAGCTGGTGGGAATGCAAATTGGTGCAGTCTCTATGGGAAACAGTATGGAGATTCCTCAAAGAATTAAAAATAGAGATGCCCTATGATCCAGCCACCCCGCTACTGGGAATCTATCCAATGCACCTGAAATCAACAATCCAAAGAGGCTTATGCACCCCTATGTTCATTGCAGCATTATTCACCATAACCAAGAAGTGGAAGCAACATAAGTGTCCCTTGACTGACAATTGGATTAAGAAAATGTGGTATATATATACAATGGAATACTACTCAGCCATCAAAAAAGACAAAATTGTCACATTTGCAACAACATGGATTGGCCTGGAGCATATTATGTTAAGTGAAATAAGCCAGAAAGAGAAAGACAAACACTGTATGATCTCACTCATATGTGGAATATAAACCAACACATGGACAGAGAAAACTGGACTGTGATTACCAGGGGCAGTGAGAGTGGCGGGAGGGGGCTGGGGGGTGGGCACAAGGGGTGAAGGGAGTCATATATATGGTGATGGACAAACAAAAATGTACAACCCAAAATTTCACAATATTAGAAACCATTAAAACATCAATAATAAAAAGTTTAAAAAAAAAGACTCAATTTAAAAATGCACAAAATACTTGAATAGACATTTCTCCAAAGAAGATATAAAATGAACAGGAAACACATGAAAAGATGCTCAACATCACTAAGTATCAGGAAAATGTGAAATAAACCCACCATGAGATATCTTTTCACACCCATTAGGATAGTTACTATCAGAAAATCAGAACATAACAAGTGTTGGCAAGGATGTTGACAAATTGGAACCCTTGTGCTCTGATGGTGAGAATATAAACTGTGGAAAACAGTATGGCAGTTCCTTCAAAAATTAAAAATAGAATTACTATATGATCTAGAAATACCACTTATGGGTTCGGAAATAATAAAAAACATATTTATCAGACTCTGCGTCCAGTTCTTGGCACAGAGCTCCTAAAACCTTTGTAATTTCCCCAGTGATAAGAACACTAGGAGAATCTTTTGTTCTATTGAGGCAACTCTGGCTGGGCTCCGGGTTGCCTCATGAATGGGGGCTGGTCACCAGAAAGACCAAGCCCTGATTAGAAGCTGGAATATTTAGCCCTACCCCTTATCCTCCAGAGAGAGGAGAGGGGCTTGGAAACAGAGTTAATAATTGATCATGCCTATGTGAGAGAGCCTCCATAAAAATCCGAAGAGAAGGCGGTTCAGAGAGCTTCCAGGTTGGCAATGACAAGGACTGCTTCGAGAGTGGTCCACCTGGAGATGGCATGAAAGCTCTGTGTACCATCTCCATACCTTTTCCTATGCACCACTTCCAACAGACAGTTCTTGAATTATATCCTTTTATAATAAACTGGTGATCTAGTAAATGTTTCTCTGAGTTTTGTGAGCCACTCTAGCTAATTAATCAAACCCAAGGAAATGGTTGTGGGAAACTCTGGTTTTTAGCCAGTAAGTCAGAAGTATAGGTAATAGCCTGAGCTTGTAACTGGCATCTGAAGTTGAGGTAAGGTTGGGTGGGTGTGCAGACTTATAGGACGGAGCCATCAACCTGTGGAATCTGATGTATCTTTGGGTTGTCAGCATCAAATTGAGTTGAATTATCTGGCGACCAGATGGCATTCCAAGAATTGCTTGTTAGAGGTGTGGGGAACCCTCCTACATGTGAAAAAGTGAATCTGAGAACAACATTTATGGGTATACACGCAAAAGAACTGAACACAGCGGTATAAAGACATATATGTACACCCGTGTTCTTAACAGCATTATTCAAAATAGCCAGAAGCTGGAATCAAGCCAGATGTCCATCAATGGACGAACTGACAAAAAAATGTGGTGTATACACATAGTAGAATACTCTTCACCCTTAAAAAGGAAGGAATTCTGACACATACTATGACATGGATGAAACCTTGAGGAATTTATGCTAAGTGAAATAAAGCCAGTCACAAAAGGAAAAATATTGCATGATTCCACTCATATAAGATACTTAGAGTAGTCAAATTTATAGGAATAGAAAAGAGAATGGTGGTTCCCAGGGGCAAGAGGGAGGGATAACAGAGAGTGGTTGCTTAATGGGCACAAAGTTTCAGTGCAAGGTGAAAATAGTTCTGTGGATGGTTGGAGGTTATTGCTACACAATTATGTGAATGTATTGAATGTCACTGAACTGTACACTTAAAAATGGTTAAAATTTTATGTTATGCATATTTTATGACCAGTAAAAAATTAATTATTTTCAACAAATGAACAAACACTAGCTACATTCAATAGCTGATGAATATCACAACCAAAATTCTGCATGAAAGAAATTATATTCAAAAGGCTATATATTTTATAGTTCCATTTATATAAAATCCAAGAAAGAAACAAAACCGTGGTCTGGCTTCTAGTAATGGTGGAGTAGCTTGTTGAACTAACACTCTCACAGATAACAATGATAAAATCTGCACAAAATATTATATATATTTATACAGACTCGTGTGGTTATATATAATACACATATAATAAATGTGTATTTGTGTGTATGTATAAACCACTTCCAAAAGCAAGCAGAACTGAGAGGGAATCTTCCCTTAATGATGGGAATTGCACCAGGAGATATTTGCAAGCTTGAGTCTTTTGCCTCAAAGCATTCCAACATCTGTCCATGGCCTAGACAGGGGAAAAACTACAGTCTTACTTGTAATGTTAGAGGATGTAATTTTGGGCTGGCAGAGTAGCTGGAAAGTTAGGGGAGAAATTCTGGAAGGGAGGGAGCCACAAAGAGGAAAATCGCAAAATATATATGTAAGTCTCTCCCCCACACACTCCAAATTGGCAGATCTTTGAACAACACACATGCAGGGTAGGCCCCAGAAGGCCTAGTGTAAAAAGAGCAGTTGGAAGATGAAAGAACTGAACTAGGATTTCAGCTATGCCCACTGTAAATGAGATAGGATTGGAATTTCAGTCTAGCCAAGTTGATTCCCTCCTAGAAAAATAACAAAACTCTTCCAAGGAATACAATAGAATCCGGAGCCTCTATACCTATCTTTCATGCTTTCCAGTACACAATTTAAAAGAAGCATGAGATTTGAAGAAATAGGAAAATGTAATCCATATGTGACCAAAAGCAGGCAGTAGAAACTCTCCCCAATGTGTTACAATTAGCAGTCAAGAATACGAAAGCAGCTATTATAAAGATGATCATGGTGGTAAAGAAAAATATTCCCATAATGAATGAACAGATGTGGGAACTCAGCAGAGAAGTGGAAATTATACAAAAGAACCAAATAGGAAGATGAAATAAAAAAAAATACTTTTGAGTTTACTGGTAGATTAGAAATAGTGGGAAAAACATGAAGATACAGCAATAGAAATTATCCAGTCTGAAGACAAGAATGTAAAAATTTTGAAGAAAAATGAAGAGAGCCTTATGACCTGTGAGATGATTGTGTCCCAAGCAGAGAGGAGAGAGACAGAAAAATTAAATGAGGCAGAAAGGCAAATCAATAAGTCATAGCATAAAACTTCCAAAATTTGGTGGAAAATCTAAAATTTTAAATCCCAGAAAGTCAGCAAACCCACAAAATAAAATATAAAAGAAAAGCATACTTAGGTAGATGATAGTCAAGCTACTAAAATCCAAAGATAAAAAGAAAATCTTGAAAGCAGTCAGGGAAATACACACATACAGTGGAAGACATTACATACAGGGAGAAATAATGTGAATGATGGATGATATACTATCAAAAACAAAAGAGACAACTCAACAACAAAATGACATCATTCAAGTGCAGAAAGAAAACGCAAAAGTCAACACAAAATTCTATATTTAGCAGAACTCACTTTCAAAAAGTATGTAGAAACCACAATAAGATACTGCACGCTTATTAGGTGGCTGAAATAAAAAATAAAATTGCAAATACCACGTGCTGGTGAGGACTAGGAGTAATTAGAACTGGGAATGCAACATGATAGTTGCATTCAGAAAACAGTTTAGCAGGTTCTTATAAAGCTAAACATACACTTATTATATGACTCAGATATCCCGCTCCTAGGTATTTACTGAAGAAAATTGAAAACTAATGTTTAAACAAAAATCTTTGTGGGAATCTTTATAGCCATTTTATTCATAATTGCCAAAAGCTGGAAATGAACTAAATGTCCTTCATTAGGTGAATGGAGAAAGATATTTGTTGCATTGGTACATTATAATACTACTTGGCAATAAAAAGGATAAACTCTTTTTTTTTTGTGAGGAAGATAAGCCCTGAGCTAACATCCATTGTCAATCCTCCTCCTTTCCCCCCCCAAAGCCCCAGTAGATAGTTGTATGTCATATTTGTACACCCTTCTAGTTGATGTATGTGGAACACGACCTCAGCATGGCCTGAGAAGCGATCTGTCAGTGTGCGTCATGGATCCGAAGCTGGGCCACCAGTAGGGGAGCACACGCAGTCAACCGCTAAGCCATGGGGCTGGCCCCAGGATAAACTCTTGATTCACCCAACAACATGGATGAATCTTGGCTGCATTTCTCTAAGTGAAGGAAGCCAGATTCAAAAGGCTGTATAGAATATGATTCCATTTATATGACTTTCTAGAAAAAGCAGAATTACAGGGATGGAAAATGATCAGTAGTTGCCAAGGGATGGAGTAGGGGAAGAGGTTGAATACAAAGGGATAGCATGAGAGAACTTGGGGGGGGGAAAACAGCTCTGTATGGTACTGTGGACATGGATGCATGACCATAAAGTCAAAACCCATAGAACTGTACACAGCAAAGAGTGAATTTTACTCTGCAAATTTTAAAAATCAATCAGGATGCTGGGTAACCCAGATTGAATGCAGTGACAAATGAATCTCACTGTATTACAAGCATGTGACATAACCATACAGAAGGATTGGGGATGAAAGGTCCTGACCTAAGTCACTATGGAAGACAGTGTTTTGACGGGATACTGTAAAACTAAAGTACTGGACACAAACACTGTACTCTAGGTGGTAAATTTGTTTTTCATAAGGGTATGGATTAGCAATTCTGAAACTAGTTGACACAGTAAACATATTGTAGCTAACTGGAGTTAAGTTTCTCACTGTTGGTGAAAGAAGTTACAAATAAACAAAAGGAGAATGCTAGAATAAACCCTGTGGTGCTGGATAGGAGTTGGAAGTATCAGTATGAATCCATGTCTCTTTTAATATATCTATCAAAATAGATAGATAGATTGATAGACCGATAGAGAGATGTGTATATTTGAGTTTATATTCATACATACATTTCCAAGCTCTGCTGATAGTGACTAGAAGCAGTGACACTCTAATATTAATGAGCACATCTAGCTCCCAGATCTTGTTTTCTAAATATTATTCTCCAATAAAAGGAACCAGGTTTTCTTGGAGAAATGCCTAATTCTAGGGCTGGAGATGGAAAATACAAGATGAGCCTGGATCATCTTGTAGTGCCAGAAAGTAGGAGAGTGATTTAAAAAAAAAAAATAACACAGAAAATGATGGGACGTCTCAAAATGAATCAATCTGAAAGACTTCACAATGATTCAAGCTGGAAAACTGTGAGCAACAAAATAAATAACGGTAGCATTGGATTATTACCCAGAGAATAAAATAAATATCCACGACGCTATACTGATATAAAAAAGATTAAATAAGAAAGGAGGGGAAGGAAGAAAGAAAAAAGGGGAAAAAAAAGAATGAGAGAAAGAGAGAAAGAAAGGAAGAAGGAAGAGAGAGGGAGGGTGGGGAATCTTCCTCACAGAATTCCAAATAATAAATGCGCTAGATAGCATGAAATTGAAAATCGCCACTAGAACGCTACAGTAATAATTACTGTTGGAAAGATTGACTGATGAATTCAAAAACTGTGGAGAAAACTTAAAGAAGAAACAATACAATTGCAGAGTCTCAAAGCATTTCCTTCCAAACACTTAACTTATTTCTCTTATTTCTTTAAAATACCTATGACTATTTAAAGCAAAAATTATAACACTGTATTGTGGGATTTATAACATGGGTAGATGTAAATTTTACGACAACAATAGCACAAAGGACAGACAGAGGTAGATGGAACTGATCTGTAGCAAGTCTTCCATATTTTACATTGATTAAACTGGTGAACTATTAAGTCTAGGTAGGCTGTGATATGTTAAAGATGCATATTGTAATCTGGATCAACCAGTAAAAACGCAAAGGTGTGTCACTTAAATGATAATAAAGGAATTAAACAGCATAGCAAGAAAACTTTGTACAAGACTGTTCACAGGAGATGACCTGCACGTCCCCAGGAGGAAGATGAGCGCACTTTGGGGCATCCACAGAGCAGAATGTCCTCAGCCGTGCCAAGGAGCAAACGCTCACACACACATGCTGAGAGAGACTCATCAACCTCGTGCTGAGGGAGGCAAGCTGGACAGAAAACAACACACATGGGATGATGTCAGCCAAGATGAACCTATGCTCAAAAAACCAGAACAGGGGTTGCATCGAGGGAAGGAAAAAATTGCCTGGGAAGGAACAAGAAGGAGTTTTTTGGGGATGATGGAAATATCCTATTCTTAAAGGGATGAAAGTTATATGGGCATGTTTATTTGCCAAAACTGTACGGTTGAGATTTTTGCCTTTCAGTGTGCATACATCTTACTCATCACACATGCACAAAGGCTTAAAAGAATAATAAAGTGAGGTGGGAACGGGATGGAGTGTGGATGAAACAAAAATGGCAGATGATTAGTAGTTGTTGAAGCTGGGTGACGGGCCTACTATGCTATTTTGCTTATTTTGTATGTTGTTTAAACTGTTCTGTAATAAAACACTTGTATAAGAAGACAAACTCGATATACAGTGTTCGCTGGTAAGATATCAGTTACCTGTGGGGATTAAATAGGGAGAAAGAGATTGTCGGGGCCTGAGTAAAGCTGGTGCTAGTTCTTGGTCACACAAGTGTGTTCACTTTTTGTAATAATTCTTTGAGACTTACGTGGATGACTTCTCCATATATTTCTGTAAGAGTGTTATACATCAATAAACATTTTAAATCCTGCATATTTGCACAAAGATACTAACTCAATATCTCAGAATAACAGCAGTGTTTTGTTTTAAAGTGGAACACATTCACTCATGACACCATTAGATGGATTTTAATACTCCCAAGTATCTAGTAATGCCCTCTTCCTTGCGTGGCTCCTGGGTCTTTCTATTTTTGCCTCAGTTTTGTAAGTGGCATGGATTTGAGTTTTTATGATGCTATCTTTCTCCAGCAAGGTCCACCCCAACCACGATGCTCACCAAGGCCTCGACACCTAACACAGTGCCGTGTTCACAGCATGCACTCAAGACTTGTGGGACTGGGTTGAATTCCTATTCAAAATGAGGAGCACATGATGTTCTTAAATTTTGGCTAGGTGCCATATTGTGACTTAGGAAATTGGTAGAGTTTTTCAATAGATTTGCTATGCCTTCTAATTTTTCCTATTTAAAACAATGGGAAATAAGGTCTCACAGTTCTTTCTCCGAGAAAGTCTGACATTTCAGGAACAGACTACTGACACTTATTAATGGCATATGACTTTCCCACCTCATCTTAGTGTTAAGTTTTTAATTCCTTACCTTGGAAATGACCTAACTTTGCTTCTTCCAAATCTTGTAGTAATACTGATGCTCCAGAAAGTCAGGTCACGGATATTCTGCTTTTGTGCGTCCTCTCTGCAAAGAAGTGGAGCTGTGCATCCACCAGTCTGAGAAGCATGTGGTGCTGTAGTATTTGGAGTCAATCAGAAAAGGTAAATGGAAAAACGACTTCAGAGAATTATCACCATAACACCCCACAGCAACAAATTATTTTGTGATTCTGCAGGTATATTTAAACAGGGATATTAAAACTAGTTCCCAAGGAGCCAGCCCTATAGTAGAGCAGAAATTGCATATTACCTTCCTGCACAAACTTGCCTAACATTGTGGGAAGGACCAAAGGGAAGTTTCAGTGTTGTTTCCTATGTTAACCAGGCCAAGAGGTCCACACTGGGATAAGGAAGTCCAGTGAACCAGCCTGTGAGCAGCATGGGAGAAGGGACATGTGTGTGGTCCCTTGAAGTGGATTAGGAGTCACTTACCAGTGCATCTGAGTTTCCTGTCTGTGTAATGCAGGAATTGGGGCTGTGCAGTGTGATGTTTTTTCTTTTTATGACATGGCTCAGGGCAGTCCTTCAAAGACTCCTGACCAAGGTATGGGCCCTTCAGGCAGATTGGGTCCAAAGGGAGGATCGTTGCAGCGACCCTGACCACGGGACCCGATGAAGGATCATTGCAGCCTGGAGGGATGGGGGAATGGTAGGACAGATGGCCTTGAAAAGGCAAATTCCAGGATCCCAGGTACCTGGTATTTCCATTTTAGATATTGAATTTACATTTCAAATACTGGCCAGGGAGCTTCCACCAGGGCTGCAAGCAACCTCAGCAATAGCCATACTGGTGAACCCCATCTCTACCTGAGTACCGGCCTCAAGGGATGCAGCCCAACCACACTGCGCATACTCTGGGTGGTGGGCAGGGCATGGAGAATGGGCGTGGTATAGAGAAGAGGGTGGGAGGGAGACTGAGAGGCGTGGAGCCCAGGGCCTGAGGGACAAGGCACGAGTTGGGGCCGTGAGCTGTGCATGCTGGGAGCTTTTCTCTCTTAACTGCTCCCAGCAGGCAGCCCATAGGGCTGTAGGACTAGAACTCCCAGGATGCTCTGTGCACGGGGCTGTGCCTAGTCCTGTGGGGAGGAACAGGGCAATGTGAGCTTGGCCGAGGACCAAACCCCCATTGAATCAGGACTCTGGCCCTGCACCCGCTCCAACTGGACTGAGTCCCGGAGGGATGTGACGGGATGAGAGGGACCATGGAGGTAGGAGGGTGTGGCGGCTGCATGGGCAGCCGCGGGCCTGCAGTGTGCAACTGCTTTTGTCCAAAATCGAAGCTGGACTCGCACCTCTTCCCCACCACCTCCCTCCGTTGCTTGATTCCTCCTCCCACCTGCATGTCTGTGGGTCTTTCGACAGCGTCCTACCTAGTCCAGTGCCAGGTGCTTCTCTAAAGTGCTTATGGGAATTGGTTTGACATCCCAGAAACTTTCCAGTTTGCCTGCTGCCCTCTGCCTTCTCCAGCCAAAGTGCCATCATTTCATCAGCTTTTGGGAGACATTCGCCTTTGTGGCCCCTCTTGCAAGCACAACTTAAGAGTTTGCAGGGTGGTAACATTGGTTGTTGCTTGTCTTTTTCATAGATGTGGAAGTTGAGGTATCCTTGGGGTTAATCATTGGTTTCCCCAGGATCTGCTAAGAGCAGAGGAGAACAAATCAATTCCCAGGCAAGTATCTAGTAGGCCGTTTCCACTAACCCATTCCAGTTCAGAGGCCTCTGAAACAACATCCTTAAAATGAGAATAGCTTAAGCATTTTTCCCTTTAGATTGATCACCTAATCTCAGCTCAGGCCTGAGTGGCCAGTCTCTCAGGGACATGAGTGATGACTCTGATCCTTCAGGAAGAGACCGGTGGTCCAGCTTTAGGAGAGGGATGTTCATGGTAGACAGCACCTGGGCAGCATTTGAAACCCATCAGCTTTAACATCTCTGCTTTGGATTCTGGCAAGGTTACAGGATAAACATGCCCAGCGATAGTCAAATGTACCGTATTCTTTAAAAATTGATTAGAGTAGTGAAAGCAACAGAACATAAAATATCCTGATTATTTACAAAAGATAAAATGCAAGCAATACCTTCTTGTTAATTTTTTTCTCCTCATTCTCTTGGCTGTACTGTATGCTTGAATGCAGAAACAAAAAATTTGAATTGCCAAGTTATCTTTTCCTGAGATTGGTAAATTAACTTAAAAGTCTTATTGAAACCTGTGGAGGAATGGTTAGCAGCTTTCATGATTCATGTCCTCCCTAAAAACCTGGGTGTTGATCTACATGAAAAAAAGTCCTTGTTTATATTACGCATCCCAATAGGTTACATTTCCGATTCCTGAATGTGGGATATTATCAAAACAACTGAAAAAGCTGGTCTTGGAAACTGGACCCTGTCACTATGTGAAGAATTTGCCTCTTTATGAATTAATGACTCGAATTCATTAACATTTTTGTAAAGAACGGACGAGAAACTCTGCATTGTCTCTGGATGTGGCAAGACGGGGAATTCTCCTTAGATGACATCCTCGAGTTATTCTCTCATGTTCAATAGGCCCAGGTGATAGTCGGGGTGGTCAGGTGCAGCGCCACTTCCCAGCCCCCATTGTTCCATCCTACTCTGGCCTGTGACCTCTTCAGGGGTTTCTGATGACACTCACCCACAAGGGTTGGAAGGAGACATTGTAACATGAGGATATTCATCATCTTAAAACAACGATTAATAGGAAAGTCTCGGGATCTGTGTGCTCCGATGCAACTGCTGTTGGGGTGTGGCTTCAGTGACCACTGTGCTCCCAGCAGTCCCAACAATGGGTGTTTCAGATATTTGATCTCCTGGTGCAACCACAGCAGCTGTTGACAGAGCTGAGCGCTCGTGGTTCAGTGTCTTCCGTCAGATATTGTGGTTCTGAGCCTCCTATGCTCTCCCCCTTCCCATTCCTATCTGCTGAGTTGATTGCTTTGTAGTTGTTTCCTAGGAGCCACTGTGTGTAACTCGATTTCACAGTGTCTTTAGGGACCCACCCTCAATACACGAGTCACTGTACAACAGTGACTTATCCTGGTGTAACCTGTGTTCATCGTCTCCAATGGAGATGTGAAGAACCCTGCTTACTAGGAGCCTCTCTCATTCGCATGTTGCTCGGGCTGCTTATGAAGTTGAGCATCCCATCTTTGGTCTCATTGCCATTATTGTTTTCATCGATTATTTTGAAGTCGGATATGACTTTGTTAATAACGTGGGCACTGGCTGTCACAGGAAATTTTATGTATCTTCCCCAACAGCTGTGTGAAGTATCCTGTGATCCTCATTTTACAGGGTGGGACAGTGAAGCTCAGAGAGATGGAGTAGCTTCCTTCACGTCACACAGTTTCTTGGTACATTTTGTGTCTCCACCTGGAGCTCCGCCACTCAGGTGTGCGCACTTAGCTGGTGTTCCACTTTATGCCTCTCTGCCAGTCTCCCCAAAGGCACACGCCCAATCCTGAGTCCATTGTCTGCTTGATGGCAGTCACCCTGCACAAACAGGCTCCGGGCAGGGCTAGAACTAGCAGGGCGTGGTCCTCCGGCTTACTCTGTGCAGGTACTAGGTTCATAGCGAGAGCTGGAGCAGTGGAAGATACTGACTGTCACTCACCTGGAAGGTTTGTTATGTAGAAATACTCTACTGACTTTTTGCAGGTATCATGTCTTCTTTGTCTTCATTGCTCCTCTGGGCTTTCTCCTACAGTCCGTGCTGTGCAGTAACATAGAGTACAGAGACTGGTGAACATAATACTGTTGCCCTGCACCAAATGGTCACATCACTCATTTTTCTAATTATGAAACCAATACACACTGTAAAAAAGTCAAATTGCACTGATCTATGTAGAGTAAAGTGAAACATTCCCCTTTCATCCCCTTCCCTGAAAACTCACTCTCTTACTCAGAAGGAACTATTGTTAAGAGGTTGCGCCTTATTCTTCTGGAAATTTCTTATGAATTTATAAATACACAAAGTTTTATTAAACATAAATTACATAACTACATCGTTTTGCAATTTGCTGTTTCCTAAACCATATATCATAGACCTCTCTCCTTATCAGTGCACATCATTCTAACTTACCTTTATAGAAGTTTTAGAGGTATTCCAAAGAATAAGCATACCATGATCTGTTTATATCTTCTTTGATAGCAAAGGGATTACATCAGGTTTCACTATTATACATAATGCTGCTATAAGATCCTTGTATGGAATTTATTACACTGCTTTCAACTGCTCAATATGCTTTGTTTCCTTTTAATCAGAGACTATGATATATTTTTAACAATTTTATGGGAATTATTTTATAGGGAAATTAATTTTATCACTGAATAACGACATTTATGTGGAAGCTGGACTTCAAAGTCATCCATCTCAGTATCCTGGAGAAAAATCATGAAGCTTAGAAGGTATTATGCTTGCTTCATCACATTCTAACAAGTCATGTTAACAATGTGAGTTGAAACTTTAAATAGCCTCTACTCTTTCTGTTTAGATGAAGGATGACTTTTTCTTGTCTTGAAAACTTCTGACTCCAGGGGCTCTCAGTTAGGCTACAGAGAGGGTAAGATATTGGTGTTGTATCTATTTGTCTTCAGCTGTAGGATGAGTCTTCTAAACATCATAGAATTGAACATGGTCCAATCGATATATGTGATTTGGTTCAAAAATTCAAAGTAATGAACTCAACATTGGAATCTATATCTTTTGTTCTTAATAAAGAATTTCCTTTGATATCCTTAAGTCTCTGTGATTACTAGTAAAAACTCACCTATGGGTGAAGAGATGTGGTTCTGCTGGTAATGTCTGGCTTGAACATCCATAGGTAAGCCTGCCACATCTGTAGGTAGATTAGACTTGACCTCTTGATGACTTCTGCCCTTGGTCTTTGACCTGGGAAAAATAAGAATTTAAAAAAGCTGCTGTTATTAGCACTCAATGCTAGAAATGCCCATTAAAGAGTGAGTTGGGTTTGGTAAACTAAAGGGAGTATAAGCAGAACAAAGTCATTAATATCTCTAAAATTTCAAAAAACTCTAATTTTAAAAATATAACTCTATTTTTGCCAACGTGCAAACTGTGTATATATGAATGAAGTATCCCTCTGTCCATTTCTTAAGTTGTTTCCATTGATTTGATGGATTTATCTTGTAACCCGGATTCCAAGTGTGAAAGAACATCTTGGTCCTTCAAAAAAGGGAAACCATTGATATTTAATTTTCTTTTAGCTCGGCATCCCAAAGGTTTGAGGAATAAATGATCGTGTAATGATACAATGATTTTGAAATCTAATTGTTAATTAGACGGGTGTAAGAGATGATTGAATGGTGGTTCATCACCATGGTCAAGGGCATTGTACACATGGAAATGTAAAAACCATTCAGGAAGCTGCTTCAGCCCCGTGACATCCCTGAGAACCACAGTGCAGTGGGATCTAGGCACAAAGTCGTCTGCTTCGATCTCCTGGGTTACATGTAGATCCAGGTGTCTTGACAGTGGCTTCAGAGGAGCTAACTTTTATCTATTTCTCCCCTTCCTTATCTCCAGTTTATCTCAAACAGTCCTGACTACCATATTTTAAATTAAGGCCAATTATAGTTATCTACGTGAGTTTCGTGTTCATTATTAGAAAGTGATAGTCAAGGATACCATCAAATATCATTTAATTGACCTAATTAAATTTGTTGTACCTTATAATTGATTAGAACACTATGTTTAGTAGAGCGTTTGATATTCACCAAGTGTGTTAATCTGCTTACAACTGCTATGTGCCTGACTCCTTGTAGAAGTGTATATTTGGCCCATCACAAGATTTTAATGACTCAAATCATCATAAATTAAGATAATATACTGTCTTTTGGATGATAGGGAAGCATATATGTCCATTTTGGAAATATGCCCATCTGTCTTTGCTGCCCATGGGAAGTTGCTGGTTACTAGGTCTCCAGGTGGCCTGCACAAGCCCTAGGTTTGTAATAGCTTGGTACCTCTCATTCTAATTGGGGTAGAAATAAAAGAGATCAGAGAGACTTATTAAAGTTTTGGTTGCATGAAGTCTTCTATGAAGACCATCCATGCATATTGTTCTGGATAGCTCTCTGTTCTTAAGACTACTAGTTACTTTAAGGGCTTGTCGGGAACTGTGAAAGGTCTGATATTTTACCTTTCCTGCAAGGTAATAAGTTAGCCTACAATGGTTTTACAGATGCTGGCAAAAGACACGATACCCATGGGTCAGAGACAAAGGACTTAATGACACAACAATAGCAGTGGCCAGAGTATCAGCATTTGCACTGGTTCACTAAATCCCACTTCCTACAGGGTGATACACAGTGGGCCAGGTGACATGCAGAGGCTTGCAAGATCTCAGAGCCTAAGGAACTCAAATCTTTGATAATGGGCAGGATGTCTGCTAATCTTTGCCCTGAGGGGGTGTTATTTTTATTATACTGGGCAGTAAGCAAGCCTACCCTTTGCTCCAGAGGAGGCCACTATTTCTATCTTCCAAGGCTGACAGCTCTACACACATCCTTGAAAAGATAACCTGGTCTTACTGGCTTTCAAAGATAAGCTTGAATGAGACTTGATCATCATTCAGTTCTTCTGTTCCCTTTTTTGAGATTGTGCAAATATGCTCTTTCCTCTGTAAAGTTTACTAACTTTATTCATACATAAGGGATGCTTTTGGTTTTATTTATTAAGTTATAAGTGAAATTGTCTTATTAGATGAAATGATGAAACTGTTATGGGTTGGATCTGAAAGCATGATTTTCCAGGAAAAATGTGAAAGAAGATTAGTACGCACAGAACTTTGCCACAAGGAGCTGATAGCAACTTAAGTGATTTTAATTTGAATAGTGTTTTATACACCTTTCTTCCATTTGCTTCATCCTCTCTGCTTCCTGTAACTCTCATATGGGAATGGGGCACTTTCAGGGATTCACTGAACTCATTTACAATATTCAAATGGTTTTGTTGTTGTGTTTTTTTATTGAGGTAAAGTTGACATACAACATTATATCAGTTTCAGGGGTACAACGTAATGATTCAATGTTTGAGTATATATTGAAATGATCACCACAATAAGTCCCGTTAACATCCGTCCCCATACATAGTTACAAATGTTTTTGTCTTGTGATGAGGACATGGCATATTTCAAGGTGCAGAAGAATCAACGATGGTGTCATACTTCTCTATATACAGCTTGATGAATTTGGACATAAGTATACACCCTTGAGACTGTCACCACCATCAAGGCCACAAACATATCCGTCACCTTCCAAAGATTTCTCTTACCTCCTTTATTACTATCATTCTGTGGTAAGAACTCTTACTATCTACTCTAGTAGCAAATGTGACGTATGCAATAGAGTTTTGTTAGCTGAAGGCACTACGCCATATCCTAGATCTCCAGAACTGATTTATCTTGATAACTGAAACTTTGTATCCTTTGACAATCAGCTCCCCATTTCCCCATCCCTCCAGCCCCTGCCAACCACCATTCTAACCTCTGCTTGTATGAATTTCACAATTTTAGATTCCACATATAAGTATTTGTCTTTCTCTGTCTGCCTTATTTCACTTAGCATAACATCTTCTAGGTCCCTCATGTTGTCAAAAATGGCAGGAATTCCTTCTTTTTTCAAGGTTAAAGAATATTCCATTTCTTTATCTATTCATCCATCAGTGACATTTAGGTTACTTCCATATCTTGGCTATTGTGAATTAGCTGCAATGAACATTAGAGTACAGGTATCTTTTTGAGACCTTGATTTCAATTCCTGTGGGTATATACCAGAAGTGGGACTGCTGGATCATATGCTAGTTTTCTTTTTTGGAGGAACCTCCCTACTGTTTTTCAGAATGGCTGTACTAGTTTATATTCCCACAAGGGTTCGTTTTATTCACATCTTCACCAATATTCGTCATCTTTAGTTTTTCTGATAGTCGCCATCTTAACAGGTGTGAAGTGATAGCTCATTGTGGTTTTGATTTGTATTCCCTGATGATTAGCGAGGCCAAACACCTTTTCATACACCTATTGGCCACTTGTATGTCTTCATTGGAAAAAGTCTATTGTGGTCCCTTGCCCATTTTTTAAATTGATTTGTCTTTTTGTTATTGAGCCAACACAAAAAAAGGAGAACAAAATTTCCAGGCATTATGGATGCTTCTCAGTTGATGCAGATGGTTTTGTGTTTACAGTGGTACCAAAAGATCATGTTTCATGCTTTTTCTTCAGCTTGTTATAAGACCAGCAGTAGCTGCAGCATGGCAGATAATCGGGATCTTCTGGGTGTGGAGGTTTACAAATAAATGAGTGGTAAGTATTTTTTTATTTTTCCAAGGAAATTATTGTGATCATAGTCCATGGAATCCAGGATTAGATACGTGTAGGAGAAAATTAAGGTGAGGATTACTGATCTGACATTACTTCTGATCTTGAGGGACAGGTATTTACTGTATGATTGTTTGAATAAAAATATTAGAGATCAGGAATTTGTGGTGGGTGAATATGTTTTCTGAATTATTTACTTTTGAACATATCCACTTGGATTATGTGAACATCTGGCATATGGGAGTAAGTAGTTAGCCGGTGGTGGTTGATAATATCACTATTGATTTAACCTCTATGAACACCAAGTGGTCAATGGATTAAGTAAATGAGTACACAGAATATACAGAAATGGTAAGAATTGGGATTTAGTAAAGGACTGGGGCTTACTGTTCTGAGTGGGAGTGCCAGGACTTGTGTGGTTGAGAGTGACAAGGACAAGAAGAGAATAGAATCACACTCAAACAAAGAGGGGGTGTTAACAGGATGGAGGGGGAGAAATGATCTGGAGTAGCCTTGAGTTTTGACCTTGAGCTTTCTGTTCTTGATGCAAATCTGCCTGATGACATCCCGGGACACAGGTCAGATCTATCCCCAGGGGATCGAGGGAGGGTGGAAGTACAAAACAGCCAGGATAGTTCTCCTAAAAAGGCAGGCTTCCTTTACCATTTGACCCAATTTCATGATTGGTTTGGGTAGGGTAAGAGGAAAAGAAGGATGATAAGAAGGGTGATAGTCATGCCTTCGCAGACGTGGTGAACACAGAAGGAGCAGCAGGGGCCTGGCTTCCTGAGGACAGGATTAGGCTGAGGGCTAAACCCACCGCAACAGGCTGGAAGAAGATACATCCAGCAGGATGGACTTGCACGGAAGCCAGAGACCTGTTGATGGCACCAGCTCGGCAACTCCTCCTGGAACAGCTCAGCCAACACCACTGTGTCCCATGACCAGGGCCTCCTGCCCAAAAATGGCATCCTGCTGCCCATGGGCTGAACAGATGTCTCTGCTTGTTAACCTGGACAAGATAGACTGGAATGTTTCAGAGAAAGTTCAAGTGAGAAACTATCAAACCCACAGCCTGCCCAGGCCCCCTGACACTCTCGCCCCTCCTCTCTTTCCAGACTCACAGCCTCCCCTCTATCTTGGTCATCAGTTCTCTGCTCCAGGACTCGTCTTGGCTATAGAGCTCCTTAAGTTTTTCAGAGCTTTACCCGAGTGTAGGGGAAAGAGGGAAGGATAAATTTAGGGATAATGTGAGATGTCTGAGTGCAAATCCCTTTTCTTTGACAACCCAAGAGATTCAACCTGCCTGGAGGAGTGTTCTCACTGGGCTCCTCTGAGCACTAAGGTCTCGTGGGACTGGGAGGGGACTCTCCTGTTGGTCACTGGGGTCTCCACTCTCCAGCACTACAGAGCAGCTCTGTTTTGACCACTATGAGTTTCAACTGGCCGTAGAGTTCTGTTGCTATAAACACTCAACCCAGTAACTGACATTTAGGGAAACCCAGTACTGAAGCAGATCTGGTTCACTAAGGACTCCAGGAGACTTAGAGACCAACTACCGACGCCCAGACCCTGTCCCCAGCATTTGCTGCCCCCCAGGATTTTCCGGCTGACTGAGCCGCCAATGACAGTCATACAGGAGATCCCTCATTCATCCTGGTCCTCCTATGGAGAGAGGCCTACCCACAGGGAAACTTCTCCCCATGTGTTCTTCAGGTGGCTTGTGGAGGTTTTCTGCAGAGCAGAGACGACAGGGCGGGGCGAAGAGAAGTTCTTCCAGATCACTCACTCTTGGGGAAGGGAGGAGAATGAGGTGTGAGGTTGGGCACTGGAGCCACGCTTGCTCTAGCTTCAGTCCCCTTCTATTTAAATCTCCCCTTCTAGATGAGACAGATGCTCAAGGAGCCCCAGAAGGACATTTAGGACCCAGAGAGTAACACTCACAAGGAGGAGGAGTTTAGCTCAACCGAGGGAATTAACCAGGTAGGAAGTGAGCATCCTCCCACTGGGACCTGGAGTCAAGGTCAGTGGGCCCCTGGCAGGAAGAGCCTAGGGACTTGCAGGAGCTTAGACCACACACTGCAATCCTGGGAGCTGAGAACGATGGAGAGGCAGTTCCCAAGTCTCCAGAGAAAGGCTCCACTGGGCCTCCCACGGCACACCTGGGCCACCTGGACCTAGTGCTCTACCACCCTCACCCTGTCTTGCACTGTGATGCTTGGGTCCCCGAGGCAAGTGGTGATGACAAGGCTGGCCACCCTTCTGAACTTGTCGATGGTGGCCTGGATGGTGGGTGTCTAGTGCTCACTGCCAGGTTTGTTCTTCTTCTGCCAGGTAGATCCCAGGCACTGAGAGGGCACCACCTTCCAGAAGAGCTCCTGGGGAACAGGGGGAGTGTCATCCAGCCTGTGCCAGGCCAGCTCTGTGTCCAAAGCCCCTAAAGTCCGACACAGGTGTCACAGTTTAGAGCTGGAGCTCAGGAAGCTCAGGATGTGGCCTGAGCCTTGTGAGAGTCCCTGGGTTTTCTTCTCTGTCCACCGAGGGTACCCAGCACAGGATGACCCAGGACCCAATCTTGGCAGAGAAGGGAGAGGGGCATTTGCACCCAGCCCGTCCTGGCTAACTCCAAGCTCCAGACGGTGGCTCAACTCTGCTCATGCCAAGGGGGCATCTTCCACCACCCTGATCTCCACTCTGGTCCCACTCCCAATTCTGATGCACATTCCCCTGTGGCAGCTACAACCACTGGCCTTGTCTGTCTCCCTTGTAGTGAAGCACACATCAGATGTCAAGTCCTGAGGCTGTTGAGCCTCCTGAGGAGACGGCTGGGCCACCGTAGACCTCGCGGCACACAATGAGTTCCCCTCCACCACTGATGGGCCAGGCCCTGCCCAGCTTTCCATCTCTTCTACCTTATGGAGCCAGCACAGCCTCTCTTTGGAGCAGGTCCTGTTATTGTGCACCTCTACAGTCTGCAGGTGGACAGCAAAGGCTTGGGGGTTCCGGAAGTTGCCCAGATCATATGGTTGGTAAGGGGTGGAGCTGGGATTTGTGCCCAGATCATGGGATTCTGGATCAGGTCTGGGGCAATGATAGCAGAGGGAAGGCCTGTTCCACCCCGCCCTGAGAGCCCAGCTGCTCACAGCATCCATCAAGGCCAAGCGCTCTACCACCTGCATAGGAGGGAAGGCCGTGAGGTTTGGCTTCTTCTCATGCTCCTTAACAGCCACAGGTGGAGACGGACTTCCCACTAGAAATGATGGTCCAGGTGACTCCAGCTCAGCAGCTCCCACTCCTGCTGGAGCCGATGTTGGCCCATGCTCCAGGTCCAACACTGCTGATGATGGGGACGCTGGCTCCACCGCTAGAAGGCGTGGTGTCAACGGAGCTGTAGCCAGCTCTACCTCCACCACTAACCACTGCTCTGCTTCTGCCACTGGCTGGAGCTTTGCAGCTGGCGCTACAGTGGGATAAAGAGAAAGATTCACCCACATAGCTGACTTTCCATGTGTCCTTCTAAACACAGGAAAGATCCCACTTCCCTTCCAGGAATATCCAGCCTGCAGTCCCCCTTACCCTCTGCCTCTGCCTCAGTGGCCTCCAGAAGCTCACACCGGGCCATGGTAAGAGGGTCATGGCAGCTTAGCTCCGAACCAGACAAGGTTACCTGCTTGTACATCCCCTTTAGCTTGAAAAAGGGACAGCCCCAGTCTGGTCATGCCCTAGTTCTAGTCCAACCTGGTTATTTCAAGGTCCTGAGTGTGGAGACCCTCTGCTCCTGCTCTCATCTCAGAGCAACACTGGATGGTGTCTGTGGCCTCAGGTACCTTCCCCTTGCCTAGTGAGTTGGTGAAATTGAAACCATTGGGCAGATCCTCGATGACATTCTGACTGGAGTTCTGAAAAGACTGTTCTGGAGCTGGGCCAGAAGCAATCAGGGGCTGCCTGCACACTGCCACTGGGGTCAACCCCCAAGAGAAAGTCTGTTCCTCAGTTCAGGCACAGAGGGACATCCCTGCAAAAAACTGTGGTCAGGCAGGAAAAGAGATGAAACCTCTATGGCTCAATAACATAAGAGTAGAGGAGCTCACCTTCTCATGCTGCCAGCCATGACCTGGGCTATGAACATGACAGGCCCACCATGCTTCTGACACCTAACAACCAGCTTCTGCCCCGGAATGACCTGCCCCTCATAACCTGCCTTCTCCCCTCCACACAAACACACACAGACACACACACACACGGTGAAGGGTAAGGGGTGTGGGGCTGATCAGGTGGGATCACAGTTGTGTCCTTACCTGCACTAGTCTTTCCTGGGCTGCCCCGTGTTACCCTTCACTGCCTCCTGCCAGACCCCCAGAGGCATCGGGGATGAGGGCTGAGCCAACGTCAGCAACGACCAAAACTTTCTCTTTTGGGGTTTTTTTGAACCTGGATCCTCCAAAAGTTGGGATACAAAAACAAAATATTTTTGCTTGTTGACTGTCTCCAGTCAAGTTAGCTGGATGGAGGGCTGTGGGTGCCTGGTTACCAGAGTTCTAAGATCTGTTGAGGTCTATGACCAAGGAAGTGAGGTCATTTTTCAAGATTCCTTTACTTGGCCCCCTTACCTCAATCAGACTTGTCCAGAGCTGCCCCCTGTGCCCTGGCTGCTAACCGTCCTCCCCCATGTCATCTCCTGAACTGTACACAAGGAGCCTACACAGCCCTAGCCACAGCTCCCTGGAAACCTAAGTCGAGTCTTAGATTTGAGGAGACAGAGATGAATGCAGACCTCCTTTTTCTTACCAGTTCTTCATCCTGAGAAAGTCCCTGTACCTCTCAGATCTTCCCCAGTCTCTAAACCTACACCATGGGGATCAGGCTAGAATCTACTTCCTAGGGATGTCGCCTGGTGTATATGACATAATATCTGTTACCCCTGTGGGTTGGTGTCACATGTACCTATGGCACAAACTTAGAAATAGAGGAATAACAAGACGGGGTGACAGGTAGCACAGAACACCACTCAAAGCAGGTCTGGGTTCTAGTAATGTGACATTGGAACAGTCGCTTCCAACTTGGCCTCATTTTCAGGTCAGCATCATGAGGGGGTTGAAACTAGTGGAAATTTACATACTGCCATCCTGTGGAGTAAAACCATTCAATTGTTTCCTGTTTAATGGAGAATGCGACCCAAGAGCCTCATCTTGGCCTATGAGTAGGGCAATCTCCACAGTGGTACCCAGTAAGCCCCACCCATGGTATAGTCATCCCAGTGGAACCACTAAGTAGTTAGTAACTGGCTTCTTAACATAATAACAGCCAAAGTGATGGGATGTCTTGTCTAAATTTTAACTAAAAAAGTCTCTCACTTCCTCTTACTCCCTCTTTCATGTTCCATCTCTCTCTCTCTCTCTCTCACTCTGTCGAATCCCTGTAACTGAGGAATCAAATACCAGTGTTTTAGGGCTGCCCAATGTGGACGCTAGAAAGGAGAGAAGCATGAGATTGCCCAGGCCAACAGACAGAAAGAAACTCAGGCTCTCAGTCCAAACTGAACCCTGAAAGCTGAGAGTGAACTTGGGGACCAATACTCCCCCAGTTGAGCCTCAGTTGCAGGCCTCACAGGGCAGTGATGAGGTAAGAGGGAAGAAAGGACTGTGGGAGCTTTCTGCCTGCTCCAACTGGAAGGGTGAGGGCGAGAACAGTGTCATGTGACACTGAGTCCTCAGGAGAACTTGTGAGGTAGCTGGAGTTCTCACACATTCCAGATGAGGAAACAGGCTCGGAGATGCCTAGCCCAAAGGTCAAGCTCACACCCAGAGTGAGAGTTGGAGCTGGGCTTGTTCTAGAATCTCAACACCTTGGAGGATGGAGTGTTATTGGTACCAGTTGCCTGGAGTCAGATGTCCAGGGTCAGAGACCAGTGGTGCTGGAGAGAAATGGGGTGAGGGGACTATGGCCTTACTGACACTCTCCTCGACCCTGGCAGCAGGGGCCATCCACGTTTGTTCCCCCGCAGATCAGCCTCCAGAGAGTGCAGGAGAAGCAGCAGCAGCAGCAGGTGAGTGTGCCTGAGGGGGAGGGGCTCTGCCCTCCCAGCTGGAGGCCCTCAAATCAAGAGAGGAGGCCCCTTCCTCTTGGTGCCACAGTGCCTGAATGCCCCAGGAGGAAGCCCTGGAAGAGCTGGTGCAGGATGGGTTTGTTGTGGGGAGGGCCAGGGACCGCACACCCTGTGATTTGCCAGAAGCTGGCCCTGGGAGGTGAGGAGGAGGCGTGTGGTGTTCTTGGGCTGTGAAGGAAGGAGGAGTTGAGGGGAGGCTGCTAAGGGTCCTAGGCTGCTCCCCTAGGTTTGAACCCTGGGGTGGGCCAGGAGGCTGAGGGTGAGGTCTTTTCAGAGGAGGGTCTGCAGGGGGCTGACTTGAGAGCAAGGACTCATCCCACACACACGCCATTGTCACAGAGTGTCATCCCATATGTTGGCACTTTCCTTGGTCACCTGCTGAGGCTTCACCTGCTGATGGGTGACAATCTCGAGGTGGGTGCACCTGAGGACCAGGCAGGGAGGACCAGGATCCTCAGCCTTGGGATGGGGAGCCCCCGAACTGAGCTCTGAGCTCTCAGCACTTGGCACATCTCCTGTCATAAGAGCCTCTCAGCCACCGCTGAGAGCTGGGGCATCAGGCCCATCTTAGGGATGAGTGAACAGAGGCTCCACCTGAGACACCCATTCTGGTTCCTCAGGCTGGGGAAGCTCAGAGCTGCCTGATAACACAGCTGCATGAGGTTTTATCTGAGCTGGACTCAGCCTCTCCCTCCCACGTTGGCCATGGAGGGAGAGAGAATTCGGACCCCTCCAAGTCAGGCAGCACATAAGTGGCTGAGCAGTCCTGTCTGCCTGAGGCCTCAGCCTCCAAGTCTGTCATCAGAGAGGTTTGTGCTGCCAGGTCCCTCAGCCTCTCCCCCATGTCCTGCTTCTCTGGAGCCCAGAGCCCGGCCTAGGTCCAAGTCCTGCTTTCTGTGCATGCTCGGCTCCCTCTGGTGACCTGGCAGTAGTGTAACTTGAGAAGGTGTGGGCATAGGGGTCTAGTCAGGCTAGGGGGTTCTGTCTGATGGACTCTGGTTCTCTGCCTTCCAGGGGAATGAGATTAACCTGAGAAGATGACTGAAGTGAACAGCTGCCACACCCCCTGCATGGGAGGGGAAGAAGGAGGAAATCAGAGACCCTCTGGGTAGAACAGTCCCTGGCTCCACCCCCTGTATCTTACATTGAGTGGAAGAATTTGATAACAGAGAAGTGGGAGACCCGACCAAATGGCGGGGGGGTTGAGGGGAGGACGGCATAAAGGAAAACGTCCTGGAGGAGGGGCTGATTATTCCCATTCTGCGAACAGGTAGAGCCTGGATGAAACTGGAGGGGAGGTGGGTTCCCAGGACTGGTCCACTGCCCCACTCCTTACCACCCACAAAGTCCATGAAGCATCCCCCACCCAGGCCCTATCTGCATCGTCTCCTTCCCTCTTGTCCCAGGAATACCCAGTCATGAGGGAGATCCTGCTGCTCCAGGTGGCCACAAAGAATTACAACCTAGAGCCCGAGGAGCGATTTTGGGCCTGGTTCCAGGACATGTGGTTGCTCAACGAGAATGATAGGTGAGGCGGGGCAGGAGGTGGGTGAGGGCAGGAGTGGACTCTCCCTGTTGGCCAGTCCAGAGAGCCTGTCTCCGTGGCCCCCCACTCAGACCCAGGTCTTATTGCATGGCGACCTCTGGGACACCTAGACTCCAGCTGCTGGGCAGTCAGTGGGGGGACACCTGTGGTGTGGCTCCTGGTAGGCTCACAGGTATCTGTCTGTCCTGGAGCTACAGCCTGTCCTGCCAGCTGGACCCCCAGACATAGTTGGCCAGCAGAATACTCAAGGATAAGGACAACCCCACATCATCAAGGTTAAGGGAGAGTGAGTGTCTGGGCCGTGGTGACCGACTCCTAGGGGTTCACTAAAGCTTCAGGCTAAACGTGCCCTTGAGGTGTCGGACAGCTGGCACTGGGAGAAGGGCCAGCCCCTTCCCTGGTTAGTGGGGACACTCCCAGGTCCCCCTAATTCCGAAGACCAGTTCATTTCAATATCATTCAGCTCCTCCAGGAGCAGACATGGCCCCCGCCCATTCTCTTCAGATTTTAAGGTTGAAGCTACTTTCACAGGCAGAGGAACAACCACTGAAATGTGGGTGTCTTTAAAACAGAACTACCCAGGAAAAAGTCGTGCCACAGGCAGGGGCTGCCTTTCTCCATTCTTGAGGAACAGGGAAAGTTTTCTGCTTCTCTTTTTGAGATTTCTTTTGACTAAATTTTAGGAACTTGTAGTTTTCTAGTTCAATCCCTGGAATTGCAACAACTCTATGAGGGGAAAATAATGTAAAAAGATCAAAACATGCACGTTGAGAGGACAACGCCCAAGGAAGCTCATTTGCAAATGGACTAAAGGCAGGCAGGACATAGCTCCTGAGGCCCCTCTAGGGGCTCCGTGTTCACCCCTGACCTGGATTTGAATCCTGCTGAGATCCTTGTCCAGGACTCTAAATTATTTTTCCTGTTTGTTCTGTATCCAGGAGGAAAGATTTGTGACGCAGCTTTTAAGACTACTGCTGGGCTTTGTTCCATAAACATGACTGCTCCCTGTGAACTAGGATTTTCAGCACCCCTGCCTTCATTATGCAATTCCCTTTAGGGCAGAAATTCCCCAGAAGGCCCCAAGCCTCCTAACTCGCTTGGCCTGATGGATCCCCAGTGAGCTCTACTTTGCCAGTATAAGGGACCATAATCCTGGCCTGTGAGTGACCTCACACTGTCCCTTGCTGTCCAAGGTGACTTCTGAGCCCGGGTCATTCTGAGGTCCATGGTCTTGGACAATCATCCAGTTTACACACTAAGTGTTGGTGTTACCAACTCATCCAAATGGGGCAATTGGGCCCGAGCCCATAAACTGTGTCGCCCCTGGGTTTTTGTGTTTTTGTCCCCAGTCCTATGATCTGGTTACATTACCACTACCTGCTGGGGTGTGAACAGTGTTTGGGGCTTTCAAAGATGAGGCATGACAGGGGTGTGGGGGGCTACAGCAGGGAATGCCACTGAACTGATGGTCCAGGGATGTGCATGAACACAGCCTTACCAATTAAAATACTGAAATGCTTCCTATCTGGTGGTGAACAGACACTGCTCTGAGCTCACACCGAGAACCCACCCAATGACTAGGAGCTTTCAAAGGGATACCAAGTGGCATTTTGAACCTCATCCCTTGGGAACACCCTGTAAGGCAAGGACGGGATGAATCGCTTGGCGCTTGTGAGATATGCCCTCATTTCTGATGGCTGCAAGTGTCACCCAGACACACAGGCTGCACTCTGCCAAGGAAGTCTTCTCAGGACAACCAGAAGCTGAAAATGAATCTTGGTTCCCGGCATCCCAAACCCTTCCTGACACTGCCCAGCCACCCAGGAAAGTGATTTGGTAACGGAAAGACTGGGAAGGCTCTACTTTCCCTCCAAAGAGAAAGAGAAGTGCCAACAGTGAAAGTTTGATCCCTCAAATAGACAATTAAATCCCAACAAGCAGTGGGTTCTTTCAGCATTACTGATCCTGAAAAGATCTCCTTTGATAATAGCACGATCCCCCAACTGCCATGTTGATCTCCATGAATCAAATTTCCAACACATATGGATCTAAAAAACTGAGGGAAATCTGGTATTTCCTTACATGCAACTCTGAAGTAGCATGTAACAGAGAACAGAAAAATGGAGTCCTAGAAGTAAATATCTAATTTGAGAAGATAGACACAAAAGTGCGTTTGAAATAATATTTTGGACTCTATTGAAATATTATACAAAAAGAATAATCCATTTTCAGTAGGTTTTACTGTGACTGTGAGGGGAAAAACTGAATCATCCCGTGACATTGATAACTCGCTGCTGACTTTAAAGTACAAATAAATATTATACATAGTAAAGGAAAATGAGAGAATAGCATGAAAAAGGAAGATCTTTCTCTCCTCACCTGAAACTCAACCTCTCACCTCAGAAAGAAACTGTTGTCTATATTTTCTATGTCTCGAAGCAGAGTTTAAGAAAAGAAAAGTATCAATATATTTTAAAGTTTCAAGAGCTGAAAGCAAGGAAACAGTAGGGACGCTGCCAAGAGACCTCACTGAGGTGCCTGCTCCATTTCATCTGCTGTCAGGACGGCCTTCTTAGACCCTCACTTTCTCTGTCTCGCTAGCAAGTGTGTCCGCCATCAATGCTATCACCAGTCTCGCTACTGTGTTCTTCACTGCCCTTTCCTCCTTCCTGATAGCTCCACAGTGGAGCTGTAGAATGCACAGATCAGTTCCTGGAATCATCTCTGCCAAATCTGAAGACCAGCAGGAGTGGAAATGGGACCTGGAATGCAGACCATCTGTGAGCACACCTGGCAGGGATTCACCTGCGTGACTAGGTGCAAGTTTTTACAACGTTTTGGCAAGATTGAAAGGACTTACGAGTTGTCCTGCACTGCTGCAGGCCTGGAGTCCTTGAGGTCTCTCGGGCCAGCAGATCTGGTGGGGCTGGTCCAAGTTGTCCTCTCAGAGACCCGTCATTGCCAGGATAGGATGGGATTCTAGTAACTGGCCTCTTGAAGATGTCACTGGACATCCTCAAAAGAATGGAAATGCTTAAACCAGGCTTTGGTTTGGACTGGTTTCCACAGTTACGCTGCTTCTTCTGTGAAGACGTGACTTATCATCCTTCTTTTCCTCTTACCCTATAAAAACAAATCATGAAACTGGGTCAAATGATAAAGGAAGCCTGCCTTTTTAGGACAATTATCCTGGCTGTTTTGTACTTTCACCCCCCCCATATCCTCTGGGGATATATCTGACCTGTGTCCTGGGATGTAATCAGGCAGATTTGCATCAAGAACAGAAAGCTCAAGGTCAAAACTCAAGGCCCCTCCAGATCATTTCCCCCCTCCATCCTGTTAACACACCCTCCTTGTTTGAGTGTTAGTCTATTCTCTTCTTTTCCATGTCACTCTCAACCGCACAAGTCCTGGCACTCCCTCTCAGGACAGTCGACCCCCAGTCCTTTACTAAATCCCAAATCTTACCATTTCTGTGTTTTCTGTCTACTAATTTGCTTAATTCGTTGACCACTTGGTGTTCATAGAGGTTAAATCAATAGTGACATTATCAACCACCCCCTGTTAGCAACTTACTCCCATATCCCAGATTTTCACATAATCCAAATGGTTATGTTCAAAAGTAAATAATTCAGAAAACATATTCACCCACCACAAATTCCTGATCTCTAATATATTTATTCAAACACTCATACAGTAGATACCTGTCTTTCAAGATCTGTAGTAATGCCAGATCAAAGATTCTCACCTTAATTTCCTCCTACACCTATCTATCCTTGATTCCATGGACTATGATCAAAATAATTTCCTTGGAAAAATAAATAATTCCTTACCACTCATTTATTTTGTAAACCTCCAAACCCAGAAGATCCCGATTATCTGCCTTGTCTCAGCTACTGCTTGTCTTATGACAAGCCCTAAGAAAAAACATGAAACATGATCTTTTTGTACCACTGTAAATACAAAGCCCTCTGCATCAACTGGGAAGCACACATAATGCCTGGTAATTTTGTTCTCTTGTTTTGTTTGGCTCAAAAACAAAAAGAAAAATCAATTTAAAAAATGGGCAAGGGACCAGAGTAAAATGTTTCCAGTGAAGACATACAGGTGGCCATCAGGTGTATGAAAAGTTGTTCAGCATGACAAATCAGGGAATGCAAATCAAAATCACAATGAGCTATCATTTCACACCTGTTATGATGTCACTTATCAAAAAAACTAAAGATGACAAATGTTGGTGAGGATGTGGAGAAAAGGAACCCTCGTGGGTATGTAAACTAGTAAAGCCATTATGGAAAACAGTATGGGATTTCCTCCAAAAATGAAAACTAGCCTATGATCCAGCAATCCCACTTCTGGTATACACCCACAGGATTTGAAATCAGTGTCTCAAAGAGATATCTGCCCTCTAATGTTCATTGCAGCAAATTCACAATAGCCAAGATATGGAAGTAACCTAAACGTCACTGATGGATGAATGGATAAAGAAATGGCATAATCGTCAACATTGATAAAAGAAAGAATTGCTGCTATTTTTGACAACATGAATGCACCTGAAAGACATTGTGCTAAGTGAAATAAGGCAGACAGAGAACGACAAATATTCCCTTATTTGTGGAATCTAAAATAGTCAAACTCACACAAGCAGAGTTCAGAATGGTGGTTGCCATAGGCTGGGGAGATGGAGAAATGGGGAGCTGATGTTCAAAGATACAAAGGTTCAGTTATCAAGATAAATAAGTTCTGGAAATCTAGGATACGGCATAGTGTCTAGAGCTAACAAGACTGTATTGCATACGTTACATTTGCTAATAGAGTAGATATTAAGAGTTCTTACCACATAATAATAGTAATAAAGGAGGTGAGAGAAAACTTTGGGAGATGATGGATATATTTGTGGCCTTGATGGTGGTGACAGTCTCAAGGGTGTATGCTTATGTCCAAATTCATCAAGCTATATATGGAAAAGTATGGCATCATCGTTGATTCTTCTGTACCTTGAAATATGCCATGTCCTCATCACAAGAGAAAAAATTTGTAGCTCTATATGGGGATGGATGTTAACTGGACTTATTGTGGTGATCCTTTCAACATATATGCAAACATTGAATCATTATTGTCGTACAGCTGAAACTAATTTAATGTTGTATGTCAACTTTATCTCAATTAAAAAAACACAACAGACAAAACCATTTGAATACTGTATATGAGTTCAGTGAATCCCTGAAACTGCCCCATTCCAATATGGGAATGACAGGAAGCAGAGAGGATGATGTAAGATGGAAGAAAGTTGTACAAAACAGTATTCAAATTAAAATCATTTAAGTTGCTATCATTTCCTTGTGGCAAAGTTCTGCGAGCACCGATCTACTTTCACATTTTTCCTGGAAAAACATACTTTCACATCCAACCCATAATAGTTTCATCATTTTCTCTGATAAGAAAATTTCAACTTAATAAATAAAATCAAAAGCATCTCTTATGTATGAATAAAGTTAGTGAACTTTACAGAGGAAAGAGCATGTTTGCACAATCTCAATAACGGAAACAGAAGAAATAAATGATGATCAATTCTCATTCAAGCTTATCTTTGGAAGCCAGTAAAACCAAGCTGTCTTTTCAAGGATGTGTGTAGAGCTGTCAGCCTTGGAAGATAGAAATAGTGGCCTCCTCTGGAGCAAAGGGCAGCCTTGCTTACTGCCCAGTATAATAAAAGTAACACCCCCCAGAGCAAAGGTTAGCAGACATCCTGCCCGTTATAAAAGATTTGAGTTCCTTAGGCTTTGAGATCTTGCATCGCTCTGCATGTCCCCTGGCTCACTGTGTATCACCCTGTAGGAAGTGAGATTTAGTGAACCGGTGTAAATGCTGATACTCTGACCACTGTTATTTTTGTGTCATTAAGTCCTTTGTCACTGACTCATGGGTCTCGTGACTTTTGCCAGCATCTGTAAGACCATTGCAGGCTAACTTATTGGTTTGCAGGTAAGGTAAAACATCAGACCTTTCACGGTTTCTGACAAGCCCTTAAAATAACTAGTAGTCTTAGGAACAGAGAGCTATCCAGAAAAATATGCATGGATGGTCTTCATAGAAGACTTCATGCAACCAAATCTTTAATAAGTCTCTCTGACCTCTTTTATTTCTACCCCAAATAAAAGGAGAGACATCAAGCTATTACAGACCTAGGTCTTGCGCAAGCCACCTAGAGACCTAGTGACAAGAGACTTCCCATGGGGAACAAAGACAGATGGTCATATTTCCAAAATGGACCCATGTGCTTCCCGGTCATCAAAAAGACAGTGCATTATCTTAATTTATGATGATTTGAGTCATTAAAATCTTGTGATGGTCCAAAGATACACTAATAAGAGGAGTGAGGAACATGGTAGTTGTAAGCAGATTAACACACATGGTGAATATCAAACTCTGAACCAACTTTAGTGTTCTAATCAATTAAAAGCTACAACCAATAAAATTAGGTAGATTAAATGATATTTAATGTTATGCCTGATTATTACTCTTCAATAATGAACAAGAAGCTCATGTAAATAACTATAATTGGTCTTACTTTAAAACATGATAGTCAGGACTGTTTGAGATAAGCTGAGAGAAGGAAGGGGAGAAATAGACAAAAGATAGCTGCTCTGAGGCCACTGTCAAGACCTCTGGATCTACATGTAACCCAGGAGATCGAGGCAAAGGGCTGTGCCCCTAGATCCTCCTGCACTGTGGTTCTCAGGGATGTCACGGGGCTGAAGCAGCTTCCTGAATTGTGTTTACATGTCCATGTGTACAATACCCCTGACCATGGGGATGAACCACCATTCAATCATCCCTTACATCCCTCTAATTAACAATTAGATTTCAGAATCATTGTATCATTACATGATAATTTATTCCTCAAAGCTGTAGGATGCCGAGCTAAAAGAAAATCAAATATCAATGGCTTCTTTTCTTTGAAATACCAAGCTGTTCTTTCACACTTGGAATCCTGATTAGAGGATAAATCCATCAAACCAATGGAAACAACTTAAGAAATGGACAGAGGGATATTTCATTCATATATATACATTTTGCATTGTTGCAAAAATAGAGTTACAGTTAAAAAAATTAGAACTTTTTTGAAATTTCATAGATATTAAAGATTTTGTTCTGCTTATACTCCCTTTAGTTTATCAAATCAAACTCACTCTTTAATGGGCATTTCTAACATTCAGTGCTAGTAACAACAGTTTTTTTAAATTCTTATTTTCCCCGGGTCAAAGAACAAAGGCAGCGGTCATATGTCAAGTCTAATCTGCCTATGGATTTGGCAGCTTTAACTATGGATGTTCAAGACAGACATTGCCAGTAGAACCACATCTCTTCATCCATAGGTGAGTTTTTACTAGTAGTCACAGAGACATGAGGATATCAAAGGAAACTCTTCATTAAGAACCAAAGTTATAGGGCCGGCCCTGTGGCTTAGCGGTTAAGTGTGCGAGCTCTGCTGCTGGTGGCCCAGGTTCGGATCCTGGGTGCGCACCGACGCACCGCTTCTCTGGCCATGCTGAGGCTGCATCCCACATAAGCAACTAGAAGGATGTGCAGATATAAGATACAACTATCTACTGGGGCTTTTGGGGAAACAATAAATAAATAAATAAAAAATTTTAAAAATGAAGCAAAGTTATAGATTCCTATCTTGGGTTCATTACTTTGAATTTTTGACCCAAATCATATATATAGATTGGACCATGTTCAATTCTATGATCTTTAGAAGATGCAGCCTACAGCTGAAGAGAAACATATACAACACCAACATCTTATCCTCTCTGAAGCCCAACTGAGAGCCCCTGGAGTCAGAAGTTTTCAAGACAAGAAAAAGTCATCCTTCTTCTGAACAAAGACTGTAGAGGCTATACAAACATTCAACTTTATTTATTTTGTTTTTTATTTTTGCTTTGTGAGGAAGATCGGCCCTGAGCTAACATCTGCCAATCCTCCTCTTTTTGCTGAGGAAGACTGGCCGTGGGCTAACATCCATGCCCATCTTACTCCACTTTATATGGGATGCCGCCACGGCATGGCTTGACAAGCAGTGCGTCGGTGAGTGCCTGGGATCCGAACCCGCGAATCTTGGGCCGCCGCGAACCCCGGGCCGCCACAGCGGAGCACCCGCACTTAACTGCTTTCTCCACCGGGCCAGCCCAAACATTCAACTTTAAATTGTTAACATGACTTGTTAGAATGTGATGCAGTAAGCATAATATCTTCTGAGTTTCAGGATTTTTCTCCAGAATACTGAGATGGATGACATTGAAGTCCAGTTTCCCCATAAATGTCTTGATTCAGAGATAAAATTAATTTCCCTATAAAATAATTCCCATAAAATTGTTAAAAATATATCATAGTCTCTGACTAAAAGGGAACAAAGAAAATTGAGCAGTTGAATAACAGTGTAATAAATTCCATACAAGGATCTTACTGCAGCATTATGTATAATAGTGAAACTGGAAATAACCCCATCTCTATCAAAGAAGAAATAAACAGATCGTGGTATTCCTGTTCTTTGGAGTAGCTCTAAAACTTCTAAAAAGCTAAGTTAGAGTGACGTGCACTGATAAGGAGAGACGTCTATGATATATGTTTTGGGAAACAGCAAGTTGCAAAACGATGTAGTTATGTAATTTATTTATGTTAAAATATTCTTTATGTGTATTTATAAATTCATAGGAAATGTCCAGAAGAATAAGCTGCCACCTCTTAACAATAGTTCCTTCTGAGTAGGGGAGTGAGTTTGCAGGGAAGGGGATGGAAGTGGAAGGTTTCACTTTACTCTACATAGATCTGTGTAATTTGAGTTTTTTTACAAAGTATGTAATTCTTTCATAATTAGAAAAGTGAGTGATGTGACCGTTTGGTGTAGGGCAACAGTATTATGTTCACCAGTCTCTGTACTGTATGTTACTGCACAGCATGGACTGTAGGAGAAAGCCCAGAGGAGGAATGAAGACAAAAAGACATGACACCTGCAAAAAGTCAGTGGAGTATTTCTACATAAGAAACATTGCAGGTGAGTGATGGTCAGTATCTTCCACTACTCCAGCTCTTGCAATAAACCTAGAATCTGCCCAGCGTATGCCGGATGACCACGCCGTGCTGGTCCACTCCCCACCCAGGGACTGTTTGTGCAGGGTGACTGTCAACTAGCAGACAATGGACTCAGGATGGGCCGTGTGCCTTTGGTGAGGCTGGCAGAGAGGGACAAAGTGGAAAACCATCTAAGTGCACACACCTGAGAGGCGGAGTTCCAGGTGGAGACTCAAAATGCACCAAGAAACTGTGTGAAGGAAACTAGTCGACCTCTCTGAGCCTCAGTGTCCCCCCTGTAAAATGAGGATCACAGGCCTACTTCACAGAGCTGTTGGGGAAGATACATAAAAGTGCCTGTGACAGCCAGTGTCCACATTGTTAACAAAGTCGTATCTGACTTCAGAATAATCGATGAAAAGAATAATATGATGAGACCAAAGACGAGATGCCCAGCTTCATAAGCAGCCCCAGCAGCACGAGAAGGAGAGGAGCTCTGAGTAAACAGGGTTCTTCACAGCTCCACTTTAGAGGACGAACATGGGCTACACCAGGATAAGTGGCTGTTGTACAGTGACTCATGTAGTGAAGGTGGGTCCCTAAAGACACTGTGAAATCCAGTTACACACAGTGGCTCCTAAGAAACAACTACAAAGCAATCAATGCAGCAGTTAGCAATGGGAAGGGATTGAGCAGAGGAGGGTCAGATCCGCAAAATCTGACGGAAGACACTTAACCACGACGAGCGCCCAGCTCTGTCAACAGCTGCTGTGGTTGCACCAGGAGATCAAATGTCTGAGGCAGCCATTGTGGGGACTGCTGGGAGTACAGTGGTCACTGGAGCCACACCCCAACAGCAGTGCATCGGAGCACACAGACGCAGAGACTTTCGTCTCAATTAATCATTGTTTCAAGATGAGAAATATCCTCACGTTACAATGTCTCCTTTCAACACTTGTGGACGAGTGTCATCAGAACCCCCTGAAGAGGTCACAGGCCAGAGTAGGATGGAACACTGGTGGCTGGGGAGCGGCGCTGCACCTGACCACACAGCCTATCACCTGGGCCTATTGAGCACGAGAGAAGAACTTGAGGATGTGGTCTAATGAGAAGTCCCCGTCTTGCCACATTGAGGCACTGCAGAGATTCTCATCCTTTCTTTACAAAAACGTTGAAGAATTCATGTGTCATTAATTCATAAAGAGGCAAATTCTTGACATAGTGACAGGGTCTAGTTTCCATGACCAGGTTTTCCTGTTCTTTTGATTATATTCCACATTCAGGAATCGGAAATGTAACCTATTGGGGTGTGTAATATAAACAAGGACTTGTTTTCATTTAGATCAACGCCCAGACTTTTGAGGATGACATAAGTCAGAAAAACTGCTAATCATTCCTCCACAGGTTTCAATATGACTTTTAAGTTAATTTACCAATCTCAGGAAAAGAGAATATGGCAATTCAAGTGTTTTGTTTCTGCATTCAAGCGTACAGTACAGCCAAGAGAATGAGCAGAAAAAAATTAACAAGAAGTCTTGCTTGCATTTTATCTTTTGCAAATGAGCAGGATATTTTATGTTCTGTTCTTTTCACTGATGTAATCAATTTTTAAAGAATACGGTACATCTGATTATCCCAAGGTGTGTTTATCCGGGAACCTTGCCTGAATCCAAAGCAGAGATGTTAAAGCCGACGGGTTTCAAATGTTGCCTAAGTGCTGTCTACCATGAACATGCCTCTCCCAAAGCTGGACCACCGGTCTCTTCCTGAGTGATCAGAATCACCACCCATGTCCCTGAGAGACTGGCCACTCAGGCCTGAGCTGAGATTAGGTGATCAATCTAAAGGGCAAAATACTTAAGTTATTCACATCTTAAAGATGCTGTTTCAGAGGCCTCTGCACTGGAATGGGTTAGTGAAAACGGCCTACTAGATACTTGCCTGGGAATTGATTTGTTCTCCTCTACTCTTAGTGGATCCTGGGGAAACCAGTGATTAACCTCACAGATGTCTCAACTTCCACATCTGCGAAAAAGGCAAGCAACAACCAATGTTACCACCCTGCAAACTCTTAAGTTGTGCTTGCAAGAGGGGCCACAAGGGCGAATGTCTCCCAAAAGCTGATGAAATGATGGCACTTTGGCTGGAGAAGGCAGAGGGCATCAGGCAAACTGGAAAGTTTCTGGGACGTCAAACCAGTTCCCAGAAGCAGTTTAGAGAAGCACCTGGCCCTGGACTAGGTAGGAGGCTGTGGAAAGACCCACAGGCACACAGGGGGGAGGAGGAATCAAGCAACGGAGGGAGGCGGTGGGGAAGAGGCGCGAGTCCAGCTTCAATTTTGGACAAAAGCAGTTGCACGCTGCAGGCCCGTGGCTGCCCATGAAACTGCCACACTCTCCTAACTCCTTCGTCCCTCTAGTCCGGTCACATCCCTCCGCGACTCAGTCCAGTTGGAGCGTGTGCAGGACCAGAGTCCTGAGTCAATGGCAGTTTGGCCCTCAGGCAAGCCTTCACCGCCATGCTCCTCCCCCCAGGGCTAGGCACCGCCCCGTGTCCAGAGCATCTTGGGAGTTGTAGACCTGCAGTCCTGCAAGCTCCCAGCCGGGAATGGTTAACAGACAAAAGCACCCAGCATGCATAGCTAGGAGACCCAACTCCCACCTGGCTCTCCACCCCTGGCCCACTCCCCTCTGCTTCTACACCCCACCTTCTACCCCGCCTCTTCTCTATAAGATGCCATCTCTCCATGTCTTGCCCATCCCCCAGAGTTGTGCAGTGTGGTTGGGCTGCATCCTTTGAGGCCAGTACTCGGGTAGGGGTGGGGCTCACAAGCCTGGCTATTGGTGAGGATACTTGCAGCCCTGGTGGAAGGTCCCTGGCCAGTATTTGAAATGTAAATTCACTATCTCAAATGGAAATACAGGGTGCATGGGATCCTGGAATTTGCCTTTTCAAGGCCATCTGTCCTACCATCCCCTCCATCCATCCAGCCTGCCATGATCCTCCCTCTGGACCCCGTGATCCGGGTTGCTGCAGAGATCCTCCCCTTGGAACCCACCCACCTTAAGGGCCCATACCCATCATAAAAACTCAAAGCCATGCCATTTTCCAAATTGAGACAAAAATGGAACGACCCAGGGGGGCCACTCAAGGGTGAGGGCATTACTAGATACTTGGGAGTATTAAAATCCATCTGATGATACCATCAGTGAACGTGTTCCACTTTAAAACAAATCACTGCTGTTATTCTGAGATATTGAGTTAGGATCTTTTTGCAAATATGCCGGATTTAAAGTGTTTATTGATGTATAACATGCATATAGAAATATACGCAGAAGTCATCCATGTAAAGCTCAAAGAATTATGACAAAGTGAACACACTTGTGTGACCAAGAACTAGCACCAGCTTCACTCAGGCCCCGACAATCCCTTTCTCGCTCCTTCCTCCCCAAAGGTAACTGACATCTTACCAGCGAACACTATATATCGAGTTTGTCTTCTTATACAAGTGTTTTATTACAGAACAATTTAAACAATATACAAAATAAACGAAACGGCATAGTAGGCTCGTCACCCAGCTTCAACAACTACTAATCATCTGCCATTTTTGTTTCTTCCACACTCCATCCCATTCCCACCTCACTTTATTATTCTTTTAGTCAATTGTGTGTGTGAGGGGGTAAGAAGTACGCACACTGAAAGGCACAAATCTCAACCGTACAGTTTTGGCAAATAAACATACCTATATAACCTTCACCCCTTTAAGAATAGGATATTTCCATCACCCCCAGAAAACCCCTTCCTGTTCCTTCCTAGGCAATTTTGTCCTTCCCCCGAGGCAACCACTGTTCTGGTTTTTTCAGCATAGGATCATCTTGCCTGAAATCATCCCACGTGTATTGTTTTCTGTCCAGCTTGCTTCCCTCGGCACGAGGTTGATGAGTCTCTCCCAACATGTGTGTGTCAGCGTTTGCTCCTCGGCACGGCCGAGGGCGTTCTGCTCTGTGGCTGCCCCGCAATGGGCTCATCTTCCTCCTGTGGACGTGCAGGTCATCTCCTGTGAATATTCTTGTACAAACCCTTTTTGTATGCTATTTAATTCCTTTATTAGCATTTAAGTGACACACCTTTGCATTTTTTAGTGGTTGGTCCATATTACAATATGCATCTTTAACATATCACAGCCTACCTAGACTTAATAGTGCACCAGTTTAATCAATGTGAAATATGGAAGATTTGCTACAGAACAGTTCCATTTACCTCTGTCTGTCCTTTGTGCTATTGTTGTCATAAATTTTACATCTTCCCATGTTATAAATCCCACAATACAGTGTTATAACTTTTGCTTTCAATAGTCATAGGTCTTTTAAAATAAGTAATGTAAAAACGTTATGTATTTTGAGGCAGATGATTGGAGACTGTGCAAATGTTATTTATTTTTTAAGTTTCACCCACAGTTTTTGTATTCATCAGTCAGCTTTACCCACAATAATTATTACTGTGGTGTTCTAGTGGCGATTTTCTATTTCATGCTATCCAGCCACATTTATTATTTGGAATTCTGTGAGGAAGATTCCCTCCCTCCCTCTCCCTTCCTTCTTCCTTTCTTTCTCTTATTCTTTTTTATTCCTCTTTATTTCTTCCTTTCTTATTTAATCTATTTTATGTCAGTATAGACTCATGGATATTTGTTTTATTCTCTGCGTAATAATCCAATGTTAACATTATTTACTTTGTTGTTCACAGTTTTCCAACTTGAGCCATTGGAAAGTCTTCCAGAGTGCTTCCTTTTGACACATCTCATCATTTGCCGTGTTTTTTTATTTTTAAGATTTTATTTGTTTGTTTTTCCCCCCGCAAAGCCCCAGTAGATAGTTGTATGTCATCGTTGCACATCCTTCTAGATGCTATATGTGGGACACGACCTCAGCATGGCCGGAGAAGCGGTGCGTCAGTGCGCGCCCAGGATCGGAACCAAGGCTGCCAGCAGCAGCGTGTGCGCACTTAACTGCTAAGCCACGGGGCCGGTCCTGCTGTGTTTTATTTAAAGCACTATACTACTTTCTGGCACTACAAGATGGTCCAGGCTCATATTGTATTTTCCATTTCCAGCCGTAGAATTAGACATTTCTCCAAGAAAACCTGGTTCTTTTTATTGGAGAATGATATTTAGAAACCAAGATCTGAGAGCTAAGTGTGCTCATTGATACTAGGGTGTCACTGCTTCTGGACCCTCTCAGCAGAGCCTGGAAATGTATGTATGAATATAAACTCGGGTGTACACATCTATCTATTTATCTATCAATCTATCCATCTATCTGGATAGATATATTAGAAGTGACATGGTTTCATACTGATACTTCCAACTCCTATCCAGCACCACAGAGTTTATTCTAGCATTCTCCTTTTGTTTATTTTTAACTTCTTTCACCAACAGTGGGAAACTTAACTCCAGTTAGCTACAATATATTTACTAATGTGTCAACTAGTTTCAGAATTGATAATCCTTACCCTTATGAAAAACAAACTTACAACCTAAAGTACAGTGTTTGTGTACAGTACTTTAGTTTTACAGTATCCCATGAAAACACTGTCTTCCAATGTAACTTAGGTCAGGACCTTTCATCCCCACCCATTATGTGTGGCTATGTCACATGCTAGTCATACAGTGAGATTCATTTTTCACTGCATTTCATCTGAGTTCCCCAGCATCCTGATTGATTTTTAAAATGTGCAGAGTAAAATTCACTCTTTGTAGTTTACATTTCTGTGGGTTTTGACAACTTTATGGTCATGTATCCACCTCCACAGTAGCATACAGGGCAGTTTTTTTCACTCCCCAAAATTCTCTCATACTGTCCCTGTGTAGTCAACCCCTTCCCCCATTCCATCCCTTGGCAACCACTGATCATTTTTCATCTCTGTAATGCTGACTTTTCTAGAAAGTCATACAAATGAAACCACATACTGTACAGCCTTTTGAATCGGGCTTCCTTCACTTAGAGAAATGCAGCCAAGATTCATCCATGTTGTTGTGTGAATCAAGAGTTTATCCTTTTTATTGCCAAGTAGTATTCTAATGTCCCAATTCACCACAGTTTCTTTCTCCATTCACCTGATGAAGGACATTTAGTTTATTTCCAGCTTGTGGCAATTACGAATAACATGGTTATGAACATTCACCCAAAGACTTTTTTTAAACATTAGTTTTCAATTTGCTTAAGTAAATCCCTAGGAGTGGGATATCTGAGTCATATAATAAGTGTATGTTTAACTTTATAAGAACCTGCTAAACCGTTATCTGAATGCAACTATCATGTTGCATTCCCAGTTCTAGTTGCTCCTTGTCCTCACCAGGACTTGATATTTGCAATTTTATTTTTTATTTCAGCCACCTAATAGGTGTTCGGAATATTATTGTGGCTTCTGCCTTCTTTTGGAAAGTGAGATCTGCTAAATATAGTATCCTGTGTTGACTTTTGGGTTTTCTTTCTGCACTTGAAAGATGTCATATATTTGTTGATATGTCTCTTTTGTTTTTGATAATATATCATCCATCATTGACATTATTTCTCCCTGTATGTAATGTCTTCCTCTGTATATATGTATTTCCCTGACTGCTTTCAAGATTTTGTTTTTGTCTTTGGATTTTAGCAGCTTGACTATCATATGCCCAAGTATGGTTTTATTTTGTATTTTATTTTCTGGGTTTGCTGACTTCCTTGGATCTAAAATTTTAGATTTTCCACCAAATTTTGGAAGTTTTATGCTATTACTTATTGATTTGCCTTTCTGCATCATTTAATTTTTCTGTCTCTCCCCTCTCTGCTGGGGACTCAATCATCTCACAGGTAAGGTTTTGTTCATTTTTCTTCAAAATTTTTACATTCTTTTGTTCAGACTGGATAATTTCTATTGCTCTATCTTCATGTTTCTTCTACTGTTCCTTTTTATTTTTAATTTTATTTATATATTTATTTTTCACCCCAAAGCCCCAGTAGATAGTTCTATGTCATAGCTGCACATCCTTCTAATTGCTGTATGTGGGACGCAGCCTCAGCATGGCCAGAGAAGCGGTGCATCGTTGCGTGCCCGGGATCCGAACCCGGGGCCGCCAGCAGTGGAGCCCACACACTTAACCGCTAAACCTCAGGGTCGGCCCTCTTCTACTGTTTCTGATGTACATGTAAACTCAAAAGTATTTTTTTATTTAATCTTCCTATTTGGTTGTTTTTTGTAATTTCCATTTCTCTGCTGAGTTTCCAGATATGTGCATTGATTATGAGAATATTTTTCATACCACCTTGATCATCTTTTATAATAGCTGCTGTCTTATCCTTGTCAGCTAATTGCAACACCTTGGGGAGAGTTTTTACTCCCTGCTTTTGGTCATACATGGATTACATTTTCCCATCTCTTCAAATCTCATGATTTTTTAACCTGTGTACTGGAGAGCCGGCCCCGTGGCTTAGCGGTTAAGTGTGCGTGCTCTGCTACTGGCAGCCTGGGTTCAGATCCCGGGCGTGCACCGAGGCACTGCTTCTCTGGCCATGCTGAGGCCACGTCCCACATACAGCAACTAGAAGGACATGCAGCTATAACACACAACTATCTACTGGGGCTTTGGGGGAAAAATAAATAAAAAAAATAATCTGTGTACTGGAAACCATGAATGATAGTTATAGAGACTATGGATTCTATTGTATTCCTCTGAAGAGTGTTGTTATTTTTTTAGCAGGGAGTTAACTTGGCTGGACTGAAACTCCAATCTTCTCTCCTTTACCGTGAGCATAGCTGAAATTCTCATTCAGTTCTTTCATCTGCCAATTCCTGTTTTTACACTAAGCCCTCTGGGGTCTACCCTGCATGTGTGTTGTTCAAAGATCTGCCAATTTGGTGTGTGTGTGGGGGAGACTTACGTACATATTTTGAGATTTTCCTCTGTGTGTCTCCCTCCCTTCCAGAATTTCTCCCTTAACTTTCCAGCAACTCTGTCAGCCCCAAAATACATCCTCTAACATTACAAATAAGACTAGTTTTGCCCCTGTCTGGGCCATGTACAGATTTTGGAATGATTTGAGGCAAAGACTCAAGCTTGAATATATCTCCTGGTGCAATTCCCATCATTTAAGGGAAGGTTCCCTCTCAGTTCTGCTTGCTTTCGGAAGACATTTATACATGCACGCATATACACATTTATTATATGTGTATTACATATAAATACATGATTCTATATAAATACATATAATGTTTTATGCAGATTTTATCATTGTTATCTGTGAGAGTGTTAGTTCAACAAGCCACTTCACCATTACTGGAAGCCAGACCTCGGTTTTGTTTCTTTTTTAGATTTTATATATATGGAATTAAAAAATCTATAGCCTTTTGAATATAATTTCTTTTATGCAGCATTTTGGTTGTGATATTCATCTATGCTATTGCATGTAACTAGTGTTTGTTCATTTGTTGAAAATAATTTTTTGAAATGGTCATAAAATATGCATAACCTAAAATTGACCATTTTAACCATTTTTAAGTGTACAGTTCAGTGACATGCAGTACATTCACATTATTGTGTAGCCATAACCTCCAACCATCCACAGAACTATTTTCACCTTGCACTGAAACTCAGTGCTCATTAAGCAACAACTCCCTGTTATCTCTCCCTCTTGCCCTTGGGAAACACCATTCTCCTTTTTATTCCTATGAATTTGAGTTCTCTAAGTACCTTGTATGAGTGGAATCATACAGTATTTTTCCTTTTGTGGATGGCTTTATTTCACTTAGCATAAAGTCCTCAAGGTTCTTCCTTGTCATAACATGTGTCAGAATTTCTTCCTTTTTAAGAGTGAATTGTATTCCACTGTGTGTATACATCACGTTTTTTTTGTCATTTCATCTGTTGATGGATACCTGGTTTGCTTCCAGCTTCTGGCTATTTTGAATAATGCTGTTAAGAACACGGGTGTACATTTATGTCTTTATACCTCTGCATTCAATCATTTTGGGTGTATGCCCATAAATGGTGTTCTGAGATTCATTTTTTCACACGTGGGGGGTTCCCCACACCTCCAACAAGCAATTCTTGGAATGCCAACTAGTCGTCAGATAATTCAACTCAATTTGATGCTGTCAACCCAGAGATACATCAGATTCCACAGGTTGAGGGCTTAGTCCTATAAGACTACACATCCACCCTACCTCACCTCAACTTCAGATGCCAGTTACAAGCCCAGGCTGTTACCTGTACTTCTGACTGACTGGCTATAAACCAGAGTTTTCCACAACCTCCTCATTGGGTTTGATTAATTTACTAGAGTGGCTCACAAAACTCAGAGAAACATTTACTAGATCACCAGTTTATTATAAGAGGATATGACTCAAGAACAGCTGATGGAAGTGGTGCATAAGGAAAGGTATGTGAGAAGGGGCACAAAGCTTTCATGCCATATCCAAGTGCACCACTCTCCAAGCACTCCTTGTCATTGCCAACCTGGAAGCTCTCTGAACCTCCTTCTATTGGGATTTTAATGGAGGCTCTGTCATGTAGGAATGATTAATTATTAACTCAGTTTCCAGCCCCCGTCCCCTTTCTGCAAAATAAGGGGTAGGGCTAAAAATTCGAAGCTTCTAATCAGGGCTTGGTCTTCCTGGTGACCAGCCTCCATCTGGGAGCCATCCAGAAGCCTACCCAGAGTTGCCTCAATAGAACAAAAGCTTCTCCTAGTGTTCTTATCAATTAGGAAATTACAAGGAGGTCGGCCCCATGGCTTAGCAGTTAAGTGCACATGCTCCGCTACTGGCGGCCCAGGTTCAGATCCCGGGCACGCACCGACACACCGCTTCTCCGGCCATGCTTAGGCCACATCCTACATACAGCAACTAGAAGGATATGCAAATATGACATATAAATATCTACTGTGGCTTTGGGGAGAAAAAAGGAGGAGGATTGGCAATAGATGTTAGCTCAGAGCTGGTCTTCCTCAGCAAAATAGGAGGATTATCACGGATGTTAGCTCAGGGCTGATCTTCCTAAAAAAAAAAATGGAAATTACAAGGGTTTTAGGGTCTCTGTGTCAGGGATGGTGTCAAAGACAAATATTAGAATAAGAGTTGCTCCTAGTGTTCTTATCATTTAGGAAATTACAAAGTTTTAGGAGCTCTGTGCCAGGAACTAGATGCAGAGACTGATGAATGTATTTTCTATTATTTCAGAACCCATAAGTGGAATTGCTAGATCATATGGTGAATTCTATTTTTAATTTTTGAAGGAACTGCCATACTCTTTTCCAGTTTTATGTTCTCACCTTCATTGCACAAGCGGTCTAATTTCTCAACATCCTTGCAAACACTTGTTATTTTCTGATTTTGTGATAGTAACTATGCTAATGGGTGTGAATATGTATCTCATTGTGGTTTTATTTTGCATTTTCCTGATACTTAGTGATGTTGAACATCTTTTCATGTGTTTACTGGCCATTTTATATCTTGTTTGCAGAAGTGTCTATTCAAATCCTTTGTGCATTTTTAAATTGGGTTTTTTTTTATTTTTGAGTTGTAGGAGTTCTTTATATATGCTAGATATTAATCCCTTATCAGATATGTGATTTGCAAATCTTTTCAACCATTCTGTGCATTGCCTTTTTACTCTGTTGCTAGTATCTTGTGATACAGAAAACGTTTCATTTTGATGAAGTCCAATTTGTTATTTTTTTTGTTGCTTATGTCTTTGGTGTCATAGTAAAGAAATCATTGTTGACAATGGCATTTGGACGCAGTGACATGCAGCTTTTACCCTGTGTTTTCTTCTAAGGATTTTATAGCTTCAACTCTAACATTTATATCTTGGATCCATTTTGAGTTAATTTTTGTATATGGTGTAATGTAAGGGTCCAACATCATTCTATTTCATGTGGGCATCCAGTTTTCCAGCACCATTTGTTGAAAAACTTATCCTTTCTCCAATGAATGATCTTTGCACCCTTGTCAAAAATCATTTGACCATATATGCAAAGGTTTATTTCTGGACTCTTTATAATATTCCATTAGTATATTGTGTGTATTTATGCCAGTACCGCACTGTTTTGATTACTTTGTAGTAAATTTTGAAATCAGGAAGTGTGTGTTCTCTAACTTTGTTCTTCTTTTTCTAGATTGTTATGACTATTCAGGGTCCCTTGAGAGTCCATATGAATTTTAGGATACATTTTTCTATTTTTGCAAAAAAATCATTGGAATTTTTACCTCCGTAAGTAAGTTGATTCTTAAGTATTTTACTTTTTTTATGCTATTGTAAATAAAAATGTAAAGTTTTTCAATTTCTTTTTCAGATTACTTGTTATTAATATATAGAAGAACAACTAATTTTTGCAGGTTAATTTTGTGTCCCACTACTTAGCATAATTTATTAGGTCTAAAATTTTTTTGTGGAATTTTTAGGGGTTTCAACATATAAGATGTTATGTGTAAGCAAATGTAATATTACTACTTCCTTTCCAATTTGAATGCTATTTCTTTCTTTTTCTTGCTTAATTGCTTTGGCTAGAACTTCTAATACTATGTTGAATAGAACTGGTCAAAGTGGGCCTTCTTGCCTTTCTCCTGATCTTAGATAAAAAGATTTCAGTCTTTCACCCTTGAATACGATGTTCTCTGTGGATTTCTGTATATGGCTTTTATTATGTTGAAATAGCTTCCCTTTACTCTGAGGGTTTTTTAGTGTTTTTAACATGAAAGCATGTTTAGTTTTGTCAAACGCCTTTTCTGCATCCATTGAGATGATCACTTTTTTTCCTTCATTCTGTTAATGTGGTTAATTACATTGATTCCTTTTCATATATTGAAACATCCTTGTATTCCAGGAATAAATCCCACTTAAAAATGATGTATAATCCTTTTAATATGCTGCTGAATTTGCTTTGTTACTATTTTATTGAGGATTTTTGTATCAATATTCATGAAAGGTATTGACCTGTAGTTTTCCTTTCTCTTAGTGTCTTTGGCTTTGTTATCAGGGTAGTACTAACCCCATAGGATGACTTTAGAAGTATTCTATCCTCTTCAACTTTTTGAAAGAGTTTGAAAAGTATTGTTGTTAGTTAATTTAAAAAAAGTCTTTATACCTAGGAATAAATTCAGCATAAAATAAATACAAATAAACATTTTTCTTAAATGTGAAAAAGTCTTTTCCTAAAATAATTAAAAATTAAGCAAGTACATCATTTATCACTTGATTTCTAAAAATTGTTTTTAACCTAATAGTAAGCATGAACACATGGTTAGAATTAAAATGACTCAAGTGTTAATTTTCTTCATTGCAAATTTTCTGACGTAAGTATTTGATGCCATCATGTATGACATCTTTTATGAAAAAATGGTAATTTTTTGTAGTATTTGAGAACATTATGAATTTTCCCAGTGGCCTCTGACAATACTCTGATATGCAAAGTTATCTTTTCAACATGTATGTCTTATCATCATCTTTAACAAATTAACAAACTCTGTCAGGTGCTAATTAATCAACTACTTTTCATATGATTCAGGTTCTCCACCATCAACTTCTCTAACCATCAGTAAATTCTACAACTTCTGCAAGATTAACAATTTTACCATATTGTATTCATCTCGTGTGGTTTTAAACATCCAAAAATCATTGATAAACTGACCCTGCCCAAACTAAAACGTGGTGAATTATGAAAGATGGTCTCTGTTAAGTGAGGAGGGATTTCAGGTTGAACTTAATTTTATAATTGGTCAATTTATTACAGTGTATTGTTCTTTTACGTATTTCAATTCTTTTTTTAAAAAAGTGATAGTTGAGGGCACTTAGATAATAAAAAGTTGAGAAAATAAGAAACTGATACACACTATAAGCTTCAAATATTTTCAAGCATAAGATGCAGTAAGAACTAAAACTAAGAAATGGCAGAGGAAATAGAGATAAGATGATAAAATTTCAAAACTGAATCTATAATACCATCTCAATGGCTACCGTTGTGGTGCCAAGAAGATGGTGAAATCAAAGCATTCATAAAGATGATAATAAACAGACAGCAAAGAAAAAAGACTGAAATTTTTGTGTGTGTGTGTGTGTGTGTCAGGAAGATCAGCCCTGAGCTAACATCTGTGCTAATCCTCCTCTTTTTGCTGTGGAAGACTGGCTCTGAGCTAAGATCTATTGCCAATCTTCCTCTTTTTTTTCCTCAAAGCCCCAATAGAGAGGTGTATGTCATATTTGCACTCCTTTTAGTTGCTGTATGTGGGACGCGGCCTCAGCATGGCCAGAGAAGCGGTGCATCCATGTGCACCTGGGATCCGAACCCGGGCCGTCAGTGATGGACCGCACGCACTTAACCACTAAGCCACGGTGCTGGCCCAAGACTGAAATCTTTAAAGAGAGAATTTTTACAGCCATATTACAGAAGATAACAGGGAAGAGAAGTTGGAGTGAGAGACAATCTGTTTCTTAAATTACTTCTACTGTAGAGAACAAAAAACCAATTTGCTAAAATCTTTATTCCCTTCTATGACCCTATCTTTACCTGCAAAATCTGAGCACTGAATCAATGTCACATTCCTCCTTTTCCATCCCTGTGTAACAGAGCAATTAAGCTCATCTGAAACCTCAACTGCCCAGCCTGTGAAAGAAGGCCGGCCATCCATTCTCACAGAGGAGCCAACTGGAGGTTGGATTTTTGGTTCTCAATTCAGCTCAACATCTTCAAAGAATTGTATCTGTCCTTCCTTATCCAGGGCTATCAATGAAGGGCTGGTTGCCTTTCAGAGAAGACCAATTCACAGTCAGCTCAGACATTTTCTGTTGAGCTCTCTAAAGAAGGCTGTGGGGTTTGTCAGTAAGAGTTGATTTCTATACGGGTTATAATTTTATTTTATTCAGAGATATATAAAGAAATTTACATGGTAAATATTACTTATTAACGAGAAAAAAGGTGGTCTATTCTCTGATCATTTAAGCAAAATCCTCCTCTCAGGGCCCAGCCATGGACAAAGCCCAGATTCAATCTCCAAGTGTCTGCCAGGCACTCTGTGGTCCATGGGAAGCCCTCAAGTTGGCAGCCTGTTCCCTTGTGTCTTGTGCTGGTACTTAATCTTCCATCTCTTCAGAGTACAACTAGACAGAAGCTCAAGGGCTTGACATTGGAGAAATGTACATTTCATTATCTTTTGACTTCTACATTTTATCAAAAGACTCTCAGCATTTCCAGTAATTGTGCAGCAATTTGCCCAACACTAAGGTTCTCACTATTAAAAATTAAAATAAATAAATTTTGAAAAGGAAAAAAGTGATCTTTGTAGCTTTGTACAGAATCTATATAATGGATGCATCCTTATAAAGGGAGGAAAGATAAAAAAGTTAACTATTTTGGTTAGTTAACACTGTAAGTAATATACTTTATATATTAGCATTTTTGAGATTATTTGTATTTAAAGAAACTGCTTCAAACCCCTAAATCATTGTATGTACTAGAGTTTACCATCTGCTTTGGCCGAACAATTATATACAGTAAGTCAGCCAAAATTCTTCCATTCCTGTATAATCTTATATGTGGGTGGTAATGGTTAGTTCTTATAGATTATTTGAACACATGCATATCACAAAATACAAGTGGCCATTAAAAATTAAAGTGTTCACCAAATACAAGATTATCTGATTCCCAGAAAAAGAAAACATTACAGTGACATTAAGGCCACAATTGTCAAAAAGGAAGCCAAGATACACTCAAGTAAAGCATTTGCTGAAAAGTTAATTGGCTCATCTTTGAAAATTTATCAGGTTTACTATGTAAGCAAGATACTTTCAGAGCCTAGAATATAGAAAATGCTTATTGGTACGTTAATAATATGATCATTTATTTTGTAAATGTTAATATTACAGATGGAATTCATTTTCTACTATATTCAGATTTTCAAGTTCTGCTAAATCTTAAGGCCACATTACTGGCAAGTTGGGATACCTCAGGACATCTGAAAAATACGAATCCTACACAGAAGCATGTAAATTCTCTATTCATCAGGTTCTAAATTCTAAAACATTCTAAGCTTTTGGAAGAAACCAATGGCATTCCAAATTGACAGTAAGGCTGTATGTACTATACATGATCCTATAGGAAGAGAATTCCAGACTCTAAATAGAGGAGATTGTGCACAAAAATAAAGTACATTTTGACGTCTGAAAGGGGATGTCAAGAAATGAGGGACTCTCAGAACATGTGGTAAGTGGTAAATGACTTACCAAGGTCTCTCTAAAGGAAAACATATTGTGGAAAAAAGAGCTTCACATGCAGAGAGCTAAAATGGCATCTTTGGAATCCTCACGATGAAACAGACACTGAATTACTTTTTCCTAAAATTTAAAATGTGTCTTATAATCCAAAAAATACCACCTCCCTGCCCTGCGGCTTACCTGGGCATGGTGACGTGTTGTAATCATTTTTCTATTTCATTGGCTCATAAACTTGATGGGCACCAGAAGCACCTGGAAGCCTTGTTGAAACCCAGATTGCCAGGACCCACCCCAGAATTTGCAGTTCAGCAGGTCTGCAACAGCACCTGACAATTTGCATTTCTTCCCAGTTCCCAGGTGATGCTCATGCTGCTGGTCCAAGGACCCCACTTTGGGAACCACAGCTTAACTTACACCCTATATATGGTTACCAAATCCATTATTTCATCCCTTGGTTGCTACTTTTCCTTTATCACATCAGCACCTTAGCTCCGAATCTCCTCACCAAGCAATGGGAATACTTGGAGAGTTTAAAAACTGGTCCTTCTTTCTGGCTCAGTTCTCCCTCTTCCTCTCAAAACTACAGTCTCTTGCCAGGTAATTTTTCCTTAAACATCAGTTCATCATAGATCTTCTTTGTCCAAATCTCGTGGCTCTTATGCTGAACACAAGACATTTTAAATTCTCTACTTGGTTCATAAGGTCTGTAATAGCCCGTAGAATGTGGACACCCTGTTCCCTACCCTGCCTGTTATAAAGGAGTATGTGAAGATTATATAAGATACAGTCAGTTTTCGTTATGCACAGTGTGACATTCTACAAAGTCACTGTGAACACTGAATCAGTGAATATGTCCTACTGCTCCTACAGGAAATGCAGGGTTAGGTTCCTGCAAACTTTAGCCAAATTTTCTTCAACTGATCAATACATAACCTTTTTCTCTGTGTGTTTCTCTTTAAAGTCACCTTATTTAATATATATCGTTGATATATTAACATTTAACTTAGACTAACAGCACCGTACCTCGTGTATGAAAGAAGCTTGTCAAACACAAATTCTTTCTCTGTGAAGGCACGTCACAGCCTCTTTCCCTGAGGAACACCAGGCAGCATTGCAGCACTGCACATGGGGAACATATTAAACAGTGGAGTCACCAACACAAGGCACAAAAAGATAATAAATGAGGCACTAAATAGACTGCAAGAAGGACACTTGTTTACAGCATGGGCTGAAACAACAGGGCAGAGCGTCACCTTGTTCCCCTCAGCTGGGAACATGCACTTCGAATGAATCAAAATTTTCACCACTTTGCGCTTATCTGCAAATGGACATGAGAGCCCTGAGAGTGTTGATTTGGGGGCTGCCAGTACATTTTAGCTAGTAGGCAAGTGTGCAGACACGGAATCCACAAATAATGAGGATCAACAATATTATGAAAACATTTTTTCAAAACCAGAGTATCGTTAAGATATAAGAGCAATAATGGTAACACAACAGCTAACACGTTAATGCCTACTATGCGCCAGGAGCTCTTCTAAATACTTTACATAAGTTAATGCATTTAAATCTCACTAAAACCCTATGAGACAGGAGCTCTCAGTAGCCCCATTTTATAGATGAGGAAACTAAGGCTCAGAGAGTAAATACTTTGCACAGGTTCTCCAGTTAAAAGCAGGATAACTGAGATTGGTGCCGAGACAAACTGGTCCAAAGCCCACAGCCTCAATCACTATGGTAGGAACGTGAGCGAATTTTCTACTTCTCCCCAAAATTCCCCTTCTGCTCCAGCCAGTGTGGTCTCCCACATACTTATTCATTCATCAAACATTTTCTGAGTGCCCCCAAGGTGTCAGGAACTGTGGTCAGAAAATGGAGGGACAAATAGAATGTTGATGCAAATAATCTATAAAAAATTCTATAAAACCAACTTGAGGTGAGTTTACTATGAGCCAAACTTTGAGGACCATATAGCCCGGGAGAGTCCTTTCACAAAGAAATGGAGCACTCCAAAGAAGTGGGGTGTACAACATGGTTATATACCATCAAAGAGCATGGACCACATGTGATTGCAATATCCCTTTTACAATAGCCGCAACCTTGACCTGTCAGCACCTCCATTGATGGACACAGTGGGTATCAGGTCTGCTGCCTCCATGGGCGTGGCTGTTGTCTCGAGTTGGGTGGTCACAGGATGAGCACAGCAATCAAATTCTAGCCTAGGGAGAAATGATTATACTTAAGGAAATACCAATGTGGGGGAAGTTGCATTTACACCTTAAGGGCATTGCTTTTGTCTTTGGGACATGTTAATTGATTAGGGTGGATATACAATGGATGAACAGAGGCTACAGGCCCCTTTTGGGAAAAAAAAACAATGTCAGGCCCAATTAGTTTTACACCAAATGGCTTCCTCATATGCCCCAATGTATCCTATTGCTGGTCATTTATTTATTAAGAAGAAGGATAGTCTCAGCTTTAAGGAGCTCACTGTCTATGAGACATGAATAAAACAACAGTTATGGAAAAGTAGATAAGTATATGGTCCCAGAGTAGGGAAATCAAAATGGGTCTCTAGGTGGAGACTTCTCAGGAAAAGTCTCCAAGAGAAAGGAACATTTGACATGAATTTAGATTAAGAAATAGGAATTAAGTTGATTAAAAAACTGGGTAGGAGGACAGAAGAAGCACATATAAAATACAGATATAAAGGATCTAAATCTTTCAGAAAATGCTTGGTATTTTTAAGGCTGGAACAAAGCAAACATGTAGGACAGAGTGGGTGATGAGGGTGAAGGTGAGGACAGCAAGGGAAAGCCTGCGTGTCCAGCTCAGGAGTCTGAATGTTCTCTAGGCTACTCTGAACAGTCATTGAAGGAGTCGAAGCAGATATCAGATTTAAGCAAACTTGGATTCTAGAATGTAACTCTGGAGGCATGGTGGAGGAAAGATTAGAAGAAATTAAGACTGGAAGTAAAGGGACCTGTTGGGAGACTAGGTAGCAATCCAGATAAGATAGGCCTTGGCTCAGGCGTGGGGCCTGCAGGTGGAGGACGCCAGGAGGTGGCAAGCAGTGCTGGGCTCCTGCAGGAGGAAAGTGAACTGCCTCTCTGTCACGGGAATACTGTGCCTGTCATGGCCTCCCCACCCCCATGCCCAAATGCCATGTTTCTTTCCACTTCTGTACCTTTCCTCTCTTCCCCCATATGAAATCCTCACTCTTTCTTCCCTCCACCTACCCAAAAGTGGTCCCTTTGAGGACTTGATCTAGTCCATCTCTCCTAAGAAGCTCTCTTTAATTACAATTTCTCAATAACATTGCCATTTTTTTTAGGTTCTGTAATGCAACTTACACTAAATAGCTTGGAAGAATCAAATTACATCTTGCAAACCATGTCATGTATGTGGAGGAACATGGAACCCTATAATTCTTTGTATTTCCTTCAATACCTACCACAAATACCTTGCACATATAGGTCAGTGGACGTCCAGTTAAATTGAGCAAAGTAGAGGCACCCTTTATAAGCTAAGAACTTTTATGAGCTTAGTTATTCCTTTAGATCAGCTGCTTAAACCATTTGTTTTTCTCCACAGGTCAACAGTGTTGCCCAGCACAAATGAATTTTACACCTTCTCAAACTCAATAGAGCAAAGATGGAACCTCATTCCCCCTGCAAGCCTTACTGCCTCAGAGAAAGGGAAAAACAGCATGTGACATCTAATTCTTTCTTCACATTCTCATCTCAAATTGCAACCGATTTCCAAATGCTAACTGGTTTTCATTGTTAAAACTGACAGAAAAAATTTCCCATTCTGGCTTTGTTTCTTTCTTTTTTTGTGTGAGGAAGATCAGCCCTGAGGTAACTTTTGATGCCAATCCTCCTCTTTTTGCTGAGGAAGATTAGCCCTGGGCTAACAACTGTGCCCATCTTCCTCTACTTTATATGGGATGCCACCACAACATGGCTTGACAAGCGGTGTGTCTGTGCACACCCGGGATCCGAACCTGTGAACCTGAGGCCACCACACTGGAGTGCGTTCACTTAACCGCTCCACCACAGGGCTGGCACCTCTCTTTATTTCTAAAGCTGAAATGTCTAAATCTTTCACTGGGCTTGTTGGAGTTTCCATAAAATGAAAACGTACATTCCAGAAAAATCCTTAACTTTCCAGAATAATCCTTAATATAGTATGTTAAACACCTTTGCAAAATGTCACTGATTTTCAATGTCAGTGCCTCCACAAGAGTATCTTTGCATTATCTCCCCTCCCAACCACGTGTCACTTTGCTCCTCCCCAGGCTCATGGGGTCAAAGTGTTTACTGAGCACTAGGAATGATCAGAGTCTGAGGGAGACCTCAAGGATGACTAAGCCATATTTTCTTACCCCAACCATCTCTTTCCATCTCTCCTTTAACCTCTATTTTTCTCACTCTGGTTTCTATTTTAGTTGTGTACTTGTCTTTTGAATTGTTGTTTTGTGGTTTATAATTACCATGTAAATTCATGTTACATTTTGCCTTAGAGTTTAGAAAGAACTTACGTTAAACAATGTTTTTCCCCAGCTCTTTGATGTGTCTAATAACTTCCAAAGCAATTCAAGGGGTTTCTTGTTTTTAAGTCTCCATCATTATTCTTTCAGAATTATGTTTACCCCACACTTTTGATCTAACCAATGTTGCTTTACCCTTTGAACATTTCTATGCCAAGACTCACATGAGGAATCCCTCGAACACCATCAGCTAGGTGATCCCACATTCCTCACATCTGTTTTCTTGATTTCTTCCTAAGTAAGCATGTTTCTGAAACTAATAATAAATTGTACCAAGTGGTCATTGCATAAAAAGCACTATCACAGATACCTTAAAGAGAACAAATGGAAAGGAATATTCAATTCCTCAGATAAGATTACAATCAAATGAGGCATTGAGGGGACCTGGGAGCACCAATCAGAGCAAAATCCTAAGAGAAGAGTTTTCAGTCCATTTCAAATGAGGTTAAAACTGGAATGAGATAATATTTTACCAGGTATCTGAAATCATAAACATTTTTCTGACCTTTGAGAATTTATTTGCATATAAACTGTACATGTGGGGTAAGAGTGTTGATATTGTTCAATTTCTTTTTATTTTTCAGCACTTTGTAATAGATGTGGCTATTCACAATTAATAAATATCATAATGTGGAGAGACCCAACTTTCAACAGTCTGATATTATCAATTCTTACACAAAGCTCGAGTTTTAAAGATCAAAATTCATTTTAGTTACCTCTCATCTAGTCCATTTATATCAGAAAGTTGTGGAGTTTTAGGAAAATACTTCAAAACACAAATTTTATATGTAATTTCAAAAGCAAAAAATGAGTTAAAAACTGGATGGTAACCAGTTTTGCTACCATATATTAATCTTTAACATGGGAGCAAACCATTTTAGAGAATATAATTGATATTTGCCTATTTGTGTATTGTAGAATGTTTAAGGATTTACAGTCTTAATAATAATTTCAAATACTAGAGAATAAAAAACAGAAGTTAAATTTTATGAAATGGTTATTTATTTATATATTTCCTAAATATTTTATTTATTTATTTTTCCCCCAAAGCCCCAGAAGATAGTTGTCTGTCATAGGTGCACATCGTTCTAGTTGCTGTACGTGGGAAGCAGCCTCAGCATGGCCAGAGAAGGGGTGTGTCGGTGCCATCCCGGGATCCGAACCCGGGCCACCAGCAGCAGAGCGCACGCACTTAACTGCTAAGCCATGGGGCCGGCCTGAAATGGTTTTTTAGACATAGCAGATTTCAGAGCATATTACTTGAAAATGAAACAATCAGTTAGTGAGGTTTAAGCAATGTGGTTTTCTTTTAAACTTGCTCATTCCATGGGAGCATCAATAAAAGCCCTCCGGGAGTGGCTGACCCTCTTACCTTCCGCTTGAGCACCAGCTGTATTTTCTTTAAGCATCAGACTCTCGGGCAACACCATAGCCCTCAACTCCGTTTAGTTGAGAAAAGGCTTTATGAGTCTTGTGTTTTTTCTAGGGGTATGGATCTCCCAGACTTATTAACTACAGGGAGAGAGTAAGAGTCAGAACACTTTCAATAAACTCCAGTGTGCTCAGGTGAGAGGACAGGTGCCTGAACTCACATCTGAAGAAGAATTTAGAGGATGCTTTCTGACTCTGCTTCGTGCCTCTGACTAAGCAGTCCTGGACATCCCCGTTACGGCCACGGAATAACACAGGCAGCCTTGATGAACAAGAAGTCCTCCTATGTCCATCATTTGTGCAGAGCAAACTGGCTTAAGAGCTCTCGTTTCCTGCTGCAGTGGTAATTTACAGAGATACAGAACTGTCATCTAGTGAATAAAAAGAAAGCAGCAAGGTGTTTGACACAAAAAGTGACATTCTGAGTTTTTTCAAAAAGAACAGTGAAGCACTAAAGTTGGTAAAGTTGACACGATGTGGCACACAAAAGTTATAGTAAACATTAATAATGTGTAGGTGAACTAATCAGTTGCTCTCTATGCCTCTAAAACATGTCTTGACATCTGACTCATAAATAATACAGTTTAAATATAATAGAATATCTTTGGAAATAACTTCGCATCTCATCTCATCCAATGCTGTTTGCAGGAGCCGGTATTAAATAGCCAGATGGTGAGTACCCATGTTGAAGCACACTTTTTATCACAGTAGAGAGAATATGAGGCATAAGCCCAGCGGACTGATGTTCAGATATTCCCTCTTACCCTTGATCAATTTTGTAAACATGGTTTTCTTTATTAAATATGAATTATAACAGTTACTTTAAAGGATTACTGTAAGAATTGCATAAGGTAATACAGTAAAGGAACTGGCGCACAGTAGATTGATAGTTAATTCTCCTTCCCTGTCTCTCTTCTAAGAAACATACAGAAATAATCTAAGAAGAGAACCCGTGTATAAAGTAAACTTATGACAAAAAGTCAATGGCTCCTGAAGTAAGGGACATCATTGTTGAGTGCTTAACCTCAACTGCCTCCAAATACTGTTAACTCTCAATAAATTTTATGAGTTTTCTGTCTTCCAGACACATCACTGGCTACAAGGAAAGGAGAAGGTGTGAAATTTAAATTGATTTCACCCTTGAATGGTCTGGCTGTATTATCAGGTGTTTTAAATTACCTAGTTTTTCAGGTTTCCTGCTTATTACTGCATATTTTACCACGGTTCACAGCCAGAGAAAATTAGAAAATCATTATAATTTTACACACATGAATATATATCTTGACTATTACAGCTGGACTCTTAATATATAGTGCAATGTTGTACATGTTTTGTCCTTGTGGGTAGTACAGAATACTTTTGTCCAGGTTTTCTTTGGCATTATCCTTTATAATGAAGAACTCAGTAATATATGCCCTGGAGATAAGGGTTTAGAAAAATCTAACATACTATCCAGTCATGCCTCAAAAAATAAAATAAAATAAATAAAAAGCTATAAAATTAATGAGAGGATATTTTGAAGGCACTATTTTTCTTAATTATTTCCAACTTTATTTCCCTTTACTTCTTTTTAATCTTTCTCTGGCTTATATGCTATTGCCTAATCATCTCACACTAATTAAAGCACCCTCAGCTGAGTCCCCCATGCCTCTTCAAATGTCCCAGCCTGATGTAGGTCTCAGCTCTGACAAAAAGAAGCTGGAAAACCAGTTTTGTGGCACTATTCTTAAGAATATCTTTACTATTACAATAATACCTATATTTTTGAAATTCACCAGTGGATTACAAAATGAAGTACTTGACCAATGTTGTATCCTCATTTTCCTTCCAGGGGGAGCACAACTTTCATGTGTAATGCAGGGCTGCTGCTTTATTGTTTTTCCCTTTCAAGACATTTTATTACTTGTAACACATAATAGGGTTAATAGTGATATATGAGTAACAATATAAACTTACAGACAGCAAAAAGATACTATTTTAGAGTCATAATTTTATATACTGTAACAAACAGTAATACTTTCATAATGTACAATTTTGATTGATCATTAATTTTTTCCTGGTTCATTTTTATGCTAATTCATTTATTAAATTATCAAATATATACTTTTATGATCTTTATTTTTCAATCAATATATTTGAAGGGACATCAGTTGTTCTTGGTAAGTGAAAGGTCACAAACATTTTTGATAATTTATCAGTTTGAGAAGGATCTTTCTACTTTTTATAGGAGAAGTCATTTAATATTTGGGAAAGTTCTCAAAAATCATCAAATTCTTTAATTTTACAGAAAGGAATACTACGTTCTAGAGAGCCTAAGTACCTTGTCACACACTATCCAGAAACAGACCTGGGCCTAGAACTCAGCTCTGAGTCACCTGACTTCTACTGGACCTCACTCAAGGGAGCACACCCTGTTCTTACTGATAATTTCTATTACTAAGCTATTTTCAAAAGCACAGTTGGGAGAAAGTGTAAATAAATAAAACAGATGATTTTATATAAAAAAGTAGCAATTGCTACCCACAATTTCTATTCCATATGAGTGTTTCCTTTCTTGTAGGTTTTTTTTTTTTAATAGTAAGTCCATTTTGGTAACAAGAAAAAAGACATAAAATTTGGCTTTTTAGTAACAAAAAAAAAGGTTCTGTTGAAATTAAAAAGACACTAACTAATGTTTCATCTACTACAGCAACTTAAGAATATCATTTGATTTTGGTAAAGTTCTGAGAGATTTTTTTAAAACTCATATCCATGTGACTATTAGTCCAGCCAGGCACATCTCCACATGACATCTCCTAGTGTGTCCAGTTTTCTGCTGGATCCAGCTGTTGTCAGGCCCAATGCTCTGGCTGGGTACAGAATGATGCAGCTTCTGAAAAGCATGTGCTCAGTTCCACTTCAAGGCTGATTTTCTCTGCAAAGTCTAAGTGGAAGAAAGCATCCCCTTCCACATGACTGGATTTCCCTGCAGGCTTAGAGAAACAAGGTGGCCTCGTCAGATGGGCAGACAGGAAGATAAATGAGAGTCTGTCACAATTTTATGATAAATAAGAGAGAAAAGGATTTGACATCCTAACAAGATGTTCTTACCTGTTGAACAGCATCTGAACATATTTTTCAGAGTTTCCAAAATAGCAGATTGAGATTCTAGGTTGGAAAGGAAGAAGATATGCAATATATTAAAAAATAAATTTTATAATTTCCTCAATAGCAAAACAAAACTAAATAAAATACATCTTTAACCATAAGTGCCGAAAACATCCAGTTTATCTTCCAGTTATAATTCTGTTATGAGAACACGAATACTTTTCAATATATTTAATATGTACAGTGACTAACACTCATGCCATTAATTACTTTTGAAATTAGACTAGCCCTATGCCCTTATTGACAGACATCAATCATAATTACTTTTCTCAATTCCTAGTTTCTATTTTGTGTCAGAAAGTACCTGCTGAGACATTCACTTTTTATATTATTCACTTAGCATAAGTCTGTAAAATGATGGACGACAACTCAGCCATCTTGAAGGATGGGGTCTCAAATGATATATCTCACTATTGACAAATCATCTTCTGGTTTGAATGAGAGACAATGAGCACTACCACAAGAGACACTCGAAAAAAGGGATCTTGCTCCTTTTGTCTAGCCTTTGGGCGTCTGTGAGACTGCAAACTCTTCATACTGGAAAACCTAAGTGAAGACCAAGTCCAGGAATCTTTTTAAAGCTAGGGGACACTTTCTTCTACGTGAAGCTTGCATCGAAGTTTATAAAAATAAGAAAAAAAACAAAGAGCCTTCAGGGCCATCTGGGTGGGGCAAGCAGATAAGTGCGCGCGCTCTGCTGCAGCGGCCCATGGTTCCCCGGTTCGGATCCTGGGCGCGCACCGACGCACTGCTTGTCAGGCCATGGTGTGGTGACATCCCATATAAAGTGGAGGAAGATGTGCATGGGTGCTAGCCCAGCGCCAGTCTTTCTCAGCAAAAAGAGGAGGAGTGAGAGATGTTAGCTCAGTACGATCTTCCTCACAAAAACAAACAAACAAAAACCAAGAGCCTTCAGGAATATCCACTGGTCCATGGATCAGAGTCTGAAAACCACTCATCTTTTCCATCCTCCACATTTTACAGATGAAACATAACACAAACAGTTGGTGACAACCTGAAGACTAGAGTTCGTCTCCTGACTGTCACATCACTCCCAACCCCGACTGCTGTGCAGACCAGACGCCTGACAAGATACAGCAGTCACTCCTGGGGATAATTTACACATTCCCAATTCAGCAGCATTTTCGTTGATGTACTTGACAAGACTATAGAAAAACAAAAGGTATTTACGACTTGAATTGTGCAATGTATAGTTAAATGACATTAAAAGTTTTCATTTCACTTACAGCACAGTTTTGATGGGCCCAGGGGCCTTCTTTCATCTGCTCACCCTCCCCGGCATCTCAAACCTTCTCTGCCTTTCCCCTCTTGCTCACTGTGCTCCAGCCACACTGGCTTCTTGCTGCCCAACAACATCCGAGTCACAGTTCCTCCACAGCATCTCTGCAGACCTGAGATATCTGCATGTCCTCCTGCTCTGTCCCTTCCCTCTGGTCCTTGCTCCAGCCTCCCTGTGCTCTCTAATTAAAGTAGCAACCCACTCACTCTCTAGCTCTCCCCATTGCCTGTCACTTACCTTCTTCTTGACACAGATCATCACACGATAGACTATGTAATTCACTTGTCTGCCTACTTATCCATTATCTCACTAAGCCAACAAAAACAAGTTCTGTGAAGACAGAGATTTTGTAGAAATTTTTTTGCTTAGTGTATCCCAAGCCTGGCATACAGTAGGTGTTCAAATATTTGTTGAGTAATTGTAAGAGGGAATGAAAGGAGTCATCAGAAGAATGATCACACCATGGAAGTAGGTGCCACCATGAAGAGTGGGCATCCTGGGAAGGGAAAGAGGGAGGAAAGATTTTATTTCAGGCAACATGAATACCACTGTGCCTTTACTACTTCCTGCACATCAGCTTGCCGACGTAAATAATCCATAATCAGTTTATAAATCAAAATTGGGGTGAGTTTATTATGAGCCAACTTTTGAGGACCATGGCCTGTGGCCTTCTTTCCCTAAGGAAGGAAGGGCACTGAAGAAGTGGGGTGTACAGAGCGGTTATATACCATCAAAGAGCATGTATCGCAAGTGATTGCAATGTCCCTTTTACAATAGCCACGAGATCAGCCCTGCCAGATTGCCCTGCCAGAACAGCTATTGATGGACACAGCGGGGGAGCAGATCTGGTGTTTTGATGGGCATGGCTGGTGTCAAGTCTGTTGTCTGGAGCTGGGTGGTCACAGGATGACTGCAGAAATCAAATCCTAGCCTAGGGAGAAATGCTTATCCTTAAGGAAATTCCAATGAGGGGGAAGTTACATTCTTATCTTAAGGGCATTTACTCTTCTCTTTGGGACATGGCAAAGCAGATACACAGTGCAGGCGACAGACCCTTTTGGAAAAAGAAATTCAGGCTGAATTAGCTTTACCCCAAATGGCTTCCTCATGTGTTCCATTATATCCTATTTCTTGCCATTTATTTATCAAGCTCAGTATGTCTTTCAAACAGAAATCATCGAGAATAGCATGAAGTAGTCACTTACCAACAGATGTCAATGTGGCAACAGAATATGAACAAGTCGCCTTCAAATATAACCATTCTCCCAAATACTGTATTTCACTGACTTAATCAAAAAGGGATTCTTCTCTCTTATACTGACAAATCTCCACTCTGAACTTAGCATTATGGGTAGTCAATTTTGAATAAAGACCTTTAACATCAAAGCCAGCCAATAGTTCTTGTTAAAACAATTTCAAACTCGGGAAGACTTTTGTTTTCACTCACCCCCAATCCTCTCAAACTCAAGATAAGGTCCCGGCTTTGTATAGATGGAGAAAAGCTTCTCTTCCTGTTTTTCTATTCAGATAGTGCAGGGAAGAGCCCAAGGTGTCTCCTGGTGGAACACTAACAGTTCTTCACATTAGAAATGCATGCAATGTTTCCTAGCTTCTTTTCTATAGGCCGAGGTCTGATGAGATGGTCCAAGGAGCAAACATCTGGGTTCCAGCAGTAAATAAGACTCTGTGCAGTTTACCACAAAAATGAACTACAAAGATGTATCAGGAAATATTTTGAACACTTACACCTAAGCTCTCAGTTTCCCTCTGTCTAATTCCATGTCTACGTGAACTGAATTCACTCTTCATCCCTATCCCATTTGTGATAGATTTTATTTCCTTGAATCAGCATCTTATAACATCTAAGAGAAATTTATCAAAATACTCTCTTCAAAATAGCTAGCTGAGGGCCAGCCCCGTGGCTTAGCAGTTAAGTGCGCACGCTCCGCTGCTGTCAGCCTGGGTTCGGATCTCAGGCACGCACCAACGCACTGCTTCACTGGCCATGCTGGGGCCGCGTCCCACATGCAGCAATTGGAAGGATGTGCAGCTGTGACATACAACTATCTACTGGAGTTTTGAGGGGAAAATAAAAAATAGATAAAATATTCAAAAAACATAGCTAGCTGAAGTATAGGAGTTGTAGAGGGTCAAGATTTTAAGATGAAAGTCATGTACAGAGTAACTGTACTACAAAATAAAAAGAAAATGAATGAGAACAATAAGAAACAGAAAAAAATGATAAGGAATATAATAGAGAGTAAAAGTAAGAAAAAGAGAAAAAAGAAGAAAGAAGGTGTAGGAAAGAGAGAGAGTCAGGAGAAGCATGAGAAATGGCAGAAAGGGGCACGAGCAGATGGAAGACACCAGGCTCAGAGCGAATGACAAGTCAACTGGTTTCTGAGCCGGGCTCAGGTCTAGAGTCACTGGGCTGCATCTGAGAACTCCACTCAGTTCTAACATCCTGAGAATGACCACGCCTCATCCAAACTCGGAGGACACTGGTTACCAGCGCTCTCCTCTCCCAGGACCTGCTGGAGCTTTGAGAACTGCCTCTCTCAGCTCTGGGACAGACAGAGTCCCCATTAAATATTCATCAACTGGGATGGTTGTTTTGAAAGAGTAACACAGAGAGAGCTCTATCAAGGGTACATTTAAACCTGCCAACTCCTTCACTCATCCTTCCAAAGAATTAAGTAACTAAACTGTTTAAAAAAAAAAAAAAAACTACTGTTAAGCAAAGTAGCAGAAAACTTTCCTGGCAAACTTTAAACGTTCCATCTTTTTTGAAGTTACCTCACAAAATTCTGAGCATAGTCTAAAATTCTGGGCTCCCTACAGTTCCAAATATGTTTCAGAAATGATCTCCTTTTCATCACAAAGTAAGCCTATGCCTTATGAAGCAAAATAAACTTGGATGAGTTTTATCTTGTAGAGAGAGAGCAGCAAGAAAAAGAGTAGGATGTACCTCTCTGCTATGAAGGATAATTAATAAAATCACACCAAAATATACAAAATATGCTTCTAAAATTGAATGAAGCAGACTCTAAAGAGTTTTTCCTTTTAAGTAAAAATGCACTTATATAAAATTATACATCAGTTTGACTAAAATATAATCAATTTTATAGAAGAAGAATTCATTAATTTTCATTTAAATAGCATGACATGATTAGCTGCATAATAAATGGTAGATATTTTAATTTGGGTATACCATTGTCGGGGGAAGAGGGAGAGTCTCCCTCTGCCCTTTTCCTTAAGGTTCTTATGGCTGGCCAAATAATTAACATGACAGGTCAGCAGGAGAAAATAATACCAAATTTAATATCATGTATACATGGGAGAAAGCAGGGACACTGCGTTTTTCAACACAATAGCAGAAATTCTCTTCTTAAATACCATGTCCAACCAAAGACAAGGAGGGTGTTGGGGGTGGGGGTGTCAGTTACAGGAGATCATCACTAAAGCACTGTAAACAAGAGTAAGGTTTATTATGTAGTTTTAAGGCCTCACCTTCCACATTGATTAGTCTCTAGAAATGAGGTCATCCCCCCTCTTCCCAATACAGAGAGCAATATACCTTTACAAATGGAGACTTCCCTTGTAAATGATTGTCTGGTAACTCCTTGCAGGGCCATCCAGAGCATGTGGCCAGAGAGACAGAACTTCTGATAAGATGGGCTTGTTGGTGTCTTTTCTATTGTAACCTCTATCCTACATTATCTTTATAGCCGTCATGATAATAACTCCTTCCTGAAACAGATCTTTTTTTTAAATTCTTTAGGCAGTTTGGGAGGGGAAACTCAAATATTCTTCCTGATTTCTCTGAGTTCTTATTGTCTTCAGCTTAAATTATTCCACATACCAGAGTGGTGCTTCCTGGGGTAGCTTGCCCTGAGCACCATCACCATGTTCTTCCACCAATGAGGGTGGGCTTAAACCTGTAATTTCCCTAAAAGGCACCAACCGTATGTTCCGCTTATTTGATTATTTAATAGTATGGCTCTGTCCTCATTGCCAATGAAGGCTGTCTACACACACGCTTTAGCTTGCATATGTAAGGGGAAATGCAGGATGAGTTTATAAAAAGAAAAATTGAAAATGAGCACTGTCTTTAGGAGACGTGGTCAATCTGTTCAAGAACATTTTCTCCCTTGGTCAAGTGAGAAGCTGAAAGAGAAAATGCTATCAGCCTCTTCCTTGGCCCCTTATAGAATTCTGCATTATCTCAATTAAAAGTGTGCTAAAGTGTTTGTAATAAACTTGGAAATGAGTTGATGATACTGTATTTGCATTACATCACACAGACTCTCTTTCTTTAGGCACTATTCAAAACACTTTTTTGAACATTAGAGGCCAGAAAAGTTTTGCTTCTCTGACAGACTGTAGCTTTTAATCTCATGGACATGAAATGATAGAGAATTGTTCCCATTTCCCTTTCTACTTTAACCCTGAGTGATAAATTTCCAACTACCTTTAAAAACTGCAGGTCCTTCTGAAACACATTTTAATGTGCTGGTTTACTTTAGCTTCATTTCTTTGTTCTATCCTAAACTACTTTCGGTTTGATCTATGCTCCTTGTATTCCTTTTGTATACCTAGATCTTTAAAATCTGCTCTAACTTATATTGGAGAAATGTTGGATTACAAATCTTTCAGACAGCATGTAAACTCAATTTTTAGGGTTTGTACACAAAGAGTTTCTGCCATGTTTCTACCAGCTCTTCTTCCATATATTTTCCTCAAGGATTTCCTGCGACAAAATTGCCCTTCTTAAAACCAATCCTCTGTTCACTCTCTTGGCCAGTCACATTTTCATACAAAAATAAAGGACTGGATTATCCAAAGATGCAACAAGAATGATCAAGTGCTGATTCACACCTAGATACCCTGGTCCTGTTCTCCATGAATTTTAAAACTAAAGTTAATTATCTCTTTCATTTTGTCTCAATCTATTGAGTAACCTTGGCACTGAGCCCCTAAACTGGTGCACAGCTTGCTTCAGCAGACACAAAACTCTCTCTCAAATGCTTGCATTCATGTGATGAGTAGGTATTGTATTTATTTAGATCTTATTCAACAAAAGATCTTCATTGATTCACTCAAATACTTAAGTATATATTATGTGCCCAAAGGTCATGAAATGTTGGGGGTCTGCAAGGAAGACAGATATGTATAAACAGATAAATTACACTATTGAAATAATTTGATTTAAAGAGATATGAATAAAATGCCTTGGGACTCCAGGAAAAAGAACCACCATAGGTTGACCTACAACTAAGATATACAGCAATGTACTGGGGCTTTGAGGAAAAAAAAAAAAACATCATGGGGGTGGATAGGGTTTATACCATATAAGTAAAGGAAAATGAAGAGAGAGAAGATAAAGAGTAAAAAAGATAAACGGAAAGGTTTTGTTCTTATTAATGTTTCTGCCACCAACTTTTGGAGTATACTGCTTGCTGATGTCCTTTCTAGCCAGTCTTATCCTTCAGCCGGCTTCTATAGACTTCAAAAATTCTATTGTAACAAGTTGGGATTCTCCGCGCAGACAATGTCAAGTATGTAGGGAGCCAGGAGGTGAGCAAATGATTCACAGGAATCTGCAGCACATCTGCAGCTCACTGGTGGGGAGGGGCACCGAGGGGTCACCTTGGCCTTTCTTTCCAAGTTCACATAAAGGAGGGTCGGTTCCTTCCTCAATATATGAAGGTGGAGATGAACCTCTTTCACAGAATGGATTATGGAAAAATTAATGTGAAAGCCATGTAAAAGGCAGAGGAGATAGCACCATGAATCTGACGTAACTGGACATGTGAATTAGTAACCAATATAAAGAAGAGCTGAAGACAAGAAAAAGGGCTAAAAACAAGTTCTCGATTTTCTAAGATGGAAATACAAGTCTTTCTTCTTCCAAAAGAAAAAAGTCATTGAACCATTTCCTTTAAAATAAAATTGAAAGGGGCCACATGTTGCAAATAATGGTTTTAACCATGATGTCAGTACACAATAATGTGTAGCAATCAGCTGTTAAGTGCACTGCAAATTGTTCATTCCTTAACAATTATGTTACCAAAGTTTGCAATTGATAGATATATTTTAGTAAATAGTAGACTGTGTGCAAATCTGTCACCGTATTATTGACAATGTTACTCTTACAACTGAAAGTATGACTAGGAGCGAGAGGGTGGTGTGACCCCAGATTGCTAGAGTCACAGCAAGAAAAGTCAAGAAAGTGCCATCAGGTTATTTGGACAAAAGAATGCTATATGGGTCTTGGGTTTATAACAGATTAATTGGAGAAAAACAAGTCACTACAGTAAATTATTGTCTACTTACCTCAGTCACCCTCTCCAAGAACACATATTTTAAAATGAGACAAGTTATTATATTTAAAATTACCGGTTCTGGCATTTTAGAAACTACGTCAAATAATGAAGTAAAAACAAGGTTTAAACATCCTGGTATCAATTCCAACTACCATCTTTTACCAAAATAAAACTCTAATTATCACTAATTCACTTGAAATCTAGTCCTCCTCCAATATACAAAATCAACAACTTCAAATGTTTCATAATTTTTTATAACTTTCCCTAAAATTTTAGAAGATAATATAAATATATCTCTTGGAAAAGTTGAGAAAGATAGAGACACAAGGAAAAGTAAAGATGAAAATATTACCCTAATAAATGATGTAAAACACAAGATATGAACAACTGTTAAAAGAATTCTCTATGAAATTGATAATTCTACTATCTGTACACCTGCTTATTACCTATCAGTAATTTGATACATAAACAAATAGAATAGTGTATTTAATGGGATCAGTTCTTTCAGTTGTGTGTTTTTCCTTTTAAAACTACATCTGCTTTTATGTGCTGGCTTTATTTTCAGGTGGTATCACATTAGAACACCCTCATCTCTGAAGATTTTTGCAATAAGGAACTCTACCTTGGCCCTTGATCAACTGTACTCTATGATAAAATCAGAGCCCTACACGGAACAATGTTTCCTAAATCCTATCTCCCGTGCCTTGTTCATGTCAGGGAGTATATTCCACCAAGTAAACACTAAACAGTGTTTCAATAGCATGGGATATTAAAAGGAGGACATGCAGCGTTGTGTGTGCGACCCCAATCAGTGCCTCAGTTCAAAGAAGAAAGAGGTAAATGCACCCGTCCAGAGACTGGGATAAAAATAAGAAGTTATGAGACCGAGGCTCCCTCTGCAGGCCATTAAGCAGGAACCTGAAATAAAACTGTTGACACCATGGATCATGGTTGGTTTTACAGGGAGCTCACGAGGAAGTGAAGGACATTAAACAATTATAATAACAGCAGCAAACACTTCTACTGAGCCAAGCACTACACTTTTAATGTTAATTTTGTGCTTGAACATACATTAACACCCATAATCCTCAAAATATCCCGATGTAGTAGATGTTGGTCTTTCCACAATTATATAGATGAAGAGACTTGGTACAGGGGCTAGAAAACTCATCCAGGTTACACAGCTCATAAATGGCAGAGCCCAAGCTCAATGCAGTTATGTTATGCTCTTTTACTACAACCTCAAGTTAAGTCTCTAACGAGTATCTCCACTGGCAACTGCCAAGACCTTAGTAGTCCCTCCATGCAGATAGGCATGGACATGGCAGGGACCCGGCTGAGGGAGGTTAAAACACCCGAGGTGTGGTACAGCAGTTGCCGAGTGGCTTCCTCCTCTGACAGGGGCGAGAACACAGGCAAAAAACTTGGCAGCAGGCACCAAGCCTCTTTCCTTCGCAACTAGTCCACCACGAAATGGACCTGGAGCAGGAGGATGAGTGAATAAGCCAGACTCCTTTGAAAAAAACAGGAGATATGCACCAGCCTTCCTATCGCCCTGGGCGTGGCACATGCGCCCTCATGCAGAGGGCCTTACGCCTGCCCTCCTTGGCGGATTTCTCGCCAGACCATGGCCTGGGCACTAGGAAGCCCAGGTCTTCCCACCACTGGAGAGGAGGCAGACACCTGTCACATAAAACAACAAACACTGCATCATTTTAAAGGTTGATTTGAAGTATATGGAATCTGAATAATGTTTGGAAAACTATCTTTGAAACACTGTTTTCAGTCACAAGTATAGTATATCTCTCCATTTAATCTGAGCTTTTACATGCTTTGTATCTCTTTATAATCTTCTTCATATAACTAATGTGTAGTTCCAATTATATTAACTACTCATCTTAAATAATTCATTGCTCTTATGAATGGAATAATTTTTTATATGTTTAAACTAATTCTTGGTCATATAACAATATTTTTGATGTTTCATATAGGAATCTAGCTTCCTTATACATTACTGCACTTATTTACCTGTTCTAAACTTTATAAGTTATGTCCTACTAAATTAATAGATTTTCTCTTCTTCTCTAATGTTATTTACCTCTTATTCTTTTGATTCTCATTTTTTCATGACTGTGGTCGCCAGTGCCACACTGAATCACAAGTGTTTGCCAGGAGCATTTTCATATTCTTAAGTTTAGCATAAACATCAGATAAATTCCTTGTCAGGGCAGAGCAGGCATCTAAGGGAGAAAAAGTAAAAACGTGAAGGGGAATCATTTCTGTCTGGAAATCAACAGACTTGCTACTTTTGGTTGTTTGGAGCTGGAGATCTTATGACAATGTGGCCAGCTGAGAATCAGAGGATCTTTCTGTAGTCCCAGGAATTAGTCTTGGTCAAACCTCTCAACCTCTTTAGACCTCAGTTTCTTCACCTGTAACATGAAGAGTTGGACGAGTCTTTTTGAGTTCTGAAATCCAGTGACAACAAGATACCCTTCACCCAGATGCACTTGACAGAGACCAGAGAGAATTTCCACTTGTCTTCTTCTGCATCAACATTATTATCCATATCACCCCTTAAAGACAAATCAAATGTCTACTTTCGCATGACACTGATAAAACAGGTTCCATACCAAATCGCTGTTCATTGGGATAACAAATCTATAGTTAATTGTTTAGAGGTAAGTATAGGGATGGGCCCTGCTAGAAACAGCAATCAACGGGCCAAAAAATCTTGCTTTATTTTACAGAAAGGCTGTGGAATCACTCCCTAATACACCAGAATGCTCAAGTACTTAGAAAGTATGAAATAAATGGGAACCTTGTATCCATGGTTATGAGCTAATAAGGATATGATTTTTAAAATTTTGTTAATGCCATTTGCCTGCTATGGGGCTGTTCTCTGGTGAGTAAAGAGCAGATGTATTCAAGGCCACTTTCATTCCTTTAATAAATATTTACTCAGCGCCTACTTCTTGCTGCACGATAGCAGTGATCTACCCTAAGAGCATTTATATTCTAGTAGGGTGACACAGACCATGAACAGAAAGAGAATCTTGAGGTGATCAATAATGTTACATATACGTCAAACTTTTTTCATTCTGGACTATTTTTCATCCTTTCCCTTCTTTGATTGTTTACCAGAAATCTAATCATGGACTTGAAAACCCAGAAAGCATTGGTTCCAAGTTACTTCTCGCAACACCCCTGTTTCAAAGACGTAGATTTTATCATCTGAGAGTATGTCTCTTTAAGAATAAGTTCCTATGAATCAGCATTATTTCATCACTTTCTTGTGAGGACCGATGGTATTCTGAAGGGGAAACAAAATATCATATGGGATTTATACTTGAAATGATGTATCCACTCTAATTGTGTTATTTAATGTGGTGTGATTTGGGGCAAGTCAGTTACTCCTTCAGAGACAGTGGTAATAATACCCTGAAAAGCATTCTATAGAGATTAAATGAAACAAAGTATGAGAAACTGCTTTGTAAATTGCAAAGCAATCTATTTAAGCTTATTTTTTCTAATAATATTTTCATTTATCCAATCCTTTTTGACTCTACCAAACCTGCCTAGACAGAATTTTATCATTTATTCAACAATAATAATGGGTCAAAATGGTTGAATATTAGAATTTGCATATGGTTCAACTTAATAGGTCATCACAATATTTAATTTGATTATAATTACAGTTAAATTTTTCATGATGCCTTATCATGTGCCAGGCACTTTCTAGGCATCTCACATGTATTCACTCATTTAATCCTCACAACCATGCCATGGAGACAATACTATTAACCTCTATTGTATGGATGAGGAATATTAGAGGTTATATAATTGACCAAGGTCACACAGCTGGTACCCAGGCAGTCCACCTCCAAAATCTCTTTTAGGGATCCATTAGATGTTGTTGCGCTTATGTTGTAAAAGGGTCACCCTGATTCCTGGTTGGTGAATGGACCAGAGCGGACTAAGGAAGAAAGCACATGGCTACTGAAATTATCCAGGCAAGCAATTCTGAATACAGGATTTCCTTCCTTTTTAAGGCTGAATAATATTCCATTGTATAGATGCCCCAGATTTTCTTCATCCTTTCACCCACGGATGCACAATTAGGTAGTTTCCATCTCTTGGTTATTGTGAATAATATTGCAGTGCATTTTGTCAAAGGATTTCCTGGCACTTAGTGAGTTTGAAAAAATTCTTCTTATACACATTAGTTACTGTAATGAACTACCTTTCTAAATGTCTAAAGCTCAAATATTTGTCATTCTACAGAAATACCTTGCCTAATCATGATTTGTGTTATCAGTTCATGAATGATCTAAGATTTGGTACAAAAAATTGTTATAATGGCCTTTTTTGCATGTATTCAGGAACCTTGCATAATATGGGTAGTCCCTGATTCTTGATTTTTAGTAGAGTTTTCTAGTAAGCCTTTAGGATAGGAAGTATCTTCCTAGATGTGAGGCAGAGAGCAGAAAAATAATAAAGTGATTGTTATATTTAATTATATCAAAAGAAAACTGTAGTTTTGCTAAATTGTTTTTACACAGCCTTTGCTTATTTCTAAGAGTGACACATATCATTTTATTAATGAAAAGAAAATTCAATAAACAATTTTAACATAAAACAATATCTATTGAGAACTTATATGAAAATTTTAGCAATATGCTGTCACCAGTTTCCTCATCTGCAAAATGGAGATAGATAATACCATCTTCCTTTTGGGTTGCTGTGAGAAAACTCAACAGTAATGTATGTAAAATGCTTATCACCATGTGGGTTGGAAAGTGATGCCTCATTCACTTTTCCACCGGGATATTGACAGCTTTTTTAATGCATGAAGTCTGTAATTTTCAAAATAAGTTCTACTGTTGTAAAGTGAATCCTTTTTACAAATTATTTGTAGAGTTAGATGATCACTTTGGAATACAAATTCAGGCTCCCGTGTGTGTGCGTGTGTGTGTATGTATACGCACATCTCTCAAATAATACTCCAAGCCTTATAATGAAAAGCTACCTTCCCCATTCTTGACTCTGGTTCCAAAAACAACAACTTTAAATTTCTGGTTGAAAATCTATATTTCTAAATTAGCTACTCATACAGCTTTTTCATTTTTCAGATTTTGACTATTTATAGTTGCTTTCTTCTTTGAAAAAATCAGCATGAAGAGTTCTTAAATATGTTAAAAACATAATTCCCCTTGCCCAATATAACTATTTAATGAATTAGGATAAATCAAAATTCGATCTCTACTGTTTTATGACATAAGTGTTTACCATTTTATAGCATATGAATCTTATCCAGAGATGTGCTACGTCAGATAGTATGAATACATTTTCTTTCTCACTTTTTCCTTTGACCTTTTAAATGGTAAAATTCTCTTGTTTCTTTGTTGTCTTCCTATGGATTCATCACTGGTTCATCTCCTTCCACCAGAAAATTAAATCTCTTCTCATTAGCTTCTGATGCATGAGACAATTCATGGGCTTCAGGTTTTGCTTGGGGACATCCCTCTAGGGCTTGAACATATACACAGTCCCACATATACACATTATGTCTGGAAGGATAGAGCAGGAAAGGATGTTTATCTCTGTGCAAAAGTAACGGGAGACAGTGGTAGAGTGAGAATATTTTATTGACTTTGCACCACTCTTTGAAGTTTTCCTATACATGCACCTACGACGTAGGTCTCCCTCCCCCCAGATTTTTAAAATTAAAATAGCGTTATATCCTTATCTACTGGCTTGGAACAGAAAGTTGTAGAGAAATGTGAATATATGATCCAATTTTTTAGCGAAATTAACAGCAAATGCACAAAAAATTTAGAATTCTAAATATGGGCACATCATTCTATGAGGCTGTGTAAAGGTGGGGAAAGGAATGAAGAACAGCTGCTCAACATCCAGCTACCTGTACATTTTAGGGGTCCACAGAAAGCCTTGCCTCCAGCCCCACCCCTGGAGCTGATTTCCTCCCCCTGTGAAGTCTGCCTGAATTATTCCAGCCACAAACCCTCCTCTTCCCGCCCCTGGAACTGGTCTCTGCCCACAACGTTCGGGTCTGGCTCCGCCCACAGCCTGGACCACGCCCACAGCCTTGTTCCGTCTCATTGCCCCGCCCACAACCTCGTCCCCGCCCACAGCCTGGTCCCGGATCACTGCCCCAACCGCACCCTTGTTCCCGCCCACAGAACCGCCTCCCAGGACTGCTGTAACTCACAGAATTGTCCCCGCCCACAGACGGCCCCTAGAACTGGTTCCCGCACAATGCCCCGCCCCTAGATTTTGTCCCTGTCCCTGATGCTGACCCAGCCCGCTTTCCAGCTTCTCACTCACTCTAGAAACTAGACACCTCCCCTGAGGCTGGGCTGTGCGGCCTCGCCCCGGCCGCCTCCTCAACCAGCAGCCCCAAAACGTTCGTCCTCCCAGAACGCCCGCCCGAGACCAGAACTGGAAGCGCGTGCGGCGCCTCGGATGGAGCGGGCGTTCTGCGCGGTGTGTTCCGTCTTCTTGGCGCGGACAGCATTCCTGTGGACATTCACCCTCATGGGCGGGGCTCGGTGAGCTGCGGGCTGTCCCGGCTCCAGTTGCGGTCCAGGGAGGGGACTGGGCCAGGGGAAGCCCCGTCAGGGCCCAGCGTCCCTCCATCCTCCCGGAGCCCCATTTCCCCTGGGGCTGTTCGCTCAGTGCACCCGAGGCTGCTGTTCCTCCTGGCTCTGGGCGCCGCTGTCCCCTCCTCAGAGTCCCCGTCATCGTCCTCCGTGTGATTTTGTCCCCAGAGGGCTTATCCGTGTCTGCAGATGGTGTTTGGGTTGTTACAAATGGGGCGCTCCTGGAATCTAGAGGGGGAGGCAGGGATGCTGCTCAGCGTCCTCCAGGGCCCAGGACCGCCTGACAGAGATTTATCCCGCCCCAAATATCAGTTGTGCCGAGGTTGGGAAACCTGCTCCAGGGCCTGAAAATCTCCCGAGCCCTGAAAGAAGTGTGGAAATTGTTGATAAGTCAGCGAGTCACTTACAGGGTCCCTAAATGACAAGCTTGTTTAAAGGGTCCAGAGTCACGAAAAAGTCTCTGTCCAGCCAAGTGAGTTGAGTGACTCAAGTGCACACAGCACGAAGCTGCTTTCTCCCATCTCGGGGAGCAGCAGGTGGCTGGATAGGAATCGGGAAAATCCAGTCACAGCCAACAGTTACAGTTAAATCAGTAAATACAAAAAAAGAAAAGTGAATGGGGTGAACTTTCCAACCAACACCCTATAAAAGGCCTCAAAAGCTTGTTTGCGCTTTTTTTCCCCCCTCAGACACGAAAAGCATCCGTGGAGATCAAGTTTGAGGTGAAAACAGGCTCAGGGTCCACCTGTCCTCGCTGATCCATGGATTTCTGTGTGACCAGGTGAGTACCCTGTGGACCTGGTACCAAGAGGTTCCGGCAGCCTCCGCTGTGCAGAAGACCTGCCAGTGGGCTTTCCTGGGTTCAGGTTGTGACCACATGGAGTGACTGAGAGTGAAGGTATCTTGAGAAATATTGTTGATGTTTGATTGATGGAAAGATGGTAAGCTGTGTGTGGTTCTGTGTGGTAAATATTTCAGTAAGTACAGTTATATGCAAATAAAAACACATGAAACAAACGTAAATAACTGCAAAAGTGTATTATAGTAGAAAATATAGATTTACTTGCATTGCATAATACTCAAAAGTCAGGATTTATATATAATATAAATACAGAAACGTTTTGCGTGTGTATGTAGTATTAGAAGACATCCCATGAAATATTAGCAGGGATACTCAGTAACATTCCTTAGACCCATTCAATTTGACTTCTAAAGTCCTATAAATCCTCCACAAAAATTTGAAATAAAGGAGCATTCAGGGAAAAAGATGATTTGAACTTCTTTGTATTAATAACAAATTTAAAATTGAATTTGCCAGTAGCCAGATTTATTTTGAGCATTTTTTTCTTTATGACATTTCAAATCATTTGGAAGAGTACTAAGCAACACTGTAGATTGAAGGGAAGTGCGCTAGTCTCCAAAATACTGTCCTCTCCACCTTGCCTTCTAAAGGGAATTAACTTTGTTTCTTGAAACTTTTCTGAAATAACAGTCTGGTGATTCACGTTGCAGAGAATCTTGTTAAGTAATTTTGTATTTAGTTGTTGGCCTCTACTAATTGTGTGTGTATGTGTGTGTGCCTTTTTCATTCTAGCTTTCCTGTGATGTTCTTGAGGGAAATGTGTGCTTGTCATGCAATAGATAGTCTTTGAGTGTATAATTAATGGTGACCAACCATCCTCGTTTATTCAGGACTGTGGGGTTTTCCAGGACACAGAACTTTTAGTGTTCAAACCAGGGCAGTCCTAGACAAACCGGGATGGTCCCTCATCTCATGAGCCAGGCGCTGGCCCAGATGCATGGGGACCTGGAGAACCAGAAAGACCTTGTCCCACCTTTATGGAATTTATATTGTATTTGGGAATTTGGATTTTGAAAAGTTAATGACGAGAGTGATGTAGGAGTTTGGCACAATGGGAATCAACCTGTGGGGGCAGTGAAGCCCTCATGAGAAGGACTGATATTTAGCTTGAGAGAGGGAGTTGGGACTGGATTTAGCTGGTCGGAGGGTTAGACTTGAGTGAGGGTGTGGGTGTGTGTTCAAGAGAGCGTTTCAGGCAGATGGACCGCATGAGGACACCCCTGAAGCAGAGAGCCTGGTGTGTCCATGAACTGAGAAGAGGGATGGCTGAGCCGAGTCAACACAGGGGGAGGGGTGTGAGCCACACTGGCGAGGGGGGGAAAGGCAGGACCAGATCAGGGGTGACTTGGGACTCTGTTCTAAGACCAGTGGGAAGACTCTGGAGAGATGCGAGTAGAAGGATGATGTTATTAGCGTTTGGTCTAAGCATGTGGGTTAAAATGGACTTCATGGTTAAGAATGAAGACTTAATATGCAAGATGGGAGGTGCTGGGAATAAGATTAGGAATAAGATGATTGTTCCCTAGGCCTGGGTGATGGCTGTGGAGTAGGAAAGAAGTAGAAAGAAAAGATCTTGGAGTGTGGAACCGAGAGAACATAACGGTACTTTCTTGCCTGCATGTGTCAGATGGCACAGGGCACTGACTTTTCTCCTCGCTGCTGTCCGTGCAGACCTGCAGGTGTTCCCTCACCCAGGTATGTGTGTTCACCCCTCTTTGCCACTCACAGGCCCCCCTCCACATCCTAAAAGAAGTCAGGCCTTACTTGTGAGGGGGTTGTCTCACACGGGCGACAACTAGGAGAGCCCCTGCAGGCATCAGAGCAGCCCCTTCCGCATCTCCATCAGCCTCCTCCCTTCTCCTCTCTCGCTTTCCACACCAAGAATGACCCCTGCTCAGTATTCCACATCCCCATGATCTTCCTCCCCCAGGCTTGAGAAGGGTGGGGCAGCCACTGTGGTTGACATCATCTGCACCTTCCACTCTGACGCCCGCAGGTCCCAGGCTGGACAGAGATTGACTCTACTGGGAGCTGAGCCATGAGACCCAGTGCATCACCCACCTGGGCTCTTTCACCCTGGACGGGGACAGCCTCTACGTCAGTGGTGAGGGGCTGTGCTACAGCCACACTTTCTCTCTCAGTTGGAGTTCTGTGTTCCCTCCGTTGCTCTAAAGTGAGCTATGATCCATCTCTCTATCCTCTTGGTCTGGGTTCAGTCTTCTCATCACTGTGTGATCACAGGGTCCAACCACCTTCCATCTCGTTGCCTTCCCCCTGAACACCCCTCCACTCATCCCCTCTGCTTTCCCCTCTGCTTTTCTCACAAAGGTCCCTACATCCTTCCTCTCCCTTAATTCTTTATGTTCACCCCAACTCTTGCTCAGCTCCTCTCGCCTTCTCTCCACAGGTTACACCTATGGAGCCGTGGCGCCGACTAGCAACAGTGAGTATTCCTGGCCCTGATCTCCTATGTCCCGTCTGCATTTGGGGTTGGGGAGCACTTGTTCTCCTTCACCTGCTATACTTGGTGAGGGAGGCACATGGAAGGGCTCTAATTCATCCATTCTCTCCCTCCCGGGTTCTGGTGGAGAGTCCCAGCACAGGGTGAGAAAGCCTTAGACACAGATATGATATCCACCACATTCTGACCCCACGTGGTTTTCACTTTAATTCTCCTAGAGCCCCACACTTGGTCCTCCTTTTCCAGGTATCCCATCCATCTTCCCATTTTTCTGCCTGTCTATCTGTCTCTATTCCGAGTTCAGTCTCTCTTGTTCACTTATCTCTCTCTCTTGGGCTCCTCTCATCCACAGGCTTGCTCATCCCTCTGCTCACACAGTCACCCGTCCCCTCACTCTCATTTATGTTTCACCTGTGAATGGTGGTCCTGAGACAGCCAGTGCTGGAGCCAAGGTGAGCCTGGGGGCTCTTCACACTCTGTCCCTCCCTGCTGACAGCCCTTTCCTCAGCTCCCGAGCCCACCACCATGTCCCTGCATACTTGATCATCACCTGTGCCACCAGAAGCCACCACAGGTATCTGAGGGTGCCTTTTCCTTCCCAGGAGAAGCACTCTGGCCCCACTCCCCCACGAGCCAGTTGTGATCCAGGAGCTGAGAAGCCAGGGTGTGAAATTCTGGTTTTAGGGTAATCATGCTGATTACAAAGATTATACCAAGGATTCAGTCTAAGGCCAGCCCTCAGAGAACCCCTAGTCTTGTGAAATTAACACACCATTATAATACAATATGGGATATTTCGGGGAGAGGCACCTGGCATAATTTGGAGGGGAAGAGCTTGCTAGAGAAAGTTTCACCAGAATGAATTCTTTAAGAATGAGTAGGAGGGACCCCGGCAAATAGAGGATGAAGGGTTTTCCTGGCAGAGGGGATTCCATGAGCAAAGCCTCCGGCCAGAAACAACATTCCGTATGGGGAGAATTGAAACGAATTTGGGTTGCATGAAGCATAACCTTTAACCCTCAGTAGATGGATAAAATGAGATTGAAAGGTCAGCAGGAGCCAGATTGAGTAGAACTTTGAGTGCTAGGTCAAGAAGGTTGAACTAAATACTGAAGTCCATTGGGAGCCATGGGTGGTACTAGAACAATGGTGGCCCTAGTGGGGTGTTCATTGCAGAAAGATTCTTCTAGTAGTCCATGTAGAACATCCTTTAAACAGAGCATTCAGTGAGCCTGCTTGGGTGTTTGTCTGAGTGAAGGAAGTTAAGACCTGAGCTAGGACAGGGATGGAGAGAGGGAGTGTATGTGAGGACCAGTGTGCAAGGTGAATGGGTGTTACTGGGAGGGAGGTGGAGCTGAGCAGATATGCTGGTTCTGACTTGGGTGACCGCACATGTGGATGGTGGTGCCACTGGGACAGAAGACAACAGATTATATGAGTGCAGGACTCTGGTGTGGTCTCAGGCCAGATTTCAGAGACGGCCATCGCTCTCCCTTTCGTCTTGCAGCTTTGGGGCACAACCTGAAGACCCTCACAGTCAACGTCACCATCTCCACGTTCTGGTATTCCTCAGACATGAGCAAAGACTAAGCCACGATCAACTTCACTGTGAGGGTCCTGCAGAGCCTGGTGAGACTCTGGTCCCAGCAGCTTCCGGTGGGTTAAATCCCACCCAGCCCGTCCTTCAACCCCTGTCCCTCCTGCTCCTCCTCCTCCTTCCTCCCTAGCTGCATCCTTGTTCAAGAAGACCAGCCTGGGCCCCTTCTACTCGAGTTGCATACTGGTCTCCCTCAGGTGAGACCCTCCCCTGAGCATTTGCTCCTAATGACCACTTTTGTGACCACCCCTCTCTGTATCCCCACTGTCCTCCCATTTCCTCCTTCTTGTTCTGGCCCCCACCCCCAGAGGTTTCAGGACCTCTCTCTAGAGTCCCCATATCCCTCTCTCCCCAGGCCTGAGAAGGATGGGGCAGCCACCAGTGTGGACGCTGTCTGTACCCACCACCCTGACCCCATGGGCCACCATGCCTCTGTGCAGGGAGCTGAGAGTCTCCACCTGTCTGATCTTCCTCTCGGTGGCTCCTGGCTCTGCAACCCAGAGTTTATCCATCCAGAAAGAACACCAGCTACATTTCTGCATCATCAGTTGTAACCTCAGCAACACGGAGCCTACATTCTTGGAGTACACCGCCCTGCTCAGGGACACACAAGACAAGGTGGGGTCTCCCTCTCCCGTCTCTCCTTGCCCTAAGGGCACAATCATTCCTCCCTCTGACTTACATCTGTTATGTGATTGTTTCAACCCTTCACTTTCCCTGCATGCCTGGGTTATCTCAGTGTCCAGAGGTGATGTCCTAGCTGCCATCCCCATTTCTCACATGGGTAAACTGAAGCTCAGAAATGAGAGTATTGTGCCTAAGGTCACACAGTGAGTTAGGGAGAGAGCCAGGATTTGAAGTCAGGTCTCCCTTGCCCCAAGGTCTGTGATCTTTCACTGGCTCCAGTGGCCCCCTGTGTCCCCAGGAGAACTCCACCTCACCCACTCTCCCTCGTGTTTGTTGTAGGTCACCAAGCTCTACAGAGGCAGCCAGCTTTGAGACATATTTCACTCCTGCCTGGTCACCGACTTGATGTACGTTGAGGAGATTGGAAGCATTGGCTGAGCTGGTGGCTGATGACTCTGAGCTCCCATGACACATCATTGATCTGGAAGTCACTTACATCATGCCCCTTCTGCCCCACATCCCTGTCAGCTAATCCTAAAATCTCCTTCCATAGGTTTTCGGGGGATGAGAAAAGCATTAACATTTGGTGCCACCAACCTCCAGCATCCTGCTCCTCCTCCTCTTCTGGAGACTTTCAACAAATATCAGCAGTCTAACTGTGCTCTCCAATAGTCTAGCCACTAAACACATGGGGCAATTTAAATTTTTTATACACCTATTAAGATACGATTCACATATTATGTGTGGGGAGGAGTGTATTTTTTAGGTTTTTCTATATACAATATCTTCTCATCTGCAAAACAAATAGTTTCACCTCTTCCCTTCCATCTGGATTTCTATTATTCCTTTTTCTTGCCTAATTGCCCTCATTAGAACCTCTAGTACCTGTGATTAACATACGATATATGGGAAGACATCATTTTCTTGTCCCTGGTCTTAGGGAGGAATTTTCAGTCTTTCACCATTGAATATGGTGTTAGCCGTGGGTTTTTCATCGATGCTGTTTAAAGGTTGAGAAAGTTTTTTTCTATTCCTAATTTGTTGAGTGTTTTCTTTTTTAGACATGAAGGGCGTTGTATTTTGTGAAATTCTTTTCTGTATATGTGGTCAATATTGCGTGGTATTGGCCCTTATTCTATTAATATTGTGTAATACGTAATCAAGTTTTCAGATATTAAGCCAACTCCTCAACTAGAGGTGAGAGATTAAGATGTTCTCAAGTCTTTCCTGGGCGTGCCACAGCCCTAAGCACTTGTGGTCTTCTAGATGCCCGCAAATACACTGGAGCTTTTCAAAGCCCCCTGTGGACATCTCATTCCCCCAATTTTTCTTCTAAGTTTTTGGCTCACCATTGCCTGCCTCAGCTGGTATCACTCCCTCAGGCAGCTACAATAGAAAACAATTAGCCCAGAATATTTTTAGCAAGTGCCCTGGGGACAGACTTTCCTCCCTGGGCAAGCTCTGAGTCAAGTAACCTCAAGCCCTGAACATGGGGTTTTTTCGGGAAGCTGCCAGGCAGGTCAGCTAGTGAGAGTTCAATGGGGATAGCTCTTTTCAGAGCTCCAAACCCATTATGGCTGCTTGGCTGCTGGTTGTCTCAGCTACCATGGTTCTGAGACTGATGGTTTTCAAAGTTATGCAGGATATTGTGAGAGCAGGATGGGAATAGTGCAAGTTATAATGCCACAAAGTTTGCTCCCGTTATCAAGATTCCACCATATTTCTTCACTAAACCCTCCTCAGATTCTTAAAAACCATTGATTAATTTCTAGACTTCTGAAAAGTTGATTTTGACCTTTTTTTACCAGTGTTCTCATTGTTTTTATGCATTTGCAGAAGTCCTTTCTCAAATGTTTCAAAACTGTTCTCCCTGTGGTTATTTATTTATAAATTAATTACTTAAAATTAAATTACATGAGAAATTCAGTTCCTCACTCACACACACTAGCCACATTTTAAGTGCTTGATAACAACATGAGTCTAATAATGAGTGTATTTGGTAGTGCAGACAAATGTTTACATTATTGCAGAACGTTATCTTGGACAGGACCCAGAAGCAGGGAATCTAGAATCAGGGTAGAATTCTAGACACCCTTGTTCATCCCTTGTGCCCTTCCAGGTCTGTCCCCCACAGTAACCACACTAGAGTGGACTCCCTGTGTACCTTGTCGCCTTGGCACATAGGCTGGACAGAGTTGTCATCTATGAGGAATTCCTGTGGCTGACCCAGAATTGACCCAGCTGCAGAACTTGACCCTGGTCAGGAAGAGTGTCCTTGGGAATGATAAGGCTCCCTGGTCATTGTGAAAGGAAGTGAGGACATTCTGGGGATTCTGGATGCCTGGGGGTGAGAGAGCATTGAAATTTCTCAGGCTGGCAGGAGGTGGCATAGTCCCCCAGTCTTTACCCACCATTGAGAGAGAGAAAAGGACACCAGTGTAATATAGGAGGCCGTCACCTTCTCCTAGACAACTCTGTGACCTCAAGCTAGGCATCTCCCCTCTCTGGACTTTTGTTTCCTTATCTTTGCACTGAAAGCCACTGGGCCAGATGGTCAGTGAGGGTCTCCAGCTCTGTGTGAAGCAGACTTACAGGTTTGGGCTTCATGTGGTTTCTGATACACAGGCTATAGTTTACCCAGTCCCGCTCCAGATGAGCGCCAATGCGCTAGAACTTTCTGTAGTGTTGGAATGTTCTATATCTGTGCTCTCCAGTGCATAGTCACATGTGGCTGTTGAGTACTCGAAGGATGGTATTGTGACTGGTCTTTATTTGTACTGATATTTAATGTTACTGAGGTACTAGATTTTTTTATTTTATTTAACTAAAATTAATTTTAATTCAAAAAGAGACTTGTTGCTGCTCCATATCAGACAGCACACCTCTAAGAGTTTGTCTGGATAGAGGTACAAGTAGGGGGACCTGCACCCCTCCCCCCATGCCCACTGGGTGCTGTGTGTCCTCCCTTCCTCGAGTTTATGTTATAGCTGGCAATAACAAGAATAGAGAATTGAAACTTCTCAATCATTTGATGTGAACAAACTCATACTTGGAGGTCGTAATCAAAGAAGACTTCCTGCAGGATATTACATTGTAGGTTAATCCTAGAAAATGAATATGAAGCAAATAGATAAAGGAGAAGGGGATGATGTGTTTCCAGGCATGGAAGAACACATTTGAGTGGGATTTTACAAATTTAGAGAGATCCCATAGGCTTGCCAACTGTGATGACCCATTCTCCCCGTGACCGTCCTAAGAAAGTCCAGCCCAAATTCAGTCCTCTGTGCCCAGAGGTATGAATTTGGTTTAATTTGTTACACTTTTGTTCTGTGATAATGGTCTTGCATTTTGTAGCAAAGTGTGCTCACTTTTTAGAGATGGAAACTAAAATTGTGTGAAACATCATGATGTCTACTTGACTTTAATATTTCATTGAAAACATGGGATGAATCAAGGGTGGCAAGTGTTAATGATTTATACATTGATGAAATATCGTTTTAATTGGATGGAATATACATTGTTAAATCTAGATGGTGGATGTTTATGAAACGGTTCCCTTTATTTTTCTGTGTCTACAAAGTTTTATTAAAAAGAGTGAAACACACTCACATGCATTCTCCATTTCATTCACTTCCAGAATATTTTCCCAATAGAGATGACACCTTGACTGAGAAACCTGGTAAATCTGCAGGAAGTCCTAGCCCATGGTAGGGGACGAGTATCTTGATGCTGTGTCTCATTGAAGAGAACCATGCGCACAGTGTCTTGGATGATGAAGAATGTTGGCCAACCCTTGTCAAGGAGGGTTGAGGCACAGTGGGTTCACCAGGAGCCCTGGGGTGATGATAGGACGTGGCTCACCGCACCACTTGTCTCCCCAGACCACCCCTTCTGGGCCCTCATCCTCATCTGCTTGGCGGGCCTCCTGGTGCTCATCACAAACCTGATGTGCTGTCTCCTGGCAAGCCATGACGTGTTGATTGTCTTCTTACTATTGGTTTGTAAGAGCTCTTTATATATTATAAATACACATCCTTTTCTAGGGATATGATTTGAAGATGTTTTCTCCCAGTCTCTGTGTGGCTTGCCTTCTCCTTCACAACATGAGTCATTGGGGAAATGTAAGTGACAGTCGTCATAAGATTCCACCACACTTGAGAATGGCTAAAATTAAAAAAAACTGACTATAGCAAATGTTGTTGAAGATGTCAATTCACTGAAACTCTCCTCAGTACTGGTGAAAAATAGCTTGGATGCGTCTTTAATAATTACATACGTCTACCAAGTCTTTCCTCTCCTAGGAATCCATCTAAGGGAAATAAACACATATTTCTATACACAGACTTGTACACACATGTTGATAACAACCTAGCTATAGTAGACAAAAACGGAAAACAACCCAAATGTCCATCTACTGGTGAACGGATACACAAAGTGTGGTTTATCCCCACAGTGGGATACTATTCAAAAATAAAAAATAATGAATTAATTTTTTCTTTTTTAATTATTTTATTGAAATTATATAGGGTTTTAACATTGTGTAATTTCGGGTGTTCATTATTATCTGTGAATTTTTGTATAGACTGCATCGTGCTAACCACAAGTAGTCTGACTTTTATCCATACCATGCACATGTGTCCCTTTAACTCTTTCACTCAACACCCAGCCCCCTTCCCCTCTGGTAAGCACTAATCTGTTCTCTTTATCCCTGTGTATGTTTATCTTCTACATATGAGTGAAATCATGCATATTTCTTTGTCTGGCTTATTTCATTTAACATCATATCCTCAAGGTCCATCCAGGTTGTTGCAAACAGGACGATCTTGTCTTTTTTTTCTGGCTGAGTAGTATTCCATTGTATATAATACATACCACATCTTCTTTATCCATTCATGTGTAGCAGGGCACTTGGGGTGCTTCCATGTCTTGGCTATTGTGAATAATGCCACAGTGAACACAGTGGTGCGTAAATCTCTTTGAATTGTTGATTTCAATTTTTTTGGATAAATACCCAGTAGTGGGATAGCTGGAAGTTATGGTATTTCTATTTTTAATTTTTGAGAAATCTCCATACTGTTTTCCCCGGTGGCTGCAACTGTTTGCATTCCCACCAGCAGTGTGTGAGAGTGCTCTTTTCTCCTTATCCTCTCCAACATTTGTTATTTTTTGTCTTGGGAGTTATAGCCATTCTGACAGGTGTAAGGTGATCATTCGTTGTAGTTTTGATTTGAATATCCCTAATAATTAGTGATGTTATGCATCTTTTCATGTGCCTGTTGGTCTTCTGTATATCTTCTTTGGAAAAATGTCTGTTCATATCCTCTGCCCATTTTTAGATTGGATTATCTTTTTTTTTTGTTGTCAGGTGTATGAGTTGTTTATATATTTTGGAAATTAACCCCTTGTCAGATATATGATGTGCAAACATTTTCTCCCAGTTCGTGGGTTGTCTTTTCGGTTTTTTATTTTTTTGAGGAAGATCAGCCCTGTGCTAACATCCATGCTAATCCTCTTCTTTTTTTCTGAGGAAGACCGGCTCTGAACTAACATCTATTGATTATCTTCCTCCTTTTTTGTTTTCCCCAAAGTCCCAGTTGATAATTGTATTTCATAGTTGCACATCCATCTAGTTGTTGTATGTGGGACGCAGCCTCAGCATGGCCGGACAAGCGGTGCCTCTGTGCGCATCTGGGATCCGAACCTGGGCGCCAGTAGCGGAGCTCGAGCACTTAACCACTAAGCCACGGGGCTGGCCCTGTCTTTTCGTTTTTTTCATCATTTCCTTTGCCTTGCAGAATCCTTTTAGTCTCATGTAGTCTCATTTGTATATTTTTTCTTTTCTTTCCCTTGCTTGAGTAGACATAGTATTGGGAAGGGTGCAGAAAAGACCGATGTCAAAGACTGTACTGCGTATATTTTCTTCTAGGAGTTTTATGATTTCAAGTGTTAGATTCAAGTCTTTTATCCATTTCGAGTTAATTTTTGTGTATGGTGGAAGATAATGATCTACTTTCATTCATTTGCATGTGGCTGTCCAGTTTTCCCAACAGTGTTTATTGAAGATACTTTCATTTCTCCATTGTATGATCTTGGCTCCTCTGTCAGAGATTAACTGACCACAGATGTGTGTGTGTTTTTTTTTCAGGGCTTTCAGTTCTGCTCCATTGATTTATGAGTCTGCTTTTGTGCCAGTACCATGCCATTTTGATTACTATAGCTATGTAATATATTTTCAAGTTAGGATTGTGATGCCTCCAGCTTTGTTCTTTCTTCTCAGGATTGCTTTGGCTATTTGAGGTCTTTTGTTATTCCATATATATTTTAAGATTCTGTGTTCTGTTTCTATGAAGAATGTCACTGGAATTCTGATTGGGATTGCTTTGAATCTGTAGATTACTTTAGGTAATATGGACATTTTAACTGTGTTTATTCTTCCAATCCATGTGCATGGAATATCTTCACATTACTTCAGGTCATCATTGATTTCTTTCAATAATGTCTTATAGTTTTCATTGTATAGGTCTTTAACCTCTTTGGTTAAATTTATCCCGAGACACTTTTTTCTTTTTGTTGCAATTGTAAGTGCGATTGTACTCTTGAGTTCTCTTTCTGTTAGTTCATTATTAGAGTATAGAAATGCAACTGCTTTTTGTTAGTTGATTTTGTACGCTGCAACTTTGCTGTAGTGGTTGATTATTTCTAATAGTTTTCTGATGGATTGTTTTGGGTTTTCTATATTTACAATCATGTCATCTGCAAACAGCAAGAGTTTCATTTCTTCCTTTCCAATTTAGATTCCTTTTACTTGTTTTTCCAGCCTAATTGCTCTGGCTTAAACCTCCAGTACTATGTTGAATGGGAGTGGCGAGAGTGGGCACATTTGTCTTCTTCCTGTTCTCAAAGGAATGGCTTTAAGTTTTTCACCATTAAGTATTATGTTGGCTGTGGGTTTGTGATATATGACCTTTATTGTGTTGAGGTACTGTCCTTCTATACCCATTTTATTGAGAGTTTTTAGCATAAATTGATTTTGGGTTTTGTCAAATCCTTTCTCTGCATCTGTGTAGAATATGATGTGATTTTTAATCCTCATTTTGTTAATGTGGTGTAGGACATTGATTGATTTGCGTATGTTGAACCTTCCCTGCATCCCTGGTATAAATTCCACTTGCTCATGGTATATGATCCTTTTAATATATTGCTGTGTTCGATTTGCTGATATTTAGTTGAGGATTTTTGCATCTGTGTTCATCAGTGATATCGGCCTGTAATATTCCTTCTTTGTGCTGTCCTTGCCTGCTTTTGCTCTCAGGGTGATGTTGGCCTCATAGAATGAATTAGGAAGTGTTCCATCTTCTTCAACTGCTTGGAATAGTTTCAGAGGCATAGGTATTAAATCTTGTTTGAATATTGTGTAGAATTCTCCAGAGAAGCCATCTGGTCCTGGACTTTTGTTTTTTGGGAGGTTTTTGATGACCATTTCGATCTCTTTACTTGTTATTTGTCTGTTCATTTTCTCTGTTTCTTCTTGAATCAGTTTTGGGAGGTTGTATGAATCTAATAATTTATCTTTTTCTTTTAGGTTATCCAATTTGGTGGCATGTAAGTTGTTCAGTGTATTCTTTTATTGTCCTTTGGATTTCTGTGGTATCTGTTGTAATTTCTCCTCTTTCATTTCTAATTTTATGTGTTGAGCCTTCTCTCTTTTTTTCTTAGTGGGTCTGGCTAAGGGTCTGTCAGTTTTGTTTCATTCTTCACAAAGAACCAGCTCTTTGTTTCATTGATCTTTTCTACTGTTTTTTTTAGTCTCTATTTCATTTATTTCTGCTCTAATTTTTATTATTTCCCTCATTCTGCTGACTTTAGGCTTCATTTGTTCTTCATTTTCTGATTCTATTAGGTGTAGTTTAAGGTTACTTATTTGGTATTTTTCTTGTTTGTTGTGGTGAGCTTGTATTGCTATGAATTTCCTTCTTAGAACTGCTTTTGCTGCATCCCATAAGAGTTGTTTTGTTGTCTTTTCATTTTCATTTGTCTTCAGGTATTTTTTTATTTCTCCTTTCATTTGTTCATTGATCCAATGTTTCTTCAGTCTTGTGTTCTTTAGTCTCCACATATTTGTAACTTCCCCATCTTTTGTCTTATAGATGATTTCAAGTGTCATAGCATTGTGGTCAGAAAAGAAGCTTGATATGATTTCAATCTTAAATTTATTCAGGCTTGCCTTGTTTCACAACATATGGTATATCTTTGAGAAGGTTCCATGTGCACTTAAGAAGAATGTGTATTCCGCTTTTTTGGGAGGGTATGCTCTATATATATCAAGTTCATCTGATCATAGGTTTCATTTAATTCCACTATTTACTTGTTGCCTTTCTATGCATGATCTATCCATGGATGTAAGTGGGATGTTCAGCTCCCCTGCTATTATCGTGTTGCTGTTAATTTCTCCCTTTAGGTCTATTGATAGTTGCTTTATATTCTTTTGTGGTGTTGCGTTAGGTGCATATAACTTTATAAGTGTTATGTCCTCTTGGTGGAAACTCCCCTTTATCATTATAAACTGCCCCCCTTTGTCTCTCATAGTCTTTTTCATCTTGAAGTCTGCTTTGTCTGATATAAGTATGGAAACACCTACTTTGTTTTACTTGCCATTTGCTTGGAGTATTGTCTCCCATCCCTTCATTCTGAGCCTGTTTGTTTTTAGTGCTGAGATGCGTTTCCGGGAGGCAGTGTATTGTTGGGTCTTGTTTTCTAATCCACCCCACCACTCTGTGTCTGTTGATTGGAGAATTCAATCGATTTACATTTAGAGTGATTATTGATACCTGAGGGCTTAATCCCACCTAATCTATATTTCCATTGTTTCTCTTCCTTTCTGTTTCGGACTGCTATTTCATTTTGGGGGTTTTCTGTGGAAATTTTCTCTTTTTTTATTATCTATGGCTCTGCTCTGATTCTTTGTTTGCTGGTTACTGTGAGGTTTGTATGAAGATCTCATAGATGACATAGTCCATCTTCTGAGAGCCTCTTATCTCCATTAGTCTAAGCAGGTTCGATCACTTTCCTCTTCTCCTTTTGAGTTATTGTTGTCACAAGTTATTCATTTTTGTGTTGTGCGTTTGTGACTATGCTGAAGTGTTTATAGTTACTTTTTATGCTTTCCTTCCATTCTTCTTTTAAGTTATAATTAAGTATTTGCTACCTTGTTGTGAAACAGAGCTGTAGCTTTCTGATTTTGTCTGTCTATTTATCTCTTTGCTCAAAGCTTTGTCGACATTTGTCTTCTTTTTGTTTCAGGTATGATGGCGTTCTTGATCATTGCTTGTATGGGATATCTAGTGACAATGAACTCCCTCAGCCTTTGTTTTTCTGGGAAAACTTTTATTTCTCCATTGTATCATAAGGATCATTTCACTGGATAGAGTATTCTTGGCTGAAAGTTTTTGTCTTTCAATATTTTTATTATATCATTCCATTCTTTCCTTGCCTGTAAAGTTTCTGCCAAGAAATAAGCTGAAAGCCTGATAGAGGTTCCTTTGTAGGTTACTTTCTTCTGTCTTGCTTCCCTTAATATTTTTTCTTTGTCATTGGCTTTTGTCAATTTTACTATTATATGACTTGGAGAAGGTCTTTTAGCATTGATGTTATTAGGCCTTCTGTTGGTTTCATGCACTTGTAAGTCCGGTTCTTCCCCGGGTTTGGAAAGTTCTCAGCCATTATTTCTTTTAACAAGCTTTCTGCTCCTTTCTCCCTCTTTTCTCCTTCTGTGATACGTATAATTCTTAGGTTGCTTTTATAATTGAGTCATATATTTCTCCAAGAATTCCTTCATTTTTTAAAAATCTGAGTCCTCTCCTCATCCACTGAAAACATTTCTGTATTTCTATCCTCTAAATCACTAATTCTTTCATCCATAATATCAGCTGTTTTTTAATGATTCTAGATTATTTTTGATCTCATTAATTATGTTTTTCATATCCAGAATTTCTGCTTTTCTTTTTTTTAATAGTTTCAGTTTCTTCGATGAAGTATTCCTTTTCCTCATTAATTTTATTCCTGAGTTCATCAAACTGTCTGAACATTCTTGTAACTTGGTGAGTTTCTTTAATGACAGTTATTTTGAATTCTCTGTGATTTAGATTGTAAATTTCTGTGACTTCAAGGTTCGTTTCTAGGGGCTTGTCATTTCCTTCTGCTCTGAATTGTTAGTGTAGTTTCTTATGGTCTTTGATGAACTAATCTTTTGCCTGCATATTTGTGGTAGTATCAGGTCACAGATTCCAACTGCTACCGCTGTGGGGGAAGCATGAGCTGTGTTTTTGATCCCACCCCATATGCTGGAAGTTGCGTTGGTACAGTGGGTGTTCCCATCCGCTGGGAAAGCATTCACACTGGGCTCAGAGCTGCAGCCACACGGAGGCACCTACCCAGTTGTGAGACCGCAGCACTACTATGGGTATTTGTGCCATCTGGGAAAGCATTTGCATGTGCGCATATATCTGCTGCTGCCTTTTCTCATGCTCATGCCTGCCTCTGTGCTTGGTGGGTGGGAATTCTTCACGGGTTCTGAGCACTGGCCAATCATTGGGACTGCAGTGGCATGGTGGGCTTTCCAATCATCCAGGAAAATATTCATTTGCGGGTCTAGGGCTGCCGCCAACACCTCCCAGAGTTGCACCAAGGCGCATTCCTAATTTTGGGGATGCAGCAGTACTATTGGCTCTCACTCCAACCTGGGAAGCACTCGGGTGTGTGCACAGTGTTGCCAGGGAAGGGTTGGGGATAAGAATGAATTAATATTACATGCAATGACAAACATAAATCTCAAAATAATCATGCTGAGTGAAAGAAGCCAGTAAAAAATGAGTACATAGTATATGATCCCATTTATAAAAATCCTTGGAAAATACAGGAAAATCTATAGGGACATATACCAGACATATACTGGTTACCTGATAATGAGAATGTGTTTGCAAACGGCAGGGAAAGAGGAATTAAAATGAGCATGAGGAAATTTGGGGAGGATGGGCGTTCCTTTTCTTGATTGAGGTGATAGCTCAATATGTTATAATCAAAATGTATCAAATTGTTCACTTTAAATGTATGCAGTTTACTGTATGTCGTTAATACCTCAATTAAGTTAGAACATGTAGGGGAAAGAGAGGGAGAGAGAGCCAAGAGAGGAAAAAGGAAAGGAAAAGAAGGACTGAGGGTTAAAATTAAGTGGACAAAAGGAAGAGAGAGACACAGGAGGCATCGGGTCTCTGTGGCTTTGGCATCTCCTTCTCCTGGAGTCTCCCACACTAGGCAGCTGACTGGACCATTCTGATGTGCTCTCCTCACCTCACAAGTCACTGTCTGCTGGTGGAAGAAGGAGGGCGACTATGACCTCCAGTGACGATGCCTGGGCTATTACCTGCCTCATGGCGACCTACAGAAGCTGCCATGACTAGATCTGACTATATCTGAGGTCCCCCTTTCCCAGCTGGGGTCCAGAGGAGCTTGGCTGGAACAGAACGAAACCACATTGGACGGACTCAGGCTCCGAGCCTTTCTAGACTTGACCCCTGACTGGCTCACAAGGGACTAAGCTGAAAGGTTTCACCTTCCTTAAGTCCTGAAAGTGACTGCAACTTCTGTCCTGTGGTGTCACACCAGTTCATCCCTCAGGGACACCAGAATTAGTGAAACCAGCACAGACATTTCCATCATGTAAAATCGTATCCCCACTTCAGTGCAAGGTTTCTCTTCTTGGGAAACTTTGGAATATCCCTACCCTTGACTCTGTGCAGCCATCACACCCCTCTCGGTTCCTCCATATTCCTCCCCCACTGAAGGCCTGGCAGTCTCAGGTTCCCCTTTTCTGCTTCATTTTCTGAAGCTCAGAATCACCAGGCCTTCCAGATCAATCTCCCTCAATGGCTCCTCTCCCCACTCATGGGTCCTCCATGATGGGAAACAGGCCAAGATGGGATGAGTGGGTCAGACATGACTCTGCAGTCACCTTGGGCCTTGGGAGCTGAAATGACTAGGTGTCTGGGAAGCCTGAATCCCAGAGTAACACCAAGGCTCTGGGAAGAGAGTATCTGCTCTGGATGTAAAAGTGAATAAAACACGTGGGGAGAAATCTGAGGGAAAAGAAAGAGTCTTTTTTCATCTTTCTCTCTACAGAGTCCAACTAGCCTCACAGCAGAGGCTCCCCAACAGGCAGCTCAGAGCAACCCAGACATGAGGCAGGCTGCGCTGTTCTGCCGTGGTTCTGTGGGTACAGATTACATTATCTGTACACACTGTGCAGACGACCACAGCTGAAGATACCCAAGGGCTGAGAATTAAAGTCACAATCATGCCACTCTCTCAGACTTTTTTGTGTGAGCTTCACATTCTCAATCTTAAGCAGTGATTCTCTGAGAATGCACACTCTGAGGATTATAATGATTAATAATATTAATATATTATTATTATACATTGCATACATTATACACTGTACATTATAATTATAAATTAATGTATAATTATTATTATACATTAATATATCATTATTATATATTACATTATTATGATATCATTATAATGGTTAATAATCTTTATCATAATTGACTATTTAATTTCTCCTAAGCAACATGACTGGCAAGATCTGAATGTACTATCTCAGTTACAGTCACAATATTTAGGGTTTTATTTCCATTTTAAGGTAAAGATGTGGAGCATCAGAAATATTAAATAACTTGAAAAAGAAGGAAAAAAAATACTACAAAGCTAAATTAAACACCTATTTGCACTATGTCTCAAAGAAAGAAAGATGTTATCTGACTTACAAATAGACTCAAAGTTGACCTCCCACAGGCCTGCAGTGAAAGAACCGGTAAAGAATGTACATCAGGAAGAAGAAATGTGAACCCAGGAAAACATAACAGGAGTCACAAGGAAAGGAAAAAAACCGTCTGTCTAATTTAGTATTAGTTTTAAAACAAGACATTAAAAACACATTCTAACCAAAAATCCAGATGATTACCACATGGAAGAATAGAGGAGAGAAGATTTAGTTAAAAAATAACTCATTTTTTAGGGAAGATATACATAGTAAGATACTCTACTATTAACACATTGCTTTCAGAAACTGGTAAATCTGTGGGACAAAAGTAAGTAATGATAAAGAGGATTTGAAGAGTGCAACATACTCGATTAGAAAAATAGACAAATCCCAACACACTGGCTTATTGTGAGACTTGTGATGCTGAAAACAGTCGTTCTCCTGACAGCATGATACCGCAGTGGCATATCAATTTTCATGAATCAAATTTCCAACGCATATAAATCTAAAAAAAGGGAAAATCCAGTATTTCATTGTATGCAACTAGTGATTCAACATGCAACAAATACCAGAAAAATAGAGACACAGAATTAGGTGTCTTTTTAGAGAAGACAGATATAACAGCTCTTTAGTGAAATGTTATGTTGGAATCTATTGCAATATTACATAAAAAGGACAATCCATTTGGACTAGGTATGTTTTCTCTGTGACTGTGAGGGCAAAACTCTAAGGAATTCCCTGACTGTGATAACTCTCTGTTGATCTTAAAATACAAATACATAACACTCAGGAAAGGAAAGGAAGGAAAGATCACATTTCTCTCCTCACCTGAAACTCAATCTCCTACCTCAGAAGCATCACTGTCTGTATCTTCTCTGTCATGCAAAGGAATCAAAGAAAAGAAAAATATTGGTATATATTAAAGTTTCAAGAGCTCAAAGCAAGAAAACCTAATGACCCCTGCAGAGACATTAATGTAGTGTGAACTCCATGTCATCTGCCCCGTCTTGTCTTTTATCACCGTATTTGTCCGGACGTCCTTCTTTGCCCCTCACTCTCCCTGCCTCACTAGCGAGTCTGTCTGCATCAGTGCTACCGCCAGTCTCTCTCTTGCCATCTTCACTTTCTCTTCCTGTTTCCTGATATCATCCTGAGTCACCAGAAGTTGTTTGCAAAGGAGCTGTGGGATGTACAGACCAGCTCCTGGGATCGTATCTGCTGAATCTGAAGACCAGGCAGGGGTGGGCATGGGACTGGAGTTCAGGCTACCTGCAAGCACACCTGGCAGGGATGCACCTGTGCAACTAGGTGAAAGATTCAGCAGGGCTTTGGCAAAGTCCAAAGGACTTAATGGTTCTTCTGCACTCTGCAGGCCTGGAGACCGTGCAGTTTCTTCTGCCAGCAGAGTTGTTGGGGCTGCTCCAACGTTTCCTCCCATTGACGGCATCTGACCTCGTTGCCAGGATAGGATGTGATTCTAGTAACTGGCCTCTTGAATATGTAACTGGACATCCTCAAAGGGATGGAGATGCTCAAACCAGGCTTTGTGTTGTATTGGTTTTCACAATCATGTCGCTTCCTCTGTGATGATTTGACCATCATACTTCTTTTCCTCTTATCCTATAAAAATAAATTATGAATGTGGATCAGAGTGATAAATGAAGCCTGCCTTCCCAGGACAATTATGTCAGTTGCCTTGTACTTCTACCCTCCCTCTCTCTCTGTGGGGATTAATCTGACCTGTGTCCTGGGACATCATCAGAGAGATTTGGGTCAAGAACAGAAAGCTCTAGGTCAAAACTCAGGACTACGGCAGGTCATTTCTTCTCCCCCATGTTGTTAGACACTTATGAGTATGACTTTATTCTCTTTTTGTCCTTGTCACTCTCAACAAGAAAAGCTCTGGTGCTCCCTGTCAGGACACACGGTCCCCAGTCTTTTTCTAAATCCCAAATCATACCATTCTTCTGTACTATATGACTATTCATTTCATTAACCTATTGACCACTTGGTGTTCATAGCTCCATTAGAGTTTAAATCAGTAGTGAAATTATCATCCACCCCACTCCTAGTGACTCTTATTTGACAACTGTGAACATTAAATCTCAGTACAGAGAATGTATGTCTGAAAAAACTCAACTTCCAAATGGAGATTGTGCTGTAAGTGGAAAGTACACACTGGATTTATGAAACCCAGGAAAACAATGTAAACTCTCTCATTATTAAGTTTTGTATAGACTGCACCCACATTGATGATATCTTGGTTATAGTGGGTTAAAATATACTATTAAAATTAGTTTCACCTGTTTGCTTTAATTTTTTAAAATGTGGCTACTAAGAAAAAAAATTAAATTCTATAATATAGAGTGCTTAATGTTACTATTGGACAGTGCCGATGAAGCCATCAGTGAAAATAAATTCTAGAGAAAGTTGTTAGGGAAATTTTTTCCCTAGAAAAGGAGTCTACACTGGCCCACACTGCAAGATGCAGCAAAAAACTGTCATACACACACACACACACACACACACAAACACACAGACACTGACAGAATGAAAAAAACCTTTTCCTAGAGTCACCAATTCTCACATGGCATGAGGTTGCACTCCTACTTAGTCCTAAGTGGACTAATCTCAAGAAAGAAGGCAGAAGTCAAGGTAATTTACCAGTTAGGAAGATCTAAAACCAGAGACTAAAGCTCAAGATATGTGGTGAATTTCCTGTCGTGGCTTCTGTTATTAATTCAATATGTTAGGGAGACTTTTCCAAGGAGGGTTGTTTTAAAAAACACATTTTTTTACTATGTAAAAATAGACAGGCTATGTAAAGAATAATTACTCTAGCTAATCAATGAAAAGGAGATGATAGAACACGAATACCCTTATTATAAGTCACTACCGGATTAGAGAGTCAGGGAACAGCTGACATTGGGTTAATTTGGCCTTAATTAGGATGATTCTGATTTCATGACCGTCATATTGATTGTATTATGCTAGAACCTACGAAACTTGCCAGCCCCCCTACTATTTAACAACCAAGGCCCACCAACCAGACTAGTCCTTGCTGACACATTCCCTGCCTCCATCCTTTCTGACAACAACTGGAGGATTTTCCCCAAATCCCACTCTGTCCCTGCGCTCTTCTACCTGACCAAGGGCCAGGGAATCATTTTCTCCAAGGCTCAAGCTCTGCGTGTGCCCAGCTCTGGGGATGGCACTTCTCTCTCGAGTGAAAACAATGATCAGAACGCAGACCCTGTGAGCTGCAGCAATTGGATAAAGACTGGGGTTTGCTGACAGAAAAGAAACTTTAGTGGGCACGGTTACCAGGGTCCAAGAAGCCCCAGTGATTCCTCCAGGGAATGTGATGCAGGACAGAGCAGGAATGTCTGCTTGTGGTTTGGCTTGGGAATGTCTCTAGGATGACATAGGTGACATTGGTAATGCATTCGCCAATGTTGTTCATTCATTTATTCATCGTATGTCATGGAGTGCTTTCTGTGTACATCCAGACAACAGGCTCACCCTCTGGGGCTCACAGGCAGTGTCAGAAGAATTTCTAAATTGTATTTCTAATATATAAGTACAGCACTGGTAATACACTAGGTGTTCCAAGCATTTTCCAAACATTAACTCCTTTAAGACTCTCCATAAACCTACAAAATATGTATGCTGATCATTATTGCCAACTGACAGATGAAGAAACTGAGGCACCAATCAGGTAAATAACTCAGTCAATACAAATATCTAGTAAGGGATTGAGCTGGAATTTGGACATGAGGAGTTAGCTCCATACTCTGTGCTCTTAACCACGATATTTACTCTCTAAAGACTTCACATCATGAAAAAATTTGATAAGTTATTCATTTTCTTGATGCGTTGAGTAGCCACACTATTTTATCTGTGTCTGAAAAATAGAATACCTGTGTAGAAACTACTGCACATACACACTCAAATTACATCTACCAATGTCCCCAGTCCCTGAAAATTAATACAGAGAACATTTCAGAATGTTTCTTGCCCAGGTAGGGAGGACTCTGAGGAAATCTCAGTGTTACTGTAAGAAGCTGAGGACAGGCTGGGAATGGGTCTCAGGGGAAAGGTGTCCTCAGGAGTCACCATTGAATGACAACATTAATGGGAGGGTTTCAGCAGTGACTGAATTCAGGATATGGTGGTGTTTTAACCCGGTGCTTATCTTCTGGCTGTGGGTTTATGGTGATGCAGCACAGGGAGTGGGGATGGTTCACTGTGTTCTTGGGGAAACCAGACCCATGAAATAGAGGGAATGATGGTTTCCTTAAACAATGGATTTATGGTTGGGAAAAATTCGGCCTGGAAGAGACAGTCGTGTTCCTGGTATAACCAGAAGGAGTTGCCTCTGCATCAGCCAAAGCAGACAGCCCTTCCCCGTGCACTCATTTTATCTCAATGGGAGGAAGGAGGAGGAAATCATGTATTGCTCTTCTGGATGTAAGATCTGTGATGGTAGAGACTGTGCTAGGAGGTTCTGAAAGGCCTCTCTGAGGCATTTCAGACCTTTGCTGTGACCAGAATGACAAGTGTAAGCACCCCTGTGTATGTCTGGGAACACTTAGTGTGTCAAGGAGAAGGCTCCCTGATGCAGAGACTCACAGGAAGAAGCGAGTTTGACCAGGGAAGGTCAGAAATGTGGCCAGTGTGGCTGGAGGGAGTCTGAGAAGAGAGATTGAGGGGAGAGAGGAGGGTGATCAGGCTGGATCCGGGACATGGTAGACTGTTACTTTCTGTTCCTCTGTGACAACATTACTCCAAAACCTACCACCTATACAGTACAAATATACAACATCTCATAATTTCTGTGAGCCAAGCATCTGGCATGGCTTAGCTGGGTGCCTCTGCCTCAAAGTCTCTGTGAAGCAGGGTTGTGGTCTCAACAGGGCTCAAATGGGGGAGGATTCCCACCCAAGATCACTCCCATGGGTTTTGTCAGGATCCATTTGGACTCAGAGTCTGAGCTCCTGTCTGCCTGTTGGCTGGACACTCCCTCAGTTCTCTCCTAAGGAGCCTCCACATAGTGCAACTGAAAACATCAGCACTTGCATTCCCAGTTCTGGTGATTTGATAGAGAGTGATAGTAAGAGCGAGAAAGAGAGAGAGAGAGAGAGATGGAAACAGAAGGAGGGAGGTAAGTAGGGAACCCAAGTAAGTCAGTAAGCAGGAATTGACAGATGTTTTGTAATTAAAACTTGGAAGTGACATCCCATCACCTTGGCTGTGTTCTGTTGTTCAGAAGCCAGATACTGACCACTTAGTGATGACAAAAGGATGTGCACTTCAGGAGGCAGGGAGCATTGGGTCCATTGTGGAGGTTGCCCACCACATAGGCCAACGTGAGGCACCTGGGACTGATTCTGAGTAAAACAGGGGACCGTGGAAGGGTTAATGACAGTGGATCACAATGTCTGAATTTCCTTTAATTTCAACCCCTTCAGGATGCAGACCTGAAAATGAGGCCCAGAGGGGCAGTGACTTTCACAAGATCACACATCTGGAACCCAGAGAAGTTCTGACTGGTACTCTATGTGATGTCCTACTCCTTCTTGTACTTCCTCCATCTCTAAGTGTGTACATTAGACACATGTGACACCAGCCCACAGGTGTTGTACGTATTATCACATGTACCCTGACAAGGTCCCTAGGAAGCTGTTTTTAGCCCAATCCTCATTGTGCAGCTTGGGAGACTGGACAGATCTTGAGAGGCACAGCAGCTTTTCCAGGACACTGAACTAGTAGGAAAAAAGAGGTCTGACTTCAGCTCTGTCTCCTCAAAGCTGGCCCCCTGGATCCACTCCCAAGGAGCTGTGGAGAGGGTGGTGATGGGTATTTGTGTACAGTGATGGAGATGACATGGGCAAGCAGGGAGAGCAGCCAACAGCCTAGAGGGGCTTTTGGGTTGGTCTGATTGAATGAAGGGGCCAAATAATAGAACCTTCAATAAGTGACGTCACTTCCTTGGTGACAGCCCCCAACAAAACTTAGAACTCTGGTTTCCAGGCACCCACATTGTAATCACAGCCTCCTTTCCAGTTCATTTGAGTGGAGACACTCGACACAGCAGGATGTTCTCATGTTGTTCCGTGACTTTCCGAAGCTCTGGCCCCAGGAAAGCCCAGAATGAGAGCATGTTAAGTTGCTTTAGACATTGGCTCAGCCCTCACCTCGAATGTCTGTGGCCTTTTGGCAGGAGGAACCATCAGGTAACAGTGTGGGCCATGGCAGGCCACTCTAGGTCAGGCCAGAACTGTGATCCCAAAAGGACAGCCCCACACCCATTAACACTCATTGTGTGTGTGTTTGTGTGTGTGTGTGAGGTGGAGTTAGGGAAGCTGGGGATGAGGAGGACCCAGCCTGGGCAGGAGCAGTAAGCTAGATGGTGGGAGTCGGGCAATGTGTCATGTTCATACTCAATATCTTGGCTGCAGGAGAGTCAGGTGAGTGCTGGGGACCAAGTTCCTCTGTCTGCATGTGAATCCCGGGCCCTCAAGGTGTCCTCGCATTCCTTCCCTGGTGGAGTCTATGCAGATTCCCCTCTGTGCCTGATCTTTGGCGGGGTTTCCCCCTGTGGAAAAGTCCAGGCAGACCCCTGATCCCTCCTGGCCTGAATGCTGGGCACTGTCACTGCAGAGCTGCACCCAAGAGATGGTCGAGGAGCTGGTGGATGGCTTCCAGCTCACCCTCTCCCTGGAGAGAACACAAGTGCACCAGTCCATCAATGACCAGGGCTGCTCTGAGGTGAGTGTGGGTGCAGACGTGTCTTCACACCCAGGAGTCTGAGATGACCAAGGCAGTGCTAGAATGCAGACTTAAATCTGAGAACCCCCTGGGCTCCCCACCCCCATAATTTTCTCACTAGAGTACCCCACAGTCCCACTCCCAAAGGAATCTGGACCTTCACTCCTCCCCACCAGCTACACAGGAGGGTAGAAAGTCACCTCATTCTTCCTGGTGGTTCACTGTGATATCACTGACTGTATGTCCCTCCTCCTCTCCCCCAGTGTGAGGATGAGTTCACTGTGAATTTAAATGAGGCCTGCAGGATGCGTGCCCTCCAGGCAGCATGATGGAGAAGCTGACAGGGTCCATGGCACCAGCTTTCCTGAGTAGGAACATCTCCAGCTTCACCACCTTCATGATCAACTACTCGACCTTAGACATATCCCACCGGGTCCTGGACCAGCTGTTTACTAGCTGAGTAGCCACTCCCTCCTCAGCACAGTGGTGACTCTGCCCACTGCCAGCTGTGTACCTTGGGCAAATCCTCACATCTCTCTGAGCCTCAGTTTGCTCTTCTGAAAAGTTGGGGGGGAGGATAAATTTCATGGTGATCTTGTAGGGACTAATGGGATCAGCAATGGCAGGTGCTTACCTGGTGCCTAGATCTGCAGAGAGGGCTGTGGACGTGCTGTGGTTGTCCATGGTGTTTATTTTTCTCTTCCCCGTGAAAAATAGTCTGCCTCACTGATCTCTAGGATGTGTTTTTTCTGAGTGTGGTAAAGCACATGGAAAGCACCCTGTCAAGGAGTTGAGATTCCATCCAGCTGGTCCTGATCCTTTTCTTTGGGGTAGCCAATTAAGGATCTCTGGGGCAGCAGAGAGGCCCTAGGCCCACTCAAGTGTCTGGGATGGTCTGGCTGGACTTCATTCATTCAAGTGTGTAGATTAAGCACCTACTACATGCAGGACATTTGGAGACACTTAGTAAAGTCAGTGAATGAAGGAGACACAATGGCTGTGGCTCAATTGTCGTCTGAGAGTCAGACAGTGACATTAGACATCTTTCGCAGTTCCTGTCTTCCATGGTACATCCCAAGTGATGCCCTGATAGCCTCCTTTATAGCTGGAGGCATCTTCCTTTATTCCAACCAGGAGGGCAGAGCACAGGCCCATGTAAAAAAGTGCGTGGTCTTTGGGTCCAGAAGAAGGGCCTCCTGTCTCTACAGAACAAGATATGGAGGGAGAGATGGGGGCTTTGGCTGGGGTGGGCCTGTCAGAAACTTGCGTCTCACACATCTTTTGATTCCCAAGGGAAGGCTGAGGTCTGGTGGCTTCCACTCCAGGAGGACAGGAGTCAAAGAGCTCTGGATGGGTGCCAGGACCCCTGGGAAGCAGAGGGGTGTCTAGGCTGAGTTGTCTCCAAGAGACCCATTCCCATCACACACTCATCTTAATCTACCTCCTCTTCTCCCTATCCACCTCTTCTGACCACCACCTCCAGGCCCAAGACAGGAGATCTGTGAACAACCCGCTCAAAAACCGGCCTCTTCTCAATCCCGTTGCACAAGTACATGGAGGGCTGGGCTGGGCTGTGTCCCGGCCCTTCAGGAGAAGAGTGTCAGCAGGAAGAGAGTCATGTCAGGCTCTGTGTTCAACGTGCTGTATGAGCAGGGGCTTATCCCCAGGATGGGAAGGGGCAGACATCGGTGCCTTGAATGAGAAGTGTGGAGGGAAAGGCCAGGCCTCTGACTCTGTTGCCAAATTGCCTCCCCCAGTGCCATCTCTTCTCTGGTGGGAACCTGCCTGGACCCAGGGCAGGATTTCTGGAAACCCCTGCACTTTCCCTGTTTCAGGATGAAGCTGACCTCTCTGCATCTCAGCTTGCCTGGCTCGGAGCTGGGGACCACGCCTACTTTCTCCAGGTCCAGCTGGAGCATCCAAGGCCCATTGAGGAAGAACTGGAAAGTGATGAAACTGCAGTATGGGAAGATGATTTGCAGGGTCTTCAAAGGCTAAGTTCCCTTAAAGGCAGTGGAGTCTTTCCTGGCTTTGACAGGGACCGGGGAAGTCAGCTACTTGAGTGAAACTGTTTCTTTCTCCTGCTGCAGTATCATGTCCAGAGCTCCCTCCAGCTCCAGAGCCAGAGCAAGGGCCAGCTCCACGGCTAGATCCAGCTCCAGCTCTTGTTCCACCACCTGTGCTAGAGCTGGAGCCAGTGTCACCTCCATCAGTCCCTCCAGGGCCAGAGCCACCACCAACATCAGCTCCAGCCCCAGTGCCAGCTCCTGAGCTGGAGCCAGCTGGACCATTGGCTCCAGGGAGAATCCTCACTCCAACTGGAGAGATAACAGCAGAGCCAGATCCAGCCCCAGAGCCCACCTGCCGCTGGGATGTGACCAGCAAGAACCTGCTGAAGGAGGAGAAGCCTGACTTCTTGGAGTTTCTTCCCAGGCTGTTGGCAGAGCAGTTGACACTGATTTACGTGGTGAACAGCCGGGAACTCACGGCAGGTGGGGTCGGCCTTCCCTGTGCCATGAGCTGCCCCACACCTGTCATTTCCTGATCCAGAATCCCATGATCTTGGTCCAGCTTCCCTGCTTACCCTCATGTGACCTGAGCAGCTTTCTTAACTCCCAAGCCTTTGCTGTCCTCATGTGGACAGTAGAGATGGACACTGAGAGCAGCTGCCATGCAGACTGGCTGTGCAGATGGACGAGGTGGAGCAGAGAGGAAGTTGGGCAGAGTCTGCGCTTTGGTGGGGGAGGGGAGCACACTGAAGTGCTGTCTCGTCCTTGGGTAGTTCACTCATTTGACCAGGAGGCCTCAACAGCCTCAGCACTAATAAGCACCTCATGTGTACATGACTGCAAGGCACACAAACAAAGACTGTGGTTTTTGCTGCCTTGGGAAAATGTGCATCTGAAAGAGGAGTCAGACCCCAGGATGGTCAGATTGGGTGGGAGATGCCCCTAGAGACGGTCAAGCAGGAGCCGAGTTCTGGTGCTTGGAGGAAGTGAGACTGGGCGGCGAACAAATGTCACTTCCCGGCGCCACAGTATCGGGTCCTGGGTCATCCTGTGCTGGGTACCCTCAGGGGACACAGGCAACACCCAGGGACTCCCACAAGCCTCAGGCCACATTCTCAGCTTCCTGAGTTCTAGCTCTCACCACTGACCCGGCCTGGGACTGGGGGCTGCGGACACTGAGCTGGGCTGTGCCAGGGCTGGGTGAGATGCCCTGTCCTCCCCAGGAGCTCTTCAAGAAAGTGATGCCCCACGACTTCCTGGACTCCATCTGGTCCCAGTGTGACAAAAGGGGCAATGAACACCTGACACCCACCATCCATGCCACCACGACCCACTTTAACAGAGTGGTCGAATGTGTCGTCACCACCTGCATTGGGGACCCGAGCATGACGGCCTAGGACAGGGCCAGGGTGGTGGAGCTCTGGATCCAGGTGGCCAAGGTAAGATGTGGGAGGCCCAGAGAGCCCCTCTCTGGAGTCAGGGGAACTGCCCCTTCTCCGTTCTCAGCTCTCATGTTTGAAGTCTGTGGTCTGAGTCTTTGCACAATTATTAGGTCCCTCTTGCCAGTGCCTCAATGACCTGACTCCTGGTCCCAGTGGTGGGAATCTCACCCCTTCCTGGGCTCCTTCCTTGCCTTGAGCTAAAATCCTCCTCCCTGGAAGTATTCTTCATCAGCTTCCAGCTGTGCCTTTCCCGGGTTCCCTGAGCTGCTGTGTCATCCAGGAAAGGAGACGTCAATGAGGCGACAGAAGCCAGAGGAAGCAGGGCTCCAGCTCCCCCTCACAGCTCATTCTCTTCCCTTCCCCAGAAATACCAGGGCCTGAGCACCACCTTGGTGGACCAGACACCCCCCACAGGGCTAGCATTGCCCTTCTGTCAGTTGGGACCTCCTGGGAGACAGCAAACCCTGGCGATAGGGTCTGACATGGTTGGGAGGCTTGGAGTCTTTCTGAAAACTTAAGCCAGTTGTTCTGCTTCAGGAATCAGTTTCCCTAAGTGACAGATCCTGGCTTGAGCCAAATTGAAGATTTTCAAGTGTTTTCAACAACAGAACTCTCTGTCTACATGTAATTAAGACTGTTTAAAACACATCTGCTGAGAAGATAAGAGAATGGAGGCCCCAGGTGACAATAGGAGAGCCCCCTCCCCAGTCCCAGACACCTTAGGGCTCAGAGGACACAGTGAAAACGCTCATCCAGGCTGTCTGGATCTTCTGGGTTTTCAAACAAAAGGGATTTACCCTCAAACCACTCCACAGTGTCTCTTTCCTTTTTTCCCTCCTCAGGAAGAACTGTACAAAACTTAAAAAATTGATGAAAACAAGCCAGCGGGAGAGCAGGAAGCTGCTCAAGGAGGTGAGTGGAGGCTGGAGATCTGGAAGGAGGGGAGGTGAGGTGGGGAGGGACAAGGCAGGATGTGCTTTGGGAAGTTTTTCACTTAAGGTTCCCTGAGAAATAACGGTCTGTCTTGTCCAGCTTGACAGGAAGCGGGGGGTGTGAGCTTCAGGGGCAGGTGGGGACTTTTTGGGGAAGGAGGCCTTGGTCACGGGATACAGTGATGTCGGCTGGACTGTTCCAGGAGGTGAGGAGCTGGCAGAATGAGCAGGTCTCTGGCTTCCATGCGGACCCATCAGCTGGCCCTCTTCCTCCAGGCTGGCAGGTGGATGGAGTGGGTGGGGGTTCCTTTCTTCCTACAGCAGCCCAGCCTGTCCTCAGGAAGCCAGGCCCCTGCTGCTCCTTCTGTCTTCACTGCACCTCACAGGGGTGGGTACTCTGCCTGTCCCAGGGATGGGCACTGTGAGGTCACACAGCTCTTGTGGACTCAGGGGCTGCCCAGCCTTGGGCCAAATGGTGGATCTGGGACAGAACTGTGTGCTCTCTGTGACTGTGCACTCTAGCCAGATAGTGGTCACTGCTGACAAACCAGTGAGTCTCGCCCGGTGCCTTGTTGACAAGGATATGCCCCAGATGGCAATGAGAATTATCGGGGAACCTACAGATTCTTAATGGACCTTCCTGACAGGACATTAGAAGTTTCCAAGTAAAAAAGGATGCACATGTCACCATTACACAGTGCTGTGGTAACCCCCTACACTGTCACTCAGATGTGGCACAAGGGGGATCCTTCCTGAGTGAATAAAAGAGGAGTTCTGTGCAGGGTCCATCATGAGGGGATCCTAGAGAGCTGAGGCCTTTGGCATGGCCTCAGGTCCAGCCTGGTATCAGAGAATCCCAGGGGGCTGGAAAACACAGAATCCACTTGGATAGGACCCTGAAACACCTTGCGCCTCCCAATCCATGGCTCAGGCTGACTGAGGGCCTCAACACACCCCGAGAGTCCAGAGGACAGGACCTTGGTCAGAGGTGTGTCTGGAGGAGGAGTGAAGGCCGGGGGCCAGGCCCTTTGGCTGGGAGGGGAGACGGTCTCCTCTGTGCGCCCCTGAGCAAGTCACTGCCCCTCTGTGGGCCTCAGTCTCCTCATCTGGGAAATGGAAGGAGATGATCTGTGGTGCAAGCCTCATAGGTGTGATGAGGTACAAGGGGGAGAGGAATGTGCAGGAGCTTTGTGCTCCTCCTCCTCGAGGGGGGAGGGGAGAGTACTGACAGTCAGATGACACTGAGTCCTCAGGGGACCCTTGGAGGCATGGGAGTCCTCCTCACACTTTCCTGATGAGGAGAGAAGCTTAGGGGCCTTGGCAGGCCTGAGGGCACAGAGGAGGGAGTGTTGGAGCTGGGAATGATCTGGAATCAGAGCACTCTGGAATGGGATCAGTCATAGACACCAGATGTCCAGGGTCCAGGATCAGGTGCCTGGGAGACACGGGGAAGGGAGCATGGCCTCCCTGCGCCTCTCATTGACCCTGCAGGAGGTGACCTCTGTGTGGGCCACCTTAGAGATGGATCCCCAAGGAGCCCAGGAGAGGCAGCAGCAGCAGGTGATGGGGCCTGAGGGGGAGGGTCCAGGTGTTAGAGGAGGGGGTCTCTCTCCTCTCGGCTTGAGGTCTCCTTAAGAGAGGGGACCCTCCTCCTCCAGCCCAACACTTGGAGCCCCAGAGCCTGAAATGCCTGCCCAGGAAGTGACCAGGAGGAGGCCTGGAAGGGTTGGGCGCAGGATGGATTAGGGAGGGGAGGGGCAGGGAGCACATGCTCTGTGATTTGCCAAAAGCCACCCCTGGGAGGTGACTGGGGAAGTTGGGTGGTCCTGGAGGGGGCAACTGGGGGCAGGCCGCTGAGGGTCCTAGGCTGCTCTCTGTGGGAGTCTGTGGTGGGCAGGAGGCTGGGGTAAAGGTATTTGGGGGAGGGTCCATGGGGCACCTGAGAGGTGGGACTCATCACCCCTCCCACCCTGATTTCACAGGGTGTCGTCCCCTTCCTGGGTATGTACCTCTATCTCCTGAAGCTGCTGAACATTGGGATGGAGGATTATCTGGAAGTGAGTGAGCCTGAAGGTGGGACCAAGGAGCAGGATCTTGAGGTTTGGGAGGTAAGAGCCCTGCACTGGGCCCTGAGCTCTCAGTACCTGGCAAACCTCCTCTCATGAGAGCCCCATGGCCACCCCTGGGAGCTGGGGAGTCAGGCCCATCTTAGCAATACATGAATAGACGCTCCGCATAAGCCGCCCACCAGGCTCCCTGGGCTGGTGAAGCTCAGAGCTGCCTGCCTGCAGAGCTGCAGGAGGCTGTGTCTAAGCTGCACTCAGCCTCCCCCTCAGGCCCTGCACCTGGGGGAGTGCCATCAGCCCCTGCAAGTGAGGAAGAACTTCTGTGGTCCAGCTGTCCCTTCCTCCTTGAGGCCTCAGTCTCCCCATCTGTCATCAGAGATGGTGTGCTACATAAGGTCTCTGGCCTCAGCTCCCCTGTCCCTCCTGCTCTGGGGCCCAGAGCCAGACCCAGTGTCAAGTTCTCTTGGTGGAAGCTCTGCCCTCTGCTGGGCCCTGATATTCTTGCAGCCTGAGAAGGGGTGGGATGGGAGTTGGTTATGGGCTTAGGGGGCTGTTTCAGATGGACATTAGCTGTCTCCTTTCCAGGGAAATCGGGTCAACTTCCAGAAATGGTGTGAGGTGAGCAGCTGTGGGAGGGTGGGGAAGTGGAAATCACAGACCTCTGCTGGCAAGACTTTCTCTGGCCTCATGCCTTGGGTCTTATGTTCATTGGGAGAGTCAGATCCACAAAGCTGGGAATCCCATCACGTTGGTGTGTGTGGGAGGGGATGACATCAAGGACACCTTCCTGGATAAGGAACAAATTCCAGCCAACTGTGAGGACAGGCAAGTCCTGAATGGAGTGGGAAGGAAGGAGGGTTCCCGAGTGAGCACAGACCCCAGACCAGATCCTCAATCCACACAAGTCCCTGACAGGGTTCCCCACCTAAGTTCTGTCTGCATCCTGTCCTTCCTCCCAGAAATTAAAAGTCATCAGGAGGATCCAGCTGCTCCAGCAGGCTGCAAGTGCGTATGACCTGGAGCCCAAAGAGCGAAATGGGGCCTGGTTCCAGGCCATGGAGCCCATCAGTGTCCATGAGAGGTGAGGGGGACAGGAGTTGGGTGAGGGCAGGGCAGACTCTCTCTGATGGCCAGCTCCAGAGCCTGTGGCCTGGCTCGCTAATCAGCCTCAGGACTCATAGCGTGGTGACCCATGGGGCACTGGGACTCAGCTGCTGGCACGCTCTGGGAGGGGCACCTGAGGTGTGGCTCCTGGTAGCTCACAGGTCCACTCTGTCCTGTAGCTACTGGGTCTCCTGCTAGCTGGAGTCTGCACACCAGAAGGTGAGCAAAATGCGGCTCTTCAAGAGAAAGAGGAACCGGACATCATCCAGTTTAGGGCCGAGTGAGTGTTGGGACCAGCAGCAACTCAATCCAGGAGCTCAGTACAGCTTCTGGCTAAGCATGGGCCTGGATCCCAGCTCCACTGCTGACCAGGCCTGGGACAGGCTGCTCCCCTCTCCTCTCTGGGATTCAGTTGCCTCCTCTGAAATGGGTGATGCTAAATGATGCCTCCTGCATCAGGGACAAATGAGATGCTGTTGATGGACTGAGCACTCTGCATAGGGTTTGGATCAGAGTGCAGGGGGGCAGGGAGGCGTGCCATGAATCTCAAGGAGGGACCCCAAAATAGTCTGTTTCTTCTCTTCCGCCACCATGCCCTTGGCGATGAGCTGTCACACTCTGGAGACCACAAGTGCAGCTCCTCCTGACCAGCAGGGACACTGGCGCCCTCGGGGTGCACCGGGCCAGCTCTTCCCACCCTGAGTGAAGGAGGACATCCTAAGACTTTCCCTGGTTGCCCCTAAAGCCCCAGAGGGAGGGAACCACCCCCTCCAACTCCCTGAAATCTGCACCCCAGCGACTGTTAACCCATTGGGGAGGAGTGATATTATTTCTTTAGTAGTAAATGGTAGATTTGACTCTTACATTATATCCTGTTTCTGTCACAGCCTGGGTGTTGTGGTGTGGTTCTTTCACTTCTTATGCTCATGTAAATGAGACACAGAATCTCGCTTTCCTCCTTGAATTAAGAACTTGTGTATGCTCACAGCTTATTGTATGTGGCAGAAGGGAGGAGGGCCAGCCTCCTCCCTGGCTACTGAATGAAACCCTCACGTCCCCCTTCCTCAGAGGATAGGTGCATTTCTATGTGGGTCACCTGGGCCAGGAGCAGAGACAGCCCCACTGATCTCCCTGGATATAGAGGTTGGAGGGACTTTCCCAGTCAGAGCAATAACCACTGAAATGTGGGTGTCTTTCAAATAGCACCTACCAGGACCATGTCCTTCCCCAGGACAGTGGCTGTCTTTCTACAGCTTTCCAGGAAGAATGAATGTTTTTTGCTTCTCTTGCTGAGGTTTCTTTGATCAGATATTGGAACTTGCCATTTTCTAACCAGTCTCTGGATTTGCATCAACACTAAATGAGAAATAAATGAAAAAAGATAGATGTTTGCATGTGTAACAGACAACGACAGAGGAAGACCATGTGCAGATGGACTAAGGGCCCACAGGACATCCCCATCAGGCCGCCTCTAGGGCTCCCTATTCACCCTTTGCCTAGATTGGAATCGTCCTGTGATCCTGGCCCATGCTCTTGGAAGTCCTTTTCCCGCTTGTTTCATATCCAGAGGGAAAGATTCATGATGCACCTTTTAAACCTACAACAGGACTTTGTCCCATAAACCTCACTGCTCCCTGTGAACTAGGATTTCCAGCATCCCTGCACAGCTTTCTATGATTCTATTTGGGCAAAAATTCCCTAGAAGGCCCCTAGCCTTTCTGTCAGGTACACCGTAGCCATTCCTCCCCAGCTGGGCCTGATGGATCAGGGGTAAGCTCTGGTTTGCCAAGACAAGAGACCTTAATCCTGTCCACTGAATGACCCACACCGTCCCTTGCTGCCCTGGGTGACATCTGGGCCCATGTGATTCTGAGGTCCCTGGTCTCAGACAATCACTAGTTTACACACTCAATCGTGTTGTTACTGACTTGTCCCAAAGCGGCAGCTGGGCCTGAGGGAATAGAGCACGTAGCCCCTGGGAGAGCTGTGTTCTTTTCCCCAGTCTCTGCTCTGGTTATATGGATTTGTGTTACAGGGATGTGAAACTTTCCTGTTGGGAGTTTTGAAAGATGAGGCAGGAGACGGGCAGGTATAGAAGTGGGTCCAGCAGGGGAATGCCACCAATCTTAGACACCACAGACACAACCTTACCAATTAAAATAGTGAAATGCTCCCCAGGTGGGTGGTTAAAAGACACTGCTCAGAGCTCATGCCAAGAACCCACCCGACGACCTGGAGCTAAAGGGTTACCACCCGGCATTTTGAACATCATGCCCTGGAAACACCCTGTAAGACAAGGGTCATTGTCTTGAATTCCTTGGTATCTCTTCCCCCTCCTTTCTGAAGGCTGCAAGTGTCACCCAGGGAGACCTTTTCAGTTCAGCCAGAAGCAGAGTAGAAATCCTAGTTCCCACAGCCCAGGCCCTTCCTTTCAAGGCACTGCCATCCAGGAAAGAAAGAATTCACACATCCATGTAGACCACACAAACAGACACACTCATATCCCACCCAAATCCCAAGATGCATGAACTACTAAGAGATTAAAAGTGACTTCAGAAACAGATCAACCAATTGCAAAAGAAGAGTTTCATTAAGATCCTGACTCAAATAAAATGTAAAACCAGGAAATAACCTTCACAAAACTGAGAGACATTAGATACTGACTAGATAGTTGATTATCCGAATGACATTTTTATTTTTGTATGTGATAACGTTATTGTGTTTGTGTTAAAAAAATCCCTCACCTGTAAGAGAAACTGAAATATTTACAGCTGAAATGATGTGCTCTCAGCCATCTCCTCTGGTTAATTCTTGGGGTCTTGGTGTGAGGATAAACAAAGTCAGATGGTATAAGATTTGACAATGTTCGAAGCAAGTAACAGGGTCACAGAGAATTATTTTTCTGTACTCTGAGTTTTAGAGATTTTTGAAAACCTTCAGAACACAATTTTGATTAAAACAGTATACTTGGTGTCCACATTACACTGTTACAAATTAAAACATCACAAATATAAAGGAATACTTCTCCTTGCTGACCTAAGGAAGTTATCTCTCAGTCTGGCTTCTGTGAATGACCTGATGATGCCACCAAATATTCACTTATCACATGTTTGTTGAGTAATTCCTATGTGCTCTGTGCTGTGTGCAAGGCGAACACATTTCCATGACTCTGGATCTAGTCTGGGAAGGAAGGCAATGAGCCTGTTGCAGGGTTCTCTAAGTGGAAAATAATGCCCCCAGGGGTTATGCTCATTCTTGAGATTCCAAAATCAAAGCTACACAAGTTTGCCAGGTAACAGATAAGAGATACTTAATTCATGATATAGAAATCACCTATGTCTGAATTACCATGTGACCATGAAGAGAAAGACTGATGGATTTTACGTTATAATTAGATGCAAAATAATCGTACTGCTGGCCAAGTGGTTAAGTTTGGCATGTTCTGCTTTGGTGGCCCACGTTCAGTTACTAGGCATGGACCTACAATACTCATTAGTAGCCATGCCGTGATGGTGACCCACACAAAAAGTAGAGGAAGATTGGCAACAAATGTTAGCTCAGGGTAAATCTTTCTCAGAAAAAAAAAAAAAAATTAGATGCAAAATCATAATAAAAATTTATGGAATCGGATTTAATATGCATTCAAAGACAAATCTCATTCTAGTAGATATCATCACTTCATTGAGTGTAAGTTCTAGAAAAAACAAATGTAAGTACAAAACACTAATTCCTCAGCTTCATTTATCCTATCAATTTTAATATAAAAAGGAGAAAACTCATGGTAAAGAAAAATTGAGGTTTACCATGAAAGGTCAAGATCATGATGGACGTTACAAAGAGATGCTGTGAGAGTCAAGCCTGTCTAATGGGGAATTTCTCAACGGCACCACTCACCTTTTCTTCAGCACCAATGTTGCTTTCCTCACTGTTTTCAGGATGCCTTTCTTGGCTCCTTGCTCTGTCTGCCTCCCCGGCAATCTCGTCTGTTCTCGAGACCACAGTCAGTCTCTCCCATGCTTTTCTTCACATTCTGTGTCTGTCTCCTGATTTCTCTAGAAGATGCCTGTTGCCTGCAGAGGGTCTGTGAGCGACCCAAACCCATTCCTGGACTCATCTCTGCCCAATATGTACAGCGAGCCAGTGTGGGATCAGGGCTGGTGTGCAGATCCCTCGGCCCCTGCATGGTCCAGGAATTCACATGGACCAAACTGTGTGACTGTTTTCAAGGTATTTGCGACTCCAAAGAACTTAAGAGTTCTCCTTCACTGCTGCAGGCTTGGACTCCCTGCAGTCTGCTGTATCCACAGACATGCTGCGGCTTCCCCAGGGTCTGCTCCCACTGACTGCACCTGACCTCACCGCCAGGATGGGAAGTTATTCCAGCAACTGACCTCTGGAATATGCAGCTGCTTAGGTTTCAGGGTGCATAGATCTTCAGTTTTCTGATTGGAAATAGTTTCATGGTCTCACCGTTTCCACTATGAAGTTGGGGAATATTTTTGGAGCTTTCTCTTTCAAAACAAAATAAAATGGGAAATTTGAACAAAATGGAGGATGAAGACTACCATCCATGGAGAATGTTCTCAGCTCACGTGGATATTCCACCCTCCTTCTCTACCTGGACACATGTGTCTCAAATCACACTGTGCATCACAATCATTGGAGAGTTTTTAAGACTCAGATTGCTGGATCTCAAACCAAGTAGGTCTGGGGAAGGAATAGAGAATTTTCATTTCTAAGAGGTGATGATCAGCTGCTGGTACAGGGACCACACATGGAGAATAGGATTCAGTAACATCATCAAGCTGATGTGAGACAATGACAGAAAGCTCAAGGTCATTATCCAGTGTCAAATCCAGACCAACTTCCCTCAGCCATCTTGCTTCAGGACGTTCCTCTCCTCCGCTCTCTGTCATGGTCAAATACACACATGCTGGTGTCCCACAGCACACTGTTATTGGGACACAGAGTTCCAAGGACTCCAGATCTCCTTTCACTGCCTCATCTCTAATGAAATTATTCACTACTCCATCCTTAGTCATTCACTTCCACACCCTGATCCTATCTTCCCCCAAAATTCTCCTGCTCACCAGTCAGTAATTCACAAACACCATATTCCCACCACAAATTTCCACATTTCCAGTTTTTACACAACGAAATCTACTTTAAATAACCGTTCTTCAATAAACTAGATTACTCCCGTAGGAATATCTTCACAAGCCTCTTACTTTTCTTCTCCTAATCCTTTCTAGTAATCTCAGATTCACAGTCCATCATTTCAATCATCCACTGACCATACTACCAGATACTTTATTGCCATCATATCCACCCTGCACACTTCAGATAATTTCAAATACCTGCCATGTCATGTTGACACTTGCACTGAACAGAGAATGCACCAGGAGCCTGTGGATCCCAACAGAGTATCAACAGCAACCAATGGACCTATATGCATTTCTCTAATGCTTCCTGAATGCTCTGCTCATTTTTTCCATTTCTTGAGTTCTATAAATCTCTATATTCCGACCTCCTCCATATTTCACAGATAAATTGTTAACCACCAGAAAAGAACTATTTCATTCTCTAGTCATCAGATCTACAAATATTCCTCATAAGGAATTCATTTATCACACCTTTTATGTTGTTATATCCAAAGAAATTGATTTTTTGGCTGAAACCACTCTGATTTTTATCTTACCCTTCCATTTCAATGACATTATGCCCTCAATATTTGTTGTGCTTTCCATAACTTCCCTACTGGAATCATCCCTCAAGTTTCAAATATGCACAAATCTCTACCATCTACAAACTAATCTCTCAGCCAGCGTTCCTAATAGTCCTCACCCTCCACGCCCCTCCTCTCCTCCTCCTGCCAGGGATCCATTGTGAAAAGTTCACATACATCCCAATGCCTCTGTTTCCACAGTGCCCACCCAATCCTATCCCCATTCTGTGGATGCTTCTCTTGCTAACCTCACAAGCCGTGACTCTTACTAATCCACTGGGGACTTTTCATGATTTTTCTGACATGCTCTGCAGTAGCACATGACATTTCGGACTCCAATGTCCTTTTAAAAGACCATTTGTCCTTGGGATCCACCACCCTACACTGTCCCGTTTTTGCCTGTCTAAACTTCCTGAGCAACTTCCTGGCTTCTCTTTATTAACATCCCACAATGACTGATGCTTCCCAAAAGTCAGCATTGCTCTGACACCTGTTCCCCATCTTCACCCTCCTTCTGGGGCAACCCCATCCATTTCCCTGGCTTCAAATACCACTAATGAGCCAAACATGTCCAAAGAATAAGCAGAGACCTAACTCTGAACCCCAGACCCATTTATCTACCTTCACATTCACCACATCAGTGATAACTCACAGTGACCAGGTCCCAAGTTGAACAAGCCACTTCCCCAAATAATTTGCTTCTCTCTCAGTGTCCCCAAACTCCCTTATTTTTGGTAATAACCTGTCTAGCCCTGGATGTCACCCTGGACACCCTGCCACCCCACACTCACATATCAATGAACCATCCATTCACCCTTCTGAATCTACCTACAGGTTATCCACGTCTGATTTATTTCTAATCACCTTTCAGACCTCATACAAAATATCACTTCCAGACAGTGAACACTCCTGCTCCAGTAACCTAAATTACAAAACTCCATTTTTCCTCTTTGTTGATTTTTATTCTATTTAGTTATATGTGCATTATTATCTATTTCTTTCAAGATTGAGTTTTTTCTCACTAAATTAGATATTCCATGAAGACGAGAGTAACGTGGATTTTCCAAATTTTCCCACAATAGTGTTCACATATGGCTTTGCACACAAAGAGAGCTCACATATATTATGTGTACAATATATAATTTATATTCATATACATATAAAATTCAAACACTAAAACTTTGTTTCATGTAATATTTTAAATCCATCCACTTAACTATTCTTTTTTTTTTCCCCGAGGAAGGTCAGCCCTGAGCTAACATCCATGCTAATCCTCCTGTTTTTGCTGAGGAAGACCGGCTCTGAGCTAACATCTATTGCCAGACCAACTCCATTTTTTCCCCAAAGCCCCAGCAGATAATTTTATGTCATAGTTGCACATCCTTCTAGTTGCGTTATGTGAGACTCGGCCTCAGCATGGCTGGAGAAGCCCACATGGGGTTCCGTACCACAGTCGCCAGCAGCGGAGCACACACACTTAACCACTAAGCCACGGGACCGGCCACTCCACTTAACTACTCTTATGCAAAGATACCACCTTTAGGTGCTACACTGCAATAAATTAGCAGGAGTAGCTTAAGATTCCAAATCCTTTCTCCTCATAATCCAATCATGGGATTCTGGTCACAATGATCTGTTTAAAATGCAAAACTGATCAGTTTATCTTAACTTTTAAATCCTCCATTTCTGTCTTCAGCACATATTTCTCCTGTTGTCTTATCATAATTATTAATATTACCCTTTTCATTCCCTGATATGTTCCAGTTTGGAGGGAAAACTATTTGGTCATTCTATTTTTAGAGCACCTACTACATGCAAAGCTCTGGTGTAAAACCTGTGATCTACAAAATAACTAAATAGACTCACTGCCCCTGTTTGATTTAGTCTTAGTGGGAGGAAAGAGATCATAAATGGCAAAGGATGTATAACATGCCATGTAGAAATTACTGCTGTGATGAACAATAAGGCAGAGAGTGAGAGTTGGAGCTTGAGCGCATTTTCAAATTACTTGTGTGTGTGTGTGTGTGTGTGTGTTTGCACGTGCTCATGCCTGCTGCCTGGATGGGATTAGTTGCGTCCTCCTGGGGATTAGGGGAGCCTCCTATGCCTCGGGAAAGTTCCTCCATGTGCACTTAATATGCAATTTATTATCCATGTGTATTAGTCAGGATTCTCTAGAGAAATACAACCATAGAATATATATAAACATATAGAAGTGGAAATTTATTGTAAGAATTGGCTCACAAGGTTATGGAGGTTGAGAAGTCCCACAATATGCCATCTGCAAGCTGGAGAACCAGAAAAACCAGTGATATAATTCAGTCAAATTCTGAAGGTCTGAGAACCAGGACCTCTGATGTCCAAGTGCAGGAAAAGATGGACATTCCAGCTCAGGAAGAGACAATGAATTCAATCTTTCTTTGTTTTTTTTCTACTGAGCCCTCAACAGATTTGATGATACCCACCCATTCTAGTGAGGGTGAGTTTGTTTATGTAGACCATGGAATCAAATGATAATGTCTTCCAGAAACATTCTCACAGACACACCCAACAATAATGCTTCAAAGTCTATCTGGGCACCCCTGTGTCTAGTCAAGTTGACAGCTAAAATTAACCATCACATCATGGCTCTATCCAAACAAGATCAACAGAGATATCACAATGTGACCTATGTCATTTAAATTTTCCAGAACATATGTTAAAGTAAGTAAATACAAACAGATGAAACCGGCGGATTTTATAACATTTTCTTTAACTCAAGAAATATAAATATTATCATTTCAAAATGCAGTCCACATCAGTGCAAAGAACAAGAAACTCAGGTTTCCCGCCCCCTCTGTCTTGCTTGTGAATTTTAATGAATACTGGCTCCTCATAAATCTTAATATGATCCAATATATAATATTCTCCCATCTATTTGAGCTTTATTGCATCAAAAGCAAATCATTTTCTCATTGTCAAACTGCTCTGCTATCTCTTTTTTTATAAATTAAAACGATATATTGTGTTTATGTTAGAACTGAAATTAAGAATTTAAGTAATTAAGAAGGAATTGATTCCAGCAAAGGCTGGTTTACTAAAATGGAAGACAGTTCATGAGCAAATCTCCCAAGAAAACCATAGGGCCAATGGCATTGGAAATTTCAGGGTAGAATTAAAAGACACATGGGGTGTGATTAAAAGGAGAGTAGAGAGAATGTGGGGAGGAATTGATATCAGAAGTGAAAATACACAAGCATGTTTCAAGTTGATGAAAGACATCAATCCACAGATTGAATTAATTCAACATTCCCTAAGCAGAGTGACTACACAGTAAATATTAATGAACTAAACTATGGTCTAAAAACCAAAGTTAATGTAAAGTATTTTAGGGACAAGAGAGGCCAAATAAGCAAGAAAAAGGCTAATTGGTCATTTCTAACTATAAAGAAAATAAGATAGACATCCACAGAGCAGCATTTTTAAAATGCTAAAAGAAATCTCATGTCAAACCAGAATTCTACATCGAGCAACAATAGTGTCCCAAATAAAGATGTCCCAGAAAATCTTAAAGTGAAACTTTTCATTGTTAGCAGCCTTGAATTAGACAAAATACTGCAGTGAGTTGTCACATCCAAAGGAAAATTAACCCAGCTTGAAAACCAGGAATGCAGGAAGGACTGAAGAGGAAAGGAAAGGATAATTTATAAATAAATATAAATGAACTTTATTTCGGGAAGTAATTCTAGAAATCTCTCATGGAGATTAAAATATATGTAGCATGAAATGCATGAAAACAGTAATACAAATGTCAGGAAGGTTAAAAATAGAATTGAAAGTGTTGAAGGTATTAGCATTTGGGGGAGATGGTAAAAGTAATTATTCATATTAGACTGTATTAAGGATTCAGAATTTAACCATTAGTGCAATTAAAGATTTCTATATGATTCCAAGTAATAAGTTTATAGAGGAAATAACAGAATAACAAAAGAGTTAAATCAACATCAGTGAAGTAAAGTAAAGGAACATTAATTATTCAGGTCAAAGGGAAGGGAAAGAGTAAGACGGTTGAAATAATTACAAGTTTACTGGTAATTACATGAGATGTAAATGCACAAAATACTAATTTCTTGTTAATGGCTGTGTGATATATTCTAGAGAATTGTTAATAAATATTTTGGACATTCTTTCATTGATAAACGTTTACACAGTCTCTATTTTTTCCTATTAAAACATAAGTGGTTTGGACATTTTTGTACATATAAACTTCCATTCCCATTTTTAGAGAAAGTATCATTAGTGGAAGAAAAAGGAAACATTAAAGTGTTGATAGAAACTGCAAATACCACCTCCCCACACAATTTTATTAAATGTTTTCATACCAACAGTAGCTGACAGTGTCAATAACCCAACATTTTTTTTTTTAGGTATAAATCTTTAGGAATCTCTCAAATCCCATTGATAAGAGACAGGATGTCTCCCCTGGATTATCCACAGATTGGATTATCCACTCCTTTCCTCAATAAAAGGGGAATCAGAGGCAGAAGTCCTTGCATTTTCCAGCATTCCACGGGCTGTCTGCACATCAGGAGTGGTGTGAGCAGGACAACTCTGAAGCCATGGAGAAACCTGCATCAGCCTGTTTTCCAAGCCAGTCTATTCTGGTGAGCGTGGAATCCATATGGACAGCAAGAATGTCCATTTGTAAACTTTGTCCTTCTGTGAAACCTCTTTAAGTGAGCTGGCAGTAGCTCTTAAAACAAGAAGATACCTTATTGAAAGTTGTTTCCTAGGTGTTAATGTTTGTTAAGTAATAATCAAGGTGTTGTACTTTTCTGTATATGGACCTTCCTTGGGATAATAGGCCAGACATTTGTTTTGTTTTGTTTTTAACCAAAAACATCACTGGGAAGTGGAAGTAGTATTCATCTCTGCACTGTTGACATTGTTCTTGTCTCTGGAAAATCTTTTACCTACAATGTGATTGGTCTTTTTAAAAAAACATTCAGTTCTGTGCTCAAATATCACCTCATCAGTTAGTCCTTCCCTAATCTCTGCATCATCTAATTGTAGGTGGGCCGGCCCCCCTGACGTAGCGGTTAAGTGCTCACGCTCTGCTGCCGGTGGCCCAGGTTCAGGTCCTGGGAAAGCACCAACGCACCACTTGTCAGGTCATGCTGTGTCTGCGTCTCATATGAAGTTGAGGAAGATGGGCACAGATGATAACACAGGGTAAGTCTTCCTCAGCACAAAAAAGAGGAGGATTGGTATGGATGTTAGCTCAGGGCTGATCTTCCTCACAAAATAAATAAATAAATGAAATAATTGTAGGTAATTTCTTTCCCTTTATCCCTCCTTACGGTTCTTCCTCCATCCCTCCCTCTCTCTCTGTATCTCTGCGTAGCCCTTACTGTTTATTACAGGATCTAATTATACCTAAAACTATATTAGACATTCATCCGTCTCTTTATTAACTCATTCCTCTCACCAAGATTAAAATAAACAGGGGAAGTGAATTTTTATGTTAAATTCTGGATCATGGATTTTAGTACATAACTTGGCTTATAATAGGTGCTCTATAAATGGGAGGATCAAATAATTTTCCCTCCAAACTGGGACAAGTTGGAGAGTGAAAGGGATGGTATAAATGATTATGGCAGGACAACAGGGATGAAGTCAGATGTATGACTTCACTTTTAAAAAAGATCTGAAAACAGAAATGAGAGGTTGTAAAGGAAAGGTGCACTGATTAGTTTTACATTTTAAATAGATTACTGTGGCTAGAGTCTTAGAATGAATTACAGACAGAAAGGATTTGCAATCTTAGTGATAATTTATTGCCGTATACCACCAAAGAGATTCTATCCTTGTATAACTGTAGTTGAGTGAAATTGTTTGAAAGCTTTAGAAAGTACTTTTTGGAGTTTGAATAATTTCTTTCAATAAATATGTTGGGCACCTTCTAAGGGCAAAGCAGTGAGTGAATACGGCAGTGGAAAACATTACAGTCCACATCAGTCTTCACTTCTTGGAGTATCCAATTTAGTGAGAAAAACAGTATGAGAGAAATAAATGATAATACACATACAATTAAAAACTTTAAAAATTAACAGAGAAAATGACATTAATTTTGATGGCGGGATAAGGAAAGGTCACTCTGTGGAAATGGTATTTTGTAGGAAATCTGAAAGGTGCTCAAGAATTATTCAAAATTGGAGAATCTTTAGGTGGATTCAGGAGGGTAGATGGATGGTTCACTGATATATGAGTGTGAGGTGGCAGGATGTCCAGAATGACACTCAGGTGTAGACAGGATATCAGTACAAACAAGTGAGATTAGGGGACCCTGAGATATGGGTGATTATTTGGAGAACTGGTTGGTTCAACTTGGGACCTGCTAACTGTGAGCTGAGTCATCGAGTTATCACCGATGTGGTGAGTGGGCAGATGGGTATTGGGATCTCAGGGTTGAAGCCAGGTCTATGTTGATTCTATGAGCATTTCGAGTTCATTACTGGTATTTGAAGCCAGGGAAATGGATGGGATGGCCTAGAAGAGGGTGTGGATGTGGAACCAATGTGAGAGCAGGATTGACTTCTAAGAAGCGTCTATTGTGTTAAGTCAGATGGTGGAGCCCAGGTTAACAGGGAGGAGTAGGAGGAGAGAGGAAGAGTCAGGAGAGGAAAAATGGTTATTTACAGTGGCTAGAACTATGTGATGGGAATATGGCATGTGTGAGTTATTTATTTATGAACAGGAGATTATTTGAGTGAAGGTGGCACTTGGGTGTGCAAGTGAAATGAGCATCAAATTGCTGAGAGGAACGTGATTTCATTAGAGATGAGGCACTAAATTGCTATGCTCTGGGCACACAACCATCTAGTCTTCATAGTCCTTTCTGTCCTTGACTCATATCTGCTTGATGTCCCAGGACCTAGTTCTCAATGTGTGGTGCCTGTGCCAGCAGCATCAGCAGCATCTGGGAACACTTAGAAGTGCAAATTCTTGGCCCTCCCCAGGTCTACTTGGGTTGATGTCCAGCAATCAGTGTTTTAACAATCCTCCAAATGATTGTGAGGCACAGGGCAGTTTGAGAGATACTTCTCCAGGATACAGGAGGGTGGAAGATCCAAATGAGGTGAGAAAATTCTCCATGGCTGGCAGTCTGCATTCCACATTTTATTCAAATTTCATATTTCATTTTGTTTTCAAAGGGAAAGCTCAAAAGAAATATGATGCCCCAGACGTCAGAGAAGAAAAGACAGGTCCATTTAGCCAAGACCAAGCAGAGACATCGTGAAAGGTCTGCACTTCCTATAAGTGCATTTTAGGAGGTCAGTTTCCTGGCTGTATTTTCAAGAGGACAGTTACAAGGATAACTTCCCACCCTGGCAATGAAGTCAGGTAGAGTCAACGGGAGGAGACCTTGCAGAAGCCCCAGCAAGTCTGTGCACACAGGAGACTGCAGGGACTCCAGTCCTGCAGCAGTGAAGGAGAACTTTTAAGTACTTTTGATAGCACAACTACCTTAAATATAATTGCACCTGGTGGTCCAGGTGAATCCCTAGGCTGTGTTGGTGCCTGGTCTCTAAACCCCAGACTCAAGCCCACTGCCCCACGGTCTGCAGACTGGGCAGAGATAATCTCAGGAGTGGGTCTCAGTCTCCCCCACCCACTCTACAGACAGCCTGTAACTTATGGAGAGATCCTCAGACAGAGTCAGAAAGTGAAAAAAGCAAGGGAGACTGGCTGAGGTCCTGAGGGCAGAGAGGTTTTCCAAGGAGGCAGAGAGAAAGGAGCCAAGAAGGATGTTCTGAGACCCGATGGAAAATAGGAGAAGGTCATGCTGAAGAAGCCAAGAAGTGTGGCCCCAGAGAAGTGGTTCCCCATGAACAGCCCCCAGTTTCACTCACCTCATTTAATATTACTCTCTCTACTTGCTCTGGACTGTGATGCTTTGTCATTTTATAATTGCACTTTATTAAACTCTTTTGAGAGACATAAATGTGAAGAGTAGACTGTTGTGTGGGTGAGAGATCGCATTTCATGTGACAGGAAAGAAGATCTTTACGTGTCCCGGTATACTGCAATTTCTGCTTATCATGATTTTTCTTCACTTTTATATTAAAGGTAATTTGGCCTCAGGGATCATTTAGTATTTTTAGTTATATTTTTTTAGAATACTTGCACTCAGGAAAAGATGATACCAATTGTAAAGAGCTTTTTTTTAACCTTAAATTAATTTGATTTCATAAAAGTTTTATTTCACTAAGCTTGCCTTTATATCTCATTCTAACATATGTTGCATCATTTTTTTGCCAAATGCTAGCTCAAATACAAGGAATTTTCTGGACTTTCTTGAAGACCTTTGATAGAGAAGTCTTAGCAGTCATGAGGAAGGAAGCCCCTTTCAGAGGATCAAAGAGTGACTGAGAAACATAAGGGCAGAGAGTGAGTGGAGGTGGACAGCTGTGCCTTGTGCCTCCTGACAATGGCCTCTGGATTTAACACAGTGATGGCTCCCTCCCAGAGCCCACAGCTTTGGTGTGGAGCTGACTGCTCCCTAGGACTAGGGTGTTCTAATTCCTCATTGTGAGCTAATCTGCATATTCCAACCCCCAGATGTCCTAGGACAGGGGGTGTCAAATGGCCCTCTCTGACCCTACAGGATCCAGGCACAGGCCCCTTAATGGAACAGGAAGAGGATCTGGGTATACACGGGGTTATTACCTGCCAGACCTGAAGTTATGGGGAGTGGAGCTGAGTGAGGTCACAGTGTAGGAGCCGCTGACGGGGTCTGAGGCCATCTGGGAGGAGAGAAGAGTAAGGGTCGCCATGAGGGATGGTCAGGCCAAGACCTGCACCCTCATTTGTATGCTGCATCTGTGTGCTTGGTCACAATCTACTCCTCAAGTCTCATTAACATGAGCTGATTTCTTCCCTCATTGCATCTTTTCTTCCCTCGTATATTCTGTTAAACTGTTTTAGGTTAACGTCAGTTGGGTTTTTGCTCCCATACCTCTAAATTATTCCTGACGAATTTGTAGATGTAGACCATGATTTCAGTGAGTTACATTGAAAAATGAAAGTGTTCACATGTGATAATTGCAGACCTGAGAAATTTAAATGATGGCATCGGGCGTGGTCCGTGATCCTCAGGACATCCATATAAGCCACGTGATAATCAGAATTTTTAAGACAAGGTACTATTAGGATTTGATGGTTTGAGTGAGAACAAAGGGGAGCCCTACAATTGATTCACAGTTTATCAACAGCAGAGAATCCTCCCTCACCTCTTCCAGCTCCTGGTGGTACCTGCTTCCCTGTCTTGTGGCAGCAGATCTCCAATCTCTGCCTACGTCTTTCATGTGATCTTCTTCCCTCCATGTCTCTGTGTCGTCTCTTCTTCTTATAAGGATACCAGTCATTGAATTTAGGGCCCACCCTAAATCCAGAATGAGTTCATCTACGGATCTTTAATCACATCTGCAAAGACCCTGTTTCCAAATAAGATCACATTCTAAGGTTCTGGGTGAACTTGAATCTTTGGGAGACGTTATTCAACCGACTACATCCTCTACCCTCTAGTTGAGGTTGGGAGCTGGCTCAGGCAGACCAGAATGTTAACGATATCGGAGGAGTTGTTTCCACCAACAATATTGGAGTTGTTTTCCTCAAAAGTACGTGATTCAATGTAATAAACTTAAAAATCATAATTATTTGAAATCGTGATAGTGATTCTTAAATCATATGGAAGAGAAATTTTACAAAATGAAAGAAGAATTTTTGAGAACCAACCACCAAACAAAATAAACATGAAAGAGAAAAAGGGCAAAGGGACGTATCAAAACATCTCCCTAGTTCTGTTAACAAATCGGCAAATTAAGGTACTCACAGAACCAGTCTATCCACTGAAGCAACCGTTCAGTTGGACAAAACTGACAGAATTAAGTGTTTCAGAACTGGGAAATATAATAAAAAACTTACAGCATCCAGAGGAGTGATTAATGAGGGAAAACGTGGCTGAATTTGGGTAAGAAAGCACTGTGTTGTTTTTGCTTAATGCCTACCCGCTGCCATTCTCTGGTACAGCGGAGGATGTGAAGATGGGAGCCAAGAATCCTTGCATGGCTCCCTCGAGCCAGGAGACAAATACTAACCTGCTTCTTAAAATAGGGTGATTATGTGACTGGGGGGTAGTGATCTGACTTTTGGGTCCCTGAAGGACCAGCACAGAAGTTGACAGGTATTTCTCCCCCTCAGAGTGGAGGGACTTTCCAAGTGGTGTCATTGTCTGATGAAACATTTAAAGACCTATGCTACTGGTAGATGCCTGGGCAATTGGCTGGGGCAGGAGAGAGACATAAAAATCTGGAAAGGAGGCATCTGAGGAGGAAGTTTTTTGGGGAATGAAAGCTTAGAATGGCCACTGCATCTACCAGGGAAGCTGGAGTGCAATGTGCACGCCCAGGATTGGATGGGTGTTCAGACAAGACCTGAGAAGACCTGGGCTTGCACCTCTGGCAGATTTGTGGGTCCCATGCAGGTAGGGGGTGAAGTCTAAGGAAGAGCTACAGGGGACCAGATGCAAAGACTGGAGAGATTTTAATTTTTTCTTTTTTTAAAATGTATTGTTTTGGATTCTTGCATTTAAAGGAATCCCTGTCAGGTCGCTTGCTCATTGTTAAGATAACTGAAAAGTGATTTCAGTGACCACACACATCAAAGAAAATAGTCTTTGCAAAAATCGTTTGAAAAGTCGGTAAACAAAAGGATGATTGCAGCTCATAAAAAGCCACAACAGCAAAACCTAGAGAGCAGGAGAATCTGATTCTCACAACGACCACATTGTAATACGCAAAATGTCCAGTTACCACTACAAAATTACAAATGATATGAAGGTACAGGAAAGTATAGCCAGTTCATATGGAATAGAATGAAAATTGACAGAAGTTTTTCCTGAGGAAGCCCAGGCATTGGACTCATGAGAATAAGACTTTAAAACAACTCTCTTATATATGCTCAAAGGGCTAATGGAAAGTAGGGACAAAGGACCCAGGAAAATAAAGAGAATGATGTCTCAATTCACAGAGAATATCAATAAACAGATAGAAACTGTAAAAAGAACCGAAGAGAAATAATTGAGTATTACCCCTGCACTTCGCCCATCTCCAACCTTTTACTTCCTGTCTGTACAGATTTGCCCATATTTGACATTCCATGTAAATGGAATCATGTAATAAGTGGTCTTCTTTGACTACTTGCTTTCACTTAACAGGTCTTCAAGGTGCATCCATGGTGTTGCACGTGTCCTTCATATCTTTATGGCTGAAGAACATACAATGTACAGAAATACGGATCACCTTGTGTTTATACATTCATTAGATGATGGATATTGGGGCTACTCTGGTCCACCTTTTGCTTGTCCAACTCTCACCTTCAGAGCCCAACATCAATGTCTCGCATCACTCTTCAGTATTCATTGCCATCCAGTCTGCTCAGGTCTGCTTAGGCACTAGGTCTTCTCAATGTAAACACTGTTGGATCCCTTAGCAAGGGCCCTAAAATGCAGAGGTTGGGACGGGTAGTGGCCACAACGCTGAAGATTGCCAAGTCCAACACATGCTGTCTAGAGCTGCAACTTTAACATAAAAAAATTAGAGTGGAAATTCCCAAGGTTGCTGACACAAGTGGTCTCCAGTGGTTACTCTTAAAACACTTAAAGTACAGGGCCTCCTAGTAGACATCTGTCATCCTTCTTGGTTTCTCAGCCCCTGAACCCCTATCCTATGTTTGAGGGCTTCCCTCACTTTATGATCCTGTGGGGAGACAACACCAGCTTCCAGATTTAAAAGCAGAAAATGCCAGACACGTCCATTTGCATCCTCCCCGCTGCAACCAGGGCACAGTTCTGTGGATCAGATGCACCCATGAAGACTGACCCAGGAGGTGGGACCTACGCTCTGATGAGGATGGATTTGGACAACAGTTAATAGAAGCAGCCGCAGCGGGGCTCCAGTCCGTCCCCGTCCTCCCAGAGGCTCCGTGATCCATCACCTTATCAATCCTTCTGTTGCATACAATCAAGAGCCCTGAAAGAGAGCCTGGCGCTGGTGTTGGAAGTGGGGAGACGTCAGGAGGGGTCCACTGTTCTCATTCCAGCCTTGGTCTAGGCTGGGGCCCTCTTCCCAGACCCCCGGTCAGCCAGCGTGGTCACTGGCCCCCAGTGACCCTCCCCACGGGCTGGGTCCGCGGGCTCAGCGGGGGTCAGAGGCTACACCCCCAGGGTCAGTCCCCGCAGCGGACATCGACGCCAGACTCCACGGAGCCATCACGTCCAGAGGATGCAGCCGTGGGGACATGCGCGTCCTCGTCATGGGCGGAGGACATGCCGCTGTCCGGCCAGCCTGCCCTGCGCCGTGGGTAGCGGTGGGGCCGGAGGAACGGGGAGGATGGCAGCGGGGACCGGGTCCACGACCCTCCGGGGGGTCGCTCAGGGCAGCTCGGACGCGTGGAAGGCTCAGGGTTCCGCGTCCACTGCCCCATCTAGCGTGGTCGCCTTCATTCTCCGCCATCCGCGACTTCGCTTCCTTCTGCGGCGCGGCCAACAATCTCTCTTCTCTGGGCCGCCCGCGACCTCTCAGCTTTTCCCAGCGGCCCCTCGGCTCCGCTCTCTCCGCCGCCTCTCGCCGCTTTTCGTCTGGGCTAGGCTCCTCCAACCAGGCTTCGGGCCCTTCCGCCTGGCCTCCACTGTGTCTTCACATCTTCGGCTCTTTCCGTTTATCTTCGTCTCTCTCCGCCTGGTTTTGGCTCCCGCCGCCTCTCCCCACGATTCCTTGGCTCAGCGGTTCGAGTTCGTCTCTCTCCATCTGGTTTCGGCTTTCTACAATTTCACTGTCACAGTTCGGCTCTTTCCCACCAAGTCCCGGGCTCCGCTGGGCTCTCTCTGTCTGCCAAGGTCCTCTTGTACGTGGGTGGAGGTGGTTCAAATTCCTCCCTCTTCACTGTGGTATGGAAGTGTCACTTTCTCTACATCCTAATACATCAACATATTAAGCAAAGAGTAAATGTTCCTAATCTGATAAATAAAAACAAGAATCGTGGTGTTTTACTTATTTTTCCTTTGGTGGGCGAAGTTGAGAATCATCTCTTATACTGAGAGCATTCTGTATTTTCTGTGAACTGTTCTTCGCCATTTGTCCATTTCTCCAACGGATTCTTGGTCTTTTTTGGTTGGTAAGAGTTCCTTAATATTAATAAATTAGCTTTTTGTGATGAGTTGCCAACATTCTCCTCTTTTCCTTTTTTTGTCTATGCCTCTAGTTGTTGCTGCCATGCAGATATTTTGAAAGGAAATCAAACGTGTTGATTTCGTTTCTTGTTTTATGTTATACTTTTAAAAGAACATCATTTCTCTGAGATTATATATAAAATACTTATCCTTTGGTTTTCTCTAGGACTTTCACAGTTTTAATATTTACATTTAAATCTATGATAATCTCTATTCCACAGAACAACTGAGGGTTCCAACATGATTTTTTTGTTAACCATTCGTTTTTTCTTTCTTGCCTTAGCACACCACCCGCACCCACTTTATTGGGAAAAATGTTCAGGCATGGAGATAATTTGAAAGAGTTGTACCCCTCAACAGTCATGTGTTGAACCCCTAATCCCTAGTACCTCTTATTGTAACTTTATTTGGAGGTTCTGACTTAAAAGAAAGTAACTGAGATAAAATAGGGCAATTAGGATGGACCCTAATCCAATGTGATCAGTGTCCTTATAAGATGAGATTAGGACACTCACACCAAGAGACGCCAGGGGCACGCATGCACAGAAGGATGACCACGTGAAGCAGCAGCAAGAGCATAGTCATCTGGTAGTCAAGGAGAGAGGACTCAGGAGAAACCAATCCTGCAGGCACCTTGATCTTGGACTACCAGCCTCCAGAATTATGAGAAAGTAAATTTCTGCTGTTTAAGCCACCCCATCTGTGGTACTTTACTAGGGCAGCCCTAATGAAGACAGTCCACACTTATATTCCATCAGTTACGATTTACTATGTTTACTTTGCCACCTCCATCCATTTATCACCCAAGAATCCATCTCTGTTTAATGCATTTTGAAATAGGTTGCAGATAGCAGTAGACTTCACTCCTAAACATGTTAGCATACATAGTCATTAAAGTTCAAAATTTGACTGAGGCTGGAGGATCTTCCCAAGTGGCTCACTGAATGGTGAGCACTTGGTGCTGACAAGCTGGTTCCTCTCCACATGGACCTCTCCACAGGCCTACTTGAGCGTCCTCATGGCATGGTGTATGGCTTCCCCTAGAGAGGGCGCAATCTAAGAGACCAAGGAGGAAGCTTCAGTGTGTTTTAAGATGTAGCCTCAGATGTGAGACCCTGTCATTTCTGCAGCACTGTATTGATCACTTGGGTTCATGACAATTCACAGCTAATTGAATGTGGGAGGAGACTGCACAGGGCATAAACACAGGTGGAACGCACCATTGGTGGCTATCTTGGCTGCTAGCCTACACACCCACCTTTCCTCCAGGCCAACTCTCCTCATCAGCCCAGAATGCCTTTTCTTCTGCTCCAGCTCACCCTTGAGAACCTGGTTTGATTGGAGCTGTTTGGGGCCTCTGGAGTTCATTGCTGTGTTTCGGACAACGTGGAAGTTCTCATCTTTCCCTTTACTCTTGCTCCTCTCCCCTCTCTATCCTTCTCAGCCTCTCCCCCAGCTCCAGCCTTCCTTGGCTCCTAGTGATTCTTTTAGCAGTAGAGGATATTCTGAAGGTCAGCAGGATGTGCAACAGATAAGAGGGGTTTGCTGGAGAAGGAAATGTTGGGGGAAAGTTTGCTTCCTGGGCTCCTGTCACCTTCTGTAGAAGGGGAGCTTGGGAGTTGTTGGTGGCTTGTCAGGACAACTTCTGTGTTCCTTATTCTGAGACTGGGTCCTTCACATTCCCCAGGGCAGGGGATATTAGATGGGGCTCCATCTATCCACTACAGTTGGGGACAGAGACACCTACACAGCCAGAGGAAACTGAGGAGCTGCCAGCTGGGGCTCAGAATGTTCCTTGTGTTTGGGATTAGGGAGGACTCACCACAGGGGCCGTCGTCTCCTGTTGGGAGGGACTTGAGGGACTTGCATTGTGGGATCCTCTCATTTGTGTTGAGTACTGCTTGCTGATGCTTCTATAGACTCTTATCTTTTGATAATGGGAAGAGAAGGAGTTTTCTTTTTCTGTACCCTAATAATTTAATAAGGATCTAGCCATTTCTTTTATTTTAAAAAATAGAATTTATTATATGAACTCTATGTAAAGCAAACTGACAAGCCTTCTCTAATAATACCTGTGACTTAAAGAGCTCAGTAATAACTTTTACAGTCTCCCAGTTGACAATTCACATCATTCTTGTTATATGATATACACCTTTTCATTCTTTTTTCTGAATTCCTTCTCTTTCCAGCTGACTTTGTAGAAGTATATGTTTCCCGTTGTTGCAGATTGTGTTCTTCAGGAAGCAAATGCTGAGATGGAGTTAGGATTGCAAAAGGTTTAAGAAAACTTTTGGCAACCTAAGGGCCCATCAAGGGGAGAGTAGATAAAGAAGATGTGGTATATATACAGAATGGAATACTACTCAGCCATAAGAAACAATGAAATCCAGCCATTTGTGACAACATTGATGGACATTGATGATGTTATGCAAAGTGAAATAAGTCAGAAGGAGAAGGTCAAATACTGTATGATCTCACTCATTATGTAGTAGATAATAACAACAACAAACAAACACATAGAGACATTGATTGGATTGGTGATTACCAGAGGGGGCGGGGGAGGGAAGAGGGTGAAAGGGATGATTCAGCACATGTGTGTGGTGATGAGTTGTAATTAGTATTTGGGTGGTGAACATGATATAATCTATGCAGAAATAGAAGTATAATGATGTACACCTGAAATTTATACAATGTTATAAACTAAAATTACTGCAATAAACAAAAAAATAAAAAAAAAACAAAAAAAGAATCCTTTTGCACTCCTAACTCCTGTGAAAGTAACGAGCCGCAGGATTGGGCCAGGGGAACAGCAGAACGTTATACACACCTACCAAAGTCTCCCCCAGTCTTATGGGGCCCTGCAAAGCAAAAACTGCCCTTTAGAGGAGTCCATGTTGGGCAGAAATTCTAGACCCTTGTACCGCCACCTTGCTCAGTCATTGCGTGTGGGCAACCTCAAGAAGAGAAAAACCCAACGAAAGAGTGACCTGGGCTTGAAAGCCAAAGCAGAGTCTGAAAAGATGACAGCAGGACACCGTCAGCTAATCACACGCCCGGCAATTGGGCAAGTCCTTTCTTGAATGCTGCGTGTCCATGTAAGCCACGTGTGTGTCTGAACCTCCCTCACAGACTGGCATGGCACCTTGCATATAGCCCTTGCACTAGTAAAGATTGGTTGGTTGCTAAGAGTATGAACTTCACTATTTATTACAACCAACCCTGCTGTGTCAACGTGTCACTGCCCAAACACACCTAGTATTACCTCCTGATGTGGTCAGATCTGAGTGTGGGAAGAAAAATTAACAAATCCACCTGGCCCCATGATCCACATGCTGAAATCTCACAGCAAAATCACAGATGAAATACCTTTCCCAATACCATATGTTGTATAGTTGAGTTGAGGAATTTCTTTCCCTAATTCCAGAATATCGATTTTCCTCTTATATTGCTGTAGACATAACAAGATCAACTCCCCCACCTCCACTGGCCACTAAAGGAATAAAGAGAGATCATGAAGACAGAGAATTAGAGACAGCAGCATAGGAGAGATCAACCATTTTACAAACCAGAATGTGGATAGAGACGTGGCAATTAATATGGCAGAACATAGAAAGCTGAAGCCCAAGTTCTAGAGTGGAGAAAGCCAGCAAGAAACAAGCTGATTCCTATTGCAGAACTCTCATGAGCTCAGAAATGAGGTCCCTGATCTTCTGAACCGGGAGAGACTGAAAACGCAAAACAGCTGTGAGTCTTTAAAAGACGCATTTGAGCCCAGTGATCTGCCTCACTCCAGGAGCCCAGGTCACAACCCACTGACACCTTGAAAGAATACCAGAGTGAAAGGTTACTCCTGAGGTTAAACTTGACCTCAGGGACACCAAAAAACATAAAGGCAAAGAGTAGAGCTGGAAGAAAGCTGAGGAATCACCCAAAAAGATAAATGAGAAGCAGTTGAGCAAAGAAAATTAGAATATCAACCTGGAGGTCAAATATCTAATTAGGTGTTTCAAGACAAACGAAAACAATGGCAATGGTGGGAAGAAATGATCAAATAATCTAGCAAACATTCCACAAGCCAAGACTACACATTTCCAGGTCTAAAAGACCACAAATATCCAGAACAATGAATGAAAAAAACACATCACCATTAAAGAAACAACAATTTAAAAACCTTCCTATAGAAGCACCAGGCCAGACAGGTTTACCATCAAATTCTACCAAACATTCCAGGAACCAGAGAGGTAGTTTTCTGAGGATCTGTTTGACACTTACGTTGGAGAACCTGGCGTGTTGCCTAGTGAGACTCTGGTGACTGCTTTTCTGGAGGTGTGGAGACTGGGTTACTCTTTGCTGGGGATACTCATATCTCGTCTGAGGAGTCAAGAGACAAGCTGGGGTTTGTGTTGGTGAAAATGGTGTGGTATTTGTTGGCGCTCATTTCTTCTTGGTGTATAGTGTGTTGTAAGTTGCTTTTTGGGGTTTCCAACATCTCTAATCTGGCAGGAATATGGGGGATCAGTTGCTGAAGCTTCCATCATTTTATGGAGCCCTCATGATGTTGGGGATAACTGGGAGGCATGAGACTGAGGTTCCTGTTGTCTCTGGTGCTTGGAGGCTGGAGGACCACTGCTTGTATGGGGCTCCCACTTTTCAAGTGTTGGCGTGACAGGGAGGGGTCACTGGATGGAGGGCCATTGTCTCTAATTCAGGGAGAGGATTGGGATAATTGCATGGGATTCCACTTATCTTTAGTCAGGGGGCTCTGGAGGAGTCTTTATAGATCTCCTTTTTTCTGGTGCTGCGGGAGAGTAGAAGTCTCACATTCTGGGTCTGCCTTTGTCTGTATTGTTGGCATAGACAAGGTGGGTCACTGGGCTGGGGCTTCCCATTCTCTAGTGTTGAGGAGCAGCTAAGGGTGTGACTTATGGGGCTGCTGTCATTTCCAGAATTGGAAGTGACTAGGGAGTGCTTGCTGGAGTCCCATAATTTCTAGTTTTGGGGGAATGGAGGTCTTGATGCTCAGACCCCAGCATTTGTGTTTGTGGATGACAGTTGTTATCTGGGGTCTGGTTGCCTCTAGTTTGGGAAGGAACTGGTGGTGTGTCGCTAGGGCTTCTGTCACATCTGCTGTTGGATGCAGATTGTGAGCACCATTTGCTGGGGCTCCATAATCTCTAGTCTTGGGGGGTGGAGTAAGATTCCCTTGGAGGGGCTTCCATCATCTCTAGTTTTCGGGTTCCAGTTCAACGTGTTTTTAAAAGCATTTTACTTTGAAAATATTTAGACTTACATAAAAGTTGTAAAAGTATACAGGATTGTTTTATTCAGTCAATATTCATTATATTTACGTACATTTTGTTTCCTGCTGATGATCATTCCAGCATTATGTGTCTTTGTGTGTAATTATTTTCCTTCAGCCTGAAAATTCTCTTGAGTTTCTTGAAGTTCAGTTCTGCTGTTGTTTAATTGTTCTAGCTAGGTTTTTTTAAACGCCCTTTGGAAAATATCTTGAATTTGTCTGCATTTTTGAAGAATATTTTTCTTAAGTCAGAGAACTTTAAATGGGCAGGTTTTTTTTCCCCCTCCCATTCAACCCTTAACTGTCAGATGTCATTCATGTCTTCTGCTTCCAAAGTTTCTTTTGAAAAGTTTCGAGACTTACTATTGCTCTTATGAAAGAAACATGTCCTCTTCCTTTGCTTGCTTTAAAGATTTCTAGTGTGTCTTTCATTTTCTACAATTGTCCATGTTTCTTTGCTTTGATTCATAGTTATTTTGAAGTCTTTGTTTGCTAACTCCGGTATCTGGATTGTCTCTGGGTCTGCTTCTACTGATTTATATATTCATAATTCAGAGCATTTTCCTGCTGCTCTGCATGTCTATTAATCTTTATTGTGTGCTGGATCTTGTGAACAATACCTCGTAGAAGGTCTTAATCATGTTGCCTTCCTCTAACGATTAGGTTTCTAGTACGAATGGATCACCCTGAGCCTCTGAAGGCTAGGTTTTAGACCCTAAAAGGACATATATATTTCAGTTTTGCACTGACTCCCAAGATGTAATCCTTACTCTTAGTGTGTGGCACTGACTCTCAGGCTGTGACATTTCTAGGGTCATAATTGAAAGCCAGGGCTTTTTTATTTTATCAAGGTCATTCCACTTCAGAAGAGTCCAAAAGCCAACCTCCCACTCCTGGCATGTGTGATTTCTGACATTTCTGCACAATATTCAGTTTTCAGTGGCTTTTCTCTTCTAAATCTCCTAGATTCATTCCCTGCACATGCACAAGTGAGGTGTTATTCAAGGACCTGAGGGGGGATTTCTAGGCAGATTTTGGGGGCTTCTGTTTGTGAATCTTTCTTTTCCACTAAAATATCCTTCAGAGATATTTCAGGGTCAGGTTGTATTTCCTCTACCATAGCCCTGGAATCCAGTATTCTTCCAGAGAGCCCTGGTTCCTTCCTTTTTCTTTAGAATAGTATCTTAGAAACCAATTTCTGGGCGGTTGATAAGTATTCTCATTATTACTGGAGTGTCGTTCTTCTAGGCCTTCTGACCTCACAGGCTTTGGAAAGATATGAAGCTATACTATCCTCTACATACACACATTATCTATCTATCTATGTATCTATGTATCTATCTATCTACCCATCCATCTGTGAAAAGCGTGAATTGATAATGGTAGCTCTTATTCCAATCAAACGCCTCAGTTGGAGTGGAATAAGAACTAGCCTTCTCTCTTTCCTTGTTTATAACATCTTTCTTTGACTGTGATACACTGGCTCTCATCATCTACAATATATTTACTTAGTTGTTCAAATCTGGTATAGGCATAAACTAGTTTCAGAATTGCTAACCCATACCCTTCCGAGAAACATTTTTCATGAACTAGAGTACAGGATTTCTGATCAGTTCTTTTGATCCAGGCTTACAGGATCTGGTAAAACATATTTTTCCAAAGTAAATTTGCTTTCATTTTCATAGCCTTCATTGTGACAATGTTATTTATTTGCAATACATTTAGATTCATTTGTTATAGCTTGTTTTCCATTTTATGTTCCATTCACTACCGGGTGGATTAATTTTTTGAACCTACAGTAATATCCACTCTGGGGTGTACAGTTCTATGGGCCTTGGCTAATGCATGGAGTTGTGTATCCATCAACACAGTCATGATCGAACATGACACACACATGAACTGTCTTGATAGGACAATTCCATCACTCCCAAATTCCTTTGTGAAGTCCCTTTGTAGTCATCCCCTCTCTTACTCTTTGCCCCTGGAAACCGTTGATTTGTTGTCCTTCCGTACAGTTTTGCCTTTCCCCAAATGGCATACAATGGAATCTACAATAAATGGCTTTTTGTCTCTGGCTTCTTTCACTTAGGAAAATGAATCTGATTTAAATTGAGGCATATATTACACGTAGCACAATGCATAGATCTTAGGTGTATAACTCAATGCATTTTGACAAATGTATACACCTATGTAACCTATACTCCTTTGAAGATATAACACGATCGCCTGACCCCATAAAGTTCCTCCATGTCCGTTCTTGGTCAATCCTTACTCCTGCCTCACCCCTTCTCCACAATCTGAGGTTAGATGCAACCACTGTTCTGATTATTTTTCCTATCACAGATTATTTTTTGACTGTTCTTGGAACTCATACAAATAGAATCATACAATATTTACTCTTTTTTGTATGTGGCTGATTTGCTCAGTATAATCCTGCAATGAATTTTAATTAATTCACAATAAAAGATGTAATATATAACGTTTCCTATATTCTGGGAGTCTCATAAATGCTTTACATATCGTAGCTGATTGAACATTTAATACAAGTCTGTGAAGTAGGCATTCTCATTGTTCTCATTATAAAGATGAAGAAACTTTGGCATAAAAAGTTTGTTACTTGCTTGAGGTAACCATCTCTAAAGAAGAGAACTGAGATTAGGCAGAAGAGATTGAACTGTGATAAGTTAAAAATGGAGACCACAGTTGATCCCAATGGGAGCACTGGAGCTGAGGTGGCCCTTCAGGGGTATCTCAAATGAGGCAAAGGAATTGGGCCTTTGTATCCTTCCCCCGTGAACCAGTCATTGGAAGTGGGCTGCCATTGGGCGTGGTCACAATCTTAGGTGTGGCACTTTCCTTTGGCCCAAGGAAAGGTTGGCCGGATGAGCCCTTAGAAGACTTTCTGCAGTTACAAGAGCGAGAGACTTAGTCTTTAAAGAAGAATCTAGAAAACATATCACTGTCTCCATTGTGGTCCATCACTTATGCCACTCAGATGCATTTGCTTCTTACAGTCAGTGCACTAGGATTCTGGTCGGCCATGTTGACTGGGGAAACTTAGAAGAGGAAGATCAGTGGGACAAATTACAGACAGCTCTTGACTGCACCTTTTCTTCGTGCTCCAATTGATACTTACCATCCCACTACTCCTACTGTCCCATTTAGAGTCCCTTCACCCTTGACAAGCACCTCTGGTGGTCTGGGTGCCTTATCAGGAGGGAGGATCCAGTTCCTCATCCCTGAGTCATCTGAACACCTGATCACCACTCCCTTCACAGGATACAGCTGCTACACTTAATTATTGGGGAAAGAATATCAAAAGACATCCCAGTGGATTACCTGAAGGCCAAACGTCTTCTTTGCCCTCACTCTATAACAGAAGCCCCATGTCCTCTAGATGAATTTCTTGTGCCAGAGGCCATAGTGACTTCTTTCCTTCTGTTGGTCTCATAAGCAGTAGTAAAGTTCAATGGGACTCTGACTTTGTTTCCTGGTAGAAGTATCCACCTCTGGGAACTAGGACCTGTTGGTTAATTATTGTTTGCAATTCCTCCCAAGAACCCCATAACCCATCATACGTGAAGAACACCTGCAATGGCAACTATTTTATACTACACCTGGGAGTATCCATGCTTGGATTGCACCTAGGACAGTGCAGTAGCTGATGGGATTCCTGGGCAGGGCTATGAACTTTTCACCCAGGTGATTGACAAGAGTAGATTCTCAGGCAAAAAAGGGCTGCACAGTTCAGAATATCTTCCATTGCCCCAGTAGATCCGCCTTCTCTATCTTGATGCACCCAGGAAGGTTAGTGAAGATGAACTACGTCAGCGGGCTTTCTTGCCTTAAGGCTTCTGGCTGGGTTTAGTCAATGGAGAGCCTAGACATGAAATCAGAAGGATGAAAGAGAGTGACATCTGGTCCTGGATATTTCTTGCAGGAGAACCTGGGCCTGGATGCTACTTCTGACCTCCTTTCAGCTCCTGGAATGCAATTCCCTCCTGTCTTGTTTCTAGAATTGGATAATTGCTCACTCTCCTTACCCCTTCAGGCTCATGGGTGTTAATAGAGCCCTACACTTACCAGCTTACTGGGTACCAACCACCTTTTGTGGTTTTCTTACATCCTGTCCACAACTCTGAGAAGCCATTGTATGAAAACTCTACTTGAATCATCCTAGTCTCAGTGTGTTCTCTGTTTCCTGCTGAAATTCCTACTGATATGCCAACTCGTTGATAGCATAAGGAAAAGACCTAATAGTGCACCATAAAGCCCAACAAGATCAGGACCCATCAAGTCTCTGACCACATCATCTTCTACCACTCCTTCCCTGTCCCCACCATGATGTACTCCAGTCACACTGGCCTCCGTGTTGTGGACCTTTGCATAAATAATCTGCTTTAGCCACACAAATTCATATGACTCACTGTCCCAATTCGTGAAGGTCTCTGTTCAAGTGCCCCTTAAGTAAGACTTTTTCCCTTCTTATTCCATGTAAAATAGCAAGATCCCAATCCCTATTAACTGTCTTAAAATACTTTCATTTTCTACATAACACTTATAGTAACATATTTTCTTGATTTTTCTATAATCTGTCTTTCCCCTATTAGAACTTAAGTGCTCCAATAGCAGAAGTGGAGTTTTATTCATTGTTGCAGACACCAGTGTCTCCAGCTGTGCTTGGCATATAGAATATACTCAACAAATAGGCTGGTGGTTAAGGGTATCGACTGTCTGGGCTCAAATCTGGGCTCCACCATTTTCTAACGAGAGAGCTCAGGCAAGTGACATGCCAGTTTTCTCATTATTATCAATTATCAAGCATTTAACAGTGAATAAAACAAAGAGGTTACAGTACAGGAGATCAGGAGAGAGATACAAACGAGGTAGGAGAATATGGAGAACTTAGAAAAAGTAAAACACTTAGAAAGTTGTGTCCTAAAGATAGAGCAGTCAGCTGGGTCAAATGATGCTGCGTGGTGAAGTAAAATGAGAGTAAAAAATGACCACTGATTTGGGCCTCATAGAAGCTGCTGATGTCCTTGACAAGAGCAGATTGAGTGACATACTTGGACAAATCTGATTGAAGTGAATTGAAAAGAATGGGAATTGAGGAAGAGGATTATTTGAACACTAACAACCCTTGCAAATGTTTGCCTTGAAGATTAGCAGAGAAACGGCAAAAGAGCTGTTGAGAGAGACTTTGGGTTTAGGAGAGACAGACTTTAAATGGAAGATACTGGAACATGTAGTAAGTAAGTGCTGGAGTCCTGGCACAGGACATAGGTCTAAGGAATAGGTTAAGTGTAAATATATGTGAACTTAGACTTTATCCCATGCCAAACTAGTACGAACTGGATAATGGATATCTATTCCCTGAACTGTGCATGAGACCAGTTCTTCAGATAATGGTCAAAAAGACCTAAGGGTCAGGTTGGCGATATAGGCTGTAAAGTACCCTTGAGGGTTACCCAAGGCATGGTCAATGACCTCCTCCTTGAGTATCACAGGAATCATGCTGGGCTGTTTATGCTGATTGTAATACCAGCTCTTTGTAATACTGTGTTTTGTTGGATGCAACACCTCTCAGTCAATTGCAAGAAACAGAATGTTTGCCTGGGAAAGAAAAAATCCAACCTCCGTATGGGGTTGTTCCCAGAGCCTTGCTGACCCCCAGCCCTGATGACATCTCTGGCACCTGCAGTGGAAGATGTTGCCCAAACATATTTTTCACCTTTGTCTTTACCAGGGCACAGGGTCCCAGGAGCGGAGCCCCAGGGCAGGGAGTACCCCAGAGGTCCTTACTGAGAGCAGTGACCAGTTAGGTCTGGACTGGGGGAGTGACAGCAAGAGGAGACCAGAAGCAACTCTGATCCACAGTGACATTGAGGGAAGATCTGAGCCAGTATATATCGCTTCTGAAAATTCCCTAGTTCTGATCAATAACAGATCTTCTTTCCATGGTCTTGAATGGCAGAGCACTTTTAGACATGTGTACCCTGCACAGGAGTAAAATTTCCCTGCAGAGGGCTACACTGTAGGTCTCTTTCCAGCTCTGCTCCCCCAGTCACAACTGACTAGAGGCCTTGCCTCAAGCTGGTGAGTCAGCTGAGATGTTCTTTCTGCTTCTTCTGCCCATCCTTGGGAAATTTCAACATTCCATGTGCATGATGATTTATTATGATGGCTTTCATTACATAAGGCCCAGTGTCTACAAGGAAGGGGACTTGGTGGTCAGTGGGTTTTCCCCCTTCTATACCTTGACCCAGGATTCAGAAATGTAACAGAAATTTCTTTATGATTCGTCCAAGCAAAGATGTCACATTTTACCTGTAAGTTCATGTGTGTGTGAATCCTTCTGACAGTTATGAAAGTTGAATATAAAAGGTGTGTTGAGAATCTCCCATAAACTGTGAATCATCAGCTCCTTTTTTTCCTTTAATAATTATTTGTGGCTTCCTTTTTTTTTCCCTTCTGGAATATTTTCCTTCTAAACAGAAGACAGAAATTAGCATCTTTTATTTTCTCCTACCTTGGAATAATCTCCATTAGTGATTATTTTCTGAAAGCCTAAAGGATGCAAGTTGCAGGCAAAAAAAACCAAGATCCCACTGCGGTGATCCTCATGCCATCCTGCTCCTGACCCATGAAGTGGGAGGGGAGAGAATCCTTGCGCACACCATATCTTAGCTAGAAGTTAGTGCTAAGAGCAAGTCTCATCAAAGTATAGAGATTATTCAAAAACGAACTTTTTATTGAGATGATATTCATTTTTCTTCAAAATGCATTTACTCAGTATCCTTTATGGTCTAAAATAATTTGGAGTATTCCCTGAAAAAGATGTGTTCTTTTCCAGTTTAATGAGATATAATTGAAGTTCATCACTGTATAAATTTAAGGTGTACAGCATAATGGTTTGACCTAGATATTTCGTAAAATGATGACCACAATAAGTTTAGCTAGCATCTGTCATCTCATATAAATATAATAAAAAGAAAAAGCCAAAAAAAGAAAAGATATTTTTTTCCTTGTGATGAGAACTCAGGTTTTATCTCTTAACAACTTTATTTGTACTATACAGCAGTGTTAACTATAGTCATGGTGTACATTATTTCCCTAGTACTTATCAAAGATCAAGTGTTTAACATATATATATACGATGAAATTTTCTAGATGTCTTTTTATTAATTGCTAGGCTAATGATACTGTGGTCAGAGAATGCACAGTGTATAATTTCAATGTTCAAAGGCTTACTTGATGGCCCAGTGCATGGTTAAATGTATGTATATTCTTTGGTGTTCATAGAATACCACAGTTATTGACATTTTTATGTAAATATCTGTTAAGCTTACCTCTTCCATAACTTTGCATATTTTCTTCATCTTTAATTTGACCAGAGGTTGTGTTAAATCTCCAAATCTGGTTGTTCATATATGTACTTATGCACATTGATCTATAAATAATAGCTCTTTTTCACTTTGGGGATATGTATATTGACTGTTAGCACTCGATCTTCTCTTCCTTTCACCACATATGGTCACCACATATGTCACATATGACATATGGTCACCACCTTTGATATTTCACATGCTTTTTGCTTTGAACTCGGATTTTATCAGATATTAACGAGGATACCCATACTTTCTTTTTGTTCATATTTAAATAGGATATCATTTCTATCTACTTTAATCACTTCTGTGTTTTGCTTCAAGTATTGGAAAGTATGTAGTTGGATCCAGTGGTAGGTGGAATGTGCCCCCAAATGTGACCAAGTCCTAATCCTTCGAATCTGTGAATATGTTACCTCACATAGAAAGGAGACTTTGCAAGTGTGATGAAGTCAAGGATCTTCAGATGTGGAGATAATCCTGAATTATCTGGATGGGTCCAATATAATCACAAGGGTCTTTACAAGTGAAAGAATAAGTCAAGAAAGTCAGAGTCAGAGAAGGAGTTATGACAACGGAAACAGAGATTGAAGTGATATGAGGCTGTTACCTAGGAATGGGAGCAGCCTCTAGAAGCTAGAAAATGCAAAGAAATGGACTCTTGTCTAGAGCATCCAGAAGGAATGCAGTCCTGCTGACACCTTGATTTTCACCAGTGAGACTCATTTTAGATTTCTGACCTCCCAAAGTATAATATAATAAATTTGTTTTGATTTAGGCCTCTAAATGGGTGGTAGTTTCTCAGAGTAGCAATAGGAAATTAATAAAAGTCCTATTTGTAATCCAATCTGGGTGTTTCTGTGTGACTCAGAATTACAGCATCCCAACATTTTGGTTTTTAAAGCTGTATTCACCAATGAAAATAATATTTTAATATTAGAGTGACAAAAGCCTATGTTCTACTTTGCAATCTTCTGGAATTGCATGCTGTACCTTGTCAATTAAATTGTTTGAAAATTAAAGTTGGACTGAACTTAGACGTTGAAGAGAGGAATCAACCCAAACATAAGCTCTAAATATCACTGCCTATGATGGTTTTCTAATATGTAAAGAAATAGATGAAAAGCTGCAAGTTTGCCTTGCTCCTTGGACTCTGAATTGTTTTTACTCTTTTAGAAAAAAATAGAGTCATAAATTGCTTCTTCCTCTTTATTTTCTCCCTAAGACTATCTCCTTATTTATGATGGTGCATTTCCCTGCTTCTGCTAGTATGTGTTTCCTAAGTCTGTGAGGCAGGCAGTTTTAGAAAGATATATTGAAAGAGTTTTGAAGATACCATTCTATATTCGACTTGCCCTTCCTCCAAGCTTTTCTTATGCACTGCCCTGACCTAGCTAGTTTCTTTTTATGGATCATGAACTTTTGCTTCATCTCATTATACCGGCACTTGACCATGACCAACCTCATGTTGCTGGCCTACATGAAGTAGAGCTTGACTTGTAAACAAATATGAAAATTGGTCCATTCCCATTAAGCACCCTTCCAACTAACTCATTTTAGGACATTGGTCTATGTCTTTTGAGTGAGAGTGGTAGTGCTGGATCTTCCAAGGTTTTGGGAACACCATGTGCACGTGCTTTGGATTCCAAAGTCATGAAGAGACAGTAATTGCTCTGGAATGGACAAGTTGCTTGAGTCAAAATGCCATACTTTTCCTCCTTTTTTTCCCACAGGAGTTACTCCTAAAGTGCATGACTTGATCATTATTTCTAATACTATGGCTTTGGTACAGGCTGAACTACAAAAATTGTCGTTATGTCTTGGTCTTTGTTTTTGCCTTCAAAGAGATCAACAGGAGCCCCCAGCTGCTCTCCAACCTGTCTCTGGGTTTCCATGTCTACAATTCCTTTCACAGTGATGTCAGCACCTTGGAAAGCACCATGAGGTAGTCATTGGGTTGGGGCCAGAAGATCCCTAAGTACACCTGCCAGGCACAGAACAAGGATGTGGCTGTCACTGCAGGAACGACACCAGCATTATGTGCCAAGATTGGGACACTGCTGGAACTCTACAAATACCACAGGTATGAGCATGTTGGGGGGATGGATCTGGAGGGACTGAAGTTTTCCTCCTTGGTGAAATTTTGTGGCCACTCAAGTGGAAAAGAAGAAAGTGCGTTTGCATCTCACCCTAATAGGAAAATACCTACCACAGATAGTTCTTCATATGGTGGATTCATTATCTTGGTGTGTGAAGCTGAGAAGGGATGAAGTAGCCTGAGGCTAGCATCATTGGCTAAAGCAGACCACAGTAGCTTCTGGAAATGTAGTTGCCCAAATTCCCTCAAAGGAGTGGAAGCTGAATATTCTGAAATAACCACACCTTAGTTATTTATCTTCTCGTTAGTAAAATTTTATATTAAACATGTACTTAAAATCATTTTAGTTGGGCAAAAGTCCTGAACAGACATTTCTCCAAAGAAGATATACAGGTGGCCAACAGACACATGAAAAGATGTTCAAAATCATTAACTACCAGGGAAAGGCAAATCAAAACTACAATGAGATATCACCTCATGCCCGTCAAAATGACTATAATTAACAAGACAGGAAACAACAAGTGTTGGAGAAGATGTGGAGAGAAGGGAACTGTCATACACTGCTGGTGGGAGTGCAAACTGGTGCAGCCACTATGGAAAACAGTATGGAGATTCCTCAAAAAATTAAGGATAGAACTACAACATGATCCAGCTATTCCACTGCTGGGTATTTATCCAAAGAACTTGAAAATGCAAATGCGTAAAGATACATGCACCCCTGTGTTCATTGCAGCTTTATTCACAATAGCCAAGACTTGGAAGCAACCTAAGTGCCCATCAAGGGATGAATGGATAAAGAAGATATGGTATATATACACAGTGGAGTACCACTCAGCCATAAGAAATGATGAAATCCAGTCATTTTTGACAACATGGATGGACATTGAGGGTATTATGCAAAGTGAAATAAGTCAGAAGGAGAAGGTCAAACACCGTATGATCTCACTCATTAAGTAGTAGATAATAACAACACCAAAAAAACACATAGAGACAGAGATTGGATTGGTGGTTACCAGAGGGGAAGGTGGAAGGGAGGCGGGCGAAAGGGATAATTCGGCACAAGTGTGTGGTGATGGGTTGTAATTAGTATTTGGGTGGTGAATATGATGTAATCTATGCAGAAATAGCAATATAATGATGTACACCTGAAATTTACGCCATGTTATAAACCAATGTTACTGCAATAAACAATTTTTTTTAAAAAAATGAAAGAATAAATAAAAAAATTTACACTCTTCAAATGCTTTACGAATAGTCACAAATTTAATCCTAATAAAAGGCAATGAAAAAGTACCATTATTATGGGAATTTTCAGAGATATAGAAACTAAGATGGATAGAGGTTATGTAACCTTCTCAAGATCGTGAAGCTAGTTATATTACAGTCAGGATTTGAATCCAGGCAGTCTGGCTTCAAAGCCAAGCTTACACTCAATCACTTCTACCCTCAGATAATATTGCTTCACATTCACAGTGTTATGGCCAAGAATATAAGTTTAGCTACCTGATCATATGAATTTTCTGAAATTCTGCTTATGTTGTTTCCAGAGAACTCAATACAGAACCTTTTTACTCTTTTGATTCAGATAACCTATGGAGATATTGATCCTGTACTGAAAGGTAAGGACTAGATTTCCTCTCTATCAGAAGGCTTCCAAGGACATATCTTTAGTCTTCAGAACGGTCTCGCTGTTGATACATTTTGGCTGGACCTGGGTGGGAAATTTAGTGTCAGTTGCTATAAAAAGTGAGCAGTTCATCTGGGTACTTAGAAGAGAGGTGACTATGAACGGTGCCTGCCTGTTACTAAGATACCTGTGACCAAGAGGACGTACACTTCAAAAGATTGGACCTTCATTGCCAGAATCATAGGCTCATCAGCCAATACGTTTACCATGTATGCTGACACAAGTATATTAATAAGTGTGAGCATTGCAAGAAACTATTATTTAATGACTCAGAAGGTGTGGATCACTACATGCACAATGGGATTCTACTTTTATTCCACTTCACCACATTTTTAGATACTTACCATGGGAGTCTTTCCTTTGCACACCAGAACTTTGAGATATCTGGATTTAAACACTCTCTATGGACAGTTAGCCCCTCTAAATACCAAGACTTTTTCTTTACTAAATTATGGCTTGAAATTTTTAACTCCTCATTTGCAGAACCTGAATGTGGAAAATTTTGGAGTGTCCACTCAATGTCTCCCTGGATTCTCTGCCAAAGTACAAAATAGACACGACCATGTCTGGATCCAGCTACTACAACTATCATGCTGTGGATGTGGCGGCCTGAGCCCTCCATGAAATGCTTTTGATAAAAGCAGAAGTGGTGTCCATAATGGATGCAGGCCAGCTCATGTTTCTCCCTTAGCAGGTAAAATTTCTCCCTTAAATGTGATCCCATTATTGTTTTTTTAGGAGCCGAGAGTTATTTTATTTGGATATAGACTTGTGATTGTGACATTGTGACAGATCAGCAGTGACTTGAGCATAATGAATTTCTGTTCTTTCTTTACAGGTTGCAAGTAAATCTCTAATAATTGTAGGGGCTAATTAGCAACAGTGTCAACTCTTTTAACTAGAAATAATCAATTAAAAACTTTCTCTGTGAGAGGTAAGTTTGTAAGATAAAACTTGATGACAATTCATCCCAGGGAATTTAAAAATTCAGGGATTTGCAAAATCTACTTCTGGCCCTATGCCATGATATCTTAAATGCCACTGGGGATAGGACAATTTATTTGAACTTCCTGCATTTTTCTAGAAAGGCTACTGATAGCTAAATAAGTATTTCCTCATTGAAATTTAAAATGACTTTTGGAAGCAAGGAGATTGATCCCCTTTTTACAGATGAGAACCCCAATACGTTGAAATATATTTTAATTTCCCCAAGACCTTTTCAATTCTACTTAGATGAACCTAGACTTTTATAAATCCAAAACCTATGCATAATGTGTCTTGAAATACTTGCTCTTACGTACATGGAAGTGAATGTGATGTCAGATCTAAATACACACATTTTATTGTGAATATACATTTATTTATGAATATAGAACTTTATATATATATATTTATGTAGTATATAAATATTAGTTATACATTTATATATAAATTATATCAATTAATGTATGAATATTCTTTACTAGTAGCTTTTATATCTTCTCTCTCATTTAATAAATTATTTTGTTCAACGTTAGTAAGGAGCAAGCTTTCTTTCTTTGTCTCTTCTTGAGTTCAAGGAAACTCCCTAGCACCCCTAAAGCAAACCTCATTGCTCAAGGTGCTCAGGTTTAGCTCTACAGCACTCCCTGGACATGGAATCTTCAGGAATGTTTTAAACAAATCGCCATGTGCTCTCTGAGGGCAGACAAGAATGCCTCCTTCCTTAAGCATGCAGAATAGTAAACACTCCCAAAATTGTACTTATTCAGAAGATGAATAGTATAGAGGGGAATAAATCTAATTGCTGGGCAACTGAATATCCCCACCAGTTCGTATCTGAGTTTTCTTTCCTCACTTTCCATGCTCATTTCATTTCACAACTATGTCCCCCTTTCAGCTCCACCCATTCCTAAAATCACCCAATTTAAAAACAGCACTGGAGCTCATGTGACACTGGATGAGAAAAGAAACTCTGTGTCATAGCATGAAATTCTGAACTATGTCATTTTCCTAAAGGTCTTGGACTTCGAGTGAAAGTAAGGGAGTTTGTTCCCCAGGATCCACGTGGTCAAGATTTCATCATACATGAGGAGCTGATAGACTGGGCCGTTGGATTCAAAAAGTTTGCAGAAAACACAATCTTGGATTAATTCTTCACGTACATCACAAGATGGAGACCGTATAGGAAAATAATGGTGAAATTATTTAACTCATAACAAAATTCTCATTTATTGATATAATTTTTCTTACTGTCCAAGAGATCTTGAAAGTACACATTTAATTAAGGAGAAATTCCCAAATTTTGAAATGCTTTCTATGCTACAGCAGGAGAGTGAGGCTACCAGTTTAGTAGGAGGAGCTGATAAAAAATTGATGATTTAAATTCCCATTTAAGCTCAAAAAGTGTCAATCTCATTGCTTGCAAATTCATTGCTGTCCATGCGTTGTGCCTTGAAGACATAACAGATGCTGATGATCTAGACTTTTGATGACTTGTAGATACAATTCAAATTGTCTTTGGCCATTTGGTTTTCTTCCAGAAAACAGATTTTATTCTCTTTAACTAGAATCAAAAGAATTGACATTGAGTGTTTTTTTTTATATTTAAATATTTTATTAATATTCCTTATATTTCCATCTCTTCATCCCACCTTTATACATTCTTGTAGAAAAATTCAGCATCAGAAAAAAAGATTCCTTTTGCTCTTCCAGGAACTACATTCTTCCTCTTCATCAGATTTCCCTTTAAAACTCAGTCCTGTAAGTCATCCCTCAAGATTCTATATTATATCATTCAAGCCCGTCCCTGTGTCTTTGGTGTATAATCTACCTGACATTAAATATATTACTAAATAAATTCAATAATTGCAATTTGTACTAATCAAACAATTCTCATGTCAATGTATTGTATGAATTTAAATATTAGTTATTATTAAGGTAAAATCTGCTTATACTTCAAAAACGTAATCCAGAAATACCATATTCAGAATCACATTTGACAATAACAAATATGATTCATGATCAGATGCCCCATTTGCTTAAAACAAACAAGCGTCCTAGTCATTGAGATGGAAAATGTTTTAAATCATTATGTATCTTCATGTTGGGAATTGTTTTCTGCAGATTGACCTTGATGTTATTTTGCTTTCCTTGGGTGCATCAATCATGTCACATGTTAGAGGTGTTCTTTAAGAGAGTTTTTGAGATAATTTAAATAATATTATCAATTATTCAATATTTTAAAATAATAAAATATTATCCAATTATATAGTATTGTTCAGTATTGTCAATGATTCTCTTCTTTCAAACTCCCCCCTATGGGTGTAGGATGTTCTGTCAGCCAGGATTCAGGAAAATCCCTCAGGAAGAGAGCTACCTGCTGCTTTGACTGTGTATTGTGACGAGAGAGAGAAAAATGTAATCAGACAGGTATGAACTGGCAAAATTACACAATCACTTTCTCTCACGTCTTCTTTGTCTCCAAATAAAATGTAAAGGGTCTGGGATTAACCAATAGCATCCCATTTCTTCTTTATTTTCAATTATTTCATTCACTCATTCAATACATTCATTTAGGTAATCAATACATCATTTCCATGTTGGGAGTTACCTTGATCTGGCTTCTTGATACTCACATTGTTAGGTTCTGCTGAAGCAGCTCTTCTCAAGGGAATACAGCTCTTAAACTACATGTTGTGTTAAGCAAACAATTAGAGATTCCGTAGCACCATATACTCATCTTGATCACAGAGTAACACACATGGTATTAAGATGGAAGTAAGTGTGGCTGTCTTTAGGACATGCTTCCTATTCATATCTTTACACCCAATGTGACGAGCACTGTGTCTTACAAATAGTAGGTGTGCAAAAGCCGGAACTAAAGATTCAATAAATGAATGAATATATTGTATTATTATTGCTCTGGTAGAAGATATAAACAATGAACCGAGCATGCAAACTTGATAAGATAAAGGCCCTGCTTTCCAAGAAATCATAGTGAGGTACACGTGAAAAAAGAATAGCAGGGCAATTTGAAAAGTGCCATAATAAAGGTAGTTAGAAGTTAGCAGAGTCAACAAGAGTAGATAGTCTTACTTGGATGAATCAGATAATTCTTCATGGAAAGCTGATGTTTGAGTTTTTAAAAACATGTGTGTATTTGTCAGTTCAAGATGAAGAGGGATTCTTGGCAATAGAAGTTTGGACAACAAAAGTTATACAGGATGAATAATTTCTGGCAAGCTACGGTCCAACATGGGCCTACAGTTAACAATATTGTATTGTAGACTTAAAAATTTATTAGGAGGGTAGATTTATGTTAAGTGTTCCTACCTCAAAAGAAAAAAAGTATTTTCAAAAAGGAGGTTAAAATAAAAAAATAAAGAGGACAGGAGGAAGCATTTGGAGGTGATGAATAGGTTTAAGGACTTGATTGTAATGATGGATTCACGGGTGTATATTATCTCCAAACACATTAAGTTGTACACATTAAGTATGTACAGCTTTTTGTATGTCAGCCATACCTCAATAAAGTGTTTTTAAAATGTTTTTACGTGGTATATTCATACATATGGAATAAGACTAGTATGGCTGGAATGAGATGATAAAAGACTGATCGTGGATGATGATGGAATAGGTAAATAATAAAAAAAAAAACCATCATATTTAAAATAAAATATTCCAGTCTTAACAAACAAAACAGCAAGGAATTCATACGTACTAATTACGAAATTTATCTCTTGACATTGTTAAATGTTCTGTCCAGTAAAATAATGCATGCAATAACATATTACAGAAATAAATAAGGGCTGGAGGAGAGAGCATGTTTACAAATTATGTTTGTTGTTAGAATGCATCTGGCTATAAATTAAAAAGAAAACAAACTAAATGTGTCTTTTAAAAAATATTTATTATGTCCCATAAAAAAGACCAGAGTAATTTACTACGATGATTCTTTGTGCCAGAAAAAATAAAATCACAGTGTTGCATTATAAAGATGGAGAGGGAAATATGTTTCATTCCATTTGTTATTTACTTAATGAATATTGTCATAAATATCACTTTTCAAAAATAAAAAAATGTGAAAAATTAAAAAAAATGGCCAGAGATAGAATGACTCCAGGATTAGAGAATTAACGAAAAGACAACGTAACAATTGGGAGAAGATATTTGCAAACCATACTTCTGATAAGGGCTTAATCTCCAAAATATATAAAGAAATCATGCATCTCAACAACAACAAAACTAACAACCCAATTAAAAAATGGGCAAAAGACCTGAACAGACATTTCTCCAAAGAAGATATACAGATGGCCAACAGACGCATGAAAAGATGTTCAAAATCACTAACTATAAGGGAAATGCAAATCAAAACTACAATGAGATATCACCTCACGCCTGTCAGAATGGCTATAATTAACAAGACAGGAAACAACATGTGTTGGAGAAGATGTGGAGAGAAGGGACCTCTCATACACTGCTGGTGGGAGTGCGAACTGGTGCAGCCACTATGGAAAACAGTATGGAGATTCCTCAAAAAAGCAAGGATAGAACTACCATATGATCCAGCTATTCCACTGTTGGGTATTTATCCAAAGAACTTGAAAACACCAATTTGTAAAGGTACATGCACCCATGTGTTCATTGCAGCGTTATTCACAATAGCCAAGACTTGGAAGCAACCTAAGTGCCCATCAAGGGATGAATGGATAATGAAGATGTGGTATATATACACAATGGAATACTACTCAGCCATAAGAAACGATGAAATCCAGCCATTTGTGACAAAGTGGACGGACATTGAGGGTATAATGCAAAGAGAAATAAGTCAGAGGAAGAAGGTCAAATACCGTATGATTTCCTTCATTAAGTAGTAGATAATAACAACAATAAACAAACACAGAGGGACAGAGATTGGATTGGTGGTTACCAGAGGGGAAGGGGGGAGGGAGGAAGGAGGAGGGTGAAAGGGATAATTCGGTGCATATGTGTGGTGATGGGTTGTAATTAGTATTTTGGTGGTGAACATGATGTAATCTACGCAGAAATGGAAATACAGTGATGTACACCTGAAATTTTTACAATGTTATAAACCAATGTTACTGCAATAAACAAAAAAATTAAAAAAAAATAAAAATACAAAAATGTGAAACAATTAAAAAAAATGGCCAGAAATAGAATGACTCCAGGATTAGAGCATTCAGCAGCTCAAAACTGTAATCAAGCACAGATGATATTCTCATATTTTGTTCTATCATCTTGGGTTCCCAGCTTTCTCTTCAGGCTGGGCTCCTTGTGGTATCAAAGGCTGAGCTGTTTAAAGTATTATACCATAGTAAGCGAACAGAAAGATGAAAAAGAGTGGGTATCTACTCCCCCTGACTTTGTAAGAGTAACTCTAAAACACATCCTCCAAGTGGGGCCAATTATAATTGTTTTAGAGCTGTCAGCCTCCCCTCAATCACACGCCCTCATGGAAGAAGTTGAATGTCAAAGCACAACTGAGCTGCTGGTAGAAAGGGGATAGATGGGTCATGAATAGGCAACCAGTGGAATCTGCTTCAACGTTTACTTACATAATGCAAAAAATATTTTAAATTAGAATGCAAAAATATCTAATCAATTAGTGGGATCCAAAATAATGTATCAGGCCGGCCCTGTGGTGTAGTGGTTAAAATTCAGCATGCACCACTTTGGTGGCCCGGGTTCATGGGTTCAAATGACAGGCATAGACCTACACCGCATATCAGCCATGCTGCGGTGGCCACTCACAAACAAAATAGAGGAAGACTGGCACAGATGTTAGCTCAAGGCTAATCTTCCTCAACCAAAAGATAAATAAATAAATGAATAAATAATTAACTAAATAAATAAAAGATGAAGTTAATGTATCAATAGTAATGATTTTCCCACATATCAATAGTTAAGTGTTTGATAATGCAGTATTAAAGTCTCATTTCTCACTCTCAAAAGCACAAAAACGTAATGCACAAAATACATTAGTTAGAATGTGTTCAGCTCAAAGTGACAGAGAACCTCATAGTGGCCTTAAATCATGACATTTGTTATTTATGTTACAAGAATTTCAGAAATAGACAGATGCAAAGGTTTTTTTTTTTTTCTATCAACCTTTTGATAACAAAGACTCAGGCTCCATATAACTTTTGCTTCAATATGCTTAGTGTGTTGGATTTTATTTTTACAAGTGTCTGCCACTGCTCATCATCCACAGGGGAAAGAAAGAGGAAGAGTGAGCTATAGCATCCTATTAGATGCAGGTTTTATTTAGTGCAAGAAAGAGACCATACAATCAGATTGTCATTGATTTAGGCACATGGTGCATAGCTGACAAGTGAGGTGGAGCACACTCTGGCAAAAATTAGCTTAGATCTGCCACAATTGGCTTAGGTCACTCAAAATTGGGGTTCTAATAGCTAGGTATAATGGAGGAAGTGTACTTGTAGGTAGTTGCTGTATGTTATGTGAAGCATAGTTTTAATTTTTGCTAAAAATTTGTTTGGGAAATGCAAAAGAAAATGAATACATTTAGCGCCATTAAATTTCCCAAATGGAATGTCTGAATATTACAAAAGTCTGTATCCTTCTCTAAATAATTTTTAGCTTTAACGCAATTCAAACCACTTTATCAAAGGAATTTACATTGAAAGTTAAGAATTTTACTACGTTTTTTATCAAACAGAAATCGAGTTAGAAAAATCGAGAAACATGATTTATATAGAAAAGTGATTCAAAAAGAAAAGCTGTAATTAAGGTAATTGCATTGTTCTAATATTATTTGTAGAAATAAGGACGAGAAAAGAATGCCCACTTTCAACAATAAGAATCGCTGTTTCATGCCCTGAGGTCAGAGATGAGTAGTTGTGGCAGAGACCCTATGGCCCACAAAGCCTAAAATATTTGTTCTCTGTCACTTTACAGTAAAAGTTTGGCAAATACAAATTCATAGGCCAGGGCGTAGCCCTTGAATGATGGCTGATGGACATGCCTGCATATGTGTTGCAGCTGCCTCATCCTCAGCTGAGATGACTTGTTCCCATGTGTTCTTCTTCCCTCACAGTGCTCCCCAGAGAGATTGAGCTCCAGGTGAGCACAGTGGTAAAGTACATGATGTCCCTTATGCCCTGCCTTCCTTTCCCTGCCTCACTTTCCCAGTACCTCACTGGTGTGTTGCAAAATCCCCACCACCTAAAATATTCGCCCTTAAACCCTTAAGTTTATGGAAACATCCAACTAACACAAGATCCCAACTTGGAACTTCTGGAGGTGGATTATCACCTACTTGAAGCTAAAAGCATTCTGGCATAGAACGGAACTGTTTAATGTGAATATTTTTAACATAAGTCTCTGCAACTTTGTGTCTCACAACCAAATAAGGTGTGGGCAATGGGCCCTATAATGTCAACGAGACTTTTGTTTTTTGTCTTGGGAATGTGGAATAGTGGCTGACTGAAACACCAAGACTTTCCTTTCCTTTTCAAATAGAGATCAATATATAGGGCGTCCAGGAAGCCAGTATGCAAACAATGAGAGAAATTGCAGCCTGCTGAAACTTGTGACATTTCTGGCATTTGAAGATTCCTTAGGGAAGACTCTGGCTTGCACAGCTCCTTGTTTCTCTGTTGTCACAGCAGTGCTCCTTGGGGTCTTTGTGAAGCACCGAGACACTCCTGTAATCAAGGCCAAGAGTTGGACTCTCAGCTACATCCTGCTCATCTCCCTCACTCTCTGCTTTCTCTGCTCCTTACTCTTCATTGGCTGACCCAACACAACCACCTACATTATTCAACAAATCACATTTAGAGTTGTTTTTACTGTGGCTGTTTCTACTGTCTTGGCCACAACTATTTCTGTTGTGGTGGCCTTCAAGGTCACTGCACCAGGGAGAAGGATGTGGCAGTGGTTGGTGTCAGGGGCACCTAACTTCATCATTCCCATCTGCTCCTTTATCCAGCTGAGTCTCTGTACGATCTGGCTGGAACCTCTCCTTCTTCATTGACACAGATGCACACTCTGAACACGGCCACATCCTCATCGTGTGCAACAAGGGCTCAGTCACTGCCTTGTACTGTGTCCTGGAATACCTGTGATCCTTGGCCCTGGGCAGCTTCACTGTGGCTTTCCTGGCCTGGAACCTGCCTGACAACATTAATGAAGCCAAGTTCCTGACGTTCAGCATGCTGATGTTCTGCAGTGTCTGGGACACTTTCCTCCCTGCCTGCCACTGCACCAAGGGCAAGGTCACGGTGGCCGTGGAGAGCCTCTCCATCTTGGCCTCAAGTGTGGGGCTATTAGGCTGCATCTTTTCCCCCAAGTGCTACATTATCTTCCTAAGGCCAGAGAGAAACTCATCAATAGGGTTAAGGAATACAACTGGTTCAGGTGAAAATAATCAATATATATATTTTTTCACTGTTATTTGCATACACCTGAAAAATAAACTACCAAATTTTTGCAAGCAGACTTTAAGTGCCAAGTAAAAGGCCAGCCCCGTGGCTTAGCGGTTAAGTGTGCGCGCTCCGCTACTGGCGGCCCGGGTTCGAATCCCGGGCGTGCACCGACGCACCACTTGTCAGGCCATGCTGTCGTTGCGTCCCACATACAGCAACCAGAAGCATGTGCAAGTATGACATACAGCTATCTACTGGGGCTTTGGGGAAAAAAAAAGGAGGAGGATTGGCAATAGATGCTGGCTCAGAGCTGGTCTTCCTCAGCAAACAGAGGAGGATTAGCATGGATGTTAGCTCAGGCTTGATCTTCCTCACACACACACACACACAAAAATAGTACAAAATAAATTTACGTTACATCTCCAATTAATTTATTGCTTTATTTTCTTTTGGCTTTGTACAATGATCCTCGGCATTCAAATGCACAAATACACAAATATGAATATTAACTCAGATTAATTTTCCTCTAAAATTATCTGTGGTAGATTGCATAAATGCCCACACATCAGTTCACTCCCTCCATCTGTGTGTTTTGGTAGAAACCTCCCACTTTGACTCTGTGTGTACCTGGCCTTTTAATTGGCTTTGGTCAATTGGACACTAGTAAATGACAACAACACATCTTTAAGAATATATATTAAGGAGAGGAAGAGTCAAGATGGTGGCATAAGCAGACTCGGAACTCACCTCCTCGGGTGGACAGAGCCAATTTACAACTACTCGTGGAAAAATTACCCCTGAGACAGAACTGAAAACTGCATAAGAGGAACTCCTACAACAACGGACAATCCTAACTGAGGTAGAAGAGGCAGAGACTCCCTTCTGGAGAGGAAAAACGCTGCCTTCACAAGCCGCCAGCTTCACGGCTGCTGGTAGTAGCTCACAGGTACACAGCCTCCCTGGAGACGCGGGGCCCTGAGCCGGGGGGTGCCCCCACTGTGGGCATTTTGTGGACTCAGCACAATCGAGATGAGTGGCATAATATCTGACTTTGTCTGCTACTAAAACACTGGGGAGTACCCCCACAAAACCCGGTTCACAAAGAAACTAAAACTGGCTCTTAAAGGGCCCACATGCAAACTCACCCGTTTCAGAAAGCATCCTAAAATCACCAGAAAGAAAGGTGCACAGTGCTGTGGTGAAAAGAGACTCACCTAATAATCCCTGAGTGCAACTCGGTGAGGGGTGAGACCTCTCCAGGGACTGGGACATTGGTGGCGGCCATTGTTGTGGCCCCGTGTGGGCGTGCTGACACAGACGCCATTGAAGTTCTCCCTGAAGCCTGCTAGCCCAGGTCTGCCCCACCCACTAGAGCACCGATTTAATCCAGCTCAGCCAGGGCAGGCAGCCCACCCTAGAGACTGGCCCCACCCAACAACAAACCCTCAGGCAACTTGTGGGCCTGCATAGATTGGTGACTGGATTCTCTGCAGCCTGGCAACTGAGCCGACTTGAGTGGGGCAGGGTGTGCACAAGGAGCGGGTGGAGAGTGTGGGGCGGTGGCAGAGTGTGTGGGGCTCCCGCCGTGGAGAAACTGGGTCTGTTTGGGGAGGTCGGGGTGTTCACACGGGGCAGGACTGTGTTGACTGTGTGTGTGGACCTGTGGTCGGCAGGGCTTGTCAGCTGCAGAAGACTTGTGTTTCTCAAAGACCCACATAGGAGGTTTGCCCCACATTCGAAAGCTGGAAACGATTGGGTGCTCCTGTGACTGAGGTCAGACCCACCCAGCTGCAACCTCAGAGAGCTGACAAGAGACCTAATAGGCTAGAGGCTTACAGCAATTGTAAGGCCCTGAGCCTAACAACCTGCCATGCTGGAGGCCTACTCACTTAAAAGAAATACTGCAACACAAATGTGGTATTAGAACTTGCAGCCAACTGTGCTGGGGCTCCCCACACCTGATAAAGAAACTGAAGGGCCCACAACAACTACAAGCAGCTGGGCATTACAACAGCTGGCCAGGAGCATAACTCGGCCACCCTGGGCGCCTACAGGGAGAGCAAACAGGCCACAACAGAAGGACATACGTAGCCCACATAGGTGTCACCCCTGGAACATTGAGAACTGAGGGAAGCACACTGGAAGACTTCTAAGACATCACTTACATAAGGTCACCTATCCAAGAGCAGGAGACGTAGCTGACCTACCTAATACGTGGACACAAGCACAGGGAAAGAGGCAAAATGAGGAGGCAAAAGAATACATTCCAAGTACGGGAACAGGACAAAACCCCAGAAAAGGAACTAAGTGAAACAGAAATGAGCAACCTACCCGACAGAGAGTTCAAACTAAGAGTGTTAAGGATGCTCACTGATCTGGGGAGAAGAATAGAAGATCTCAGTGAGAATGTCAACAAAGAAAGGGAAGATATAAAAAAGAACCAATCAGAAATGAAGAATGCAATAGTGGAAATGAAAAATTCATTAGAGGGACTCAAAAGCAGAGTAGAGGATACAGAAGAACGGATCTGTGAGCTGGACGAAAGACTCGAAGAAATTACCCAAGCTGAACAGGTAAAAGAGTAAAGAATTAAAAAGAGTGAGGACAGTCTAAGGGACCTCTGGGACAACATCAAGCGCACTAACATCCATGTTATATGTGTCACGGAAGGAGAAGAGCGAGACAAGGGGGCAGAATATCTATTTCAAGAAATAAGAGATGAAAACTTCCCTAACCTAAGGAAGGAAACAGACATCCAGGTACAGGAATCACAGAGAGCCCCAAACAAAATAAACCCAAAGAGGCTCACACCGAGACACATCATAATCAAAATGTCCAGAATTAAAGATAAAGAGAGAATCCTAAAAGCCGCAAGAGAATGTCAAGTTACATACAAAGGAAACCCCATAAGGCTATTAGCTGACTTCTCAGCAGAAACCTTACAGGCTAGAAGAGAATGGCACCATATATTTAAAGTGCTAAAAGGAAAAAACTTACAGCCAAGAATACTCTACCCAGCAAGGTTATTATTCAAAATGGAAGGAGAGATCAAAATTTTCCCAGATAAGCAAAAATTAAAGGAATTTGTCACCAAGAAACCAGTGTTACAAGAAATGTTAAAGGGACAGATTTAAGTGAAAAAGAGAAGACCACAAACAGGAAAAATTATCTATTTTCATGATTAGAACATAATGGATACAAATACACAAGAAAGAGGTTAGATCTGATATCAGAAACATAAAAGGAGGGAGGAGGGGAGTTAAGAGTACAGCTTTCAGACAGAGGTCAAACTAAAATGACCATCAATTCTGTATAGAAGAAGAAAGGAACAGAGAAGGACTACTAAAACACTGAGAAAAAGAAAAGTTAAAAAATGGCAGTAAGTACATACTTATCAATAGTTACTTTAAACGTCAATGGACTAAATGCTCCAATTAAAAGTCATAGGGTGGCTGACTGGATAAAAAAACAAGACCCAAATATATGCTGCATGCAAGAGACACACTTCAGACCTAAAGACACTCACAAACTGAAAGTGAAGGGATGGAAAAAGATACTCCACGAAAACGGCAATGAAAAGAAAGCTGGGGTAACAGTACTCATATCAGACGAAATAGACTTTAAAACTAAAACTGTAAAAAGAGACAAAGAAGGGCATTACATAATGATCAAGGGAACAATCCAACAAGAGGATGTAACACTTGTAAATATCTACACACCCAATGTAGGTGCACCTAAATATATAAAGCAATTATTAACAGACATAAAAACAGAAATAGACAGTAACACAATAATAGTAGGGGACTTTAACACTCCACTTACACCAACGGATAGATCATCCAAACAGAAGATCAATAAGGAAACATTGGCCTTAAACGACACACTAGAACAGATGGACCTAGTAGATATATACAGAGCATTCCATCCAAAAACCGAGGAATACACGTTCTTTTCAAATGCACATGGAACATTCTTCAGGATTGATCACATATTAGGCCACAAAACAAGTCTCCATAAATTTAAGAAGATTGAAATAATACCAAGCATCTTTTCTGACCACAATGGTATGAAACTAGAAATCAACTATAGGAAGAAAATCAGAAAAGCCACTAATACATGGAGATTAAACAAAATGCTACTGAACAACGACTGGGTTAACTAAGAAATCAAAGAAGAAATCAAAAAAATCTGGAGACAAATGAAAATGAAAATACGACATGCCAGAATTTATGGGATACAGCAAAAGTGGTTCTAAGTGGGAAGTTTATAGCGATACAGGCCTATCTCAACAAACAAGAAAAATCTCAAATAAACAATCTAACAATGCAGCTAAAGAACTGGAAAAGGAAGAACAAACCAAGCCCAAAATCAGTAGAAGAAGGGAAATCATAAAAATCAGAGGAGAAATGAATGAAATAGAGACCAAAAAAAAATAGAAAAAATTAATAAAACCAAGAGCTGGTTCTTTGAAAAGATAAACACAATTGACAAATCTTTAGCTAGACTCACCAAGAAAAAAGGAGAGAAGGCACAAATAAGTAAAATCAGAAATGAAAGAGGAGAGGTTACAACAGAAACCTCGGAAATACAAAAGATTATAAGAGAATACTATGAAAAGCTATATGCCAACAAGTTCGACAATCTGGATAAATGGATAAATTCTTAGAATCATAAAACCTTCCACAACTGGATCAAGAAGAAGTAGAGAATTTGAATGGACCTATCACCAGTAAGGAGATCGAAACAGTAATCAAAAACCTCCCCAAAAATAAAAGTCCAAGACCAGACGGCTTCCTTGGGAAATTCTACCAAACATTGAAGGAAGACTTAATACTTACCATTGTCAAACTCTTCCAAAAAATTGAGGAGGAGGGGAAGCTCCCTAACACATTCTACAAAGCTGACATTACCCTGATACCAAAACCAGATAAGGACAACACAAAAAAAAGAAAATTACAGGCCAATATCACTGATGAACATCAATGAAAAAATCCTCAACAAAATACTAGCAAATCGCATACAACAATATGTTAAAAAGATTATACACCATGATCAAGTGCGATTTATTCCAGGGATGCAGGGATGGTTTAACATTCGCAAATCAATCAACGTAATACACCACATTAATAAAATGAAGAATAAAAATCACATGATCATCTCAACAGATGCAGAGAAAGCATTTGACAAGATACAGCATCCATTTATGATAAAAACCCTGAATAAAATGGGTATAGAAGGAAAGTATCTCAACATAATAAAGACCATATATGAGAAACCCACAGTTAATATCATCCTCAATGGTGAAAAACAGAAAGCCATCCCTCTAAGAACAGGAACCAGACAAGGATGCCCACTGTCACCACTCCTATTTAACATAGTACTGGAAGTCCTAGCCAGAGCAATCAGGCAAGAGAAAGAAATAAAAGGGATCCAAATTGGAAAGGATGAAGTGAAACTGTCACTATTTGCAGATGACATGATTTTATATATAGAAAACCCTAAAGAATCCACCAGAAAACTTTTAGAAGTAATAAACGAATATGGTAAAGTTGCAGGATACAAAATCAACATACAAAAATCAGTTGCATTTCTGTACACTAACAACGAAGTAGCAGAAAGAGAAATTAAGAATACCATCCCATTTACAATTGCAACAAAAAGAATAAAATACCTAGGAATAAACTTAACCAAAGAGGTGAAAGATCTGTACACCGAAATCTATAAAACATTTCTGAAAGAAATTGAAGAAGACACAAAGAAATGGAAAGATATTCCGTGCTCTTGGATTGGAAGAATTAACATAGTTAAGATGTCCATACTTCCTAAAGCCATCTATAGAGTCAATGAAATCCCTATCAAAGTTCCAACAACATTTTTGACAGAAATAGAGCAAAGAATCCTAAAATTTATATGGAACAACAAAAGACCCCGAATAGCTAAAGGAATCCTGAGAAAAAAGAACAAAGCTGGAGGTATCACACTCTCTGATTTCAAAATATACTACAAAGCTGTAGTAACCAAAACAGCATGGTACTGGCACAAAAACAGACACACAGATCAATGGAATAGACTCGAAATCCCAGAAATAAACCCACACATCTATGGACAGCTAATCTTTGACAAAGGAGCCAAGAACATACAATGGGGAAAAGAAAGTCTCTTCAACAAATGGTGTTGGTAAAACTGGATAGCCATATGCAAAAAAATGAAAGTAGACCCTTACCTTTCACCATACACAAAAATTAACTCCAAATGGATTAAAGACTTGAATGTAAGACCGGAAACTGTGAAACTTCTAGAAGAAATCATAGGCAGTACGCTCTTCGACATCGGTCTTAGCAACATCTTTTCAAACACCACGTCTGACCGGGCAAGAGAAACAATAGAAAAAATAAACAAATGGGACTACATCAAACTAAAAAGGTTCTGCACAGCAAAGGAAACCATAAACAAAACAAAAAGACAACCTAACAATTGAGAGAAGATGTTTGCAAACCATATTCTGATAAGAGCTTAATCTCCAAAATATATAAAGAACTCATGCATCTCAACAACAAAAATCTACCAACCCAATTAAAAAATGGGCAAAAGACCTGAACAGACATTTCTCCAAAGAAGATATACAGATAGCCAACAGACACATGAAAAGATCTTCAAAATCACTAACTATCAGAGAAATGCAAATCAAAACTACAATGAGATATCACCTCACGCCCGTCAGAATGGCTGTATTTAACAAGACAGGAAACAACATATGTTGGAGAGGATGCGGAGAGAAGGGACCTCTCATACACTGCTGGTGGGAGTGCAAACTGGTGCAGCCACTATGGAAAACAGTATGGAGATTCCTCAAAAAATCAAGGATAGAACTACCATATGATCCAGCTATTCCACTGTTGGGTATTTATCCAAAGAACTCGAAAACACCAATTTGTAAAGGTACATGCACCCCTGTGTTCATTGCAGCGTTATTCACAATAGCCAAGACTTGGAAGCAACCTAAGTGCCCATCAAGGGATGAATGGATAAAGAAGATGTGGTATATATACACAATGGAATACTACTCAGCCATAAGAAACGATGAAATCCAGCCATTTGTGACAACATGGATGGACATTGAGGGTACAATGCAAAGTGAAATAAGTCAGAGGGAGAAGGTTAAATACTGTATGATTTCCTTCATTATGTAGTACATAATAACAACAATAAACAAACACATAGGGACGGATAGTGGATTGGTGGTTACCAGAGGGGAAGGGGGGAGGGAGGTGGGAGGAGGGTGAAAGGGATAATTCGGTACATTTGCGTGGTGATGTGTTGTACTTAGTATTTTGGTGGTGAACATGATGTAATCTATGCAGAAATAGAAGTACAATGATGTACACCTGAAATTTTTACAACGTCATAAACCAATGTTACTGCAATAAACAAAAAAATTTAAAAAAAGAATATATATTAAGAATAATTTTACTAATTTTAAGATCATGGATATTCTCCTGTATTGTCATCCACCACTGTTATGCACTGAGTATTTCTACTTTTAATTTTAGCCCTATAATCCATTTGGAGTGATTTACTTGTGAATAATATTAGTCGATGGTCCAGTGTTTTATTTTGCAAAGGGATATATTATTGTCTATAAAACAATTACTGTATCATTTTAAAAGTTGATTTTAAATACAGTGAATCTGAATGATGCTTGGAAAATGGATACTATTTTCATTCATAATTGTAGTATATCTCTGCATGTCTTCAGAGCTTTTATGTCCTGTGGTATATCTTTATAATCTTCTTCATTTATCTTACATAACTTATATAACTACATATGGCATCATGTTGCATAAATCCAATTATTTGAAATATTTTATTTCTCCTAAGACAGAATAATTACTTATAGGTTTAAAATAGTTCTTGCTAATATAAAGACATTTTTTATATGGTTATCTAGTATCTTTTCACATTAGTCAACTTATTTAAAATTCTAAATTTTATAAGTTATTTCCCACTAAAATAATAGATTTTTCTCTTCTTCTTTAATATTATTTACCTTATTCTTTCTATTCTCATTTGTAAATGACTGGGCTCTCTGGTGCCACACTGAATCACAATAATGTTTGCCAGGAGCATTTTCCTCTTCTGAAGTGTAGCATAAACACCAGATAAAGTCTTTGTCAGGGCAAAGAAGTCATCTAAGAGAGAGAAAAGAAAAACGTGAAGGGGAACCATTTCTACCTGGAAGTAAACAGACTTCCCTCTCTTGGTTATTTAATGCTAGATATGTTATGACAATGTACCCACTGAAAATTAGAGGATCTCACTCTAGTTCCAGGAATTAATCTTGGTCAAATAGTTTAAACTCTTTAGACTTTCTTCATCTTTATTATGAAGAGCTTGAAAAGTGTTTTTGAGTTTTAATGTCCTATGATTCCAAGGTATCCTTTACCCAGATGCACCTGACAAAGAACAGAGTGAATTTTCAGTTATCTACTTCTCCATCAACATTATCACTTAGGGAAGAAGAATGCCCCTGAGCTAACATCTGAGCCAATTCTTCTCTAATTTTTCTCTGTGGGATGCACCACTCCTCAAGAATAGCTTGAGGAGTGGTGCATTAAGTGTCTGGTGGTGCATAGGCCTGTGCCCGGAATCAGAACTAGTGAACCCCGGGCCACGAAATCAGAACACGGGAACTTGACCACTACGCAACTTGGCCAGGCCCCAATATTATTTTTGTCTGAGGAAATGGATGTATGGAAACACTTAACTATGGTTTGTAAATAGATAGTTCATAGGGGAATTTTGTCTGCAAGAATGCAAAGAGAGGGTACATAGTTGCAATATGTCTTTGTAAGTAAATATCTAGATGGAAACTTAACGTGGCTGCGCCAACGAAGGACATGACAACATGATACATCTAGAACTAATACATCTACACATACAAAGAAGAAAAAAACCCACTATGTATTCGATCGGGATACATAGCATTAGGCTAGACTTGTTCAAAGACATTGAAACACTGACCCCAAATTCTCACTTCCTCCACCCTACAAGGGATCCAGCTTTGGGTCATTCCAGCGACCCAGAAGTCCCAAGCCCAGCTGTTGCCCAACCTGGAGGGGCTTCACAACGTCCCTTGACTTGTCATCATGAGGTTAAGGGTACGAGTGTGCTAGTCTTCAGACTAGGGGGATAGGTATGGAGACAATGGATCTCAAAAAGTTAGCAGTTGTCCTAGCATCTTTTCGATGGACTAGATGCTGGACTTCCTGGTGGTTCAGAGTCAGGCCGTCAGTGGAGCACTTGTGGCTGCACCAGAAGTGAACCAAGACGTGCACCGGAAGTGGACCGAAATCAGCAACAGAAGGTGAGCACAGGCTTGCAAGTGGGAAGTGGAACATGGCTCCCACCAGGATGAATTGTGTGGCAAGTGGTAGCATCTTAATGTAGAATGTGTGTGTGCCAGCAGTTGGCAGGAAACTGGAGTGGTGGGTTTGATGTAAGGGCTGAGTGGAGGGGATTTTTGAGGCCTGGGGGGACCAAATCAACCCATAACAGTAGCCTTGTCTCAAGTCAGCAGAGGTGGGTTTCAGTGTGGTAAGTCATAATTTGATGTGGTGGTTGCAAAACCTAGAAGCCCTTGCCTCTGCCAGAGTCTCATGTCTGTGTGTATTGGATGCATTTTGCAATTCCCAACTCAGTAGTCATGTATACTTTAATATTTTTATCTTAAGAATATATTTTACATGACCCAGTATGTCAAGAAGTATTATGGTCTCAATGTATAATCAGTGTAAACATTATTATTGAGATGTTCTATATTCATTTTTGTCATACAAATTTTTTTTAAATCCATGCATATTTTATACTCATAACATATCTGAATTTAGACTAACCATATTTTAAATGCTCAATAATGACATATGGCCAGTGGCTACCAGATTGGCTAACAAATAATTAATAAATATTATGTTTTTGGAGCTGTTTTAGATTTATGGAAAAAATGAGATGAGAGTATAGATTCCCCGTATACTCTTCCTCCCTGCACACACGCAAGGTTTCCATTATTATTAACATCTTGCATTAGCGTGGTATATTAGCTATAATTCAGGAACCAAGATTGATACATTATTATTAACCAAGAACTTTAGTTTACGTTAGGGTTCACTCTTTGTCTTGTACATTCTGTGGGTTTTGGGAAATGTATCCTGTGCCCACCGTTACAGTATCCTACAGAATAATCATTTTCCTGCCATAAAAGTGCACTGTGCTCCAGGGCCAGATAGATGTATAGATGTGGCCCTTGTCATTGATGTTTGGGGTGATGGGAACATAGGTGTTTTCCAGCATGTATCCTCCACTTTAGGATGAAAAAATAAAAGAATTTCCCACATAATCCCATGTTCTCACAACAGCATAAATAGTGGAGGAAACTAATCCTGAAAGTGTGGAAGTGGATCATCACACCATATTGATTCCTGGGATTAACAAGGTTAAAAGAACTGAGGAAGAGGAAAGGAGGAAGATTTTTAAGAATCAAAAATGTAGCTTTATTTCTGCATTGATCTTGGGCTATGGATTTGGAATTTTCTGGATACAGCCTGACTATTGCTTTCCCAGGCAGGGACTCATGTTCTTGTGGTGTTTCTGCACTCATGATTGGTGTGCAGTCCTGCAAGTGTCACACGTGGAATGTTCAGTGGCTGCCCTGGGCCCTGGGTGTATGAAGCTGTCCCTCCCTATCTTGGACTTTGGAGGGAGAGATGGTGGAACGTTCTTGGCTAAGGCTTGACTGACATGGATACTTTCTGAATCTTTCACCTTACACTTGATATCACATCCTCTGATGCAGTTATTTTGCAGCATCACAAATGGCATTCATGTGGATGGCTTGTTGACAAAGGTTTGGGACCCCATCTGCCCAAGAGGAGGTGGTCCCTGGAGCCTTACTATCCATGGACCTGGATGAAATCATAGTGCTAAGGCTGGAGAGGATGTTCCTCAAACATGTTTTCCAACTGGTGTTTTTCACCTGGACACAGGACCTCAGATGCAGAGCCCCTGGACAGAGTGGAGTCTGGATCTCACCAGGGGAGAGGAAGAGACTGCTGAAAGGAGTCAGAGAGCATTAGAATTGCTTTTCCAGTCCACAAAAACCACATATACACACATGTGTGTGTGTGTGTGTGTGTTACTATATGTGACATGTGTCGATATCTTTTTAGGCTGCATGTTCCACCTCTGCTTCTGCTGCCTCACACCTCACACAGAAGCAGGGCTTTGCAGAGGCTTCTAAGATGTTCCTTTTGATTTTCTTCTTCCTGTTCCTGCAGTTTCCTCTCTTTGTGTTTCCTTTGGCTTATCCTGACTGCTTTTTGTGAATTGAACCCAGTGCATAAAATGATGGAGATGTGGTTATTGGTGCGTTTTTCCCCTTGTATACGTATTTCTTACACAGAGGGATCAAGAAGCCTGGCAAGGATGTCACTTTGCAGTGGTAAGTGCCTCTTTATTTATATTCTGCTTGATTATTATGATGAATGATGCCTATGGGATCTGTGGATGGATAGACCAAGGCGCTGTGCATCATCTGTCCTGTCTTTCACCGGCATCCTCACCTTCCCAGAATTGTCCATTATTATCTCTATCTCTTCCCGCTGACTTGTTGCTTTCTTCAAAGGAGAGAACAGTGTTTTAATATTTTCCAATTTTCTTCCTTTTAGTGTCCAATTTTCAGGGCTAGAAGCTTAGTGAGACAGCACTCTCCACCAACATACTCTACGACCTCTGCCCTTCCTCATGCCTCAGCTGCCGCTGCATAGTGTTCTACCTTCTGCTCTTTTGGGGGGAGAATCCCAGCCTGTACAGAGGAGCCCTTGGGTGGGGGTGATCCTGTGTGCCTGCCCCTCACACGTCTTTAGTTGTGACTTATTGTCTTTGTTTTAAGCAAGGGCTCGAGAGCGCTTTTTTGTGGTGTTTCTTAGTTATTTTAACAAAAGCATGTTAAGGAAGTGCCCTCCAAAAAGAATGTGTTTTAGAGAAGTGGATCCTGAATTTTATCAAATGCTTTATACACTTCATGAGCATATTGTGTTTTTTTTTCCTGGCAGAACGGTGAGGACATTAAATGTGAGGATATTAAAAGATTATCTAATTTTCTAATAGTCTGTTTAAGATGATTCCTTGTTCACATTTTCTTTTTGGTCCTGGTAACAGGGTCATGTTAATTTGATAATTAATAGAGATATACCTTCTTATTCTATATTCTGGAAGAGTTTCCTGGTAGAGTAAATATCTATTCTTATGTTTTAGAAACAATTCATCTGTAAATACATCTAATCCACCATATATTTGGAATTTTCTTTCTTAAAATCTCTCTTGAAACCATAAAGAACATTTGTAAAATTTTCTATTTTCTATTTGAGCCAGTTTGAGTAATTACAGTTTCATTTAAAAAGCAGCTTTATCACTGAGATCCCAAAAGGCATCTCCATGTACAGATGCACAACATTCTCTCTGACTTCGCTCCTGGTCCAATTTTCTCACCTAATGCTGTTGATGTTTGTCTTCCCCAAATAGTTTTTCTTTATCAGACTTGTCTGTATGATGCCTATTTTATTGAGCTTCCCAAAGAATCAGAGTGACTGATTACTTTTCCTCTGGACTTATTTTATACTTGTTTTATACTCTTATTTCTGCTTCTATCTCTCTTTCTAAATTATTTTTTTATGTTTTCTTTCTCCGTTCTCCTTGTTTTGAGTTGAGAGTTTAATTCACTCGCTTTCATTTTTATTTACTATTCAAGATATTTAATGCTCAGATATTTTCTTTCAGAACAGACAGTTTTCTTCTCTTCTTCCTTTCTCTCTCCTCTCTCTCCAGGGCTCCTTGCTAATCAATGGTTTGATTTTCTGTTTCACCAAAGACTTATTCATGAGAGTGATTAGTGGCTTATAAATTGTCTGATTTGTTTAAGATATGTTGGCAGTTAATGAGCATTTTTGCGTGCAAGTTGGTTAAGGAACTGGATTTCAAATCTGCCTGTTCCTCTGATGAGCTACTGAGTCAGAGTTTCTGTGGTTGGCCATGTATCTCTCTTCTGGTGGCTTCAGGAAATGATTACTATGTAGAAATTGCTTGCTGGACAAGGATAGGATCTAATTTTATAATAATATTATTTCTTTGCTTCGGAGTAGGAAGTTTGAGATTTATATGCAGGCATATGTGTGTGTGTATGCTCCAAAAATAATTAATGATAAATCAAGATTAACAATATATACGATTCCTATATTGACTTTGTTTTGGACAAAGACTGAGAAGTTAGTTGAATACTCTTACTTTGGTTGTAGTTAGGTTCACTTTACTTCAAATTTTTAAAATCCTTTTTTTAATATATGATTGAACATATACTTTGTGACTGCTAACCACCTTTTAGTCCCTAAATATTTTGCCTTCAGATATGTGTACCATTATATACATTCATATATAAAAGTTTCATATTAGTTGTGGCTTTACTTTTGTGAGCACGTGTATGGACTATTACTGACAATCCCCTTTCTTTCAGCATCTATGTTCAGTGTTAGTTTCCTATGTCTTCATGGAATGTAGAGTAACATTCAATATTGAAAAAGTGATTTAAGTAACTTCAGTGTAGTATAACTGATATACGTAGCATTATTTCTGTGGTTCTATTTTTTTGTACTTTCCTTTTTTTCTTTTTTCCTAGTTTTGCTCCGTTTAAAGTAATTTCCTTATTAAAATTTCTCCACTTTGTTGGATATATAGATCATTCTCACATTCTATTTTAAATTTGTTTATTTTTTATTTTTATTTATTTTTTTTTTTTGCTGAGGAAAATTGACCCTGGTCTAACATCCATGCCCATCTTCCTTTACTTTATATGGGACACCGCCACAGCATGGCTTGATGAGCAGTGCATAGGTCTGCACTAGGGATCTGAACTCATGAACCTTAGGCCACCAAAGCAGAGTGTGCAAACTTAACCACTATATCACCAGGATGGCCCCTATTTTACAATATTTGCAATTTGAGAAATAAGAAGAACCCAGAATCAGAAGTCCTGCCTCACTGACTCCTCAATGTTAGATGAAAAATTAATTAGTATTTTACTTCTTTTCTTTTTCTCCAAATCCAATGTCTCTAGGTATAGATTAAACACTTGGTTCAAGATGGTTTTAAATTTTATGCAAATTCTTTAAAGTTGTTTGTATTTTGCATTTTTTATAAATCACATTAACACAAAGTACTTAGACAATTGTTTTAATTTTTCAGTGTTCACTTCTTTAGTGTGGTGCTTTTTTTTGAAACCCGTCATCCTCAAGCTTGATTAAGGATCTGAATGATCTGCAGGGCTTGTTAAAACACAGAAGGAGTGCTGGACCCCACCCCACATATTCTGATTCAGTAGGTTTCGGGTGGGGCTGAAGGACTGACATCTCCATATTGTGATTGGAAGCTCCCCTGCCTAATATTCCTTATTTTTTTTCATTTCACAGGCAGTAAAATCCGTGTCTCAGTGTAGGGCTGTCCCTCCCCAATCCTTTGATTCTTCACAGGTGTTATGCGACAATTTACTTCTTGTACGCCTAACTCCACCTCAGCAATTGGAGGCCTCAACTGACACACAAAAGTTCTTCATTTTTCCTCAGAAAGGGGTGCTTTATTTTCAGAAATGTGACACAGTCTGCAATAAGTTTAATATGGATTCTGCTCTTTAGAGATTGCAATGTATTTTTACAACACCTGCACCATTCTTCCTTGTTCTCAGCATTTAACGCTCTAATATTGGAAACACATGGGGCTTCTGGACATTCTGGACATTCTCCCTTCTTCAAGTTTAATTGATTATATCACATCTGAACTAGGTTGAACTAAATTTGGCCATATCATGGCTTGTCACATGAACATCAGGTATATGTATAGTATGTGTGCATCTCACAGAAACAGAATGTTCCTGGAATGTGTCTCTCAATGATTCTTCTCCTAAAATTTGATTAAATATGTTCTAAATAGAGGTTTTCAGTTAAATGTACCTAATCCATGCATACATTACTGGTCTGTAAAATTTTCTATATCATAAACTTATTTTGTTGAATAGCATGTAAATTATTTCTATGCCCCCAAGCTCACACATTTGATTGTAACATTTATTTTCTTTTCAACTTAAAGAACGAATTTCTATTAAAAGAAAGAAATCCAAAGGAGTATCCTAAAGAATGAAATACTATGAGTATAGAGGACTAGATACCTTGAAGGAGTTTCCCTCCACATAACAATATCTTCCATAAAATATAATTTTATTGCATTCTTGAGTTCACATGAAGTAAGCCAAATCTCAAAGGACAGAAGAAGGAAACTGTAAGCACTAGACAAATTTGGATTCACCCAGTGGTCAAAGGTCAGTACGATCTTCTAATGAAACGATTTGTCTTTGTGTCACAAGTGACTTGAGGGAATGAATCCGGGAGTCACAGATTAGTTGTGAGTCACACAAAGATGTCACTTAGCTTGGTGTCAACGCACATGACTGTGAGCCGAAACCAGTGACATTCTTCTCTGAAGGAAAGGATCTAAACTAAAGCCTTACATTCTGTACACATTAAAATCATACAAAAATGAGCTCATAATCAATGTTCACCAAACAAATAAGGAATACATGTCATTGTCGATAAGTGTCATCAACACATAAGAAAATTAAAAATAAAACAATAGATTTAAACAGTAAAACCTCAAATATGAGATTTACCAACTTCAAGATATAAAATAACTGTGTATAAACTGTTTATAAAAAATGGAACCAGAAAAATGGGAATAACAAAATCAAACAGGAGACTCTAGAAATGATCTGACATATTTGCCAAAGGGCCTTATAGAAATTTAAGAGTTGAAAAAGACTTAACTGTTGAGTTTCAAAACTCCACAGATAGGTTCTACAGCAGAAGAGAGAATACAAAACTAAATTTGAATTTTGAAGGAAACAGAACGCAGCAGAGAAAGACAATGAAGTAGAAAACATGAAAGATAAGGTAGATATGGAGATGATGAGAGAGAGTAAAGAAAAAGGAGAAACATAATACTGTACAACAAAAACAAGTGAGTAATGAGGGCATAACTGAATGTTAAAGGGTCTATAAATTTCTCAGGAGATGAGAAATTATATCCACTTCAGGCAATGTAGGCTGGTGGTAAAATAGAAGTAGAGAATACAACTCTGACCGAAACAGAGGAGATACAATAGAATATGGAAAACAAGTATAAATCAATAAATTTTAAAGGGAAATAACATAATAAATCTTGTGGAAAAAATAGAAGGAAAACATAGATAATGGGGGCAAAACAAGGATGTCAATGGCCACAACAAATGTAAATGGAATAAATTCTCTAGTTAAATACAGATTGTTAAATTTGATGGGACAATGACAAACGTAACTATATCTTGTTTACAAGACTTGTGAAAACTAAAAAACATGGAAAAGTAGAAATTCAAAATACAATAGAAGATATAAAGATATGCTAGGAAAATACCAATCAAAAATCAACACAGGGTCGCTATAATAAAATGAGATAAAACAGATGAGGAAAAAAGCATCATTAGGAAGTAAGTGTTTAATTCTCACTGGTATATAAGTTCAACTGATCATGAAGATATAGTCGTTGTTATACTACACACGATGTCATGAGAAGATAATATAGCCTCAACTAAGAAAGGAAGGAGGAGAAGGAAGAGGAGGAGAATGAGAAGGAGGAGAAGACAAGAAGAAAAAGAAGGAGGAGGAGGGGTAAGTGTAGGAGAAGGAGGCAGAGGAAGGGGAGAAGTAGAAATAATATATCTTCATAGTGAAGAATTTCAACTTTCCTCTGAGACAAAGAATAACATATATCTAATAATAGAGTATTTGAAAAACAAATTAGCAAGTTTGATTTAGTGGATACACATCGAACCCTATACCCAACAAGTAAAGAACACCTATTCTTCACAAGCCCACGGGGAGCATTAACAAGCAGTGAGCATGAACTAGGGTACTAATCAATCCTCAAATAATAGAACACTTGAAATAAGTACAAGTGACTGCTCTATTTTATTCTTGATGGTCTTACAGATCCCAGGCAATAGAAATGCAAAGAATTTTCTTTGGCTTAGGAGTTATTTGTGTAGAAAGTCTGTAGAAAAGATGAATATAATATGGGCTATCAGGAATAGGTACTGTTAAAGATGTTAAGGATTAATTTTAATTTAATATTTTTTAAAATAAGAAATGGTACCAAAACCAGACAAAGACAGTACAAAAAAAGAAAATTACAGGCCAATATCGCTGATAAACATTGATGCAAAAATCCTCAACAAAATATTGGCAAACTGAATACAACAATACATTAAAAATTTCATACACCATGATCAAGTGGGATTTATACCAGAGACGCATGGATGGTTCAACATCCGCAAATCAATCAACGTGATACATCACATCAACAAAACAAAGAATAAAAACCACATGATCATCTCAATAGACGCAGAGAAGGCATTTGACAAGATACAACATCCATTTATGATAAAAACTCTCAATAAAATGGGAATAGAAGGAAAGTACCTCAACATAATAAAAGCCATATATGACAAACCCACAGCCAACATCATACTCAATGGGGAAAGACTGAAAGTCCTTCCTCTGAGATCAGGAACGAGGCAGGGCTGCCCACTCTCACCACTCCTGTTCAACATAGTACTGGAGGTTTTGGCCAGAGCAATTAGGAAAGAAAAAGGAATAAAAGGAATCCAAATAGGTAACGAAGAAGTGAAACTCTCACTATTTGCAGATGACATGATTGTATATATAGAAAACCCTAAAGAATCTGTTGGAAAACTATTAGAAACAATCAACAACTACAGCAAAGTTGCAGGGTACAAAATCAATCGACAAAAATCAGTTGCATTTCTATATGCTAATAATGAACTAACAGAAAGAGAGCTCAAAAAGATAATACCATATACAATTGCATCAAAAAGAATAAAATACCTAGGAATAAATCTTACCAAGAAGGTGAAGGACCTATACAATGAGAACTACAAGACATTATTGAAAGAAAACCATGATGACATAAAGAAATGGAAAGATATCCCATGCACGTGGATTGGAAGAATAAACAAAGTTAAAATGTCTATATTACCTAAAGCAATCTACAGATTCAATTCAATCCCAATCAGAATCCCAATGACATTCTTCACAGAAATAGAAAAAAGAATACTAAAATTTATATGGGGCAACAAAAGACCCCAAATAGCTAAAGAAATCCTCAAAAAAAAGAACAAAGCAGGAGGCATCACAATCCCTGACGTCAAAACATATTACAAAGCAATAGTAATCAAAACAGCATGGTACTGGTACAAAAACAGACACACAGATCAATGGAACAGAATTGAAAGCGCAGAAATAAAACCACACATATACGGACAGCTAATTTTCGACAAAGGTGCTAAGAACATGCAATGGAGAAAGGAAAGTCTCTTCAATAAATGGTGTTGTGAAAACTGGACAGCCACATGCAAAAGAATGAAAGTGGACCACCTGCTATCGCCATTCACAAAAATTAACTCAAAATGGATCAAAGACCTGAAGGTGAGACATGAAACTATAAATCTCATAGAAGAAAATATAGGCAACACACTATTTGACATTGGTTTTAAAGGAATCTTTTCGAATGACATGCCTACCCAGACTAGGGAAACTAAAGAAAAAATAAACAAGTGGGACTTTATCAGATTAAAGATCTTTTATAAGACAAATGAAACCAGAATCAAGATGAACAGACAACCAACCAACTGGGAGAGAATATTTGCAAAACATACATCTGACAAGGGGTTGATCTCCATAATATATAAAGAACTCACACAACTGAACAACAAAAAAACAAACAACCTGATCAAAAAATGGGCAGAGGTAATGAAGAGACACTTCTCCAAGGAAGATATACAGATGGTCAATAGGCACATGAAAAGATGCTCAACATCACTAATCATCAGGGAAATGCAAATCAAAACAACACTAAGATACCACCTTACGCCCGTTAGAATGGCTATAATCACCAAGACAAAAAACAACAAATGTTGGAGAGGATGTGGAGAAACAGGAATCCGCATACACAGCTGGTGGGAATGCAAATTGGTGCAGCCTCTATGGAAAACAGTATGGAGATTCCTCAAAGAATTAAAGATGTCCTATGATCCAGCCATTCCACTACTGGGAATCTATCCAACACACCTGAAATCAACAATCCAAAGAGGCTTATGCACCCCTATGTTCAGTGCAGCATTATTCACCATAACCAAGAAGTGGAAGCAACCTAAGTGTCCCTCGACTGACGATTGGATTAAGAAAATGTGGTATATATATACAATGGAATACTACTCAGCCATAACAAAAGACAAAATTGTCCCATTTGCAACAACACTGATGGGCCTGGAGCGTATTATGTTAAGTGAAATAAGCCAGAAAGAGAAAGACAAACACTGTATGATCTCACTCATATGTGGAATATAAACCAACACATGGACAGAGAAAACAGGACTGTGGTTACCAGGGGCAGTGGGGGTGGGGGGAGGGGGGTGGGGGGTCGGCACAAGGGGTGAAGGGAGTCATATATATGGTGATGGACAAACAAAAATGTACAACCCAAAATTTCACAATGTTACAATCCATTAAAACATCAATAATATAAAAAATGAAATGGATGAGAAGCTTTTTAAACTTTACAATGCTGTCTCTCTTAGATTCCAAAGTGTTTCTAGTCCTTTCAGTTCTTCTTGATTCTTTCAATTGTTCCTGCCTGTTGATGATTCCTCGTTCATTGGATCTCTGAAGTTCACCTTAGTTTCCTGGTTTTTGATGGTGGCAGATGCACATGTTTGAGGGGGCAGAGGCTTAGGCAATTTGACTGACAGCTTTCTGTTGCACCATTCTCAACCTGCACATGTCATGCGTCTATTTTTGTCACGCACATGTCAGTTGCGATTATTCTTCCTCCCCAGGGCTATCCCCAATCTCATGCTAATATTGTTGTTCTTCTAGGAAGGAATTAATGGTGTGCTCATATAAACAAGCATTTTGCCTCCTGAACCAAACAGCCATTTACAATTCTAATCTGAATGTGATCTGTTTTTCCATTCATTGTACTTTCTTTTGTGTACTTAACCAGTTACCTTTATGAGTGTGGAATTCACTAAGGACCTTCCACAGCTGGAGTCATGTTATTTTCTTTAGTTATAAATTATAAGGCTTCAGTAGAGCCATCTGTTGCCACAGACGTTCGAGTCAATAGCAAATTCATTTGAATGAAGTTATTGTATTGCATTTGAAGGAAATCATTTTGAGTATTTTCCCTAAGGATCCCTATCCTTCTATGCAGGTTTCAGTACAAGATCTACCACTATGTTCTGGCCTTGGTTTTTGCCATTGAGGAAATCAACGGGAACCCTCGTATTTTGCCCAACATGTCTCTGGGATTTGATCTCTATAATGCCCTGTCCAGTGAACAGAGTTCTTTGGAGAGTTCCCTGATTTGACTCTCGGGGTTGGGCAAGGACATCCCTAATTACAACTGCAAGAGAGAGAGCAAGTCTCTAGCGGTCCTTACAGGAACCATGTGGGAAATTTCTGCCCAGATTGGAACACTGCTGGATCTGTACGAATTTCCACAGGTAAGACTGGGTGGGATGGGGAGAGATGAAACCATGTCTCCTTTGGTGCCATTCTCAGGTGCCTAAATAGGAGGAGAGGAGAAGACTGGGTTTGTGCATCTCTCAAAGGATATAATCTCAAAGGGCACGTGTACAGGACCTTGGTGGGGTATGACATTTCCATTCTTTGGAGTAGAGAGAAGGCTGAGGGGGAAGGAGATAAAGCAGTTTCCTGGAAGTCTACTGATCTTATTTTCTAGAAAGCTTTCAGGGAGTGGAAAATGATTAGAAAATGAAATGAGCTATTGTCCCCTTTTACCACCTCCAAGTGTTGTTGAACAGCCTTCAGGACTGAGAGTGTGGTTTTTGCCAATCCTCATCCTCATATTGCTTCCAATTGTCTTTTCCTTTTAGCTTACATATGGTCCTTGTGATCTTATCCTCAATGATGAAGAGTAGTTTCCATCTATCTATCAGATGGCCCCCAGGGACACATCTCTAGCCATTGGCATGGTCTCTTTGTTGCTTCATTTCAGTTGGACCTGGGTGGGGCTGGTCATCTCAGAAGACAAGAAAGATGTTGAGTTTCTCTCAGACTTGAGAGGAGAGATGGACAAGAATGGAACCTGTGCAGCCTTTGTGGAAATGATCCCTGTCACTGAAAGGTCATATTCCTCAATGACCTGGCCATATGATTTACAAGTAGAGGAAACAGAAGGGAGTGTGGGTATCATTTATGGTGATGCCGACTCTCTCGTAAGCTTGAGCTTTTCTACTTGGGAGTATTTAGTGATATGGAAAGTCTGGGTCACGACATCACAGTGAGATTTTATCCACAGTGAGAGAGATTTCATCCTTGACTCATTCCATGGGACTCTCATTTTTTGACACCACCATAGTGATGTCTCTGGCTTTGAAAATTTTATCCAGACAGTTAACCCAACCAAATATCCAGAAGACATTTACCTCACTAGGTTGTGGTACCCCTTTATTCCTTGCACCGTTTCTGAGCCTGACTGTAAAACACTGGAGAATTGTTCACCTAATGCCTCCTTGGGGTGGTTGCCTTGGCAGATTTTTGACACGACCATGACTGAATGGAGTTACAATACTGTGTATGCTGTGGCCTGGAGCCTTCATGAGATGCTTCTTCAACGTGCAGAAATTCAGCCAATGGGAAGTGGGGAAGATCTGGTGTTTTCTCCCTGGCAGGTAAAGTCTCTTCCACTTAACAGCATGTATCCTTGTAAAAGTGACTTTCTTATGGGTTTCCACAGGTGTTCAAACCAAGAAGTTAGGATTCTTTCTCCATGAAAAGCAGAGGAGTTTCTGTACTTGTTTCACTCTCTAGGAGGTAAATCTTCCTGGGTAGTAAGTCATCAACAAGAAGGTTCTAGTGGCAACGAGGAAGTGAGCTATGAGTCAAAATCAATGTTTTGTGTTACAAAGGATCCCAAAATCCTGCTTGCCTAATGTTTCAATAGGGATTATCCAGCTTTCTCCCATGCACCTCCTCAATGACAAGAAGAAGAGAACTTGTCCTTTACGTGACTATCTGGTGCTGAACATCATGGTGAATACTTTACATAAATGATGTCATTTAATTCTGCAACCACTTTAGGTATTGCTAAAATCATTTTGCAGATTGATGGTCTGGGAAAATTCAGAGAGTGCATGAGGGTGGCTAGATTGGACTTTGTACTTGACATTTGTCTGAATCCTATCACCACTGGTCATCTTGATATTCTTCTCTTTAGGCATTTTCTCTTGAAACTACCTGATATTTTAGAAATATTATGATATTGTAGTTCTCCATATGATTTCATTTGCTTTACTTCATTGGATACTTGTAATAAAGTTACATTATGAAGCAAGGATTACAGACAATGAAAGGCTGTCCCCAATTCAGAGTTTTTCTCTTTAAGACCTGGGCCTACTTCACCGCAGGATGATGTGTCACTTCTAGCTGCACCCCTTTCTGAGGAACATAGAATTTAACAATCCTGCTGGTGACTCAGATAATTTGGCTGAAGGAGGAAAATCAGATTAAGAGTACACCATTCTCAACTTTTGGAATTTTCAAAAGATCTTAGACTTATGGTGAAAGTAGGAGAATATTCCCAACATGCTCCACGTGGTTAAGAAGTGTCTTTATCTGAGGAGGTGATTGAGTGTGCCAATTAATTATTGAGATGGGTTGATTCCAATCACAATTACTTACACCACACATGAATAACCAAAATCTTGTTGGGGTTTTGTACCCCCTCAGAGCTTCATAAAAGGCCACATATGGGAATTTAACAATTCACTTCCAACTGAAGTAATTTTTTCTTTTACCAATAATCCAAGATCGAAGCAAGACCTTCACAGGCAAAAAGATCGCAAGTTGCTGAATGTTCAGAACGTGGTTAGTAATTTTTAGGAATAATTAAAAAAAATAAGTTATGTACATGTTTTTTAGAGATAATGTTTTTGCACACTTAGTACACTACAGTATAGTGTAAACATAACTTCTTTATGTACTAGGAAATCAAAAAATTCGTGTGACTCACTTTATTGCAATATTTGATTTGTTGCGGTGCTCTGGAAACAAACCCACAATACGTCTGAGGTGTACCAGTCTTTTATATCATACAATAAGCATGGCATCCAACCAATGAATTGGATTTAGACAGTTCAAGCTTCAGTTTGTTAAGGCCCAATACTTTAAAACACTCTAGTTACTTGAAAATTAGGTAAAAGTCACAGCTGTTACCAAGTGTTATCTGATTTTTCTCCAGACTCCACACTCTGTATGCAGTGAGAGTTGCAGTCCGGGATTCAGGAAGATCCCTCAGGAGAGCAAGGCTGCCTGTTATTTTGATTGCATTCCTTGCCCAGAGAATGAGATTTCCAATGAGATAGGTGAGGATATGCCTTGCAGCGACATTCTCCACTTCTATTTTATTTTTTTTTGAAGGGAAACATTTGTCCTAAGCTAACATCTGTTGCCAATCTTCCTCTTTTATTATTGTCCCCAAAACCCTAGTACATAGTTGTATATCCTAGTTGTAAATCATTCTAGTTCTTCTATGTGAGCCATCACCACAGCATGGCAATTCACAGAGAGATGGTGTAGTTCCATGACCAAGAAAACAACCGGAGCCACCAAAGTGGTGAGCACTGAACTTTCATCACTAGGCCATCAGGGCTGGCTCTCCACCGCTCTTTTGTATGCACCGTTCTCCCAAAGAAACGGAAAAGCTCTGGATGAGGACTGCAGGGTCCAAATGTTTCCTTCCTCCATTTAGTAATTTAACTTTTATAGCCAAAAAAGCCAACTTTTTTTATCATTTCCACCCAAAAAGATACACTCTCTCTCTACCTTGAACTAGCTTGCTTGACTCATTTTAGCATCATTGCAGGCATTATCATCTCAAGGAAACCCTTTTTGACCACTCCACAGGAACCAAACATAAATCTCTCTCATGGAATCTAACACATGGTATCATAAGTCCTTACTTTTCATCTTCTTTAAATCTACATTTAGATCACATTGAACAAATCCTTATTTTTACAGAGTCCGGTGTTGTTCTTGGCACAGAGCAGGAGCTCAGAAAGGTTGTGTTTGATTTAAGGGGTAAGTATTTACATGGTATGCAACGGGCTTAGGGTCCAGCTTCCTTCAATGAGTACATACATCTTTTCTCTGATGTCCTAGAGTTCGCAGGTGAGTAGGGGAGACAACATGCAGTGAAGTGAATTCAAGGTGGTGACATACGGCTGCAATATAGGTACGCAGAGACCCATGAGATGCAATAAGTGATAGTATATATATTTGTGGGGAGGCAACTCTCATGGACTTCTTCATAGAGGCAGTAGCATTAGTATTATGTCAGACTAATGAAGGCGGATTAAATTCTTGGTGGAATTCTTAGAAATGGCAGAAACTGGCAAATTAGCCTTGCATTTAATATTCTAGGGAGCTGAGAAAAGGTTCAACATGACTAGAACCCAGAAAATGTGGGTTTGGGAGTTGGATGATGAAGTAGAAGAGGGAAAGAAAACCAACACTGAAGATTTCTCATACCATAATTAACATCTTGGAATTACTCAGATTTATGATATTAAATGGTGCAATGCTGGAATCCCCTCAATGGTGGCATTATCTAATTTTATTATTGTGATTGATATGAAGCCTAATTTCACAACATCTTTTGTATAATTTCAATTTTTTTGAAATGTACTGAGATTGATGATATAGTCTCGCATATTGTCAATTTGGATAAAGCTTCCACGTGCATATTTTTCGTGTGGTAAGTTTTGGTATATGTTCCATATGCACATCTAAAGAACACTACGTCCACTAACTTCAATTCCTACATGCTTGGAGATTAATAAATACACTTGTAAACAACCGATGATTAATGAGTAAACTATCATGGAAATTAGAATGTATTTCCAATTAAAAATACTATTCATCAAATCTTATGTGGTGGAGTTAATACTATCCTTAGAGAGAAATGTATAATCCTAGATTATATATATTTATATATTATTTTGTATATTTAAATAAAGAAACGTTGAATTTCTAAGTTGTAAGCATTCATCACAAGCTAGATAAAGAACAGAAAATTAAACACAAGTAAAATAGAAAACACAAAATGATAAATATTAGAGGAAGTGTTAACAAAATAAGAGACAAACATCAAAAGGATAAATAAAACTAAATTAGATTCTAATAAATGACAAATATACTCAATAAAATCCTAGTACTATTGTTCAACAAAAGAGAAAAATTGCAACAAAAACATACCAAGGCTGAAAAGGAGTAATCTGTGCAGATCATATGGAAAATTTTTAACATGAAGAAAACATAAATAACATCATCTTGATACAATGAAAATTTAGAGGAAACTCACAAATTTCCAGGCAAATAAAAGTTACCAAACCGTCTCATGAAAAAATGAAAAATCTGAATATTGCCATACCTATTAGAGAAATTGAGACCATACTTTAAAACATTTCTACAAAATTTTATTGTAAGCTATTTATTTGGTACAAAGCTGATGAATCTTCCCAAATATTCAAGAAAGAAATAATATACATCTACTCAAACTCTTCCAGAGAATAGGAAAAACTGAAAACTTTTTGACTCACTGTGAGAGACTAGCTTAACATTGGTACCAAAATCTAACAACTTCATTGCAGGAAAGGAAATTACAGGCCACTCTCTTTCTTGGATTAAATTCATTTATCCTAAAAAAAAAAAATCAAATGAAATCAATGTTCCAAATCTAGCTATATTTTATAAGAAGGACATATCATGAGCAAATTAGGTTCATGCAATGTAATTCAGTACACTAATCTCTGAAAAAAGAGAAATAATAATCGCAATAACTGTAAGAAAAACTGGTAAAATTAAACACCTATTCACATGTTAAAACAAACAACAACAACAGAACAACCCTTACCAAATCAGGAACAGAAGGAAACTCTCTTACTCCCATACACAGTAGTCACAGAATGGAAATTTAAGGTGCAGTGTTGAAAGCAAGGATAAGAGAAGAATGTTCAACATCACTGCCTCTATTAGACGTTACACTGGAGGTATTGCCTGATACAATATTGGCAGGAAAAGAAATAAAAGGAATAATTTACTTCAAAGGAAGAAGTAAAATTGATGTTATCTTCAGATGATATTATGGTATAAATGTAAAATCCATGTAAATTAATGTATTAATTGAGCTTAGTGGTGGCTGAATACAAGGTTAATATAGAAAATTTTGCTTCAATCTACCCGTCATAATGCATCCAAAATTTAAATTTAAAAAAAATTACATTTACAACATCTTAAAGTATGAAGTACCTAGAAATAACTTTAATGAGACTTTCAAAAGATTTCTGTCCATAAATTTGCAGAACAGCATTTAGAAAAATAGAGGAAGACTGAAAGAAGTGGAGGGATAAACCAAGTTCGTGACTGAACAGACTCAAAAGTCAACAGATATCAAAACTGTCTAAATTAATCTACAGCTTCCACAAAATTGCAGCTAAAATGCTGACCCGTTCTGTGGAAATTACAATTGATACAATTCTTATGGAAATGATAAAGGAAAAACTTAACTAAGAAAATCTTGAAGAAAAGAATAGAGTGGGAGTACTTACTCTACCTGACATCAAGTATTATAGCATCACAATAGAGGAGGTTCATCAAGAGGATAAACAAGAAAATCAACGGAACCAAATGGTAAGTTCAGATACAAGCTTCTCATATAGGGACTCATGTATAGACGTCTGATTTACAAGGAAACACTGAGGAGGAGTGGGCAAATGAAAGACTTTTCAATAAAGCATGTTGGGTAAATTGGCTGTCTTCATGGAGAAGACAATGACTCGCCAACCCGAATTCACACCATCCACAGAAATCATCAGGCGGATTGTAGTTCTAAAAAGGAAAAGTGAGAAAATTTAAAGGGATGTAAAGAGGAAGGAGCAATGCCCCTGTAGAAGTAAAAACATGTATTTATACCTGCAGGGATGAGTGGGCACGGAACACTTTCAGAACCACAGGAAGATTTGGGAATCTTAAAAATCAGAGCAGAGGTAGTAGAGGTAGGCAAGACCAAGGTTATACAGTCTTTTTGGTCTTCCTAAGAGTTTGTCGGATTTTTTAATGGAGGCTAAACATGATCCCACTTACATGTAGAAGTATCACTTGTGATGCAGGACAAGGGCATAGAACCAGAGTAAAAAGATCTTATGATAACATAGGAGAGAAGTGACTAAAATATTAACAGAAGTGGTGGAAGTGAAATCAAGATGAAATGTTTTGGAGATCATTTTAGATGGTAGAAAGGGTCTCATTTTGAAACTCCTTAGGAGTGAGGTCTATGAATTTGTCATTTCTGTTTCCCTACAACGTAGCATATTATCTGGCTCATGGAGGTTTTCCAATAACTGCTTGCTCATTGAATGAGTAAATCTAGGCCATAGCTTACAGGGGTATAGCTCAGAGAGACAGGGAGCCCTTTTGGTTTTCTGCTGAGAAAAAAGTGCTTTCATGATTATGCAAGATAAATACTGAGAATCATAATAGCTTTGTTTACTTTACCATAAAGAAGATGGGCACTATTAACTGGGAACGGTTCTCTGCAGAGTATTCTGTTATTTGGTGCATGAAGCAATAAAGGAATACAATTTTCTAAACTTACCCGATGCCTTCTTTGGGGGCATGCGAATAAGAGAGAGTGACTGAACCTGGGCTGAGGACACTTTGCATCTCTCCTCAGACATGGATCAGTGTGTGAAGTATCCAGATCATCAGTAGGCCAAAAGAGAGCAAGATCGCTGCCTCCAAAATGCTGTGATCTTTCTGGCTTATGAGGACCCCTTGGGGATGGCCCTGGCCTGCACAGCTCTGTGCTTCTCTGTCTTCACAGCTGTGGTCCTGGGGGTATTTGTGAAGCACCAAGACACTCCCATAGTCAAGGCCAATAATCAGACTTTCACCTACATCCTGCTCATCTCCCTCACCCTCTGATTCCTATGCTCCTTACTCTTCATTAGTCGTCCCAACACAGCCACCTGCCTTCTTCAACAAATCACATTTGCAGTCGTTTTTACTGTGGCTGTTTCCAGTGTCTTGGCCAAAAATATGATTGTGGTTGTGGCCTTCAAGGTCACTGCACCAGGGAGAAGGATGAGGCAGTGGTTGGTGTCAAGGGCTCCTAACTTCATCATTCCCATCTGCTCCTTTATCAAGCTGAGTCTCTGTGGAATCTGGCTGGGAACCTCTCCTCCCTTCATTGACAGAGAGGCACACTCTGAACACGGCCACATCTTCATCGTGTGCAACAAGGGCTCGGTCACTGCCTTCTACTGTGTCCTGGGACAATGGGGCTTCTTGGCCCTGGGCAGCTTCACTGTGGCTTTCCTGGCCTGGAACCTGCCTGACACCTTTAATGAAGCCAAGTTCCTGAAGTTCAGCATGCTGGTGTTCTGCAGTGTCTGGGTCACCTTCCTCCCCGTCTACCACAGCACCAACGCCAAGAGCATGGTGGCCGTGGTGGTCTTCTCCATCTTGGCCTCAAGTGTGGGGCTATTAGGCTGCATCTTTGCTACCAAATGCTACGTTATATTCTTAAGGCCAGAGAGAAACACATCAAAAGTATTAATGAATAAAACACATTCAGGGAGAAAATAATGGAAATGTAAGTTATTTTCCTAGGTCACAAGAACTCGCATATACTTGACAACAAATCTACCACATTTTTCCAGACCCACTTTAAGTATCAACTAAACTTACCTTACATCTCCAGTTAACTCTTTGCTTTACGTTTCTTTTGGCTTTGTACAATTTTCCTCGGGCATTCAAATGAACAAATACAAAAATATTCATACTAATTCTCCTCTAAAATTATGTGTGAGAGATTGCGAAAATGGCCACATATTAGTCCTCTCCCTCTATCTGTTTGGTCATAGCATCCCACGTTGACTCTGGGTAGACTTGGCCTTGTAACTTGCTTTGGCCAATGGGACATTAACAAATGACATAAGCAAAGGCATGAAAACCATTTGCTCATTGTTGCTACTTGTCCTTCTCTGGCTGCCCTTGGGAAGCCTGAGGCCATCAATATGTGAATGAGTCTAGATAGACTGCACATCTCCATTACTCCAGGTGTCTTCAAGTCAACAATCAGATATGTGAGTAAGGCCGTCCTAGACCAGCCAATCCCAGCTCAGCCACCAATAGGTACAAATAAAAATAACTGCCCAGTTAACCCACAGAGTCTTGAGAAAAAATAAACTATTCTTATTTGAAGCCACCAAATTTTCAGATGGTTATTTATACAGCAGAAGCTAACTGATACCTTATGCTACCATTTATATATGTCCTCTCATTATTTGTGTAATTATCACAGATTTCTATTTCTTTAACCAATATCGTAGACTGGAATATCCTTCTCTAGATTAAGTCTCTGAAAGAAAATCAGAGACCATATCATGTTCCATTTTACTTTTTCTCCTTCCTCTTTTCAACCAGACATATTTAAGCATATATATTAAGAACATCTTCACTAATTTTAAGATTATGAATATTCTTCTATATTGTCATCCACCACTGTTATACATGGGGGATTTTTACTTTTAATTGTAGCCCTATAATCCATTTGGAATGATTTACTTGTGAATAATGTTAGTTGATGGTCCAGTGTTTTATTTTACAAATGGATATCATTTAGTCTATAAAACAAATACAGCATCATTTTAAAAGTTGATTTGAAGCATATGGAATCTGAATAATGTTTGAAAAACTGATATCTTTGAAACACTTTCAGTCACAAGTATAGCATATCTCTCCATTTAATTAGAGCTTTTACACGCTTTGTATCTCTTTATAATCTTCTTCATATAACTAATGTGCAGTTCCAATTATTTTAACTACTTATTAAGAATTCATTGCTCTTGTGAATGGAATGATTATTTACATGTTTAAATGAACTCTTGCTCATGTAACAGTATTTTTGATGTTTCATATAGGAATCTAGCTTCCTTTCACATTACTCCACTTATTTACCAGTTCTAAACTTTTAAGTTATGTTCGACTAAAATAATAGATTTTCTCTTCTTCTTTAGTATTATTTACCTCTTATTCTTTTGATTCTCATTTTTCATGACTGTGCTCTCCAGTGCCACACTGAATCATACTAGTGTTTGCCAGGAGCATTTTCTTCTTCTTAAGTGTAGTGTAAACATCAGATAATTTCCTTGTCAGGGCAGAGCAAGCATCGAAGAGAGAGAAAGTGAAAACGTGAAGGGGAATCATTGCTAGCTGGAAATCAACAGACTTGCTTCTCTTGGCTGTTTGGAGCTGGAGATGTTATTACAATGAGGCCAGCTGAGAATCAGAGGATCTCTCTCTAGTCCCAGGAATTAGTCTTGGTCAAATCTCTCAACCTCTTTTGACCTCATTTTCTTCACCTGTAACATGAAGAGTTGGACGAGTCTTTTTGAGTTCTGAAATCCAGTGACTCCAAGATACCCTTCACCCACATGCCCTTGACAAAGACCAGAGAGAATTGTTAGTTGTCTTCCTCTGCATCAACATTATTATCCATATCACCACTTAAAGACATACCAAATGTCTACTTTTGCATGACACCGATAAAACAGGTTCCATACCAAATCACTGTTCATTGGGATAACAAATCTATAGTTAATTGGTTAGAGGTAAGTATAGAGATGGGCCCTGCTGGAACCAGAAATTAATGGGCCAAAAAGTCTTGCTTTATTTTACAGCGAGGCTGTGGAAACATTCCTTAATACAGCAGAATTCTTCTGTACTTACATGTATGAAACAAATGGGAGCCTTGAATCCATTATTACGAGCTAATAAGCATATGATTTTTAAAATTTTGCTAATGATGCTTTGTGCCTGGTATGGGGCTGTCTTCTGGTGAGTAAAGAACAGATGTATTCAAGGCCACTTTCATTCCGTTAATAAATATTTACTCAGCGCCTACCCTTGCTTCAAGATAGCAGTGATCTACCTTAAGAGCATTTGTATTCTAGCAGGGTGACTCAGACCATAAACTAAAAGAGCATCTTGAGGTGATCAATAAAGTTACATATACGTCAACCTTTTTTCATTCTGGACTGTTTTTCTTCCTTTCCCTTCTTTGACTGTTTCCCAGAACTTTAAGCATTTACTTGAAAACACAGAAAGCATGGGTCCCAAGTTTCTTCTCGCAACACCCCTGTTTCAAAGACGTAGTGTTTATCATCTGAGAGTATGTCTCTTTAAGACTAAGTTCCTATGAATCAATATTATTTCATCACTTTCTTGAGAGGATGGATGATATTATGAAGGGGAAACAAAATATCATATGGGATTTATACTCGAAATGATCTTTCCACTCTAATTGTGTTATTTAATGTGGTGTGATTTGGGGCCAGTCAGCAACTCCTTCAGAGACAGTGGTAATAATACACTGAAAAGTATTCTATAGAAATTAAATGAAACAAAGTATGAGAAACTGCTTTGTAAATTGCAAAGCAATCTATTTCAGCTTATTTTTTCTAATAATATTTTCACTTATCCAATCCTTTTTGACTCTACGCAACCTACCTAGACTGAGTTTTATCATTTATTCAACAATAAAATGGGTCAAAATGGTTGAATATTAGAAATTTCATATGGTTCAACTTAATTAATAGGCCATCACAATATTTAATTTGGTTATAATTACAGTTAAATTTTTCATGTTGCCTTACCATGTGCCAAGCACTCTAAGCATCTGACATGTATTCCCTCATTTAATCCTCACAACGATGTTATGGAGACAATACTATTAACTCCTATTGTATGGATGAGGACTATTAGAGGTTATATAATTGACCAAGGTCACACAGCTGGTACCCAGGCAGTCTACCTCCAAAATCTCTTTTAGGGATCCATTAGAGGTCATGGTGCTTACAAAGTAAAAGGATCACCCTGGTTCCTGGTTGGCGAATGGACCAGAGGGGACTAAGCAAAAAAACACATGGCTACTGAAATAATCCGGTCAAGCAATTCTGAATACAGGATTTCCTCCCTTTTTAAGGCTGAGTAATATTCCATTGTATGGATGCTCCAGATTTTCTTCATCCTTTCACCCACGGATTCACAGTTAGGTAGTTTCCATCTCTTGGCTAGTGTGAATAATATTGCAGTGCATTTTGTCAAACGATTTCCTGGCACTTAGTGAGTTTGAAAAAATTCTTCTTATACACATTAGTTACTGTAATGAACTACCTTTCCAAATGTCTAAAGTTTAAATATTTGTCATTCTACAGAAATACCTTGCCTAATCATGATTTGTGTTATCACTTCATGAATGATCTAAGATTTTTGTACAAAAATTTGCTATAATGCCTTTTTCGCATGTATTCAGGAACTTTGCTTAATATGGGTATTCCCTGATTCTTGATTTTTAGTAGAGTTTTCTAGTAAGCCTTTAGGATAGGAAGTATCTTCCTAGATGTGAGGCAGAGAGCAGAAAAATAATAAAGTGATTGCTATAGTTAATTATATCAAAAGAAAACTGTCGTTTTGCTAAATTGTTTTTAAACATCCTTTGCTTATTTGTAAAAATGGCAAATATCATTTTATTAATTAAAAGAAAATTCAATAAACAATTTTAACATAAAACAATATCTATTGAGAACTTATATGAAAATTTTAGCAATATGCTGTCACCAATTTCCTCATCTGCAAAATGGAGATAGATAATACCATCTTCCTTATGAGTTGCTGTGAAAATACTCAAGAGTAATGTATGTAAAATGCTTAGCACCGTGTCGGTGGGAAAGTGATGTCCTATTCATTTTTCCACCGGGATGATGACAGCTTTTTTTATGCATGAAGTCTGTAGTTTTCAAAATATGTTCTACTGTTGTAAAGTGAATCCTTTTTACAAAATCTTTGTAGAGTTAAATGATCCCTTTGGAATACAAATTCAGGCTCCCCTGTGTGTGCGTGTATGTGTGTCTATATGCACATCTTTCAAATAATACTTTAAGCCTTATAACGAAACGCTACCTTCCCCGCTCTTGATTCTGGTTCCAAAAACAACTTGTTTAATTTTCTGGTTGAAAATCTATATTTCTAAATTAGCTACTCGTACAGCTTTTTCATTTTTCAGCTTTTGACTATTTATAGTTTCTTCCTTCTCTGAAAAATCCAGCATGAAGTGTTCTTACATATGTTAAAAACGTAATTCCCCTTGCCAAATATAACTATTTAATGAATTAGGATAAATCAAATTCAATGTCTACTGTTTTATGACATAAGTATTTACCATTTTATAGCATACGAATCCTATCCAAAGATGTGCTACATCAGATATTATGAATACATTTTCTTTCTCACTTTTTCCTTTGACCATTTAAATGGTAAAATTATCTTGTTTCTTTGTTGTCTTCCTATGGATTCATCACTGGTTCATCTCCTTCCACCAGAAACTTAAATCTCTTCTCAGTAACTTCTGATGCATGAGACAATTCATGGGCTTCAGGTTTTGCTTGGGGACATCCCTCTTGGGCTTCAACATATACACAGGCCCACATATACACAGTATTTCTGGAAGAATAGAGGAGAAAAGGATGTTTATCTCTGTGAAAAAGGACTGGGAGTCAGTGGTAGAGGGAGAATATTTTACTGACTTTGTACCACTCTTTGAAGTTTTCCTATACATGCATCTTCGACGTTTTGGCCTCCCTTCTCCCAGATTTTTAAAATTAAAATAGCATTATATCCTTATCTACTGGCTTGGGACTGCAAGTTGTAGAGAAATATGAATATATGATCCAATTTTTAAACGAAATTAAGAACAACAAACATGCACAAAAATTTAGAATTCTAAATATGGGCACATCATTCTATTAGGCTGTATAAACGTGGGGAAAGGATTGATGAACAGCTGTTCAACATCCAGCTACCTGTACAGTCTAGGGGTCCACGGAAAGCCCCGCCTCCAGCCCCACCCGTGGAGCTGATTTCCTCCCCCTGTGAAGTCTGCCTGACTTATTCCAGCCCAACCCCCGCCTCTTCCCGCCCCTGGAACTGGTCTCCGCCCACAACGTTTGGGCCTGGCTCCGCCCACAGCCTGGCCCACGCCCACAGCCTGGTCCTGGTTCATTGTCTCGCCTTTAGCCTTGTTCCCGCCCACAGAACCGCCCCCCCTGGCCTGGTGTCACTCACACCCTTTTCCCCACCCACAGCCCACCCTTAGAACTGGTTCCCGCACACAGCCCCGCCCCTAGATTTTGTCCCTGTCCCTGGTGCTCACCCAGCCCGTTTTCCAGCTTCGCACTCACTCTAGAAACTAGACACCTCCCCCGAGGCTGGGGTTCTCGGCCGACCCACCCACCGCCTCAACTCGCAGCCCCCAAACTTTCGTCCTCCTCGAATACCCACCTGAGACCGGAAGCGGACGCGCTGGCGCCGCCTTGGATGGATGGGGCATGTTTGCGCAGTGTGTCCCGTCTTCTGGGCTCGAATCAGATTCCCGTGGACCTTCACCCTCAGGGGCGGGGCGTGGTGAGCGGCGGGTGGTCCCGGCTGCGTAGGGGTCCAGGGAGGGTCATGGTCCGCGGGCAGCCCTGTCAGGGCCTGGTGTCCCTCCGTCCTCCTGAAGCCCCGTATCCCCCGGGCTGTTTGCTCAGGGCGCCCGAGGCTGCTGTTCCTCCTGGCTTCGGGTGCCGCCGTCTTCTCCTCAGAGTCCCCCTCACCGTCCTCCTTTTGATTTTGTCCCCAGGGGGCTTTAGTTGCTTTTGGAGGCGGTGTTTGTGTTGTTACTAATGGGGGTGCTCCTGGCGTCTGGAGGGGGAGGCAGGAATGCTGCTCAGCGTCCCCCAGGGCACAGGACGGCCCGACAGAGAATTATCTGGACCCAAATGTCAGTTGTGCCAAGGTTGGGAAATCTGCTCCAGGGCCTGAAAATCTCCCGAGCCCTGAATGAAGTGTGGAAAATGTTGACAAGTCAGGGAGTCACTTACAGGGTCCCTAAATGACAAGCTTGTTTAAAGGGTCCAGAGTCTCCAAAAAGTCTCTGTCCAGCCAAGTGAGTTGAGCGACTCAAGTGCACACAGCACGAAACTGCTTTCTCCCATCTTGGGCAGCAGGTGGCTAGATAGGAATCAGGAAAATCCAGTCACAGCCAACAGTTACAATTAAATCAGTAAACACAAAAAAAGAAAAGTGAATGGGGTGGCCTTTCCATCCAACACCCTATAAAAGGCCTCAAAATCTTGTATGTGCCTTTTTTTTCCCCCCTCAGACACGAAAAGCATCCGTGGAGGTCAAGTTTGAGGTGAAACCAGGCTCTGGGTCCACCCGTCCTCGCTGATCCATGGATTTCTGTGTGACCAGGTGAGTACCCTGTGGACCTGGTACCAACAGTTTCCGGCAGCCTCTGCTGTGCCGAAGACCTGCCAGTGGGCTTTCCTGTGCTCAGGTTGTCACCACATGGAGTCACTTAGAGTGAGGGTATCTTGAGAAAAATTATTGATGTTTGATGGATGGAAAGATGGTAAGCTGTGTGGTTCTGTGTGGTAAATATTTCAGTAAGCACAGTTACATGCAAATAAGAACACATGAAACAAATGTAAATAACTGCAAATGTGTATTATAGTAGAAAATATAGATTTACTTGCATAATACTCAAAAGTCAGAATTTATATATAATATAAATACAGAAATGTTTTGCGTGTGTATGTAGTATTAGAAGACATCCCAGGAAATATTAGCAGGGATCCTCAGCAACATTGCTTAGACCCATTCAATTTGACTTCTAAAGTCCTATAAATCCTCCACAAAAATTTGAAATAAAGGAGCATTTAGGGAAAAAGATGATTGGAACTTTGTATTAATAACAAATTTAAAATTCAATTTGCCAGTAGCCAGATTTATTTTGAGCATTTTTTTCTTTATGACATTTCAAATCATTTGGAGGAATACTTAGCAACACTGTAGATTGAAGGGAAGGGCACTAGTCTCCAAAAAGACTGTCCTCTCTACCTTGCCTTCTAAAGGGAATTAACTTTGTTTCTTGAATCTTTTCTGGAAGAACAGTCTAGTGATTCATGTTGCAGAGAATCTTGTTAAATAATTTTGTATTTAGTTGTTGGCCTCTACTAATTGTGTTTGTGTGTGTGTGTGCCTTTTTCATTCTAGCTTTCCTGTGACGTTCTTAAGGGGAATGTGTGCTTGTCATGCAATAGCTAGTCTTTGAGTGTATAATTTATGGTGACCCACCATCCTCATTTATTCAGAACAGATGGGATTCCCAGGATACAGGATATTTAGTGTTCATACCAGGGCAGTCCCAGACAAACCGGGATGTTTCCTCATCTCATAAGCCAGGCCCTGGGCCACATGCATGGGTTCCTGGAGAACCAGAGAGACCTTGTCCCACCTCCATGGAATTTATATTGTATTTGGGAATTTGGATTTTAGACAGTTAATGATGAGAGTGATGTGGGAATTTGGCACAAGGGGACTCAACCTGAGGGGGCAGGGAAGCCCTCTTGAGAAGGACTGATATTTAGCTTGAGAGCTAGAGTTGGGACTGGATTTAGCTGGTCTGAAGGGTAGACTGGAGTGAGGGTGTGGGAGTGTGTTCAAGAGAGCGTTTCAGGCAGTGGGACCCGCATGAGGACACCCCTGAAGCAGAGAGCCTGTTGTGTTCATGAACTGAGAAGAGGGATGGATGAGCGGAGTCAACACAGGGGGAGAGGTGTGAGCCAGACCAGCGAGGGGGACAGGCTGGATCAGGTCAGGCGTGACTTGGGACTCTGTTCTAAGACCAGTGGGAACACTCTGGAGAGATGCGAACAGATGGCTGATGTGATTGGCGTTTGGTCTAAGCACTTTGGTTAAAATGGACCTGAGGTTTAAGATTGAATACTTAGGAGGCAGGAGGTGTTGGGAAGAAGATTACGAGTGAGATGATTGTTCCCTAGGTCTGGGTGATGGCTGTGGAGTAGGAAAGAAATAGAAAGAAAAGAACTTGGAGTGTAGAACCGAGAGTATGTAACGGTACTTTCTTGCCTGCATGTGTCAGATGGCACAGGGCACTGACTTTTCTCCTCGCTGCTGTCCGTGTAGACCTGCAGGCGCCCCCTCACCCAGGTCTGTGTGTTCACCCCACTTGGCCACTCACAGGCCCCCTTCCGCATCCTAAAGGAAGTCAGGCCTTACTTGTGTGGGGGTTGTCTCAGACGGGAGACACCGAGGAAAGCCCCTGCAGACATCAGAGCAGCCCCTTCAGCCTCTCCCTCAGCCTCCTCCCTTCCACTCTCCCACTTTACACACCCAGAAGGACACCTGCTCAGTATTGCACAGCCCCATGTTCTTCCTCCACCCGGCTTGATAAGGGTGGGGCAGCCAGCGGGGTGGACACCGTCTGCACCTTCCACTCTGAGCCCCGCAGGTCCCGGGCTGGACAGAGAGTGACTCTACTGGGAGCTGAACCATGAGTACCTGGGCGTCACCCACCTGGTTTCCCTCACCCTGGATGGGGACAGCCTCTATGTGAGTGGTGAGGGACTGGGCTACAGCCATACTCTCTCTGCCAAAGTTCTGTGTTGCCTCCGTTGCTCTAAAGTTAGTTTTGATCCATCTCTCTCTCCTGGTTGGAGTTCAGTCTTCTCATCACAGTGTGACCGTTGGGTTCAGCCACCTTCCACCTCGTTGCCACCTCCCTGAACACCCCTCCCCTCTTCCCTTCTGCTTTTCCCTCAAACGTCCCTACATCCTCCCTCACCCTTAATCATTTATGTTCACCCAACCTTCACTCAGCTTCTCTCGCCTTCTCTCCACAGGTTATACCTATGGAGCTGCAACCCCGATTACCACCAGTGAGTATTCCTGGCCCTGATGTCATGGGTCCCATCGCATTTGGGGTTGGGGAGCACTTGTTCTCCTTCACCCGCTGTCCTTGGTGAGGGAGGGACCTGGAAGGGCCCTAACTCATCCCTTCTCTCTCTTGGGTTCTGGTGGAGAGTCCCAGCCCAGGGTGAGAAAGCCTTAGACACAGACATGTTCTTCACCACATTCTGACCCCACATAGTTTTCACTTTTATTCTCCTGAAGCCCCGCCCTTGGTCCTCCTTTTCCAGGTATCCCATCCATCTGTCCACTTTTCTGCCCGTCCATCTCTTTCTCCTCTGTGTTCAGTCTCTCTTATTCACCCATCTCACTCTCTTGGGCTCCTCTCATCCACAGGCTTGCTCATCCCTCTACTCACACAGTGACCCGTCCCCTCACTCTCATTTATTCTTCACCTGTGAATGGTGGTCCTGGGACAGCCACTGTTGGAGCCCGGGTGAGCCTGGAAGCTCTTCCCACACTGTCCCTCCCTGATGACAGCCCTCTCCACAGCTCCCTAGCCGGCCACCACATCCCTGCATACTTGATCATCATCTGTGCCACCAGAAGCCACCACAGGTATCTGGGGGTGGCTATTCCTTTCCAAGAGAAGCTCTCCAGCCCCTACCAGCCAGTTGTGATCCAGGAGCTGGGAAGCCAGGTTGTGAAATTCTGGTTTTAAGACAATCATGCTGATCACAAAGATTATACCAACGATTCAGTCTAAGGCCAGGCCTCAGAGAGCCCCTAGTCTTGTGAATTAACACACCATTATAACACAATGTGGGAGGTTTTGGGGAGTGGCGTCTGGCATAATTTGGAGGGGAAGAGCTTGCTAGAGAAAGTTTCACCTGAATGGAGTCTTTAAGAATGATTAGGATGGACCCTGGCAAATAGAGGATGAAGAGTTTTCCTGGCAGAGGGGAATCCATGAGCAAAGGCTCCAGCCAGAAACAACATGCCGTATGGGGAGAATTGAAATGAATTTGGGTTGCGTGAAGCATGAAGTTTAACTCGCAGTAGATGGATAAAATGAGACTGAAAGGTCAGCAGGAGCCAGATTGAGTAAAGCCTTGAGTGCCAGGTCAAGAAGGTTGAACTAAACACTGAAGGCCATAGGGAGCCATGGGTTGTACTAGAGCAGTGGTGGCCCTAGTGAGGTATTCATTTCAGAAAGATTCTTCTAGTAGTCCATGTAGAAAATCCTTTAGACAGAGCATCCAGTGTGCCTGCTGGGGTGTTGTTCTGGGTGAAGGAAGTTAAGACTTGAGTTGGGACAGGGATGGAGCGTATGTGAGGACGAGTGTGCAAGGTGAATGGGTGTTACTGGGAGGGAGGAGGAGCTGAGCAGATATGCTGGTTCTGAATTGGGTGACCACAGGGGTGGGGGGTGGTGCCACTGTGAGAGAAGACGACAGATGATAATGAGTGCAGGACTCTGGTGTGGTCTCAGGCCAGCTCTCAGTGATGGCCATCGCTCTCCCTCTCGTCTTGCAGCTTTGGGGCACAACCTGAAGACCCTCACAGTCACTGTCACCATCTCCACCTTCTGGTATTCATCAGACAGGAGCAACAGCTCAGCCACGTTCAACTCCACTGAGAGGATCCTGCAGAGCTTGGTGAGACCCTGGTCCCAGCAGCTCCTGGTGGGTTAAATCCCACCCAGCCCCTCCCCCAACCCCTGTCCCTCCTGCTCATCCTCCTCCTTCCTCCCCAGCTGGATCCTTGTTCAAGAAGAGCAGCCTGGGCCCCTTCTCCTTGAGTGGCAGACTGGTCTCCCTCAGGTAAGGCCCTCCCTTGAGCACTTGCCCCTAATGACCACTTTTGTGACCACTCCTCTCTCAGTTTCCACACTCACCTCCCATTTCCTCCTTCTTGTTCTGGCCCAAACCCCACAGGTTTCAGGACCTCTCTCTAGAGTCCCCACGTCCCTCTCTCCCCAGGCCTGAGAAGGATGGGGCAGCCACCTGTGTGGACGCTGTCTGCACCCACCACCCTGACCCCGTGGGCCACCATGCCTCTGTGCTGGGAGCTGAGAGTCTGCACCTGTCTGCTCTTCCTCTCAGTGGCTCCAGGCTCTGCACCCTGGAGTTTATGCATGCAGAGAGAGCACCAGCTACATTTCCGCAACATCAACTGGAACCTCAGCAACCCGGAGCCCACATCCTCGGAGTACACCGCCCTGCAGAGAGACACCCAGGACCAGGTGGGGTCTCCCCTCTCCCGTCTCTCCTTGCCCTGAGAGCACCCTCATTCTTCTGCCTGACTTACATCTGTTACATTATTGTTTCAATCCTTCACTTTCCCTGCGTGTCTGGGTTCTCTAACTTTCCAGAGGTGATGTCCTAGCTGCCTTCCCCATTTCTCACGTGGGTAAACTGAAGCTCAGAAAGTGGAGTATTTTGCCTAAGGTCACACAATGAGTTAGGGGCAGAGCCAGGATTTGAAGTCAGGTCTCCCTTGCCCCAAGGTCTGTGATCTTTCACTGGCTCCAGTGGCCCCCTGTGTCCCCGGGAGACATCCATCTCACCCACTCTCCCTCCCATTTGTTCTAGGTCACAAAGCTCTACAGAGGCAGCCAGCTGTGAGACATTCCACTCCTGCCTGGTCACCGACTTGATGTAAGTTGAGGAGATTGGAAGCATTGGTTGAGCTGATGGCTGATGGCTCTGAGCTCCCGTGACACATCCTTGATCTGGAAGTCACTTACATGGTGCCCATTCTCCACCACATCCCTGTCAGCTAATCCTACCATCTCCATCCATAGGTTTTTGGGAGTTGAGAAAAGCATTAACATTTGGGGCCACCAACCTCCAGCATCCTCCTCCTCCTCCCCTTCTGGAGAGTTTCAACAAATATCAGCAGTCTAACTGTGCTCTCCAATAGTGAATCCGCTAACCACATGGGGCAATTTAAATTTTTTATAAACCGTTGGGATACGATTCACATATTGTGTGTGTGGTTGGTTGTATATTTTAGGTTTTTGTATATACAATGTCTTCTCCTCTGCAAAACTAATAGTTTTACCTCTTCCCTTCCAATCTGGGTTTCTTTTATTCCTTTTTATTGCCTAATTGCCCTCATTAGAACCTCTAGTACCTGTTATTAACATATGAGTTGAGGGAAGACATCATTGTCTTGTCCCTGGTCTTAGGGAGAAATTTTCAGTCTTTCACAGTGAATATGGTGTTAGCCTTGGGTTTTTCATCGATGCTATTTATAAGTTGAGAAAGTTTTTTTCTATTCCTAATTTGTTGAGTGTTTTCTTTTTTAGGCATGAAGGGCGTTGTATTTTGTGAAATTCTTTTCTATATATATGGTTGAAAATACGTGGTATTGGCCCTTATTCTATTAATATGGTGTATTACATAATCAAATTTTCAGATATTAAGCCAAGCCTTCAACTAGAGGTGAGAGATTAAGATGTTCTCAAGTCTGTCCTGGGCCTGCAACATCCCTGAGCCTTTGTGGCCTTCTAGATGCCCACAAGTACACTGCAGCTTTCAAAGCCCCCTGTGGACATCTCATTCCCCCAATTTTTCTTCTAACTTTTTGGCTCACCTCTTACCTGCCTCAGCTGGAATCACTCCCTCATGCCACTACAATAGAAAACAATTAGTGCTGATTGTTTTTACCAAGTGCCTTGGGGACCTACATTTCACCCTGGGCAAGCTCTGAGTCAAATAAGGACAAGCCCTGAACATGGGGCTTTTTCAGGGAGCTGCCAGGCAGGTCAGCTAGTGACAGTTCGATGGGGATGGTATTTTCAGAGCTCTAAACCTATTATGGCTGCTTGGCTGCTGGTTGTCTCAGCTGCCATGGTTCTAAGACTGATGGTTTTCAAAGTTATGGAGGATATTGTGAGAGCAGGATGGGAATAGTGAAAGTTATAGTGCCACAAAATTTGCTACCTTTATCAAGATTCCACCGTGTGTCTTCACTAAACCCTCCTCAGATTCTTACAAGCCTTTGATTAATTTCTAGGCTTCTGAAAAGTTGATTTTGACCATTTTTACCAGTGTTCTCATTGTTTTTATGCTTTTTCAAAAGTCCTTACTCCAAAGTTTCAAAAATGTTCTCCCTGTGGTTATTTATTTATATATTACGTACTTGAAATTAAATTACATGAGAAATTCAGTTCCTCACTCACACACACTAGCCACATTTTAAGTGCTCGATAACAACATGGGGCTAATAATGAGTGTATTTGGGAGTGCAGACAAATGTTTACGTTACTGCAGAAAGTTCTTTTGGACAGGACCCAGAAGCAAGGTATCTAAAATCAGGGTAGAATTCCAGACACCCTTCTTCATCCTTTGTGCCCTTCCAGGTCTGTCCCCCACAGTAACTACACTGGAGTGGACTCCCTGTGTACCTTGCCACCTTGGCACAGAGACTGGACAGAGTTGCCATCTATCAGGAATTCCTGTGGCTGACCCAGAATGGTACCCAGCTGCAGAACTTGACCCTGGACAGGAAGAGTGTCCTTGGTGATGGTAAGGCTCCCTGGTCATTGGGAAAGGAAGTGAGGCCTTTCTGGGGACTCTGGATGCCTGGGGCTGAGAGGGCATTGAACTTTCTCAGGCTGGCAGGTGGTGGCACATTCCCCCAGTCTTTCCTCACCATTGAGAGAGATAAAAGGACACCAGTGTAATATAGGTGGCCCTCACCTTCTCCTAGACAGCTCTGTGACCTCAAACTAGTCACCGCCATTCTCTGGACATTTGTTTCCTTATCTCTGTACTGAAATCCACTGGGCCAGATGGTCAGTGAGGGCCTCCAGCTGTGTGTGAAGCAGACTTACAGGATTGGGGGTGGATGTGTTTCCTGATCCATAGGCTATAGTTTGCCACGTCCCACTCTAGATGAGCACCAATGTTCTAGAACTTTCTGCAGTGGTGGAATGTTCTATATCTGTGCTGTCCAGTGCATAGCCACATGAGACTGTTGAGTGCTCGAAGGATGATATTGTGACTCGTCTTTATTGTTACTGATTTTTAATGTTACTGAGGTACTAGAATTTTTATTTTATTTAACTAAAGTTAATTTTAATTCAAAAAGAGACTTGTTGCTGCTGCATATCAGACAGCACACCTCTAAGTGGTTGTCTGGATAGAGGTCCACGTTGGGGGACCTGCACCCCTCCCCCCATGTCCACTGGGTGCTGTGTGTCCTACCCTCCTGGAGTTTATGTTGTAGCTGACAATAACAAGAATAGAGAATTGAAACTTATCAATTATTTGATGTGAACAAACTCATACTTGCAGGCGGAAATCAGAAAAGACTTCCTGCAGGAAATTACATTGTAGGTTAATCCTAGAAAATGAATATTAAGCAAATAAATAAAGGAGAAGGGGATGATGTGTTTCTAGGCACGGAAGAACACTTTTGAGTTGGATTTTACAAATTTAGAGAGAGCCCATAGGCTTGCCAACTGTGATGACCCATTCTCCCCACGGCCGTTGTAAGACAGTCCATTCAAATTCACTCATCTGTGCCCAGAGGTATGAATTTGGTTTAATTAATTACACTTTTGTTCTGTGATAATGGCCTTGGATTTTGTAGCAAAGTGTGCTCACTTTTTAGAGATGGAACTAAAATGGGATGAAACATCATGATGTCTACTTGACTTTAATATTTCTTTGAATACGTGGGATGAATCAAGTGTGGCAAGTGTTAATAATTTATACATTGATGAAATATTGTTTTAATTGGATGGAATATACATTGGTAAATCTAGATGATGGATGTTTATGAGACTGTTCCCTTTATTTTTCTGTGTGTCTAAAAAGTTATATTAAAAAGAGTGAAACACACTCACATGCATTCTCCATTTTATTCACTTCCAGAATATTCTCCCAACAGAGATGACACCTTGATTTTGAAGCCTAGTAAGCCTGCAGGAAGCCCCAGCCCAGGGTAGGAGGCGAGTATCTTGATGCTGTGCCTCATCGAAGAGAACCATGTGAACAGGTTTTTGGATGATGAGGAAAGTTGGCCAATCCCGTGACTTTCCGAGGCTCTGGCCCCCGGAAAACCTAGAATGAGAGTGTGTTAAGTCACTTTAGACGTTGGCTCAGCCCTCACCTCGAATGTGTGTGGCCTTTTGGAAGGAGGAACCATGAGGTAACAGTGTAGGCCAGGGCAGGCCACTCTAGGTCAGGCCAGAACTGTGATCCCAAAAGGACAGCCCCACACCCCTTGACCCTCATTGTGTGTTTGTGGGGGGGGGGAGGTGGAGTTAGGGAAGTTGGGGATGTGGAGGATCCAGGCTGGGCAGGAGCATGAAGCTAGATGGTGGGAGTTGGGCAGTGTGTCATGTTGATACTCAAGATCTTGGCTGCAGGAGAGGAAGGTGAGTGCTGGGGACCAAGCTCCTCTATCCGCATGTGAATGCCAGGACCTCAAGGTGACTCTCATTCCTTTCCTGGTGGAGTCTGTGCAGATGCCGCTCTGTGCCTGATCTGTGTTGGGGTTTCCCACTGTGGCAAACTCCAGGCAGGCCCGCTGATCCCCCCTGGCCTGACTGCTGCGCACTGTCACTGCAGAGCTGCACCCAGGAGATGGTTGAGGAGCTGGTGGATGCTTTCCAGTTTGCCATCTCCCTGGAGTGGACACAGGTGCACCAGTCCATCAATGACCAAGGCTGCTCTTATGTGAGTGTGGGTGCAGAGGGGTCTTCACACCCAGGGCCCTGAGATGATCAACGCAGTGCTAAAATCCAGACTCAAATCTGAGACTCCACTGGGAACCACTGCCCCAGAATTTTCTCACTAGAGTGCCCCACAGTGCCACTCTCAAAGGAATCTGAACCTCCACTCCTCTCCACAAGCTACACAGGAGGGTAGAAAGTCACCTCAGTCCTCCTGGTGGTTCACCATTGTGTCACTGACTGTATGTCCCTCCTCCTCTCCCCCAGTGTGAGCATGAGTCCACTGTGAATTTAAATGAGGCCTGCAGGATGCGTGCCTTCCAGGTGGCATGATGCAGAAGCTGACAGAGTCCATGGCACCAGCTTTCCTGAGTAGGAACATCTCCAGCTTCACCACCTTCATGGTCAAGTAATCAGCCTCAGACACATCCCACCGGGTCCTGGACCAGCTGTTTACTAGGTGAGTAGCCACTCCCTCCTCAGCACAGTGGTGACTCTGCCCTCTGCCAGCTGTGTACCTTGGGCAAATCCCCACATCTCTCAGAGCCTCAGTTTGCTCTTCTGAAAAGTGGGGGGGGGTAAATTTCATGGTGGTCTTGTAGGGACTAATGGGATCAGCAATGGCAGGTGCTTACCTGGTGCCTGGATCTGCAGAGAGGGCTGTAGACATGCTGTGGTTGTTCATGGTTATTATTTCTCTCTTTGTCACGAAAAGTAGTCTGCCTCATCCTTTTCTGGGATGTGGCCTTTCTGAGTTTGGAAAAGCACATGGAAACCACCCTGTCAAGGAGGTGGAGATTCTGTCCAGCTGGTCCTGGTCGTTTTCCTTGTGGTAGCCAATTAGGGCTCTCTGTGGCAGCAGAGGGGCCCCAGTCCCACTCAAGTGTCTGCAAAGGTTCTGGTTGGACTTCAATCATGCAACCATGTAGATTAAGCACCTACTACATGCAGGACTTTTGGAGACACTTAGCACAACTCAGTGAATAAAGGCGATACAATCACTGGGCCTCAATTGTTGTCTGAGAGTCAGACAGTCACATTGGACATCATTCGCAGGTCCTGTCCTCCATCGTACATCCTAAGTGGTGCCCTGATAGCCTCCTTTACATCTAGAGGCATCTTTCCTTATTCCAGCCAGGAGGGCAGAGCACAGGACCATCTGAAAACGTGAGTGGTCTTTGGGTCCCGAAAAAAGGGCTTCCTGTCTCTACAGAAGAAGGTGTGGAGGGAGAGATGGGGGCTGTGGCTGGGGCGGGCATTTCAGAACCCACATCTCATGCATCTTTTGATTTCCATGGGAAGGCCGAGGTCTGGTGGCTTCCAATCCAAGAGAACAGGATTCAAAGAGCTTGGATGGGTGTCAAGACCCCTGGGAATCAGAAGGGTGGCTTGGCTGAGTTGTCCCCAAGAGACCCATTCCCACCACAGACCCATCAAAATCTGCCTCCCCACATCCACCTCTTCTGAAATCAACCTCCAGGCCCAAGATAGGAGATGTGTGAGCAACCTGCTCACAAATCTGCCTCAGTGCTCAGTCCAGTTGTACAAGTGCATGGAGGGCTGGGCTGGGCTGTGTCCCAGCCCTTTGGGAGAAGAGTGTCAGTGAGAAGAGAGTCACGACAGAATCTGTGTTCAACCTGCTGTATAAGCAGACCTGCCACTGCCAGGGTAGCCTCACAGGGACCACTGCTGCCGTGGGGCTCTCCCTTGGATGGGAAGGGGCAGGCATACGGGCCCAGTCCCAAGCCAGGTGCCTTGGGGGAGAAGTGTGGAGGGAAAGGCCAGGCTTCTGACTCTGTTGCCAACTTGCCTCCCCCAGTGCCATCTCTTCTCTGGTATGAACCTGCCTGGATCCAGGGCAGGATTTCTGGGAGCCCCTGCACTATCTCTGCTTCAGAGCGAAGCTGGTCTCTCTGCATGTCAGCTTGCCTGGCTCGGGGCTGCAGGGACACGCCTACCTTCTCCAGGTCCAGCTGGAGCATCCACGGCCCATTGAGGCAGAGCTGGAAAGTGAGGTGACTGCAGTCTGGGAAGAAAATTTGCTGAGTGTTCAGAGGCTTTGTTCCCTTCAAGGCAGTGGGGTCTTTCCTGTCTTTGACAGGCACAGGGGAAATCAGCTACTTGAGTGACATTGTTTCTTTCTCCTGCTGCAGTACCATCTCAAGATCTCCCCCTAGCTCCAGAGCCAGAGCAAGGGCCAGCTCCACGGCTAGATCCAGCTCCAGCTCTAGTTCCACCACCTGTGCCAAAGCTGGAGCCAGTGTCACCTCCATCAGTCCCTCCAGGGCCAGAGCCACCACCAACATCAGCTCCAGCCCCAGTGCCAGCTCCTGAGCTGGAGCCAGCTGGACCATTGGCTCTAGGGAGAATCCTCCCTCCACCTGGAGAGATAACAGCAGAGCCATATCCAGCCCCAGAACCCACCTGCCCCTGAAACTTGACCAGCAACAACCTTCTGAGGGAGGAGAAGCCTGACTTCTTGGAGTTCCCTCCCCAGCCGGTGGCAGAGCAGTTGACACTGATGGATGTGTTGAGCAGTGGGGCTCTCAGGGCAGGTGGGGCCGGCCTTCCCTGTGCCATGAGCTGCCCCACACCTGCCATTTCCTGATCCAGAATCCCATGATCTCGGTCCAGCTTCCTTGCTTACCCTCATGTAACCTGAGCAGCTTTCTTATCTCCCAAGCCTTTGCTGTTCTCATGTGGACAGTAGAGATGGACACTGAGAGCAGCTGCCATGCAGAGTGGCTGTACAGATGGATGAGGTGGAGCAGAGAGGAAGTTGGGCATAGTCTGTGCTTTGGTGAGGGAGGGGAGTACACTGAAGTGCTGTCTGCTCCTGGGGTAGTTCACTCATTTGCCCAGGAGACCTCAACAGGCTCAGCACTTATTAGGCACCTCATGTGTACATGACTACATGGCAGGCAAACAAAGCCCGTGGTTGTTGCTCCCTTGGGGGAATGTGCATCTGAAAGAGGAGTCAGACCCCAGGATGATCAGAATGGGTGGAAGATGCCCCTAGAGATGGTCAAGCAGGAGCCGAGTTCTGGTGCTTGGACGAAGTGAGACTGGGCGGTGAGCAAATGCCACTTCCCTGCGCCACAGTATTGGGTCCTGGGTCATCCTGTGCTGGGTACCCTCAGGGGACACTGGCAACACCCAGGGACTCCCACAAGCCTCAGGCCGCTTTCTCAGCATCCTGATCTCCAGCTCTCATCACTGACCCGGCCTGGGACTGGGGGCTGCGGACGCTGAGCTGGGCTGTGGCAGGGCTGCATGACACTCCCTGTCCTCCCCAGGAGCTCTTCAAGAAAGTGATGCCCCATGACTTCCTGGACTCCAGCTGGTCCCAGTGGGACAACAGGGCCAATGAGCACCTTGCACCCACTATCCATGCCACCACGACCCACTTTAACAGAGTGGTCAAATGTGTCATCACCACCTGCCTCGGGGACCCGAATATGGTGGCCCAGGACAGGACCAGGGTGGTGGAGCTCTGGATCCAGGTGGCCAAGGTAACATGTGGGAGGCCCTGGGAACCCCTCTCTGGAGTCGTGGGAACCGTTCCTTCTCCTTACTCAGTTCTCAGGATTGAAGTCTGTGGTCTGAGCCTTCGCACAATCCTTAGGCCCCTCCTGCCAGGGACTCGATGACCTGACTCCTGGTCCCAGTGGTAGGAAGCTCACCCCATCCTGGGCTCCTTCCTTGGCTTGAGCTAAAATCCTCCTCCCTGAGAGTGTTCCTCATCAGGGTCCAGCTGTGCTCTTCCCGGGTTTCCTGAGCCTCTGTCTCATCCAGGACAGGAGACGTCCACGAGAGGACAGAAGCCAGAGGAAGCAAGGCTCCACCTCCCCCTCACAACACATTCTCTTCCCTTCCCCAGAAGTGCCAAGGCCTGAGGAACTTGTCTTCACTCCATGCCATCCTCTGGGCAATGCAGAGCCCCACCATTCAGACTTTAAAAAAGACATGGAGGGGCCGGCCCCGTGGCTTAACGGTTAAGTGCGTGTGCTCGGCTGCCGGCGGCCCGGATTCGGATCCTGGGTGTGAACCGACGCACCGCTCCTCCGGCCATGCTGAGGCCGCGTCCCACATGCAGCAACTAGAAGGATGTGCAGCTATGACAGACAACTATCTACAGGGGCTTTGGGGGAAAAATAAATAAATAAAATCTTAAAAAAAAAAAAAAGACATGGAGACGGGTGTTCAGGTGGGTAGACCTCTCTCGATGAGAGGCACCACCTGGGTGGACCAGACACTCCACACAGGGCTGCCATTGCCCTTCAGTAAGCTGGGACTTCCTGGGAGACAATGAACCCTGGGGACAGGGTCTGACCTGGTTGGGAGGCATGGAGTCTTTTTGGAAACTTAGGCCAGTGGTTCTGCCTCAGGAATCAGTTTCCCGAAGTGCCAGACCCTGGCTTGAACCAAATTGAAGATTTTCAAGTGTTTGCTTTTCAGCAACAGAACTCTCTGTCCACCTGAAATCAAAACTCTTTAAAACAGGTTTGTTCAGTAGATAAGAGATTGAAGGCCCCAGGTGGCAACAGGAGAGCCCCCTCCCCAGTCCCAGAGACCTCTGGGCTCAGAGGACACATTGAAAATGCTCATCCAGGCTGTCTGGATAATTCTGCATTTTCAAACAAAAGGGATTTACCTTTAAACCACCCCACAGTGTTTCATTCCTTTTTTCCCTCCTCAGGAGGAACTGCAAAAATTTAAAACCTTGTGCAGATTGGACCAGCGGGAGAGGAGGAAGCTGCTCACGGAGGTGAGTGGAGGCTCGAGATCTGGAAGGAGGGAAGGTGAAGGGGGAGGAGGGAAAAGGCAGGGTGTTCTTTGGTAAGTTTTTCACTTAATGTTCCCTGAGAAATAACGGTGTGTCTTGTCAAGCTTGACAGGAAGCAGGGGATGTGAGCTGCAGGGGCAGGTGGGGACTGTTTGGGGTAGGAGGCCTTTGTCATGGTGTAGAGTCGTGTTGGTTGGACTGTTCCCGGAGGTGAGGAGCTGGCAGAATGAGCAGGTCTCTGGCTTCCATGCGGACCCATCAGCTGGCCCTCATCTTCCTCCAGGCTGGCGGGTGGATGGAGTGGGTGGGGTTTCTTTCTTCCTAAAGCAGCCCAGTCTGTCCTCAGGAAGCCAGGTCCCTGCTGCTCCTTCGGTCTTCACTGCACCTCGCAGGGAAGAGCACCCTGCCTGCCCCAGGGACGGGCACTGTGTGGTCACACAGGCCAGGTAGACACACGGGCTGCCCAGCCTTGGAACGTATGGTGGATCTGGGACAGAACTGTGTGCTCTCTGGGACTCTGCACTCTATCCCGATAGTGGTCATTGCTGACAACCCAGTGAGAGTCTACCCCGGTGCCTTGTTGACAAGGATACGCCCCAGATGGCAATGAGAATTATCGGGGAAACTACAGATTCTGAATGGACCTTCCTGGCAGGACATTAGAAGTTTCCAAGTAAAAAAGGATGCAAATGTCACCATTACATAGCGCCCTGGTCACCCCCTACACTGTCACTCAGATGTGGCTGAAAGGGGTCCCCTTCCTGAGGGAATGAAGGAGGAGTTCTGTGCAGGGACAATCCTGAGGGGATCCTAGGGAGCTGAGGCGTTTGGCATGGCCTCAGGTCCAACCTGGAGTCAGAAAATCCCAGTGGCTCGGACAGGCAGAAGCCACTTGGATATGCCCCCTGAGACACCTTTTGCCTCCCCATCCATGCCTCAGCCTGACTAAGCGCCTAGACACACCCTGAGAGTCCAGAGGACAGGACCTTGGTCAGAGGTGTGTCTGGAGGAGGAGTGAAGGCCGGGGGACAGGGCCTTTGGCTGGGAGGGGGAGCGGTCTCTCTTCTGTGGGCCCCTGAGCAAGTCACCGCCCATCTGTGGGCCTCGGTCTCCTCATCTGGGAAATGGAGGGAGATGATCTGTGGTGCAGGCCTCACAGGGGTGATGAGGTACAAGGGGGAGAGAAATGTGCAGGAGCTTTGTGCTCCTCCTCCTTGAGGGGCGAGGGGAGAGTACTGGTGACAGTCAGATGACACTGAGTCCTCAGGGAACCCTGAGAGGCATAGGGAGTCCTCCTCACACTTTCCTGATGAGGAGAGAGGCTTAGGGGCCTGGGCAGGCCTGAGGTCACAGAGGAGAGAGTGTTGGAGCTGGGCTTGACTAGAATCAGAGCACTCTAGAATAGGAGCAGCCATAGACACCAGATGTCCATGGTCCAAGATCAGGGGCCTGGGAGACACAGGGAAGGGAACATGGCCTCCGGAGCCTGTCCTTGAACCTGCAGGATGTGACCTCTGTGAGGGCTACCCTGGAGATGGACCCCCAGGGAGCCCAGGAGAGGTAGCAGCAGGTGAGGGGGCCTGAGGGGGAGGGTCCAGGTGTCAGAGGAGGGGGTCTCCTCCCTCATGGCTGGAGGCCTCCCCAAGAGAGGAGTCCCTCCTCCTCCAGCCCAGCTCCTAGGGCCCCAGAGCTTGAAATGTCTGCCCTGGAAGTGATCACGAGGAGGCCTGGAATGGCTGGGCCGAGGATGGATTTGGGGGGGGAGTGGCAGGGACCACACAACCTGGGATTTGCCAAAAGCCGCCCCTGCTAGCTGACGGGGACGTTGGGTGGTCCTGGAGGGGGCAACTGGGGGGAGGCTGCTGAGGGTCCTAGGCTGTTCTCTGTGGGAGTCTGTGGTGGGAAGGAGGATGGGGTGAAGTGATTTGGGGGATGGTCCATGGGGGCACCTGAGAGGTGGGACTCATCGCCCCTCCCACCCTGATTTCACAGGGTGTCATCCCCTTCCTGGGCATGTACCTCTATCACCTGAAGCTGCTAAACATTGGGATGGAGGATGATCTGGAAGTGAGTGAACCTGGAGTTGGGCCAGGGAGCAGGAACCTGATGTTTGGGATGAGAAAGCCCTGCACTGGCCCCTGAGCTCTCAGTACCTGGCAAACCTCCTCTCATGAGAGACCCACGGCCACCCCTGGGAGCTGGGGAGTCACGCTCATCTTAGCGATGCGGGAACAGAAGCTCCATGTAAGCCCCCCATGAGGCTCCCCGGCTTGGGGAAGCTCAGAGCTGCCTGCCTGCAGAGCTGCAGGAGGCTGTGTCTGAGCTGCACTCAGCCTCCCCATCAGGCCCTGCCGCTGGGGGAGTGCCATCAGTCCCTGCAAGTCAGGAAGCACATCTGTGGTCCAGCTGTCCCTTCTTGCCTGAGGCCTCAGTCTTCCCGTCTGTCATCAGAAATGGGTGGGCTACAAGGTCTCTGGCTTCAGCTCCCCTGTCCCTCCTGTTCTGGAGCCCAGAGCCTGGCCCAGTGTCAAGTTCTGTTTGTGGAAGTTCTGTCCTCTTCTGGGCACTGACAGTCCTGCAGCCTGAGAAGGGATGGGATAGGGGCTGGGTATGGGCTTGGCGGGCTCCTTCTGATGGACATTCGCTGTCTCCTTTCCAGGGAAATCTGGTGAACCCCAGAAATGGCGTGAGGTGAGCAGCTGTGGGGAGGGTTGGGAAGTGGAAATCACAGACCTCGCGTGGCAAGATGTTTTGTGTCCTCATCCCTCGGGTCTTACATTTATTGGATGAGTTAGATCCACAAAGTTGGGAATCCCATCACGTTGGCAGGTGCAGGAGGGGCTGGTATCAAGGACACCTTCCTGGATGAGGAACTAATTCAAGCCAACTGTGAGGAAAGGCAAGTCCTGAATTGAGTGGGAAAGCAGGAGGGTTCCCGAGTGAGCACAGACCCCAGGCCGGATCCTCACTCCCCACAAGTCCCTGGCAGGGTTCCCCACCCAAGCCCTGTCTGCACCCTGTCCTTCTTCCCAGAAATGCAAAGTCGTCAGGAGGATCCAGCTGCTCCAGCAGTCTGCAAATAAGTATGACCTGGAGCCCGAAGAGCGATTTGGGGCCTGGTTCCTGGCCATGGAGCCCCTCAGTGTCGATGAGAGGTGAGGGCACAAGAGTTGGGTGAGGGCAGGCCAGACTCTCTCTGATGGCCGGCTTCAGAGCGTGTGGCCTGGCTCGCTGATCAGCCCCAGAACTCAATGCATGGTGACCCATGGAGCACCGGGACTCAGCTGCTGGCAGGCTCTGGGAGGGACACCTGAGGTGCGGCTCCTGGTAGCTCACAGGCCGCTCTGTCCTGTAGCTACTGCCTCTCCTGCCGGCTGGAGCCCATACACCAGAAGGCGAGCAAAATGTGGCTCTTCAAGAGAAAGAACTGGCCATCCTCCAGTTCAGGGCCTAGTGAGTGTTGGGACCAGCAGTGACTGAATCCAGGGGCTCAGTATATCTTCGGGCTAAGAATGGGCCTGGATCCCAGTTCCACTGCTGACCAGGCCTGTGAAAGGCTGCTCCCCTCTCCTCCCTGGAACTCGGTTGCCTCCTCTGAAATGGGTGATGCTAAATGATGCCTCCCGCATCAGGGACAAACGGGGTGCTGTTGATGGACTGAGCATTCGGCACAGGGTTTGGATGAGAGTGAAGGGGGGCATGGAGGTGTGCCGTGAATCTCAAGGAGGCACCCCAAAATAGTCTGTTTCTTCTCTTCAGCCACCGTGCCCTTGGCAAGGAGCCATAACACTCTGGAGACCACAAGTTCAGCTCCTCCTGAGCAGTGGGGACACTGGCGCCCTCGGGGTGCACCGGGCCAGCTCTTCCCACCTGAGTGAAGGAGGACATCCTAAGACTTTCCCTGGTTTCCCCTAAAGCCCCAGAGGGAGGGCCCCACCCCTTCCAACTCCCTGACATCTGCACCCCAGCGACTGTTAACCCATTGGGGAGGAGCGATATTATTTCTTTAATAGTAAATTGTAGATTTGACTCTTACGTTATATCCTGCTTCTGTCACAGCCTGGGTGTTGTGGTGTGTTTCTTTCACTGCTTATGCTCATGTAAACAAGACACAGAATCTTACTTTCCTCCTTGAATTAAGAACTTGTGTATAGTTACAGCTTATTGTATGTGGCAGAAGGGAGGGGGGAGGACCAGTCTCCTCTCTGGCTACTGAAAGAAACCCTCAAGTCCCCTTCCTCAGAAGACAGGTGTATTTCAGTGTGGTTCACCTGGGCCAGGAGCAGAGACAGCCCCTTAGATCTCACTGGAGGTAGAGGTTGGAGGAACTTTCCCAGGCAGAGCAACAACCACTGAAATGTGGGTGTTTTTCAAATAGCACTTACCAGGACCATGTCCTTCCCTAGGATAGTGGCTGTCTTTCTACAGCTTTCAATGAAGAAGGAATGTTTTTTGCTTCTCTTGTTGAGGTTTCTTTTGATCAGATATTGGAACTTGCCGTTTTCTAATCAGTCTCTGGATTTGCATCTACACTAAATGAGGAAAAAAGTAGAAAGAGAAAAGTTTGCCTGTGGAAGGGACAAGGCCAGAGGAAGACCATGTGCAGATGGACTAAGGGCCGACAGGACATCCCCCTCAGGCCGCCTCTAGGGCTCCCTGTTCACCCTTTGCCTCGATTGGAATCCTCCTAGGATCCTGCCCCATGCACTTGGAAGTCCTTTTCCTGCGTGTTTCATATCCAGAGGGAAAGATTCACGATGCAGCTTTTAAAGGTACAATCAGACTTTGTTCCATAAACCTCACTGCTCTCTGTGAACTAGGATTTATAGCATCCCCTCACTTCCTTGTATGATTCTCTTTGTGCAGAAATTTTCTAGAAGGCCCCCAGCCTCTCTGTCAGGTACATCGTGGCCATTCCTCCCTGACTGTGCCTGATGGATCAAGTGTGAGCTCTGGTTTGTCAGGACAATAGACCTTAATCCTGTCCACTGAATGACCCACACCGTCCCTTGCTGCCCAGGGTGACATCTGGGCCCGTGTGTTTCTGAGGTCCGTGGTCTCAGACAATCACTAGTTTACACACTCAGTCGTGTTGTTGCTGACTTGTCCCAAAGGGGCAGTTGGGCCTGAGCTCATAGAGCACGTAGCTCCTGGGACATCTGTGTTCTTTTCTCCAGTCTGTGCTCTGGTTATGTGGATTTGTGTTATAGGGATGTGAAACTTTCCTGTTGAGAGTTTTGAAAGATGAGGCAGGAGAGGGGCATGTATAGAAGTGGGTCCAGCAGGGGACTATCACCAATCTTAAACACCACAGACACAACAGACACAACCTTACCAATTAAAATACTGAAATGCTCCCCGTGTGGGTGGTGAACAGACACTGCTCAGAGCTCACCCCAAGAACCCACCCCACAACCAGGAGCTAAAGTGTTACCACCCAGCATTTTGGACATCATGCCCTGGAAACACCCTGTAAGACAAGGGCCATTGTATTGACTTCCTTGATACTTCTTCCCCCTCCTTTCTGAAGGCTGCAAGTGTCACCCAGGGAGGCCTTTTCAGTTCAGCCAGAAGCACAGTAGAAATCCTGGTTCCCACAGCCCAGGCCTTTCTTTCCAGGGCCCTGTCATTCGGGAAAGAAAGAACTCACACATCGGTGTAGACACACAAACACACACTCATATCCTACCCAAATCCCAAGATGCATGAACTACTAAGAGATTAAAAGTGACTTCAGAAACAGATCAACCAATTGCAAAAGAAGGGTTTCATTAAGATCCTGACTCAAATAAAATGTAAAACCAAGAAATAACCTTGACAAAACTGGGAGACTTTGGATACTGACTAGATAGTTCATTATCCGAATGACATTTTTATTTTTGTATGTGATAACGTTATTGTGTTTGTGTTCAAAAAATCCCTCATCTGTAATAGAAACTGAAATATTACAGCTGAAATGATGTGCTCTCAGCCATATCAGCTGGTTAATTCTTAGGGTCTTGGTGTGAGGATAAACAAAGTCAGATGGTATACGAGTTGCCAATCTTTGAAGCAAGTAACAGGTTCACAGAGATTGATTTATCTCTACTCTGAGATTTCGAGATTTTTGAAAACCTTCAGAACACAATTTTGATAAAAGTAGTATACTTGGTGTTCACATTGCAATGTTACAAATTAAAACATCACAAATATAAAGGAATACTTCTCCTTGCTGACCTAAGGAAGTTCTCTCTCAGTCTGGCTTCTGTGAATGACCTGATGATGCCACCAATTGTTCACTTATCACATGTTTGTTGAGTAATTCCTATGTATTCTGTGCTGTGTGCAAGGCAAACACATTTCCACGACTCTGGATCTAATGCGGCAAGGAAGGCAATGAGCCTGCTGCAAGGTTCTCTGAGTGGAAAATAATGTACCCAGGGGGTATGCTCATTGTTTAGATTCCAAAATCAAAACTACACAAATTTGCCAGGTAACAGAGAAGAGATACTTAATTCATGATATAGAAATCACCTATGTCTGAATTACCATGTGACAATGAAGAAAAAGATTGATGTATTTGATGTTGTAATTAGATGCAAAAACATAGTGCTGGCTCCTGGCCAAGGGGTTAAGTTTGGCATGTTGTTCTTTGGTGGCCCAGGTCCAGTTACCAGGCACGGACATACAATACTCATTAGCAGCCACGCCGTGACGGTGACCTGCATAGAAAGTAGAGGAAGACTGACAACAAATGTTATCTCCGTGAATATTTCTCAGCAAAAAAAAAAAAAAAAAAAAGCAAAATCACAATAAAAATGTATGGAATCGGATTTAATATACATTAAAAGACAAATCTCATTTAAGTAGGTATCATCTCTTCATTGAGTGTAAGTTCTAGAAAAAACAAATGTAAGTTCAAAACACTAATTCCTCAGCTTCAACTATCCTATAAATTTTAATATAAAAAGGAGAAAACTCACCAAGTATACTCAAATAAATAAATATTGAGGTTTACCATGAAAGGTCAACATCATGATGCACGTTACAAAGAGATGCTGTGAGAGTCAAGCCTGTTTCATGGGGAATTTCTCAATGGCACCACTCACCTTTTCTTCAACACTGAAGCTGCTCTCCTCACTGTGTTTTCAGGATGCCTTTCTTGGCTCCTTGCTCTGTCTGCCTACCCGGCAATCTCGTCTGTCCTCGAGACCACAGTCTCTCCCATGCTTTTCTTCACTTTCTGTGTCTGTCTACTGATATCTCTAGAAGATGCCTGTTGCCTGCAGAGGGTCTGTGAACGATCCAGTCCCATTCCTGGACTCATCTCTGCCCAATACGGACAGTGGGCCGGGGTGGGATCAGGACTGGTGTGCAGATCCCTCGGACCCTGCATGGTCCAGGGATTCACATGGACGAGCCTGTGTGACTGTTTTGAAGGTATTTGCGACTACAAAGAACATAAGAGTTCTCCTTCACTACTGCAGGTCTGGAGTCCCAGCAGTCTGCTGTATCCACAGACTTGCTGGGGCTTCCCCAGGGTCTGCTCCCACTGACTGCACCTGACCTCACTGCCAGGATGAGAAGTTATTTCAGTAACTGGCCTCTAGAATATGCAGCTCCTTAGTCTTCAGGGTGCATAAATCTTCAGTTTTCTGATTGTGTTTAGTTTCTTGGTCTTACCGTTTCCACTATGAAGTCGGGGCATATCATTTGATCTTTCATTTTCAAAACAAAATAAAATGTGAAATTTGAACAAAATGGAGGATGAAGACTACCATCCACGGAGAACGTTCTCAGCTCACGTGGATATTCCACCTTCCTTCTATCCCTGGAGACGTGTCTCAAATCCCACTGTGCATCACAATCATTGGAGGGTTTTTAAAACTCAGATTGCTGGACCTCAACCCTAGTAGGTCTGGGGAAGGAATGGAGAATTTTCAATTCTAAGAGCTGATGTTGATGCTGCTGGTACAGGGACCACACTTGGAGAACAGGATTCAGTGACACCATCAAGCTGATGTGAGACAAGGACAGAAAGCTCATTATCCAGTGTCAAATCCAGACCAGCTGCCATCCGCCATCTTGCTTCAGTTCTTTCCTTTCCTCCTCTCTCTGTCATGGTCAAATACACACATGCTGGTGCCCCACAGCCCACTGTTATTGGGACACACGAGTTCCAAGGACTCCATAGCTCCTTTTAGTGCCTCATCTCTAATGACATTATTCACTATTCCATCCCTAGTCATTCACTTCCACACCCCGATCCTATCTTCACCCAAAATTCTCCTGCTCGCAAATCAGTAATTCAGAAACACCGTATTCCCAACACAAATTTCCACATTTCCAGTTTTTACACAAAGAACTCCACTCTAAATAATCATTCTTTAATAAACTAGATTACTCCAGCAGGAATATCTTCACAAGCCTCTCTTTCTTTTCTTCTCATACTCCTGTCTATTAATCTCAGTTTCCACAGTCCATCATTTCAATCATCCACTGACCATACTCCCAGATTCCTTATTGCCATCATATCCACCCTGCACACTTCAGATGATTTCAAATACCTGCCATGCCATGTTTACACTTGCACTGAACAGAGAATGCACCAGAAGTCTGTGTATCCCAACAAAGAATCAACAGCAACCAATGGACTTGTATGCATTATTCTAATGCTTCCTGAATGCTCTACTCAATTCTTTCCATTTCTTGAGTTCCATAAATCTCTATATTCCGACTTCCTCCATATTTCACAGATAAATTGTTAACCCCAAGACAAGAACTATTTCACTCTCTAGTCATCAGATCTACAAATATTCCTCATGAGAAATTTATTTCTCACACCTTTTCTGTTGTTATATGCAAAGAAATTGATTTCTTGGCTGAAAACACTCAGATTTTTATCTTTTCCTTCCATTTCAATGACATTATGCCCTCAATATTTGTTGTGCTTTCCATAACTTCCCTACAGTAATCATCCCTCTAGTTTCAAATATGCACAAATCTCTACCATCTACAAACCAATCTTTCATCCAGCATTCTTAATAGTCCTCACTCTCCACAACCTTCCTCTTCTCCTCCTGCCAGGGATCCATTGTGAAAAGTTCACATATATCCCAATGCCTCTGTTTCCACAGTGCCCACCCAATCCTACTCAGATTCTGCGGATGCTTCTCTTGTTAACCTCACAAGCCATGTCTCTCACTAATCCACTAAGGACTTTTCATGATTGATCTGACACGCTCTGCAGTAGCACGTGACATTGCGGACTCCAATGTCCTTTTAAAAGACCATTTGTCCTTGGGATTCACCACCCTACACTGTCCTGCTCTTCCCTGTCTAAACTTCCTGAGCAACTTCCTGGCTTCTCTTTATGACCACCCCACAACGACTGATGCTTCCCAGAAGTCAGCACTGCTCTGACAACTGTTCCCCATCTGCACCCTCCTTCTGGGGCAACCCCATCCATTTCTCTGGCTTCAAATACCACTAATGAGCCAAACATGTCCAAAGAATCAATAGAGAGTTAACTCTGATCCCCAGACCCATTTATCTACCTGCCCACTCACCACATCAGTGATGACTTAGCTCACAATGGCCAGGTCCCAAGTTGAACAAATCACTTCCCCAAATAATTTGCTTCTCTCTCAGTGTCCCCAAACTCACTTATTTGTGGTAATAACCTGTCTACCCCTGCATGTCACTATGGACACCCTGCCACCCCACACTCACATATCAATGAACCATCCATCCACCCTTCTGAATCTACCTACAGGTTATCCACTTCTGATTTATTTCTAATCACATTTCAGGTCTCCTACAAATTAGCATTTCCACACAGTGAACTCTCTTGCTCTAATAACCTAAATTACAAAACCCCATTTTTCCTCTTTGTTGATTTTTTTTTCTATTTTAGTTATATGTGCATTATTATCTATTTCTTTCAAGATTTGGTTCTTTCTCACTAAATTAGATATTCCATGAGGACAAGACTAATATGGATTTTCCAAATTTTCCCACAATAGTGTCCACATATGGCTTTGCACACAAAAAGGGCTCACATATATTATGTGCACAATATATATTTCATATTTATATACATATAAAATTCAAACACTAAAACTTTGCTTCATGAAATATTTTAAATCCATCCACTTAACTAATCTTATTTTTTTTTCCAAGGAAGATCAGCCCTGAGCTAACATCCATGCTAATCCTCCTCTTTTTGCTGAGGAAGACTGGCTCTGAGCTGACATCTATTGCCAGTCCTCCTCCTTTTTTTCCCCAAAGCCCCAGCAGAGAGTTGTATGTCATAGTTGCACATCCTTCTAGTTGCTGTATGTGGGACATGGCCTCAGCATGGCCAGAGAAGTAGTGCATTGGTGTGCACCCAGGATCCGAACCCCAGCCACCAGCAGCAGAGCATGCACTTAACTGCTAAGCCATGGGGCCGGCGCCTCCACTTAATTACTCTTGTGAAAATATACCACCTTTATAGTGGTACACTGCAATAAATTAGCAAGAGTAGCTTAAGATTCCAAATCCTTTCTCCTGGTAATCCAATCACGGGACTCTAGTTACAATGATCTGTTTAAAATGCAAAAGTGATCAGTTCATCTTAAATTTTAAATCCTCCATTTCTATCTTCAGCACATATTTCTCCTGTTGTCTTATCATAAATATTAATACTACCCTTTTCATTACCTGATATGTTCCAGTTTGGAGGGAAAACTATTTGGTCATTCTATTTGTAAAGCACTTACTACATGCAAAGCTCTGGTATAAAACCTGTGATCTACAAAATAACTAAACAGATTGACTGCCCCTGTTTGATTTAGTCTTAGTGAGAGGAAAGAGATCATAAATGGCAAAGGATGTATAACATGCTATGTAGAAATCACTGCTGTGATGAACAATAATGCAGAGACTGAGAGTTTGAGCTTGAGCACATTTTCAAATTACTTGTCTTTGTGTGTGTGTGTGTGTGTGTGTGTGTGTGTGTGTGCACGTGCTCATGCCTGTTGCCTAGATGGGATGAATAGCTTCCTCCTGGGGGTGGGGGGAGCCACCTATGCCTTGGGAAATTTCCTCCAGGTGCACTTAATATGCACTTTGTTATCCATGTGTGTTAGTCAGGATTCTCTAGAGAAATAGAACCATAGAATATATATAAACACATAGAAGTGGAGATTTATTGTAGCAATTGGCTCACAAGGTTATGGAGGTTGAGAAGTTCCACAATCTGCCATCTGCAAGCTGAAGAACCAACAAAAACAGTGACATAATTCTGTCAAAGTCTGAACGCCTTAGAACCAGGACATCTGATGTCCACCGGCAGGAAATGATGGACATCCCAGGTCAGGAGCAGATAGTGGATTCAGCCTTTCTTTGCTTTTTTTTCTATCGAACCCTCAAGAGATTAGATGATGCCCACCCACACTAGTGAGGGTGGGTTTGTTTATGTAGACTATGGAATCAAATACTAATCTCTTCCAGAAACATCCTCACAGGCACACCCAGAAATAATGCTTCACAGTCTATCTGGGCATCCCTGAGTGTAGTCAAGTTGACAGCTAAAGTTAACCATCACATCATGGCTCTATCCAACCAAGACCAACAGAGACATCACAACGTGACCTATGTCATTTAAATTTTCCAGAACACATGATAAAGAAGTAAATACAAACAGATGAAACTGGATTTTATAACATTTTTATTTAACCAAAGAAATCTAAATATTATCATTTCAAAATGTAGTCCACAGCAGTACAAAGAACAAGATATTCAGGTTTTCCACCCACTTTGTCTTACTGGTGAATTTTAATGAATACTGGCTCCTCATATATCTTAATATGATCCAATATATAATTTTCTCCTATCTATTTAAGTTTTATTGTATCAAAAGTAAATCTTTTCTCCTTATTGTCAAATTGCTCTGCTATCTCTTTTTTTAAAAAATTCAAGTTATATATTGTGTTTATGTTAGAACTGAAATTAAGAATTTAAATAATTAAGAAGGAATTGATTCCAGCAAAAGGCTGGTTTACTAAAGTGGAAGACAGCTCAAGAGCAAATCTCTCAAGAAAACCGTAGGGTCAATGACATTGGAAAATTCAGGATAGAATTAGAAGAAACATGGGGTGTGATTAAAAGGGGAGTAGAGAGAACATGGGGAGGAATTGATATCAGAAGTGAAAATACACAAACATGTTCCCAGTTGATGAAAGACATCACTCCACAGGTTCAATTAATTCAAGATTCCCTAAGCAGAGTGCATATACAGGAAATATTAATGAAATAAACTATGGTCTAAAATCCAAATTTAATGTAAAGGATTTTAGGGACTAGAGAGGCCAAATAAGCAAGAAAAAGACCAATTGGTGATTTCTACCCATAAAGAAAATAAGATAGACATCAACAGAGCAGCATTTTTAAAATGCTAAAGGAAATCTCATGTCAAACCAGAATTCTACACCCAGCAGTAATAGTGCCCCAAATTACAATGTTCTAGAAAAACTTAAAGTGAAACTTTTCATTGTTAGTAGCCTTGAATTAGACAAAATACTGCAGTGAGTTATCACATCCGAAGGAATATGATCCCAGGTTGAAAACCAGGAATGCAGTAAGGACTGAAAAGGAAAACAAAGGAAAATTTATAAATAAATATAAATGAATTTTATTTTGTGAAGTAATTCTAGAAATCACTCATGGAGATTAAAATATATGTAGAATAAAATGCATGAAAACAGTAATACAAATGTCAGGAAGGTTAAAAATAGAATTGAAAGTGTTGAAGGTATTAGCATTTGGGGGAGATGGTAAAAGTAATTATTCATATTAGACTTTATTAACTATTCAGGATTTAACCATTAGAGCAATTAAACAAAGATTTCTATATGATTTCAACTAATAAGTTTATAGAGGAATTAATGGAATAATAAAAGAGTTAAATCAACATCAGTGAAGTAAAGAGAGTAAAGGAACATTAATTATTCAGGTCAAAGGGAAGGGAGAGAGTAAGACGGTTGAAATAATTACAAGTTTACTGGAAATTACCTAAGATGTTAATGCACCAAATACTAATTTCTTTTTAATGGCTGTGTGCTACGTTCTAGAGACTTGTTAATAAAAAATTTTGGACATTCTTTTATTGATAAACGTTTACACAGTCTCTATTTTTTCCTATTAAAACATAAGTTCTATGGACATTTTGTACATATACACTTCCATTTCTAATTTTACAGAAGGTATCCATAGTGGAAGAAAAAGGAAACATTAAAATATTGATAGAAACTGCAAATACCACCTCCCCACACAATCGTATTAAATTTTTTCATCTACCAACAGTATCTGACAGTGTTAATAATCCAACATTTATGTGTTTAGGTATAAAGCTTTAGGAATCTCTCAAATCCCATTGATAAGAGACAGGATGTCTCCTCTGGATCCTCCACAGTTTGGATTATCCATTCCCTTCCTCCATTAAAGGGGAATCAGAGGCAGAAGTCCCTGCATTTTTCAGAAATCCACAGGCTGTCTGCACATCAAGAGTGGGGTCAGCAGGACAACTCTGCAGCCATGGAGGAACCTGCATTGTTCTGTTGTCCAAGCCAGCCTATTCTGGTGAGCGTGGAATCCATATGGACGGCAAGAATGTCCATTTCTACACTTTGTCCTTCTGTGAAACCTCTTTAAGTGAGCAGGCCATAGCTCTTAAAACAAGAACAAACCTTACTGAAAGTTGTTTCTTAGGTGTTAATGTTTGTTAGGTAATGTTCAAGGTATCGTACTTTTCTGTAGAGGGAGCTTTCTTGGGTTAATAGGTCAGACATTTGTTTTGTTTTGTTTTTAACCAACAAAATCACTGGGAAGTGGAATTAGTATTCAGCCCTGCACCTTTCACATTTTTCCCATCTCTGGAAAATTTTTTACCCACAATGTGATTGGTCTTTTTAAAAAAATATTCAGTTCTGTGCTCAAATATCACCTCATCAGTTAGTCCTTGCCTAATCTCTTCATCATCAATAATTGTAGGTGGGTGGCCCCATGCCGTAGCGGTTAAGTGTGCATGCTCCTCTGCTGGCGGCCTGGGTTCAGATCCTGGGCAAGCACTAAGGCACCACTTCTCAGGCAACGCTGTGGCAGGATCCCATATAAATTTGAGGAAGATGGGCACAGATGATAGCACAGGGCAAGTCTTCCTCAGCAAAAAAAAGAGGAGGATTGGCATGGATGTTAGCTCAGGGTTGATCTTCCTCACAAAATAAATAAAAAAATGAAATAATTGTAGGTAATTTCTTTCCCTTTATCCCTCCTTACTGTTCTTCCTCCATCCCTCCCTCTGTCTCTGTATCTCTGCATAGCCCTTACTGTTTATTACAGGATCTAATTTTACCTAACACTATATGACACATTCATTAGTCTCTTTATTAACTCATACCTTTCACCAAGATTAAAGTAAACAGGGGCAGTGACTTTTTAAGATAAATTCTGGATCATGGGTTTTAGTACATAACTTGGCTTATAATAGGTGCTCTATAAATGGGAGGATCAAATAACTTTCCCTCCAAACTGGGACATGTTGGAGAATGAAAGGGATGGTATTAATCATTATGGCAGGACAACAGGGATGAAACGAGATTTATGACTTCACTGTTAAAAAGTATCTGAGGGGCTGGCCTGATGGCGCAAGCGATAAAGTGCGTGCGCTCTGCTGAGGCAGCCCAGGGTTCGCCGGTTCGGATGCCGGGATGCACCAACGCACCTCTTGTCAAGTCATGCTGTGGCGGCACCTCATATGAAGTAGAGGAAGGTGGGCATGGATGTTAGCCTAGGGCCAGTCTTCCTCAGCAAAAAAAAAAAGAGAGGATTGGCAGATGTTTGCTCAGGGCCGATCTTCCTCACACATACAGAAAAAAAGAGTATCTGAAGACAGAAATGAGAGATTGTAAAGGAAAAGTGCACTGATTAGGTTTACATTTCAAATAGATTATTGTGGCTAGAGTCTTAAAATGAATTACAGACAGAAAGGATTTGTAATATTAGTTATAATTTATTGCAGTATACCACAAAACAGGTTATATCCCTGTATAACTTCAGTCGATTGATTTTTTTGAAAATTTTAGAAAGTATTTATTGGAGTTTGAATAATTTCTTTCAATAAATATATTGAGTACCTTCTAAGGGCACAGCAATGAGTGAATACGGCAGTGTAAAACATTACAGTCCACATTAGTCTTCACTTCATGGAGTATCCAATTTAGTGAGAAAAACACTATGAGAGAAATAGATGATAATACACGTACAATTAAAAATTTTAAAAATTAACAGAGACAATGTGACATTAACTTTGACGGCTGGATCAGGAAATGCCACTCTGTGGAAATGGCATTTTGTAGGAAATCTGAAAGTTGCTCAAGAATTATTCAAAAGTGGAGAAATTTTAGGTGGATTCAGGAGGGAGGACGGATGGTTCATTGATGTACAAGTGTGGAGTGGCAGGGTGTCCAGAATGACACTCAGGTGTAGACAGGATATCAGTACCAACAAGTGAGATTAGGGGGCCCTGAGATATGTGTGATTATTTGGAGAACTGGTTTGTTCAACTTGGGACCTGCTAACTGCAAGCTGAGTCATTGAGTTATCACTGATGTTGTGAGTGGGCAGATGGGTATTTGGGTCTCAGGGTTGAAGCCAGATCTGTGCTGACTCTACGGGCATTTCTAGTTCATTACTGGTATTTGAAACCAGGGAAATGGATGGGATGGCCTAGAAGAGGGTGTGGAAGTGGAACCAATATGAGAGCAGGATTGACTTCTAAGAAGCATCAATTGTGTTAAGTCAGATGGTGTAGCCCAGATTAACAGGGAGGAGTAGGAGAAGAGAGGAAGAGTCAGGGGAGGAAAAATGGTTATTTACAGTGGATAGGACTGTGTGATGGGAATATGGTATGTGTGAGTTATTTACTTATGAACAGGATAATATTTGAGTGAAGATGGGACTTAGGTGTGCAAGTGAAGTGAGCATTAAATTGCTGAGAGGAACGTGATTTCATTAGAGATGAGGCACTAAATTACTATGCTCTGGGCACACGACCATCTAGTTTTCATAGTCCTCTCTGCCCTTGACTCATATCATCTTGATGTCCTAGAACCTAGTTCTCAGTGTGTGGTGCCTTTGCCAGCAGCATCAGCATCATCAAGGAACAATGAGAAGTGCAAATTCTTAGACCTCCTCAGGGATCCTTGGGTGGAGGTCCAACAATCTGTGTTTTAACAACACTTCAGATGATTGTGATGCACAGGGCAGTTTGAGAGATATTTCTCCAGGATACAGGAGGATGGAAGATCCAAATGAGGTGAGAACCTCTTCCATGGCTGGCAGTCTGCATCCCCCATTTTATTCAGATTTCACATTTCATTTTGTTTTGAAAGAGGAAGCTCAAAAGAAATATGATGTCCCAGACTTCAGAGAAGAAAAGACGGGTCCATTTAGCCAAGAACAAGTGGAGACATCGTGAAAGGTCTGCACTTACTATAAGACTCACCAGCTGCATTTTCAAGAGACCAGTTACAAGGATAACTTTCCACCCTGGCAATGAGGTCAGGTACAGTCAACAGGAGGAGACCTTGCAGAACCCTCAGTAAGCCTGTGCATACAGGAAACTGCAGGGACTCCGGGCCTGCAGCAGTGAAGGAGAACTTTTAAGTACTTTCTATATCACAAATACCTTAAATGTAATTGCACCAGTGGTCCAGGTGAATCCCTGGGCTGTGTTGGTGCTGGGTCTCTAAACCCCAGCCTCAACCCCAGTGCCACACAGTCTTCAGACTGGGCAGAGGTGATCCCAGGAGTGGGTCTCAGTCTCCCTCAACCACTCTACAGACAGCCCGTAACTTATGTAGACATCTGGAGACAGAGTCAGAAAGTGAAAAAAGCAAAGGAAAGACTGACTGAGGCCCTGAGGGCAGACAGGTTTGACAGGGAGGCAGAGAGAGCAAGGAGCCAGGAACGATGTTCTGGGACCTGATGGAAAATAGGAGAAGGACATGCTGAAGAAGCCAAGAATTGTGGCCCTGGGGAAGTGGTTCCCCATGAACAGTCCCCAGTTTCACTCGCCTCATTTAATTTCAACCCCTCTTCTTGCTCTGGACCGTGATACTTTGTCATTTTATAATTGTACTTTATTAAACTCTTTTGAGAGACATAAATGTGAAGAGTGGACAGTTGTGTGGGTGAAAGATCGGGTTTCATGTGACAGGAAGGAAGATCTTTACTTGTCCTTGTATACTGCAATTTCTGCTTACCATGATTCATATTCACTTGTATATTAAAGGCAATTTGGCCTAAGGTATCATTAGGTATTTTTAGCTATATATTTTTAGAATACTTGCAATCAGGAAAAGATGATACCTATTGTAAAGAGCTTTAACGTTGTTTAACTTTAAATTAATTTGATTCCATAAAAGTCTTACTTTACTAAGCTTGCTTTTATATCTCATTCTAACATAAGTTGTATCCTTATCTTTGCCAAATGCTAACTCAAACACAAGCCATTTTCATATAATTTAACTAGCCCTTAGTCTACCTGTTACAGCCTTATCTGTTACCTAAAATAACCTTGGTGGTTTTTTAAAATAGTGTTCACCTTAGATTCTTAACAAAGAAAATATTGTTTGCGAGCATTTTACAGTGAGTGAATCTTGGCAGCAGGCTTGCTGCCTTCACCTTGACACTAGGTCCTGAGTCAACGATACTTGTCCACCTGCTCACAGAGTAGGTCACACCATAATTATTCAATAAACATGTGATGAAGAATATTTGGTGGTAAAAAGGGTCAAGTTACAGAAGTCAGATGGTAGGACTCTTTTACTGGGTCAGGATGGAAAAGGACTGATGTGGTTTTGGAAGGATCTGGAATTTTCTGGACTTTCTTGAAGAGCTTTGATAGAGCAGTCTTAGCAGCCATGGGGAAGGAAGCCTATTTCAGAAGTTCATAGTGATTGAGAAACAGAAGTGCAGAGAGTGAGTGGAGGTGGACAGCTGTGCCTTGTGCCTCCTGACAATGGCCTCTGGATTTGACACAACGATGGCTCCCTCCTGGAGCCCACAGCTTTGGTGTGGGGCTGACTCTTCCCTAAGATTAGGCTGTTCTAATTACTCAGTGTGAGCTAATCTGCATATTACAAACCCTTTGATGTCCTGGGACAGGGGGTGTCAAATGGCCCTCTCTGGTCCAATAGGATCCAGGCACAGGACCCTTTATCTAACAGGAGGTAGAGCTGGGTATACATGGGGTTCTTACCTGCCAGACCTGGAATTCTGGGGAGTGGAGCTGAGAGAGGTCACAGTGTAGGAGCCACTGACAGGGTCTGAGGCCACCTGGGAGGACAGCAGAGTAGGGGTGGGCTTGGCGGATAGTCAGGAAAAGACCTGTCTCCTCATTTGTATGCTGCATCTCAGTGCCTGGACACAATCCACTTCTCAAGTCTCGTTACCATGAGCTGATTTCTTCCCTCATTTCATGTTTTCTTCCCTCTTATATTCTGTTAAATTATTTTAAGTTAACTTTAGTTGGGTTTTCTTTCCCATACCTTTAATTTATTCCTGACGAATTCTTAGATGTAGACCATGATTTCAATGAGTTACATTGAAAAACGAAGGTGTTCATATGTGATAATTGCGGACATGAGAAAATTAAATGATGACATCGGGCATGGTCTATGATCTTCAGGACATCCATATGATAAGCCACGTGATAATCAGAATTTTTAAGACAAGGTACTGTTAGGATTTGATGGTTTGAGTGAGAACAAAGGGGAGCCCTACAATTGATTCAGTTTACCAACAGCAGAGAATCCTCCCTCACTTCTTCCAGCTCCTGGTGGTACCTGCTTCCCTGTCTTGTGGCAGCAGCTCTCCAAACTATACCTATGTTTTTCACGTGATCTTCTCCCCTCCATGTCTCTGTGTCCTGTCCTTTTATTAGGACATCAGTTATTGAATTGAGGGCCCCCCTAAATCCAGGATGAGTTCATCTGCGGATCTTTAATCACATCTGCAAAGACCCTGTTTGCAAATAAAGTCATATTCTGAGGTTCTGGGTGAACTTGAATCTTTGGGAGATTTTATTCAACTGACTACATACTCTACCCTCAAGTTGAGGTTGGGAGCTGGCTCAGGCAGATATGAATGGTAACAATATCAGAGGAGTTGTTTTCAATAACAATATTGGAGGAGTTGTTTTCCTCAAAAGTACTTGATTCAACATAATAAACTTAAAAATAACTTTTTTTGAAATCGTGTTGGTGATTCTTAAATTCATATGGAAGAGAAAGTCTACGAAATGAAAGAAGAATTTTTGAGAACCAACCACCAAACAAAATAAACATGAAGGAGAATAAGGACAAAGTGACATATCAAAACATTTCCCCAGTTCCGTTAACAACAAAGACAAATTAACGTGCTCACAGAATCATTCTCTCCACTGAAGCAACCGTTCAGTTGGACAAAACTGACAGAATCAAGTGTTTCAGAACTCTGAATTATAATAAAAAACTTACAACATCCAGAGGAGTGATTAATGAAGGAAAACGTAGCTGAATTTGGGTAAGAAAGCACTGTGGTGTTTTTGGTTAATGCCTACCCGCTGCCATACCCTGGTACAGCGGAGGATGTGAGAGGATGGGAGCCAAGATTCCTTGCATGGCTCCCTCATGACAGATGACAAATACTAACATGCTTCTTCAAATAGGGTGATTGTGTGACTGGGTGGTAGTCATCTGTCTTTTGGGTCCCTGAGGGACCAGCGCAGAAGGTGACAGGTATTTCTCCCCCTCAGGCAGGAGGGACTTTCCAGGTGGTGTCATTGTCTGATGAAAGATTTAAAGGTCTATGCTACTGGTAGATGTCTGGGTGAGGGATGATGGCTGGGGCAGGAGCGATACATAAAAATCTGGAAAGGAGGCATCTGAGTAGGAAGTTTATTGGGGAATCAAGGCTTAGAAAGGCCACTGCATCTACCAGGGAAGCCGGAGTGCAATGTGCATGCCCAGGATGGACGGGTGCTCACAGAAGAACTGAGAAGACCTGAGCTTGCATCTCTGGCAGATCTGTTGCTTCCATGCAGGTAGGGGGTAAAGTCTAAGGAAGAGCTACAGGGGGTCCAGCTGCAAAGACTGGAGATATTTTGGGGCCGGTCCAGTGGCGCAAGCAGTTAAGTGCACGTGCTCTGCTTTGGCTGCTCAGGATTCGCAGGTTCGGATCTCGGGTGCACACCAATGCATCGCTTGTCAAGCCATGCTGTGATGGCGTCCCATATAAAGTAGAGGAAGATGGGCATGGATGTTAGCCCAGGGTCAGTCTTCCTCAGCAAAAAAATAAAAAAAAAAAAGAGGAGGATTGGCAATGGATATTAGCTCAGGGCTGATCTTCCTCACAAAAAAAAAAAAAGACTGGAGATATTTTAAGTTTTTCTTTTGTTAAAGTGTGTTCTTTTGGATCCTTGCATTTAAAGAAATCTCTGTCAGGTCACTTGCTGATTGTTAAGACAACTGAAAAGAGATTTCAGTGACCACACACATCAAAGAACATAGTCTTTGCAAAAATACTTTGAAAAGTCACTAAACAAAAGAATGATTGCAGCTCATAAAAAGCCACAACAGCAAAACCTGGAGAGAGAGAAGAATCTGATTCTCACAACGACCACATTCTAATACACAAAACGTCCAGTTACCACTACAAAATTACAAATGATATGAAGCTGGAGGAAAGTATAGCCTGTTCATATGAATAAAATGGAAACTGACATAAGTTTTTCCTGAGGACGCCCAGGCATTGGACTCATGAGACAAAGACTTTAAAACAACTCTCTTATACACGCTCAAAGGGCTAATGGAAAGTAGGGACAAAGGACCAATGAAAATAAAGAGAATGATGTATCAATTCACAGAGAATATCAATAAATAGAAATTGTAAAAAGAACCAAATAGAAATAATTGAGTATTACCCATGCACTTCCTTCTCCCACCCCCAAACAACCACAAATTTACTTCCTGTCTGTACAGATTTGCCCATATTTGACATTCCATGTAAATGGAATCATATAATAAGTGGTCTTCTTTGACTAGATGCTTTCAATTAGCAGATGGTCTTCAAGGTGCATCCATGGTGTAGCACGTGTCCTTCATATCTTTATGGCTGAAGAACATACAATGTACAGAGATACAGATCACATTGTGTTTATACATTCATCAGATGATGATATTTGTGTTGCTCTGGCCCACCTTTTGCTGGTCCCACTCTCACCTTCAGTGGCCCAAAATCAATGTCTCCCATCACCCTTCGTATTCACTGCCATCCAGTCAGCTCAGGTCTGCTTAGGCACCAGGTCTCCTCAATGTAAACACTGGTGGAGCCTTTAGCAAGGGCCCTAAAAGGCAGAGGTTTGGACCAGTAGTGGCCACCTCGGTGAAGACTGCCACGTCCAAAACACGCTTTCCAGCTGCAGCAACTTTAACATAAACAATTAGAGTGGAAATTCCCAAGGTTGCTGACATATGTGGTCTCCAGTGATTCCTCTTAAAAAACTTCAAGTACAGGGCCTCCTAGTAGACATCTGTCATCCTTCTTGATTTCTCAGCCACTGAACCCCTATCCTAGGTTTGTTGGCTTCCCTCACTTTGTGATCCTGGGGGGAGACAACACCAGCTTCCTGATTTAAAAGCAGAAAATGCCAGATACGTCCATTTGCAGCCTCCACACTGCAGCCAGGGTAACAGTTCTGTGGATCAGAAGCATCCACACAGACTCTGAACCAGGAGGTGGGAGCAACGCTCTGATGACGATGGATTTGTACAACAGCTAATAGAAGCAGCCTCAGCGGGGATCCAGCCCATCTCCGTCCTCCCAGAGGCTCCGTGAGCGATTACTCTAACAATCCTCTGCTGGACACAATCAAGAGCCCTGAATGAGAGCCTGGTGCTGGTGTTGGAAGTGGGGAGATGGTCAGGAGGGGCCCACAGTTCGCATTCCAGCCTCGTTCTAGGATGGGGGCCTCTTCCCAGACCTCTGGTCAGCCGGCGTGGTCACTGCCCCCCCAGCGGCCTTCCCCACGGGCTGGGTCCGCGGGCTCAGTGCGGGTCAGACTCTGCACCCCCAGGGTCAGTCCCCACAGCGGACATTGGCGCCAGACTCCACGCAGCCATCACGTCCGGAGGATGCAGCCGTGGGGACACGCACGTCCTCGTCGTGGGCGGAGGACACGCCGCTGTCCGGCCAGACTGCCCCGCGCCGTGGGCAGCGGCGGGGCTGGAGGAACGGGGAGGAGGGCAGCGGGGACCGGGTTGACGACCCTCCAGAGGGGCGCTCGGGGCAGCTCGGGCGCGTGGGAGCCTCCGGGCTCCCATCCAGCGCGGTCGCCTTCATTCTCCGCCGTCCTCGCCTGCCCTTCCTTCTGCGGCGCCGCCAGCCTGTCCTCTCTCCGCCGCCCACGACCTCTCAGCTCTTCCCATCAGCCCCTGGGCTCGGCTCTCTCCGCCACCTCTCGCCGCTTTTCGGCTGGGCTTGGCTCCTCCAACCAGGCTAAGGGCCCTTCCGCCTGGTCTCCACTGTGTCTTCACATCTTCGGCTCTTTCCGTTTCTCTTAGGCTCTTTCTGCCCGCCTCGGATCCCTCCGCCTCTCCCCGCTGCTCCTAGGCTCAGCGGTTTGGGTTCTTCTCTCTCCGTCTGGTTTTGGCTTTCTCTGAGTTCACTGCCACAGTTCGGCTCTTTCCCACCAAGTCCTGGGCTCAGCTGGGTTCTCTCTGACTGTCAAGGTCCTCGTGTCCGGGGGCGGAGGTTGTTCAAATTCACCCTCTCTTCACTGTGGTATGAGAGTGCCACTTTCTCTACATCCTAATAGATCAACATATTAAACAAACAGTAAATGTTCCTAATCTGATAAATAAAAACAAGAATCTTGGTGTTTTACTTTGTATTTTTCCTTTGGTGGGTGAAGTTGAGAATCATCTCTTACACTGAGAACATTCTGTGTTTCCTATGAACTGTTCTTCGTAATTGGTCCATTTCTACAACGGATTCTTGTTCGTTTTTGGTTGGTAAGTGTTCCTTAATGTTAATAAATTAGATTTTTGTGATGAGTTGCCAACATTCTCCTCTTTTCCTTTTTTTTTGTCTTTGCCTCTAGTCGGTGCTGCCATGCAACGACTGCCATGCAGATTTTTTAAAGGAAATCAAACATGTTAACTTCGTTTCTTGTTGTATGTTATACTTTTAAAAGACCATCTTTTCTCTGAGATTCTATATAAAATACTTATCCCTTGGTTTTTTCTAGGACTTTCACAGCTTTAATATTTATACTAAATCCATGATAATCCCTATTCCACAGAACAACTGGGGGTTCCAATATAATTTTTTTGTTAACAATTCATTTTTTCTTTCCTGACTTAGAACATCACCTGCACCCACTTTATTAGGAAAAATGTTCAGGCATGGAGATAATTTGAAAGAGTTGAACACTCAAGTTATGGACAGAACTCTGTCCCCTCAACAGTCATGTGTTGAACCGCTAATCCCTAGTACCTGTTATTGTGAATTTATTTGGATGCTGTGACTTAAAAGAAAGTAACTGAGATAAAATAGGGCCATTACGGTGGACACTAATCCAATCTGATCACTGTCCTTATAAGAGGAAATTAGGACATATAGACCAAGAGACGCCAGGGGCATGCATGCACAGAGGGATGACCACGTGAAGAGGCAGCAAGAGGATGGTCATCTGGAAGACAACGAGAGAGGACTTAGGAGAAACCAATCCTGCAGGCACCTTGATCTTGGACTTCCAGCCTTCAGAATTATGAGAAAGAAAGTTTCTGCTGTTTAAGCCACCCGGTCTGTGGTACTTTCTTATGGCAGCCCTAATGAAGACAGTACACATCTACATTCCATCAGTTACAATTTACTATATTTACTTTGCCACCTCCATCCATTTGTCACCCAAGAATCCGTCTCTGTTTAATGCATTTTCAAGTAGGTTGCAGACAGCAGTGTACTTAACTCCTAAACATGCTAGCATACATAGTCATTAAAGTTCAAAATTTGACTGAGGCTGGAAGAGCTTCCCAGGTGGCTCACTGAATGGTGAGCAATTGGTGATGACAGGTTGGTTCCTCTCCACGTGGACCTCTCCACAGGGCTACTTGAGCATCCTCATGCCATGGTGGATGGCTTCCCCTAGAGAGGGAGCAATCTAAGAGACCAAGGAGGAAGCTTCAGTGTGTTTTATGATGTAGCCTCAGATGTGAGACACTGTCATTTCTGCAGCACTGTATTGATCATTTGGGTTCATGACAATTCACGGCTAATCGGATGTGAGAGGAGACTGCACAGGGCCTAAATACAGGTGCAAAGTAGCATAGGTGGCTATCTTGGCTGCTAGCCTACACACCCAACTTTCCTCCAGGCGACTTATCCTCATCAGCCCAGAATTCCTTTTCTTCTGCTCCAGCTCACCCCTGAGAACCTCGTTTGATTGGAGCTGTTTGGGGCCTCTGGAGTTCATTGCTGTGTTTCGGACAACGTGGAAGGTCTCATCTTTCCCTTTACCCTTGCTACTCTCCCATATCTATCCTTCTCAGCCTCTCCCCCAACTCCAGCCTTCCTTGGCTCCTAGTGACTCTTTTAGCAGTAAAGGATATTCTAATGGTCAGCAGGATGTGCAATAGATAAGAGGGGTTTGCTGGATTAGGAAATGGTGGGGGAAAGTCTGCTTCCTGGGCTCCTGTCACCTTCTGTAGAAAGGGAGCTTGGGGGTGTTTGGTGGCTTGTAAGGACAACTGCTGTGTTCCTTATTCTGAGACTGGGTCCTCAACATTCCCCAGGGCAGGGGATATTAGATGGGGCCCCATCTCTCCACTACAGTTGGGGACAGAAACATATACATAGCAAGAGGACGCTGACGAGCTGGCAGCTGGGGCTCAGAATGATCCTTGTTTTTGAGATAAGGGAGGAATCGCCACAGGGGCGGTCGTCTCCTGTTGATAGGGACTTGAGGGTCTTGCATTGTGGGCTCCTCTCATTTGTGTTGACTGCTGCTTGCTGATGCTTCTATAGACTCTTATTTTGTGATAATGGGAAGAGAGGGAGTTTTCTGAGGATCTGTTTGACACTTACATTGGAGAGCCTGGTGTGTTGCCTAGGGAGACTCTGGTCATTTCTTTTCTGGGCGGGGACACTGGGTTACTCTTCGCTGGGTATACTCATATCTAGTCTAAGGAGTAAAGAGGCAAGCTGGGGTTTGTGTTGGTTAAAATGGTGTGGTATTTGTTGGGGCTCCCTTCTTCTTGGTGTATGGGGGTTGTAAGTTGCTTTTTGGGGTTTCCCACATCTCTAATCTTGCAGGAATATAGGAGATCACTTGCTGAAGCTTCCATCATTTGATGGAGTCCTCATGATGTTGGGGATAACTGGGAGGTATGAGAGTGCGGTTCCTGTTGTCTCTGGTGCTTGGACGCTGGAGGACAACTGCTTGTATGGGGCTCACACTTCTCAAGTGTTGGGGTGACATGGAGCGGTCACTGGATGGAGGGCCATTGTCTATAATTCAGGGAGAGGATTGGGATAATTGCATGAGATTCGACTTATCTTTAGTCAGGGGGCTCTGGAGGGGTCTTTATAGAACTTCTTTCTTCTAGTGTTGGGGGAGATCAGAAGTCTCTCTTTCTGGGTCTGCCCTTGTCGGTATTGTTGGCATAGACTGGGTGGGTCACTGGGCTGTGGCTTCCCATTTTCTAGTGTTGAGGAGCAGGTAAGTGTGTGACTTATGGGGCTGCTGTCATTTCTAGAATTAGAAGTTACTAGGGGGTTCTTGCTGGAGTCTCATAATTTCTAGTTTTGAGGGGCTGGAGGTCTTGCTTGCTCAGACACCAGCATTTGTGTTTGTGGATGACAGATGTTATCTGAGTTCCGGTTGCCTCTAGTTTTGGAAGGAACTGGTGGTGTCTCGCTAGGGCTTCTGTCACATCTGCTGTTGGATGCAGATTGTGAGCACGATTTGCTGGGACTCCATAATCTTTAGTCTTGGGGGGTGGAGAGCAGATTCCCTTGGAGAGGATTCCATCATCGTTAGTTTTCAGGTATCAGTTCAACGTGTTTTTAAACGCATTTTATTTTGAAAATGTTTAGACTTACGTAAAAGTTGTAAAAGTATACATGATTGTTTTAGTAAGTCAATATTCATTATAAAAACTTACATTTTGTTTCCTGCCGATGATCATTCCTAGCATTATGTGTCTTTGGGTGTAATTGTTTTCCTTCAGCCTGAAACTCTCTTTAGAGTTTCTCGAATTTCAGTTCTGCTGTTGTTTAACTGTTTTAGCTAGTTTTTTTAAACCCCCTTTGGAAAATATCTTTAAATTGTCTGCATTTTTGAAGAATATTTTTCTTAAGTCAAAGAATGTTAAATTGGCAGGTTTTTTTTTCCCTCCCATTCAACCGTTTAGCTGTCATATATCATTCATGTCTTCTTGCTTCCACAGTTTCTTTTGAAAAGTTACCAGACTTCTTATTGCTCTTTTGAAGGAAATGTGTCCTTTTCCTTTGGTTGTTTTAAAGATTTCTAGTTTGCCTTTCATTTTCTACTATTGTCCATCTTTCTTTCATTCATAGTTATTTTGAAATCCTTGTCTGCTAACTCCGGTATCTGGATTGTCTCTGGGTCTGCTTCTACTGATTTATATGTTCATAATTGAGAACATTTTCATGCTGCTCTGCATGTCTATTAATCTTTTATTGTGTGCTGGATCTTGTGAACAATACCTTGTAGAAGCTCTTAATCATGTTTCCTTCCTCTAAAGATTAGGTTTCCCGTACGAATGGATCACGCTGAGCCTCTGAAGGAGAACCTAAAATGACATATTTATTTCAGTTTTGCACTGACTCCCGAGATGTAGAGCTTACTCTTAGTGTGTGGCACTGACTCTCAGGCTGTGACATTTCTAGGGTCATAATTGAAAGCCAGGACTTTTTTTTTTTATCAAGGTCATTCCACTCCAGATGACTCCAAAAGCCAACCTTCAACTCCTGGCACGTGTGATCTCCAAAATTTCTGCACAATATTCAGTTTTCAGTGGTTTTTCTCTTCTAAGTCTCCTAAATTCATTCCCTGCACATGCACAAGTTAGGTGCTATTCAAAGAGCTAAGGGGGGATTTTTAAGCATATTTTAGGGGCTTCTTTTTGTGAATCTTTATTTTCCACTAGAATATCCTTCAGTGATATTTCAGGATCAGGTTGTATTTCCTCTACCGTAGCCCTGAAATCCACTATTCCTCCAGAGAGCCCTGGTTTCTTACTTTTTCTTTAGAATAGTATCTTAGAAACCAATTTCTGGGTGGTTGATAGGTATTCTCATTATTACTGGAGTGTCGTTCTTCTAGGTCTTCTGAGCTGACAGATCTTGGAAAGATGTGAATCTATACAATCCTCTACATACACACATTATCTCTCTCTCTCTCTTTACCCATCTATCCGTGAAAAGCAGAAATTGGTAACGGTAGCTCTTATTCCAACCAAACGCCTCAGTTGGAGTGTAATAAGAGCTAGCCTTCTCTCTTTCCTTGTTTATAACATCTTTCTTTGACTTTGATACACTGGCTCTCATCATCTACAATATATTTACTTAGTTTTTCAGATCTAGTATATGCATAAACTAATTTCAGAATTGCTAACCCATACCATTTTGAGAAACATTATGTATGAACTATAGTACATGATTTCTGGTCACTTCTTTTGATCCAGGCTTACAGGATCTGGTAAAACATAGTTTTCCAAAGTAAATTTGGTTTCTTTTTCATAGCCTTCATTGTGGTTGTGTTATTCCTTTTCCACAACATTTAGATTCATTTGTTATAGCTTGTTTTCCATTTTATGTTCCCTTCACTACCTGGTGGATTAATTTTTTTAACCTACAGTAATATCAACTCTGAGGTGTACAGTTCTGTGGGTCTTGGCAAATGCATAGAGTTGTGTATCCATCAACATAGTCATGATCGAACATGATACACATGAACAGTCTTGATAGGACAATTCCATCACTCCCAAATTCCTTTCTGCTGCCCTTTTGCAGTCATCCCCCTTTCTTACTCTTTGCCCCAGGAAACATTGATTTGTTGTCCTTCACTACAATTTTGCTTTTCCCCAAATGGCGTACTATGGAATACACAATAAATGGCTTTGTGTCTCTGGCTTCTTTCACTTAGGGAAATGAATCTGATTTAAATTGAGGTATATGTTAAATATAGCACAATACATAGATCTTAGGTGTAGAACTTAATGCAGTTTGACAAATGCATACACCTATGTAACCTATACTCCTTTCAAGATATAGAACGTTCTCCTCACCCCTTAAAGTTCCTCCATGTCCCTTTTCCGTCAATCCTTGCTCCTGCCTCACCCCTTCTCCACAATCTGAGGTTAGATGCAACCACTGCTCTGATTATTTTTCTTGCCACAGATTATTTTTTGACTGTTCTTGGAACTCACAGAAATAGAATCATACAATATTTACTCTTTTTTATGTGTGGCTCATTTTTTTCAGTATAATCCTACAATGGATTTAAATTAATTCACAATAAAAGATGTAATATATAATGTTTCCTATATACTGGGAGTCTCATAAATGCTTTACATATCATAGCTGATTGAATATTTAATACAAGTCTGTGAAGTAGGCACTCTCATTGTTCTCATTATACAGATGAATAAACTTTGGCATAAAAAGTTTGTTACTTACTTGAGGTAACCATCTTTAAAGAAGAGAACTGATATTAGGCAGAAGAGATTGAACTGTGATAAGTTAAAAATGGAGACCACAGTTTATCCCAATGGAAGCACTGGAGCTGAGGTGGCCCTTCAGGGGTTTCTCAGATGAGGCAAAAGAATTGGGCCTTTGTATCCTCCCCCCATGAATCAGTCATTGGAAGTGGGCTGCCATTGGGAGTGGTCACAATCTTAGGTGTGGCAATTTCCTTTGGCCCAAGGAAATTCCCGGTGAGGTTGGCAGGATGAGCCCTTAGAAGAGTTTCTGCAGCTACAAGAACGAGTGACAGTACTGAAAGAAGAATCAAGAAAATATACCACTGTCTCCATGATGGTCCACCACTTATGCCATTCAGAGACACTGGGCTCAAATCTGGGCTCTACCACTTGCTAGCCAGAGAGCTCAGGCAAGTGACATGCCAGTTTTCTCATATCTAAATTGGGGCTGATACTAGTACACACTTCTTAAGTTTATATTTAGTACTCCCTAAGTTAATATTCATAAGGCATTTGGAAGAATGCCTGGTTTATCAGAAGAAATGTTTGATCATTTATTAATGTACTGAAATACTTTGCTATGAAAAAATAAGGCCGCATTATATAAAGGAACAATTCACAAGAAAAGACCTAACCCTGTATGTACTTATTTACATTACATCCAAATATATAAAGAAAAAATGACAGAATAACAAAAAAGAATTTGTTGATCTATACCCGTAGTAGAAGACTTCAATACACCTCTATCACTAAATAAGTTTGAGGGAAAAATCTGAATGTAATACTATATCCAAAAACAAAATTAGCTTGAGTTACTGGGCCTGTACTCTATAACCAAACGTAAGAGAATACATGTTGCTTTCAAAGAAACTTGGAGCATTTATAAAATGCTACTCTGATTCATAGTGACTTTGAGGGGAGCGCTGAGCCAATATATATTGATTTATTAATTTAATAGCAGATGAGAGGCTAAAAATTTCAGAAAATAAAACATACCCAAAACTGAAGCAGAAAGAAAAGCAAATAGAAATTACAGAATAAAGAACATTAGAGACGTGTGACATACAATGACAAGGGCTGGATCAACAACATTTACTACTGTGAAATAGAATTAAATCTAATGAGAGATGTGCAAGGCCTCTCCAAATAAAAGTACAAAATGCTTCTGAGAAATTAAAGAAAATATAAATAAATGGAGAGAAATACCAACATCATGCATTGCTAGGATCACTTATTTAAGGACATTGTCTCTGATTGATTTATAGATTCCAAATAATCTCAATCAAAATCTTGGCAGGATGATAGGTAGAAACTGATAATCTGATGATAAAATTTATAAGGAAATGAAGAGGATCACGAATTTCCAAAGGTGTTCTTTAAGGAAAAAGTATTTTGGAGGATATACACTGCCAGATATCAAGACTTACCATAAAGCTACAGTAATTAACACTGCCTGGCATTGTGATACAAAATATGGAACTGAGCATAGAGTCCATAAACAGACATGCTGACATATGAAACTCTGATTTATGTGAAAGACACCACTGCAGAGAAGTAGACAGAGGACAGTCTTTTTAATCAGTAGTGCTCCACTAGTTGGATGTTTTTATTCAAAAATGAATCTTAACTCCTACTTCACAACGTACATAAAAATCAATTCACAGTGGATTTTAGATCTAAAAGTAGAAGGTAAAACAACAAAACTTTAGAATATAGCAAATATATTCATTGTTTGAGGGGGAATAAAAATACTCTTAAATGGAGCGAACACAGGATCCATGTAAAAAAATATCAAGCATTTAAAGGTGAATAAAATAAAGAGGCTATAGTACAGGAGATCAGGAGAGAGTTACACATGAGGTAGGAACAATATGGAGAACTTAGAAAAATGAAAACACTTAGAAAGTATTGTCCTAAGGATAGAGCAGTCAGCCGGGTCAAATGATGCTGTGTGGTGAAGTAAAATAAGGGTAAAAAATGACCACTGCTTTGGGCCTCATAGAAGCTGCTGATGTCCTTGACAAGAGCAGATTGAGTGACAAACTTGGACATACCTGATAGAAGTGGGTTGAAAAGAATGGGAATTGAGGAAGAGGAATATTTGAATACTAATAATCCTTGCAAATGTTTGCCTTGAAGATTAGCAGAGAAATGGCAAAAGAGCTGTTGAGAGAGACTTTGGGTTTAGGAGAGACTGACTTTAAGTGGAAGATACTGGAACATGTATTAACTAAGTGCTGGAGTCCTGGCATAGGACGTAGGTCTAAGGAATAGGTTAGGTTTAAATATATGTGATTTTAGATTTTATCTCATGCCAAACTGATATGAACTGGAAAATGGATATCTATTCCCTGAACTGGGCATGAGACCAGTTCTTCAGACAATGGTCAAATATACCTAAGGGTGAGGTTGGCGATATAGGCTGTAAAGTACCCTTGAGGGTAACCCAAGACATGGTCAATGACCTCCTCCTTGGGTATCACAGGAATCATGCTGGGCTGTTTTTGCTGATTGCAATAGCAGCTCTTTCTGATCCTGTGTTTTGCTGGATGCAACACCTCTCAGTCAATTGAAAGAAACGAAATGTTTGCCTGGGAAAGGAAAAATCTAATCATCTCAGGATGGGGTAGTTCCCAGAGCCTTGATGACCCCCAGCCCTGATGACATCTCTGGCACCTGCAGTGGAAGATGTTACCCAAAAAGATATTTCACGTTTGTCCTTACCAGGGCAGAGAGTGCCAGGTGCAGAGCCCCAGGGCCAGGGGGACCTCAGAGCTCATTTCCGAGACCAGTGACCAGTTAAGCCTGGACTGGGGGAGTGACAGAGAGAAGAGGCCAGAAGCAATTCTGATCCACAGTGACATTGAGGGAAGATCTGAGCCAGTATATATCGCTTTTGAAAATTTCCTAGTTTTGATCAATAACAGATCTTCTTTCCATGGTCTTGAATGGCAGAGCACTTTTAGACACGTGTACCCTGCACAGGAGTAAAATTTCCCTGCAGAGGGCTACACTGTAGGTCTCCTTCCAGCTCTGCTCCCCCAGTCACAACTGACTAGAGGCCTTGCCTCAAGCTGGTGAGTCAGCTGAAATGTTCTTTCTGCTTCTTCTGCCCATCCTTGGGAAATTTCCACATTCCATGTGCATGATGAGTTATTTGGACGTCTTTGATTACATAAGGCCCAGTGTCTACAAGGAAGGGGACTGGGTGGTCAGTGGGTTTTCCCCCTTCTATACATTGAATCAGGAATCAGAAATGCAACAGAAATTTCTTTGTGATTCGTCCAAGCAAAGATGTCACATGTTACCTGTAAGTTCATGTGTGTGTGTGAATCCTTCTGACAGTTATGAAAGTTGAATATAAAAGCTGTGTTGAGAATCTCCCATAAAGTGTGAATAATCAGCTCCTTTCTTTTCCTTTACTAATTATTTGTGGCTTCCTTTCTTTTTCCCTTCTGGAATATTTCCTTCCAAACAGAAGACAGAAATAAGCATCTTTTATTTTCACCTACCTTGAAATAATCTCCATTAGTGATTAATTTCTGAAAGCCTAAAGGATACAAGTTGCAGGCCAACAACACCAAGATCCCACTGCAGTGACCCACATGCCATCCTGCTCCTGACCCATAATGTGGAAGGGGAGAGAATTCTTGGGCAAACCATATATTGGCTAGAAGTTAGTGCTAAGAGCAAGTTTCATCAAAATATATAGATTATTCAAAAACGAACTTTTTATTGAGATGATATTCATTTTTCTTCAAAATGCATTTACTCAGTATCCTTTATGGTCTAAAATAATTTGGAGTATTCTCTGAAAAAGATGTGTTTTTTTCCAATTTTAATGAGATGTAATTGACGTTCATCACTGTATAAATGTAAGGTGTACAGCATAGGGGTTTGACTTATATATTTGGTAAAATGATGACCACAATAAGTTTAGTTAGCATCTATCATCTCATATAAATATAATAAAAAGAAAAAGCAAAAAATGAAAAGAATATTTTTTTCCTTGTGATGAGAACTCAGGTTTTATCTCTTAACATGTTTCATATCATACAGTGTTGTTAACTATAGTCATGGTGTACATTAGATCCCTAGTACTTATCAAAAATCAAGTGTTTATCATATATATATAATATGTATATAATATATTATATATATATAAAATTATTTTATAGATGTCCTTTTATTAATTGCTTGCCTAATGATACTGTGGTCAGAGAATGCACTGTGTATAATTTCAATGTTCAAAGGCCTACTTGATGGCCCAGTGCATTGTCAAACGTATTTATATTCTTTGGTGTTCATCATATACTAGTGTTATTTACATTTTTATGTAAATATCTGTTAAGCTTAACTCTTCCATAACTTTGCATATTTTTTATTGTCTTTAATCTGACCAGAGGATGTGTTAAATCTCCAAATCTGGTTGTACATATATGTACTTATGTACTTGGGTCTATAACTAATAGCTTTATTTTACTTTGGAGGGATATATATATTAACTGTTAGCATTCGATCTGTTCTTCCTTTCACCACATATGGTCATCACATGACATATGGTCACCACCTTTGATATTTCACATGTTTTTGCTTTGAACTCTGATTTTATCAGATATTAACAAGGATACCCATGTTTTGTGTTGGTTCATATTTAAATGGAATATCATTTCTATCTACTTTAATCTCTTCTATGTTTTACTGAAAGTATTGGAAAACAGGTAGTTGGGTCCTGTGGTAGGTGGAATGTGCCCCTAAAGGTGACCAAGTCTTAATCCTTCAAATCTGTGAATATGCTATCTAACATAGAAAGGAGACTTTGCAAATGTGATAAAGTCAAGGTTTTTGAGATGAGGAGTTAATTCTGAATTATCTGGATGGGTCCAATATAATCACAAGGGTCCTTACATATAACAGGGTAAGTCAAGAAAGTCAGAGTCAGAGAAGGAGTTATGACAATGAAAACAGAGATTGAAGTGATACGAGGCTATTACCTAGGAAAGTGGGCAGACTCTAGAAGCCAGAATGTGCAAGGAAATAGGACTCTTCCCTAGAGCCTCCAGGAGTAATGCAGTCCTGCTGACACCTTGATTTTCACCAGTGAGACTCATTTTAGATTTCTGACCTACCAAAGTACAAGATAATAGATTTGTCTTGTTTTAAGCCTCTAAATATGTGGTAGATGCTCAGAGAAGCAATAGGAAATGAATACAAGTCCTCTTTTAATCCAATCTGAGTGTCTCAGGGTGACTCAGAATTACAGTATCCCAACATTTTGTTTTTTAAAGCTATATTCACCAGTGAAAATATTTTAATATTAGAGCAACAAAAGCCTATGTTCTATTGTGCAATCTTCTGGAATTGTGTGTTGTACCTTCTCAATTAAGTTGTTTGAAAATTAACATTGGATTTAACTTAGGTGTGCAAGAGTGGAATCAACCCAAAGATAAGCTCTAAAGCTCACTGCCTATGATGGTTTTCTAATCTGTAAAGAAATAGATGAAAAGCTGCAAGTTTACACTGCTCCTTGGACTCTGAATTGTTTTTACTCTTTTAGAAAACCATAGAGTCATAAATTGTCTTTCTCTTTGTTTTCTCCCTAAGACTATCTCCTTATTTATTATGATGCAGTTTCCCTGCTTCTGGTAGTATGTGTTTCCTAAGTCTGTGAGGCAGACAGTTTTAGAAAGGTATATTGCAAAAGTTTTGATGACACCATTCTATTTTCGACTTGCCCTTCCTCCAAGCTTTCCTTCTGCACATCCCTGTCCTACCTAGTTTCTTTGTATGGATCGTGACCTTTGCTTCATCCTATTATACCAGCACTTGGCCATGACGAACCTCATGTTGTTGTCACTGCATGAAGTAGTGCTTGACTTGTAAACAAATATGTAAATTGGTCTTTTCCCCTTAAGTACCCTTCCAAATAACTCATTTTATGACATTGCTCTATGTCTTTTGAGTGCAGAGCAGTAGTGCTGGATCTTCCAAGGCTTTGTGAACACCTGTGCATGTGCTTTGGATTCCAAAGTCATGAATAGACAGTAATTGCTCTGGAATGAACAAGTTGCTTGAGTCAAAATGCCATACTTTTCCTCCTTGTTTTCCCACAAGAGTTACTCCTGAAGTGCATGACTTGGTCTTTATTTCTAATACTATTGCCTTGATACAGGTCGAACTACAAAAACTATCGTTATGTCCTGGTCTTTGTTTTTGGCTTCAAGGAGATCAACAGGAGTCCCCAGCTGCTCCCCAACCTGTCTCTGGGTTTCCATGTCTACAATTCCTTCCACAATGAAGTCAGCGCGTTGGAGAGCACCATGAGGTGATCATTAGGAGGGTGCCGGAAGATCCCTAATTACACCTGCCAGGCACAGATCAAGATTGTGGCTGTCACTGCAGTAACCACACCAGCATTCTCTGCTCATATAGGGACGCTGTTGGAGCTCTACAAATAGCACAGGTATGAGCATGGTGGGGGGATGGATCTGGAGGGACAGAAGATTTCCTCCTTGGTGAAATTCTTTGGCCAGTCAAGTGGAAAAGAAGAAAGTGGGTATTCATGTCTCCCTAATAGGAAAATACTTACCGCAGATAGTTCTTGATATGGTGGACACATTATTTTGGTGTGTGAAGTTGAGAAGAGATGAAGTAGCCAGAGGCTAGCATCATTGGCTAAAGCAGACCACAGTAGCTTCTGGAAATATGGTTGCCCAAATTCTCTCAAAGGAATGGAAGCTAGATATTCTCAAATAACCACACCTTAGTTATTTATATTATAGTTAGTAAAATTTTGTATGTAAATATGTACATAAAAGCATTTTACATTCGTCAACTGTTTTACAAATTAGTCACAAAATTAATCCTAACAAAATAAATGAAAAGGTACCATTATTATGGGAATCTTTAGAGACAAAGAAAGTAAGATGGATAGAGGTTATATAACCTTCTCAAGATGGTTAAGTTAGTCACATTAGCGTCAGAATTTGAACCCAGGCAGTCTGGCTTCAAAGCCAAGCTCCCCCTCAATCACTTCTACCATCAGATAATATTGCTTCATATTCACAGTGTTAGCACCAAGAATATAAGTTTAGCTACCTGACCGTATGAATTTTGCTGAAATTCTGTTTATTTTGCTTCCAGAGACTCAATATGGAACATTTTTTCTCTTTTGATTCAGAAAACCTATGGAGATTATGATCCTGTACTGAAAGGTAAGGACTAGTTTTCCTCTCTATCAGATGGCTTCCAAGGACATATCTTTAGTCTTCAGAAAGGCTTCATTGTTGATACATTTTGGCTGGACTTGGGTGGGAATCTTAGTGTCAGTTGATATAAAAAGTGAGCAGTTCCTCTGGGAACTTAGATGAGAGGTGACTATGAACGGTGCCTGCCTGTGACTAAGATACTTGTGACCAAGAGGACGTACACTTCAAAAAATTGGACCTACATGGCCAGAATCATAGGCTCACCAGCTAATATGTTTACCATTTATGGTGACACAAGTATATTAATAAGTGTGAGCATTGCAGGAAAATTCTACTTAACCACTTAGAAGGTGTGCATCACTACACCACAATGGAATGCTTCTTTTTTTCCACTTCACCACTTTTTAGATACTTACCATGGATGTCTTTCCATTGCACACCAGAACTTTGAGATATCTGGATTAAACACTCTCTACGGACAGTTAGCCCCTCTAAATACCCAGAAGGCTTTTTCTTTACCAACTTATGGCTTGAAATTTTCAACTGCTCATTTGCAGGTACTGAATGTGGAAAATTTTGGAGTGTCCGCACAATGCCTCCCTGGATTCTCTGCCAAAGGACAAATTAGACACGACCATGTCTGGATCCAGCTACTACATCTATTATGCTGTGGATGTGGTGGCCTGAGCCCTCCATGAAATGCTTTTTATGAAAGCAGAAGTGGAGTCCATAATGGATGCAGGCCAGCTCATGTTTCTCCCTTAGCAGGTAAAACTTATCCCTTAAATATGATTACCATTATTGTTTTTTTAGGATCAGAGTGTTATGTTATTTGGGTATAGAATTGTGATTGTGACATTGTCACAGATCAGCAGTCACTTGAGCATAACTAATCGTTGTTCTTTCTTACAGGTTGCAAGTAAATCTCTAATCATTGTAGGGTCTAATTAGCAACAGTGTCAACTCTTTTAACTAGAAATAATCAATTAAAAACTTTCACTGTGAGAGGTAAGTTTTTAAGATAAGAACTAATGAAAATTCATCCTAAGGAATTTAAAAATTCAGTGATTTGCAAACTGTAGTTCTGGCCCTATCCCATGATATCTTAAATGTCTCTGGGGAAAGACAATTTATTTGAACTTCCTGCATTTTTCTAGAAACGCTAATGATAGCTAAATAAATATTTCCTCATTGAAATTTAAAATGACTTTTGGAAGCAAGGAGTTTGATCCCCTTTTTACAGATGAGAACCCCAATACTTTGAAATATGTTTTAATTTCCCCAAGTCCTTGTCAATTCTACTTAGAGGAACTTAGACTTTCATAAATCCAAAATCTATGAATAATGTGTCTTGAAACTCTTGCTTTCAGGTACAAGGAAGTGAATGTCATGCCAGATCGAAATACAAGCATTTATTGTGAATATATATTTATTTATGTGTATATATAACCATATATATAGTTATGTATTATATAAATATTAGTTATACATTTACATATAAATTATATCAATTAATGCATGAATATTCTTTACTAGGAGCTTTCATCTCTTCTCTCTCATTTAATAAAATATTTTGTTCAAAGGTAGTAAGAAGCAAGATGTCTTTCTTTCTTATCTCTTCTTGAGTTCAAGGAAACTCCTAAAGCAAAACTCATTGCTCTGGGTGCAGCTCAGGTTTAACCCTACAGCACTCCCTAGACATGGAATCTTCAGGAATGGTTTAAACAAATCACCATGTGCTCTCTGAGGGCAGACAAGGATGCCTTCTTCCTTAAGCATGAAGAAGAGTAAACACTTCCTAAATTGAACTTATTTCTAGGATGAGTAATATAGAGGGGAAAAAATCTAATTGTTGGGCAACTGAGTATCCCCACCAGTTCGTATCTGGGTTTTCTACCTCCAATTTCCATGCCCATTTCATTTCCCAAATTAATCTCCCTTTCAGCTACACCCATGCCTAAAAAACACCCAATTTAAAAACAACACTGGAGAGTGACGTCAGCATCATGGCGGAGTGAGCTTTCCCCTAAACTCCTCCCCCGATAAAATACAACTAAAGGAACAGTCACAGACCAACAACAGAATCCTAGACAGTGAATAGCAAGATCAGAAAGATCCACACTTCCGCACTTCTGAGAGTCGACAGTGCTGGGCCCCGGGAGGAAGTGGGGAGAGGTAAGGAAATCTCCTCTCCCTCTCCATCAGATCAGCAATCCCGGTCCTTGGGGCTCCCAGAGATGGGGGAGGGGCGGCCCTCTGCTGGGAAACCATAGCTCTTCGGGCTTTCTCAGCCAATGGGAAACTCCCACACAGAGGACTCAGAACGGCTATGGGGTACCATCAACATCTGAGCACCCCAGAGACTGGATAACAAGGGATGAATGAGAAGCCTCCTATGCCAGGGACCCAGTGGGCAAAAGAGAGAGCCCCCCCCCCGCAAAATGGACCCTGCATCCCAGCAGACCAGACCACACAAAGTGACCTGTGGATCACAGGGAACAGCCATGGGAGAATGCAGGGTTCTCAGATTACACAGCCCTTTCCACCCACACAGTGGCATGGTGGAAATTGCAACCAGATATTTCCAGGATGAGGAAAAACAAAGCCAATACAAGAACCACAATTCAAAGATAAGTGAAATCACCACACCATAAGGAAAATGACAAGCACCCAGAAACCAACCATGATGACACAGAAATTCATATCCTAAACGACAGAGATTTCAAAATAGCTATCATAAAAACACTCAATGAAATACAAGACAACACAGACAAACAATTCAATGAGATTAGGAGTTTCTTCACAAAAGAGATTGAAATCATAAACAAAAACCAATCAGTGCTGATGGAGATGAAGAACACAATGGAGGAGATAAAGGAGAATCTGGAATCTTTAAAGAACAGAGCTGAAAATATGGAGGAAAGAATTAGCATTATAGAGGATAGGAATACAGATATGCTCCAGATGGAAGAGGAGAAAGAATTAAGACTGAAAGGAAATGAAGAAAGTCTCCGAGAAATATCTGACTCTATTAGTAAATGTATCATAAGAATTATAGGTATTCCTGAGGGAGAAGAGAGGTAAAGAGGAACAGAGAGCCTATTCAAGGAAATAATAGCTGAGAATTTCCCAAATCTGGAGAAGGAGCAGGAAATACAAGCAAGCAAAGCCAACAGATCACCTAAATACATCAACAGGCAAAGGCCCACCCCACGACACCTAGTGGTAAGCCTGGCCAAAGTCAATGACAAAGAAACAATATTAAGGGCAGCTAGATAAGAACAAATAATAACGTACAAAGGAACTCCCATCAGGCTCTCAGCGGATTTCTCAACAGAAACTTTACAGGTTAAGAGAGACTGGAATGATATAGTCAAAATACTGAAAGACAAAAACTTTTAGCCAAGAATACTCTATCCAGCAAAAATATTCTTCAAATATTATGGAGAAATAATAACTCTTCCAGATAAACAAAAGCTAAGGGAGTTCATGGCCACGAGACCCCCACTACAAGAAATACTCAAAAAGGCCCTCAGGCCTGAAAAAAAAAAAGAGAAAAGGAATACAAAGCTTGGAGCAAGGAGAAATATACGTAGACAAACTCAGAAAAATAGTAGGTCTTTACAGGAATAGGTTAGCAACCACTTAAAAACCAAAATCAAAGATCAAAGGAAGGAATTCACCAAAAATAAATTTAACCTCATCACTGTAAACACACACCCACAACACAAGATAAAATAAGGTAAAACAAGAATGACTTAGAAGGGGAAGAGGAAAGTGATTGAATTGACTTAATATAAGGAAATAGGAGGCCATCAGATAATGGACTATCTCATACACAAGATTTTTTACACGAACCTCAAAGTAACCACTAAACAAATAATCAAAACAAAATCACATATGATAAACAAAGAGAAAACTAGAAGAGTCATAAGACAGAACAACCAAACTGAAATGGCAGTCAGAAACAAATGGGAGAAGAAACAAAGGAAATGCAAAAGAACCGGAAAATAAGTGACAAAACAGCAACATTAAGCCCTTATATATCAATAATTACCCTAAATGTAAATTGATTGAACTCTCCAATCAAAAGATACAGTGGCAGGATGGATTAAAAAGTAAGACACAATAATATGCTGCCTCCAGGAAACACATCTCAGCTATAAAGACAAGCACATCCTCAGAGTGAAAGGATGAAAGACCATACTTCAAGCTAATGGCAAACAAAAGAAAGCAGGTGCTGCCATACTCATATCAGACAAAGTAGACTTCAAGATAAAACAGGTTAAGAGAGACAAAGAAGGGCAATATACAATGATAAAAGGGACACTCCACCAAGAAGACATATCACTTATAAAAGTATATGCACCCAACCTAGGAGCACCAAGGTACATAAAGCAACTACTAACAAACTTAAAAGGAGACATTAACAATAACACGATAATAATAGGGGATCTTAATACCCCACTTACATCAATGGATAGATCATCCAGACAAAAAGTCAAGAAATAAATAGTAGACTTAAATGAAAAACTGGATGAGATGCACCTAGACATATACAGAGCACTCCATCCAAAAACAGCTGACTGCACACTCTTCTCAAGTGTGCATGAAACATTCTCAAGGATAGACCATATTTTGGGAAACAAAGCAAGCCTCAATAAATTTAAGAAGTTTAAAATCATAACAAGCATCTTTTCAGACCATAATGCTATGAAACTGGAAATGAACAATGAAAATAAAAACTGGGAAAGTGACAAAAATGTGGAGATTAAACAACATGCTACTGAACAACCAATGGGTCATGGATGAAATTAAAGGAGAAATCAAAAACTACCTGGAAACAAACGAAAATGAAAATATGCCATACCAAACCATATAGGATGCAGCAAAAGCGGTCCTAAGAGGGAAACTCATAGTGATCCAAGCCAACATTAACAAACAAGAGAAAGCCCAAATAAGCAACCTTAAATTACACCTAACAGAACTAGAAAAAGAAGAACAAACAAATCCCAAAGTCAGCAGGAGAGAAATAATAAAAGTCAGAGCAGAAATAAATGAAATTGAGACCAAAAAAACAGTAGAAAGTATTAATGAATCAAAGAGTTGATTCTTTGAGAAGATAAACATAATCAACAAACCCTTAGCCAGGTTTACTAAGAAAACAAGGGAAAAGGCTCAAGTAAATAAAATTAGAAATGAAAGAGGAGAAATTACAATGGATACCATGGAAATACAGAGGATTATAAGAGAATACTATGAGAAATTATATGCCAACAAATTGGACCATCTAGAAGAAATGGATAAATTCTTAGACTCATACAAGCTCCCAAAAGTAAACCAACAAGAAATGGAGAATCTGAATAGACCAATCACAAGTAAAGAGATTGAAATAGTAATCAAAAACCACCCAAAAAATAAAAGTCCAGGACCCGATGGCTTCTCTGGTGAATTGTGCCAATCAGTCAAAGAAGAACTAATGCCCATCCTTCTCAAAATATTCCAAAAATATAGAGGAAAATGAAACACTTCTTAAATCATTCCACGAGGCCAACATCACCCTGATATCAAAGCCAGACAAAGACTATACAAAGAAAGAAAATTGCAGGCCAATATTGCTGATGAACATAGATGCAAAAATCCTCAACAAAATATTGGTACACTGAATACAGGAATACATTAAAAAGATCATACACCATGATCAAGTGGGATTTATACCAGGGATGCAGGGATGGTCCAACATCCGCAAATCAATCAATGAGATATATCACATCAACAAAACAAAGAATAAAAACCACATGATCATCTCAATAGATGCATAGAAGACATTTGACAAGATACAACATCCATTTATGAAAAAAACTCTTAACAAAATGGGAATAGAAAGAAAGAACCTCAACATAATAAAAGCTATTTATGACAAACCCACAGCCAACATCATACTCAATAGGGAAAGACTGAAAGCCATTCCTCTGAGAACAGGAATGAGGCATGGCTGCCCACTCTCACCACTCCTGTTCAACATAGTACTGGAGGGTTTGGCCAGAGCAATTAGGCAAGAAAAAGGAATAAAAGGAATCCAAATAGATAACAACGAAGTGAAACTCTCACTATTTGCAGATGACATGATTTTATATGTAGAAAACCCTAAAGAATCCGTTGGAAAACTATTAGAAATAATCAACTACTACAGGAAAGTTGCAGGGTACAAAATCAACCTACAAAAATCAGTTGCCTTTCTGTAAGCTAATAACGAACAAACAGAAAGAGAGCTCAAAAAGATAATACGATTTACAATTGCATCACAAAGAATAAAATACCTAGGTATAAATCTTACCAAGGAGGTGAAAGACCTATGCAATGAGAACTACAACACATTATTGAAAGAAATCCATGATGACATAAAGAAATGGAAAGATGTCCCATGAATGTGGATTGGAAGAATAAAACTAGTTAAAATGTCTATATTACCTAAAGCAATCTACAGATTCAATGCAATCCCAATCAGAATCCCAATGACATTCTTCATTGAAATAGAAAAATGAATACTAAAATTCATATGGGGCAGCAAAAGACCCCAAATAGCTAAAGCAATCTAAAAAAGAAAAAAAAAAAACAGGAGGCATCACAATCCCTGACTTCAAAACATACTACAAAGCAATAGTAATCAAAACAGCATGGTACAGGTACAAAAACAGACACATAGATCAATGGAACAGAATTGAAATCCCAGAAAAAAAACCACACATATACGGACAGCTAATTTTCGACAAATGAACTAAGAACATACAGTGGAGAAAGGAAAGTCTCTTCAATAAATGGTGTTGGGAAAACTGGAGAGCCACATGCAAAAGAAAGAAAGTGGACCACCTGCTATCGCCATTCACAAAAATTAACTCAAAATGGATTAAAGACCTGAAGGTGAGACCTGAAACTATAAAACTCATAGATGAAAATATAGGCAACACACTATTTGACATTGGTCATAAAGGAATCTTTTTGGATGACATGCCTACCCAGACTAGGGAAACTAAAGAAAAAATAAACAAGTGGGACTTTATCAAATTAACGAGCTTCTACAAGACAAAGAAAACCAGAATCAAGATGAACAGACAACCCACCAGCTGGGAGAGAATATTTGCAAAACATATATCTGACAAGGGGTTTATCTCCATAAAATATAAAGAACTCACACAACTGGACAACAAAAAAACAAACAACCTGATCAAAAAATGGGCAGAGGAAATGAACAGACACTTCTCCAAAGAAGATATACAGATGGCCAATAGGCACATGAAAAGATGTTCAATGTCACTAATCATCAGGGAAATGCAAATCAAAACAACACTAAGATATCACCTCACGCCCGTTTGAATGGCTATAATCACCAAGACAAAAAACAACAAATGTTGGAGAGGATGTGGAGAAGCAGGAACCCTCATACACAGCTGGTGGGAATGCAAACTGGTGCAGCCTCTATGGAAAACGGTATGGAGATTCCTTAAAGAATTAAAAATAGAGATGCCCTATGATCCAGCCATCCCACTACTGGGAATCTATCCAACACACCTGAAATCAACAATCCAAAGAGGCTTATGTACCCCTATGTTCATTGCAGCATTATTCACCATAGCCAAGAAGTGGAAGCAACCTAAGTGTCCCTCGACTGACGACTGGATCAAAAATGTGGTATATATACGCAATGGAATACTGCTCAGCCATAAAAAAAGACAAAACCGTCCCATTTGCAATAATATGGATGGGCCTGGAGAGTATTATGTTAAGTGAAGTAAGCCAGAAATAGACAGACAAACACTGTATGATCTCACTCATATGTGGAATATAAACCAACAGATGGAAAGAGAAAACTGTATTTTGGTTACCAGGGGCAATGGTGGTGGGCACAAGGGGTGAAGGGAGGCATATATATGGTGATGGACAAACAAAAATGTGCAACCCAAAATTTCACAATGTTAAAAACTATTAAAACATCAATAAAATATAAATAAATAAATACAAATAAAAAAACAGCACTGGAGCTCATGTGTCACTGGATGAGAGAAGAAACTCTGTGTCACAGCATGAAATTCTGAACTATATGATTTTCCTAAAGGTCTTGGACTTCAGGTGAAAGTAAGAGAGTTTGTTCCCCAGGATCCACGTGGTCAAGGTTTCATTACACATGAGGAGCTGATAGACTGAGCTGTGGGATTCAAAAAGGTTGCAGAAAACTCAATCTTGGATTAATTCTTTATCTGCATCACAAGATGGAGACCACATATGAAAACAACGGTGAAATTATTTAACTCATAACAAAATCCCAATTAATTGATATAATTTTTCTTACTGTCCTAGAGATATTGAAAGGACACTTTTAATTAAGGAGATATTCCTGAATTTTGAAATGCTTTATATACTACAGGCAGGACAGTGAGGCTACCAATTTAATAGGATGAGCTGATAAAAAATTGATGATTTAAATTCCCATTTAAGCTGAAAATGTGTCAATCTCATTGCTTGCAAATTTATTGCTCTGCATGCATTGTGCCTCGAAGACATAACAGATGCTGACGATCTAGACTTTTGATGACTTGTAGATATAATTTAAATTGTCTATGGCCATTTGGTTTTCTTCCAGAAAACAGGTTTTATTCTCATTAACTAGAATCAAAAGAATTGACATTGAGGTTTCTTTTTTAATATTTCAATATTTTATTAATATTCCTCATATTTCCTTCTCTTCATCCCACCTTTATACATTCTTGCAGAAATATTCACCGTCAGAAAAAAAGATTCCTTTTTGCTCTTCCAGGAACTACATTCTTCCTCTTCATCGGATTTCCCTTTAAAACTCAGTCTTGTAAGCCATCCCTCAAGATGCGATATTATATCATTCAAGCCTGTCCATGTGTTTTTGGTGTAGAATCTACCTGACATTAAATATATTACTAAATAAATTCAATAATTGCAATTTGTACTAATCAAAAAATTCTCATGTAAATGTATTGTATGAATTTAAATATTATTTATTATTAAGGTTAAATCTGCTTATAGTTCAAAAAATTTATCCAGGAATATCATATTCAGAATCACATTTGGCAATAACAAATATGATTCATGTTCAAATGCCCCATTTCCTTAAAACAAACAAGTGTCCTAGTCATTGAGAGGGAAAATGTTTTAAATCATTATGTATCTTCACGTTGGGAACTCTTTTCTGCAGATTGACCTTGATTTTATTTTGCTTTCCCTGGGTGCATCAATCATGTCACATCTTAGAGGTGATCTTTAGGATAGTTTGTGAGATAATTTAAACAATATTATCAATTATTCAATATTATAAAGTAATAAAATATTATCCAATTATATAGTATTGTTCAGTATTGTCAATGATTCTCTTCTTTCAAACTCCCCCCTATGGGTGTAGGATGTTCTGTCAGCCAGGATTCAGGAAAATCCCTCAGGAAGAGAGCTACCTGCTGCTTTGACTGTGTATTGTGCCCAGAGAGAGAAATATGTAATCAGACAGGTATGAACTGGCAAAATTACATAATTACAATCACTTTCTCTCAGACCTTCTTTGTCTCCAAATAAAATGTAAAGGGTCTGGGATTAACCTATAGCATCACATTTCTTCTTTATTTTCAACTATTTCATTCACTAATTCAATACATTCATTTAGGAAATCAATACATCATTTCCATGTTGGGAGTTACCTTCATCTGGCTTCTTTATACTCACATTGTTAGGTTCTGCTGAAGCAGCTCTTCTCAAGGGAATACAGCTCTTAAACCACATGTTGTGTTAGGCAAACACTTAGACATTCCGTAGCACCATATACTCATCTTGATCACAGAATAACACACATGGAATTATGATGGAAGTAAGTGTGGGTGTCTTAGGACATGACCCCTATTCATATCTTTACACCCAAGTGACGAGCACTATGCCTTACACATAGTAGGTGTGCAAAAACCGGAACTAAAGTTTCAATAAATGAATGGATATATTATATTATTATTACTCTAGTAGAAGGTATGAACAATGAACTGAGCATGCATACTTGATAAGATAAAGGACCTGCTTTCCAAGAAATCATAGTAAGTTACATGTGAAAAAAGAATAGCAGGGCAATTTGAATCGTGCCATAGTAAAGGTAGTTAGAGGTTAGCAGAGTCAACAAGTGTAGATAGTCTTACTTGGATAAATCAGATAATTCTTCAGGGAAAGCCAATGTTTTGTTGAGTTTTTGAAAATATGTAGGGATTTGTCATTTCAAGATGAAGAGGGAATTCTTGGCCATAGAAGTTTGAACAACAAAGTTTATGCAAGATGAATATGTTTTGGAGACCTACTGCCCAACATGGGCCTACAGTTAACAATATTGTATTGTTGACTTAAAAATTTACTAGGAGGGTAGATTTATGTTGTCGTCCCACCTCAAAAGAAAAAAAGTATTTTCAAAAAGGAAGTTAAATTAAAAAAATGAAAAGGACAGGAGGAAACATTTGGAGATGATGAGTAAGTTTAAGGACTTGATTGTAGTGATGGTTTCACGGGTGTATATTATCTCCAAACACATTAAGTTGTATACATTAAATATGTACAGCTTTTTGTATGTCAGTCATACCTCAATTAAGTGTTTTTAAAATATTTTATGTGGCATATTTAGACATTTGGAATTAGACTAATATGGCTGGAATGAGATGATAAAAGATTTATCATGGATGATGATGGAATAGGTAAATTACGAAAAAAAACACATCATTTTTAAGTACAATATTCCAGTCTTACCAAACAAAACAACAAACAATTCATACATACTTATTACCAAAGTAATCTCTTGACATTGCTAAATGTTCTGTCCAGTAAAATAATGCATGAAATAACATATTACAGAATAAAAAATGGGCTGAAGGGGAGAGCATGTTTAAAAATTATGTTTGTTGTTAGAACGCATCTGGCTATAAATTAAAAAGAAAACAAACTAAGTGTGTCTTTTAAAAAATGTTTATTATATCCCATAAAAAAGACCAGACTACTTTACTACAATGATTGTTTGTGCCAGAAAAATTAAAGCACAGTGTTGCATTATAAAGATGGAGAAGAAAATATGTTTTATTCCATTTGTTATTTACTTGATGAATGTTGTCATAAATATCACTTTTTACAAAAAAATAGTGAAACAATTTAACAAAAGAAGGCCAGTGATAGAATGACTCCAGGATTAGAGAATTCACCAGCTCAAAACTATAATCAAACACACATGATATTCTCATAATTTGCGCTGTCATCTTTGGTTCTCAGCTTTGTCTACAGGCTGGGCTCCTTATGGTCTCAAAGGCTGAGCTGTTTAAAGTATTATACTATAGCAAGTGAACAGAAAGATGAAAAAGTGTGGGCATCTATTCCCCCTGACTTTGTAAGAGTCACTCAAAAAGACATCCTCCCAGTGGGGTCAACTATAATTGATTTAGAGCTGTCAACCTCCCCTCAATCACATGGCCTCATGGAAGAAGTTGAATGTCAAAGCACAACTGAGCTGCTGGTAGAAAGGGGACAGATGGGTCATGAATACGCAACCAGTGGAATCTGCTTCTGTGTTTACTTACATAATGCAAAAAAAAATATTTTAAATTAGACTGCAAAAATATCTAATGAATTAGGGGGATCTAAAATAATATAACGGGCCGGCACTGTGGTGTAGTGGTTAAAATTCAGCGTGCTCCACTTTGGTAGCCTGGGTTCATGGGTTCAAATCCTAGCATAGACCTACACCACTCGGCAGCCATGCTGTGGCGACAACTCACATACAAAATAGGGGAAGACTGGCACAGATGATAGCTCAGGGTTAATCTTCCTCAATCAAAAGATAAATAAATAAATAAATAAATAAATAAATAAATAAATAAATAAATAAATAAAAGAGAAAATAATGTTTCAATAGTAATGATTTTCCTACATATCAATAGTAAAATGTTTGATAATGCAGTATTAAAATCTCATTTCTCACTCTCATAAACAGTAAAATGTAATGCACAAAGTATATTAATTAGAATGTGTTAAGCTGAAAGTGATAGAGAACCTCATAGTGGCCTTAAATCATGACATTTGTTATTTGTTACAAGAATTTCAGAAATAGACAGATGCAAAGTTTTCTTTTTTCTATCAACCTTTTGATAACAAAGAGTCAGTCTCCATATAACTTTTGCTGCAATATGCTTAGTGTGTTGGATTTTATTTTTACAAGTGTCTGCCACTGCTCATCATCCACATGGGAAAGAAAGAGGACGAATCGGCTATAGCATCCTATTCGATGCACGTTTAATTTAGTGCAAGAAAGAGACCATACAATCAGATTGTCATTGATTTATGTCCATGGCGCATAACCCACAAGTGAGGTGGAGCACTCTGACAAAAATTAGCTTACATCTGTCACAATTGGCTTAGTTCACTCAAAATTGGTGTTCTAATAGCTAGGCATAATGGAGGAAGTGTATTGAGTAGGTAGTTACTGTATGCTATGCGAAGCATAGTTTTAATTTTGGCTAAAAATGTGTTTGAGAAATGCAAAAGAAAATGAATAAATTTAGCTCTATTAAATTTCCCAAATGGAATGTCTGAATATTACAAAAGTCTGTATCCTTGTCTAAATAAATTTTAGCTTTAACGAAATTCAAACCACTTTATCAAATGAATTTACTTTGAAAGTTAAGAATTTTACTACATTTTTTATGAAACAAAAATCGAGTTAGAAATATCGAGAAACAGGATTTATATAGAAAAGTGAGTCAAAAAGAAAAGCTGTAATTAAGGTAATTGCATTGTTCTAATATTATTTGTAGAAATAAGGACGAGAAAAGAATGCCCACTTTCAACAATAAGAATGGCTGCTTCATGTTCTGAGGTCAGAGTTGAGTAGTTGTGGCAGAGACCCTATGGCCCACAAAGCCTAAAATATTTGTCCTCTGTCACTTTACTGTAAAAGTTTGCCAAATACAAATTCATAGCCCTGGGCGCAGCCCTTGAATGATGTCTGATGAGCATGCCTGCGTATGTGTTGCAGCTGCCTCATCCTCAGCTAAGATGACTTGTTCCCATGTGTTCTTCTTGTCTCACAGTGCTCCCCAGAACGATTGAGCTCTAGGTGAGCACAGTGGAAAAGCACTTGGTGTCCCTGATGCTCCGCCGTCCTTTCCCTGCCTCACTTTCCCTGTACCTCACTGGTGTGTTGCAAAATCCCCACCACCTAAGATATTCACCCCTAAACCCACAAGTTTATGGACACATCCAACTAACACAAGACCCAAACTTGTAACTTTTGGAGGTGGATTATCACTTACTTGAAGGTAAGAGCATTCTGACATAAGACGGGACTGTTTAATGTGAATATTATTAACATAAGTCTCTGCAACTTGGTGTCTCACAACCAAATAAGGTCTGGGCTGTGGGCCCTATAATGCCAATGAGATTTTGTTTTTTGTCTTGGGAATATGAAAGAGTGGCTGACTGAAACACCAAGACTTTCCTTTCCTTTTCAAATAGAGATCAATGTATAGGGCGTCCAGGAAACCAGTATGCAAACAATGAGAGAAATCGCAGCCTGCTGAAAGTTGTGACATTTCTGGCATTTGAAGATTCTCTAGGGAAGACTCTGGCTTGCACAGCTCCTTGTTTCTCTGTTGTCACAGCAGTGGTCCCTGGGGTCTTTGTGAAGCACCGAGACACTCCTGTAATCAAGGCCAATAATTGGAATCTCAGCTACATCCTGCTCATCTCCCTCACTCTCTGCTTCCTCTGCTCCTTACTCTTCATCGGCTGACCCAACACAACCACCTACATTACTTAACAAGTCACATTTAGAGTTGTTTTTACTGTGGCTCTTTCCACTGTCTTGGCAAAAACTATTACTGTGGTGGTGACATTCAAGGTCACTGCACCAGGGAGAAGGATGTGACAGTGGTTGGTGTCAGGGACACCTAACTTCATCATTCCCATCTGCTCCTTTATCCAGCTGAGTCTCTGTTGGATCTGGCTGAGAACCTCTTTTTCTTCATTGACATAGATGCACACTCTGAACACGGTCACATCATCATCGTGTGCAACAAGGACTCTGTCACTTCCTTCTACTGTGTCCTGGGATACCTGTGATCCTTGGCCCTGGGCAGCTTCACTGTGGCTTTCCTGGCCTGGAACCTGCCTGACACCTTTAATGAAGCCAAGTTCCTGACGTTCAGCATGCTGGGGTTCTGAAACATCTTGCTCACTTTCCTCCCCGTCTGCCACTACACCAAGGGCAAGATAAAGTTGGCCGTGGAGAACCTGTCCATCTTGTTCTCCAGTGTGGAGCTATTAGGCTGCATATTTGCCCCCATGTGCTACATTAACTTCCTAAGCCCAGAGAGAAACCAATCAAGATGGTTAAGGAATATAACTGGTTCAGGTGAAAATAATCAATATATATATTTTTTTCACCAGAATTTGCATACACCTGAAAAATAAACTACCAAACTTTTGCAAGCAGACTTTAAGTACTAAGTAAAGGGCCAGCCCCTTGGCTTAGTGGTTAAGTGCATGCGCTCCGCTACTGGAGGCCCGGGTACGGATGCCGGGTGTGCACCGACGCACTGCTTGTTTGGCCATGCTGAGGCTGCGTGCCACATACAGCAACCAGAAGCATGTGCAACTATGACATGCAACTATCTACTGGAGGTTTTGGGGAAAAAATGGAGGAGGATTGGCAATAGATGCTAGCTCAGAGCCGGTCTTCCTCAGTAAAAAGAGGAGGATTAGCATGGATGTTAGCTCAAGGTTGATTTTCCTCACACACACACACACAAAAAAAATATCAAGTAAATTTACCTTACATCTCAAATTAATTTATTGATTTACATATCTTTTGGCTTTGTACAATGATCCTCGGGCATTCAAATGCACAAATACACAAATATGAATATTATCTCAGATTAATTTTTCTCTAAAATTATCTGTGGTATCTTACATAAATGCCCACACATCAGTTCTCTCCCTCCATCTGTGTGTTTTGGTAGAACCCTCCCACTTTGACTCCATGTGGACTTGGCCTTGTAAATTGCTTTGGTCAATTGGACACTAGTAAATGACAACAACACATCTTTAAGAATATATATTAAGTATAACTTTACTAATTTTATGATCATAGATATTCTCCTGTATTGTCATCCACCAGTGTTATGCACTGAGCATTTCTACTTTTAATTTTAGCCCTTATAATCCATTTGGAGTGATTTACTTGTGAATAATGTTAGTCGATGGTCCAGTGTTTTATTTTGCAAAAGGATATCTTATTGTCTAAAAAACAATTACTGTATGATTTTAAAAGTTGATTTTAAATACAGTGAACCTGAATGATGCTTGAAAAATGGATATTATTTTCATTCATAATTGTAGTATATCTCTCCATTTCTTCAGAGCTTTTATGTCCTTTGGTATATCTTTATAATCTTCTTCATTTATCTTTCATAACTTATAAATCATATAACTACATATGGCATCATGTTGCATAAATCCAATTACTTTAAATATTTTATTTCTCCTAAGATTAGAATAATTACTTATAAGTTTAAAATAGTTCTTGCTAATATAAAGATATTTTTTATATGGTTATCTAGTGTCTTTTCATATTAGTCAACTTATTTAAAATTCTAAATTTTATAAGTTATTTCCCACTAAAATAGTAGATTTTTCTCTTCTTCTCTAATATTATTTATCTTATTCTTTCTATTCTCATTTTTAAATGACTGGGCTCTCTGGTGCCACACTGAATCACAATAATGTTTGCCAGGAGCATTTTCCTCTTCTGAAGTGTAGCATAAACACCAGATATATTCTTTGTCAGGGCAAAGCAATCATCTAAGAGAGAGAAAACAAAACCGTGAAGGGGAACCTTTTCTACCTGGAAGTCAACAGACTTCCCTCTCTTGATTATTTAGTGCTAGAGATCTTATGACAATGGACCTACTGAGAATTAGAGGATCTCACTCTAGTTCCAGGAATTAAACTTGGTCAAATAGTTTAACCTCTTTAGATTTTCTTCCTCTTCATTATGAAGAGCTTGAAAAGTGTTTTTGAGTTTTAATGTCTTATGATTCCAAAGTACCCTTTACCCAGATGCACTTGACAAAGACAAGAGTGAATTTTCAGTTATCTACATCTCCATCAACATTGTTAACCACATTATCACTTAGGGAAGAAGAATGCCCCTGAGCTAACATCTGAGCCAATTCCTCTCTAATTTTTCTCTGTGGGATGCACCACTCCTCAAGAATGGCTTGAGGAGTCCTGCATTAAATGTCGGGTGGTGCATAGGCCTGTGCCCGGGATCAGAACCAGTGAACCCTGGGCCACGATATCAGAACACAAGGACTTGACCAGCACGCCACGTGGGCAGGTCCCAATATTATTTTTGTCTGAGGAAATGGATGTATGGAAACATTTAACTATGGTTTGTAAATAGATATGTCATAGGGGAATTTTGTCTGCAAGAATGCAAAGAGAGGTTACATAGTTGCAATATGTCTTGTATGTAAATATCTAGATGGAAACTTAACGTGGCTGTGCCAAGGAAGGACATGACAACATGATACATCTAGAACTAATACATCTACACATATAAAGAAGAAAAAAACCCACTATATATTCGATCGGCATACATAGCATTAGGCTAGACTTGTTCAAAGACATTGAAACCCTGAGCCCAAATTCTCACTTCCTCCACCCAACAAGGGATCAGCTTTGGGTTATTCCAGGGACCCAGGAGTCCCAGGTCCAGCTGTTGCCCAACCTGGAGGGTTTCCACAAAGTCCCTTGACTTGTCATCATGAGGTTAAGGGTAACAGTGTGCTAGACTTCAGACTAGGGGGATAGGTATGGAGACAATGGATCTCAAAAAGTTAGCAGTTGTCCTAGCATCTTTTCGATGGACTAGATGCTGGACTTCCTGCTGGTTCAGAGTCAGGCCGTCAATGGAGCACTTGTGACTGCACCAGAAGGGAACCAAGACGTGCACCGGAAGTGGAACGAGATCAGCACCAGAAGGTGAACACAGGCTTGCAAGTGGGATGTGGAACATGGCTCCCACCAGGATGAATTGTGTGGCAAGTGGTACTATCTTAATGTAGAATGTGTGTGTGCCAGCAGTTGGCAGGAAACTGGAGTTGTGTGTTTGATGTAAGGACTGAGTGGAGGGGATCTTTGAGGCCTGGGGACCATTAAGCTGTAGTTTGAATGGGTGTGAATGCCCAAACCAGGCATGGTAAGGTGAGAGGTGAGATTAGCCTTTGTGAATTTTTGTTTGGTTGACTAAGACAAACTCTGTCCTGAGATGGACTGGTAGATGGACTTGGAGCTAAAACAGGTTCTTACAGATTGTCAGGGGCCCACACTCACCACTCCTATTCAACATAGTACTGGAAGTGCTAGCCAGAGCAATCAGGGAAGAAAAAGAAAATAAAAGACATCAGAATGTGAAAAGTAAAATTAAAATTGTCTCAATTTGCAAATGACGTCATGATTTTTTTCCAAAAAACTAAGATCTAATCAAGGAAATCGGTAAAGGATACAAAATCAACATAAAAATAAGTAGCATTTCTGTTCACGATACATGTTTCTGTACATGTTTCTACATTTTGGGGGGACCAACTCAACCCATAACAGTAGCGTTGTCTCAAGTCAGAGGAGGTGGGTTTCAGTGTGGTAAGTCATAAGTTTATGTGGTGGTTGCAAAATCTAGAAGCCCTTGTCTCAGCCAGAGTCTCATGTCTGTGTGTATTGGATGCATTTTGCAATTCCCAACTCAGTAGTCATGTAACTTTAATATTTTTATCTTAATAATATATTTTACTTAACCCAGTATGTCAAGAAGTATTATGATCTCAATATATAATCAGCATAAACATTATCTTTGAGATGTTCTATATTCACTTTGTCATACAAATTTTTTTAAAATCCATGCATATTTTACACTCATAATATATCTCAATTTGGACTAATCATATTTTAAATGCTCAATAATGACATATGGCCAGTGGCTACCAGATTGGTAAACAAAATACTTAATAGATGTTATGTTTTTGGAGCTGTTTTAGATTTACGGAAAAATTGAAATGAAAGTACAGAGTCCCCATATACTCCTCCTCCCTGCTCACACACACGGTTTCCGTTATTATTAACATCTTGCATTAGCGTGGTATATCAGCTATAATTCAGGAACCAAGATTGGTACTGTCGGGGGAAGAGGAAGAATCATCCTCTGCCATTTTCCTTAAGGTTCTTATGGCTGGCCAAATAATTAACAAGACAGGTTAGCAGGAGAAAATAATACCAAGTTTAATAACATGTATATATGCGAGAAACTCAGAAATGAGCAACTCGTCCCTCTGTCTAAGCTGCCCCCTTAAGTATTGCAGCTAAAAGTGAGGAATGTGTTGGGGGTGGGTAGTGGTCTGGGACTTCAGAGGCCGGGAAGACAATTCTTTTCAGGGTCATCTATAGATAATGTGGTCAGGGAGAGACAGAGTTTTTGATAAAAGAGGCTTGGTGCCTTTCCTATTGTAACCTCTATCCTACATTATCTTTAGAGCCATCATGATAATAACTCCTTCCTGAAACAGATCTTTCGTTTTAAATACTTTAGGCAGTTTGGGAGGGGAAACTCAAATATTCTTCCTGAGTTCTCTGAGTCCTTATTGTCTTCAGCTCAAAACAATCTGCATACCAGAGTGGTGCCTCCTGTGGTAGCTTGCCCTGAGCACCATCAATACATTATTGTTAACTAAGAACTATAGTTTACGTTAGGGTTCACTCTTTGTCTTGTACATTCTGTGGGTTTTGGGAAATGTATCCTGTGCCCACCATTACAGTATCATACAGAATAATCATTTTCCTGCCATAAAAGTGCCCTGTGCTCCAGGGCCAGATAGAGGTATAGATGTGGCCCTTTCATTGATGTTTGCGGTGATGGGAACATAGGTGTGTTCCAGCTTGTATCCTCCGATTTAGGATGAAAAAATAAAGGAATTTCCCACATAGTCCCATATTCTCATAACAGCATAAATAGTGGAGGAAACTAATGCCGAAGGTGTAGAAGTGGATGATCACACCATATTGATCTTTGAGATTAACAAGGTTAAAAGAACTGAGGAAGAGGAAAAGAGGAAGATTTTTAAGAATCAAAAATGTAGCTTTATTTTTGCATTGATCTTGAGCTATGGATTTGAAATTTTCTGAATTCAGCCTGACTATTGCTTCCCCAGGCAGGGACTCATGTGCTTGTGGTGTTTCTGCACTCATGATTGGTGTGCAGCCCTGCATGGGTCCCACATGGGATGACCTGTGGTTGTCCTGGGCCCTGGGTGTATGAAGCTGCCCCTGCCTATCTTTGACTTTGGAAGGAGAGATGCTGGAACGTTCTTGGCTGAGCCCTGACTGACATGGAAACTTTCTGAGCCTTTCACCTTACACTTGATATCACATCCTCTGATGCAGTTATTTTGCAACATCACAAATGACCTTCATGTGGATAGCTTGTTGCCAAAGGTTTGGGACCCCATCTGCCCCAGAGGAGGTGGTCCCTGAAGCCTTGCTATCCACAGACGTGGATGAAATCATAGTGCCTAAGGCTGGAGAGGATGTTCCTCAAACATGTTTTCCAACTGGTGTTTTTCAAGTGGACACGGGACCTCAGATGCAGAGCCCCGCGGCAGAGTGGGGTCTGGATCTCACCTGGGGAGAGGAAGAGACTGCTGAAAGGAGTCAGAGGGCATTAGAATTGCTTTTTCAGTCCACAAAAACCACATATACATATATGTGTGTGCGTGTGTGTGTGTTACTATACACGACATGTGTAGATATCTCCTTAGGCTGCATGTTCCACGTCTGCTTCTGCTGTCTCACACCTCACGCAGACACAGGGCTTTGCAGAGGCTTCTAAGATGCTCCTTTTGATTTTCTTCTTCCTGTTGCTGCAGTTTCCTCTCTTTGTGTATCATTTTGCTTATCCTGACAGCTTTTTGAGAATGTAACCCAGTGCATACAAGGATGGAGATGTGGTTATTGGTGGGTTTTTCCCCCTTTATACTTATTTCTTACACAGAGGGATCAAGAAGCCTAGCAAGGATGTCACTTTGCAGTGGTAAGTGCCTCTTTATTCATATTCTGCTTGATTATTATGACGAATGATGCCTATAGGATCTGTGGATGGATACACCAAGGAGCTCTGCATCACCTGTCCTGTCTTTCCCAGGCATCCTCACCTTCCCAGAACTGTCCATTATTATCTCTGTCTCGTCCCATTGACTTTGTTGCTTACTTCAAAGAGAAGAACAGAGTTTTTATATTTTCCAGTTTCCTTCCTTTTAGTGTCCAATTTTTAGGATTGGGAGCTCATGAGACAGCACTCTTCATCAACATACTCCACCGTCTCTGCCATTCCTTCTGCCTCATCTGCTGCTGTATAGTGCTCTACCTTCAGATCTGTTGGGGAGAGAATCCCAGCCTGTACAGAGGAGCCCCTGGGTGGGGGTGATCCTGTGTGCCTGCCCTTCACCCATCTGTAGTTGTGATTTAGTGTCTTTGTTTTAAGCAAGGACTCGAGAGGGCTTTTGTTTTGGTGTTAGTTATTTTTACAAAAGCACGTTAAGGAAGTGTCCTACAAAAAGAATGTGTTTTAGAGAAGTGGATCCTGAATTTTATCAAATGCTTTATATACTTCATGAGCATATTGTGTTTTTTTCCTGGCAGAAATGTGAGGACATTAAATGTGAGGATATTAAAAGTTTATCTAATTTCTAAAGTTTGTTTAAGATGATTCCTTGCTCACATCTTCTTTTTGTTGCTGGTAACAGGCTCATGTTAACTTCATAATTAATAGAGATATACCTTCTTATTCTATATTCTGGAAGAGTTTCCTGGTAGAGTAAATATCTATTCTTAAGTTTTAGAAACAATTCATCTGTAAATACATCCAACCCACCATATATTTGTAGTTTTCTTTCTTAAAAACTATCTGGAACCCATAAAGAACATTTGTATAACTTTCTATTTTCTATTTGAGCCAGTTTGAGTAATTCCAGTTTCATTTAAAAAGCAGCTTTATCACTGCGATCCCAAAAAGCATCTCCATGTGCAGATGCACAACATTCTCTCTGACTTCGCTCCTGGTGCCATTTTCTCACCTAATGTTGTTGATGTTTGTCTTCCCCAAATACTTTTTCTTTATCAGACTTGTTTGAATGATGTCTATTTTATTGAGCTTCCCAAAGAATCAGAGTGACTGATGACTTTTCTTCTGGACTTATTTTATATTTATTTTATACTCTTAATTCTGCTTCAGTCTCTTTTTCCAAATTATTTTTTTATGTTTTTTTCCTCCGTTCTCCTTGTTTTGAGAGTTTAATTCACTTTCATTTTTATTTACTATTCAAGATATTTAATGCTCAGATATTTTCTCTCAGAACAGACAGTTTTCTTCTCTTCTTCCATTCTCTCTCCTCTCTCTCCAGGGCTCCTTGCTACTCCTTTCTAATCATTGGTTTGATTTCCTGTTTCACCAAAGAGTTATTCATGAGAGTGATTAGTGGCTTATAAATTGTCTTATTTGTTTAAGATATGTTGGCAGTTAATGAGCATTTTTGCGTGCAAGTTGGTTAAGGAACTGGATTTCAAATCTGCCTGTTCCTCTGATGAGCGACTGAGTCAGAGTTTCTGTGGTTGGCCATGTATCTCTCTTCTGGTGGCTTCAGGAAATGATTACTATGTAGAAATTGCTTGCTGGACAAGGATAGGATCTAATTTTATAATAATATTATTTCTTTGCTTCGGAGTAGGAAGTTTGAGATTTATATGCAGGCATATGTGTGTGTGTATGCTCCAAAAATAATTAATGATAAATCAAGATTAACAATATATACAATTCCTATATTGACTTTGTTTTGGACAAAGACTGAGAAGTTAGTTGAATACTCTTACTATGGTTGTAGTTAGGTTCACTTTACTTCAAATTTTTAAAATCCTTTTTTTAATATATGATTGAACATATACTTTGTGACTGCTAACCACCTTTTAGTCCCTAAATATTTTGCCTTCAGATATGTGTACCATTATACACATTCATATATAAAAGTTTCATATTAGTTGTGGCTTTACTTTTGTGAGCACGTGTATGGACTATTACTGACAATCCCCTTTCTTTCAGCATCTATGTTCAGTGTTAGTTTCCTATGTCTTCATGGAATGTAGAGTAACGTTCAATATTGACAAAGTGATTTAAGTAACTTCAGTGTAGTATAACTGATATACGTAGCATTATCTCTGTGGTTCTATTTTTTTGTACTTTGTTTTTTTTCTTTTTTCCTAGTTTTGCTCCGTTTAATTTCCTTATTAAACTTTTCTTCACTATGTTGGATATATAGACATTTTCCCATTCTATTTTAGATTTTTTTTTTTTTTGCTGAGGAAAATTGGCCCTGGGCTAACATTCATGCCCTTCTTCCTCTACTTTATATGGGATACCGCCACAGCATGGCTTGATGAGCGAAGCATAGGTCCATGCCATGGATCCGAACCCATGAATCCTTGGCCACTAAAGCGGAGCATGCAAACTTAACCACTACGCCACAAGGTTGGACCTTATTTTATAATATTTTTATTTTGATAACTAAGAAGAACCCAGAATCTGAAGTCTTTCCTCACTGACTCCTCAATGTTAGATGAAAAATTAATTAGTATTTTACTTCTTTGCTTTTTCTCCAAATCCAGTGTCTCTAAGTATATATTAAGCACTTGGGTCAAGATGGTTTTAAATTTTATGCACATTCTTTAAAGTTGTCTGTATTTTGCATTTTTTATAAATCACATTAACACAAAGTACTTAGACAATTGTTTTACTTTTTCAGTGTTCAATTCTATGGTGTGGTGCTTTTTTTTGAAACCCGTCATCCTCAAACTTGATTAAGGATCTGAATGATCTGCAGGGCTTGTTAAAACACAGAAGGAGTGCTGGACCCCACCCCAGATATTCTGATTCAGTAGGTTTCGGGTGGAGCTGAAGGACTGGCATCTCCATATTGTGATTGGAAGCTCCCCTACCTAATATTCCTTATTTTTTTTCATTTCACAGGCAGTAAAATCCGTGTCTCAGTGTAGGGCTGTCCCTCCCTAATCCTTTGATTCTTCACAGATGTTATGCCACAATAAACTTCTTGTACTCCTAACTCCACCTCAGCAATTGGAGGCCCCAACTGACACACAAAAGTTCTTCATTTTTCCTCAGAAAGGGGTGTTTTATTTTCAGGAAAGTCACACAATCTGCAATAAGTTTAATATGGATTCTGCTCTTTAGAGATTGCAATGTATTTTTACAACACCTGCAACATTCTTCCTTGTTCTCAGCATTTAACGCTCTAATATTGGAAACACATGGGGCTTTTGGACATTCTGGACACTCTACCTTCTTCAAGTTTAATTGATCATATCACATCTGAACTAAGTTGAACTACATTTGGCCATATCATGGCTTGTCACATGACCATCAGGTATATGTATAGTATGTGTGCACCTCACAGAAACAGAATGGTCCTCGAGTGTGCCTCTCAATGATTCTTTTCCTAAAGTTTGATTAAATATGTTCTAAATAGAGGTTCTCAGTTTAAGTTTAATGTACTTAATCCATACATACATTACTGGTCTGTAAATTTTTCTATATCGTAAACTTATTTTGTTGAATAGCATGTAAATTATTTCTATGCCTCCAAGCTCACACATTTGATTTTAACATTTATTTTCTTTTCAAATGAAAGAACGAATTTCTATTAAAGAAAGGAATCCAAAGTAGTACACAAAAGAATGAAATACTATGAGTATGGAGGACTAGATACCTTGAAGAGGTTTCCCTCCACATAACAATATCTTCCATAAAATATAATTTTATTGCATTCTTGAGTTCACATGAAGTAAGCCAAATCTCAAAGGACAGAAGAAGGAAACTGTAAGCACTAGACAAATTTGGATTCACCCAGTGGTCAGAGGTCAGTATGCTCCTCTAATGAAAAGATTTGTCTTTGTGTCACAAGTGACTTGAGAGAATGAATCTGGGAGTCACAGATTAGTTGTGAGTCACACAAAAATGTCACTGAGCTTCGTGTCAGCTCACACGACTGTGAGCCGAAACCAGTGACATTCTTCTCTGGAGGAAAAGATCTAAACTAAATCCCTACATTCTGTACACATTAAAATCATACAAAAATGAGCTCATAATCAAAGTTCACCAAACAATATGGAATACATGTCATTGTCGATAAGTGTCATCAACACATAATAAAATTAAAAATAAAACAATAGATTTAAACAGTGAAACCTCAAATATTAGATTAACCAACTTGAAGATATAAAATAACTGTGTATAAACTGTTTATAGAAAATGGAACCAGAAAAATTGGAATAACAAAATCAAACAGGAGACTCTAGTAATGACCTAACATATTTGGCAAAGGGCTTTATAGAACTTTTAGACATGAAAAAGACATAACTGTTGAGTTTTAAAACTCCATAGATAGGTTCTACAACAGAAGAGAGAATACAAAACTAAATTTGAATTCTGAAGGAAACAGAATGCAGCAGAGGAAGACAAGGAACTAGAAAACATGACAGATAAGGTAGATATGGAGATGATGAGAGAGAGTAAAGAAAAAGGAGAAATAAAATACTGTACAACAAAAACGAGTCATGAGGGTAAAACTGAAAGTTAAAGGGTCTATAAATTTCTCAGGAGATGAGAAACTATATCAACTTCAGGCAATCTGGGCTGGTGGTAAAATAGAAGTAGAGAATATAACTCTAACCCAAATAGAGGAGATACAATAGAATATGGAAAAGAAGTATAAATCAATAAATTTTAAAGGGAAATAACATAATAAATCTTGTGGAAAAAATAGAAGGAAAACATATAGATAGTGAACAAGGATATAAATAATCACAACAAATGTAAATGGAATAAATTCTCTAGTTAAATACAGATTGCTAAATTTGATGGGACAATGACTAACGTAGCTGTGTCATGTTTACAGGACTTGTGAAAACTAAAAAACATGGAAAAGTAGAAATTCAAAATAGAATAGAAGATATAAAGATATGCTAGGAAAATACCAATCAAAAATCAATGCAGGGTCGCTATAATAAAATGAGATAAAACAGATGAGGAAAAAAGCATCATTAGGAATTAAGTGTTTAATTCTCACTGGTATATAAGTTCAACTGATCATGAAGATATAGTCATTGTTACACAACACACGATGTCATGAGAAGATAATATAGACTCAACTAGGAAAGGAAGGAGGAGAAGGAAGAGGAGGAGAAGGAGAAGGAGGAGAAGACAAGAAGAAAAAGAAGAAGGAGGAGGGGTAAGTGTAGGAGAAGGAGGCAGAGGAAGGGAAGAAGTAGAAATAATATATCTTCATAGTGAAGAATTTCAACTTTCCTCTGAGACAAAGAATAACATATATCTATAAATAGAGTATTTGAAAAAGAAATTAGCAAGTTTGATTTAGTGGATACACATTGAACCCTATACCAAACAAGTGAAGAAGACCTATTCTTCACAAGCACACGGGAAACATCAACAAGCAGTGAGCATGAACTAGGGTCCTAATCAATCCTCAAATAATAGAACACTTGAAATAAGTACAAGTGACGGCTCTATTTTATTCTTGGTGGTCTTACAGATCCCAGGCAATAGAAATGCAAAGAATTTTCTTGCTCTTAGGAGTTATTTGTGTGTAGAAAATCTGTAGAAAAGATGAAGACAATATGGGCTATCAGGAATAGGTACCGTTAAAGATGTTAATGATTAATTTTAATTTAATATTTTTTAAATAAAAAATGAATGAAAAGCTTTCTAAACTTTACAATGCTGTGCCTCTTAGATTCCTAAGTGTTTCTAGTCCTTTGATTCCGTCTAGATTCTTTCAATTGTTCCAGCCTGTTAATGATTCCTTCTTCATTGGATCTCTGAAGTTCACCTTAGTTTCCTGGTTTTTGATGGTGGCAGATGCACAGGTTTGAGGGGGCAGAGGCTTAGGCAATTTGATTGACAGCTTTCTGTTGCACCATTCTCAACCTGCACATGTCATGCGTCTATGCTTGTCACGTGTATTTCAGTTGCGGTTATTCTTCCTCCCCAGGGCTATCTCCAATCTCATGCTAATATTGTTGCTCTTCTAAGAAGGAGTTAATGGTGTGCTCATAAAAACCAACATTTTGCCTCCTGAACCAAAGAGCCATTTACAAATCTACTCTGAATGTGATCTGTTTTTCCATTCATTGTACTTTCTTTTGTGTACTTAACCAGTTTCCTTCACGAGTGTGGAATTCACTAAGGACCTTCCACAGCTAGAGTCAGGTTATTTTCTTTAGTTATAAATTATAAGGCTTCAGGAAAGCCATCAATTACCACAGACGTTCGAGTCAATAGCAAATTCCTTTTAATGAAGTCATTGTATTGCATTTTAAGGAAATCATTTTGAGTATTTTCCCTAAGGATCCCTACACCTCTATGCAGGTTTCAGTACAAGAACTACCAGTATGTTCTGTCTTTGGTTTTTGCCAATGAGGAAATCAACGGGAACCCTCAGATTTTGCCCAACATGTCTCTGGGATTTGATCTCTATAAGGCCCTGCCCAGTGAACAGAGGACATTGGAGAGTTCCCTGATTTGGCTCTCAGGGGTGGGCAAGGATATGCCTAATTAAGACTGCAGGAGAGAGAGCAAGTCTCTAGAGGTCCTTACAGGAACCACATTGGCAATTTCTGCCCAGATTGGAACACTGTTGGAACTGTACAAATTTCCACAGGTAAGACTGGGTGGGATGGGGAGAGATGAAACCATGTCTCCTTTGGTGCCGTTCTCGGGTGCCTAAATAGAAGGAGAGGAGGAGACTGGGTTTGTGCATGTCTCAAAGGATATGATCTCAAAGGGTACGTGTACAGGACCTTGGTGGGGTATGACATTTCCTTTCTTTGGAGTAGACAGAAGGTTGAGGGGGATGGAGACAAAGCAGTTTCCTGGAAATCTACTGATCTTATTTTCTAGAAAGCTTTCAGGGAGTGGAAAGTGATTAGAAAATGAAATGAGCAATTGTCCCCTTCTACCACTTCCAGGTGTTGCTGAACAGCCTTCAGGACTGAGAGTGTGGTTTTTGCCAATCCTCATCCTCATATTGCTTCCAATTGTCTTTCATTTTAGCTTACTTATGGTCCTTTTGATCTTATCCTGAATGATTATGAGCAGTTTCCATCTCTCTATCAGTTGGCCCCCAGGGACACATCTCTAGCCATTGGCATAGTCTCTTTGCTGCTTCATTTCAGTTGGACCTGGGTGGGGCTGGTCATCTCAGAAGACAAAAAAGGTGTTGAGTTTCTCTCAGACTTGAGAGGAGAGATGGACCGGAATGGAATCTGTGCAGCCTTTATGGAAATGACCCCTGTCACTGAAAGATCATATTCCTCACGGACCTGGCCATATGATTTGCAAGTAGAGGAAACAGAAGGGAATGTGGTTATCATTTACGGTGATGCCAACTCTCTCGTAAGCTTGAGCTTGTCTACTTGGGAGTATTTAGTGATATGGAAAGTCTGGGTCACGACATCACAGTGGGATTTTATCCACAGTGAGAGAGATTTCATCCTTGACCCATTCCATGGGACTCTCATTTTTTGACACCACCCTAGTGAGGTTCTTGACTTTGAAAATTTTATCCAGACAGTTAAGCCTTCCAAATATCCAGACGACATTTACCTCACTAGATTGTGGTACCCCTTTATTCCTTGCACCATTTCTGAGCCTGACTATAAAACACTGGAGAATTGTCCACCCAATGCCTCCTTGGGATGGTTGCCTTGGCAGATTTTTGACACGATCATGACTGAATGGAGTTACAATGTGTACAATGCTGTGTATGCTGTGGCCTAGAGCCTTCATGAGATGCTTCTTCAACGTGCAGAAATTCAGCCAATGGGAAGCGGGTAAGATCTGGTGATTTCTCCGTGGCAGGTAAAGTCTCTTCTGCATAACTGCATGTACACTCGTAAAAGTGACGTTCTTATGGGGTTCCACAGGTGTTCAAACCAAGCAGTTAGGATTCTTTCTCCAAGAAAAGCACAGGAGTTTCTGTACTTGTTTCACTCCCTAGGAGGTAAATGTAGTCTTGGGTTGTAAGTCACCAACAAGAAGGTTCTAGTGGCAAAGAGGAAGTGAGTTATGAGTCAATATCAATGCTTTGTGTTACAAAGGATCCCAACATCCTGCATGCCTAATGTTTCAATAGGGATTATCCAGCCTTCTCCCATGCAGCTTCTTAATGACAAGAAGACAACTTGCCCTTTCCGTGCCTATCTGGTGCTGAACATCGTGGTGAATACTTTATGTAAATGATCTCATTTAATTCTGCAAACACTTTAGGTATTGCTAACCTCATTTTGCGGATTGATGGTCTGGGAAAATTCAGAGAGTGCATGAGCTTGGCTAGATTGGACTTTGTACTTGAGACTTGTCTGAATCCTATCACCACTGATCATCTTTATATTCTTGTCTTTGGGCATTTTCTCTTGAAACAAACTGATATATTGGAAACGTTATCATATTGTAGTTCTACATATGCTTTCATTTGCTTTACTTCATTGAATACTTGTAATAAAATTACATTATGTAACAAGGATTACAGACAATGAAAGGCTGTCCCCAATTCAGTGTTTTTCTCTTTAACTCCCGGGCCCACTTCACCACAGGATGATATGTCTCTTTTAGCTGCACCCCTTTCTGAGGAACATAGAATTTAACATCCTTGCTGGTGACTCAGTGAATTTGGCCAAAGAAGGAAAATCAGATTAAGAGTACACCTTTCTCAACTTTTGGAATTTTCCAGAAGGTCTTGGACTGAAGGTGAAAGGAGGAGAATATTCCCCACATGCTCCACGTGGTCAGGAATTGTCTTTATCTGAGGAGGTGATTGAGTGGGCCACAGGAATTACTGAGATGTGTTGAACCCAATCACAATTACTTACACCACATATGAATAACCAAACTCTTGTTGGCGTTTTGTGTCCCCTCAGAGCTTCACAGAGGGCCACATATGGGAATTTAACAATTCACTTCCAACTGAAGTAATTTTTTCTTTTACAAATAATCCAAGATCAAAGCAAGACCTTCACAAGCAAAAAGATTGCAAGCTGCTGAAGGTTCAGAAGGTGGTTAGTAATTTTTAGGAATAATTTTTTTTTAAAAATTAAGCTATGTATATGTTTTTTAGAGATAATATTTTGCACATTTAGTACACTACAGTATAGTGTAAACATAACTTCTTTATGCACTAGGAAATCAAAAAATTGTTGTGACTCGCTTTATTGCAATATTTGATTTTTTGCGATGCTCTGGAATCAAACCCACAATACGTCTGAGGTTTACCAGTGTTTTATATCATACAGTAAGAATGGCATCCAACCAATGAATTGGATTTAGATATTTCAATCTTCAGTTTGTTAAGGCACAATACTCTAAAACACTCTAGTTACTGGAAAATTAGGTAAAATTCACAGCTGTTACCTAGTGTTATCTGATTTTCTCCAGACTCCACACTCTGTATGCAGTGAGATTTGCAGTCTGTGATTCAGGTAGAGCCCTCAGGAGAGCAAGGCTGCCTGTTGTTTTGACGGCATTCCCTGTCTAGAGAATGAGATTTCCAATGATATAGGGGAGTATATGCCTTGCAGCGATTTTCTCCACTTCTATTTTTTTGGAAGTGAATCATTTGTCCTGAGCTAACTAACATCTGTTGCCAATCTTCCTCTTTTATTATTGTCCCCAAAACTCTAGTACATAGTTGTATATCCTAGTTGTAAATCATTCTAGTTCTTCTATGTGAGCTACCACCACAGCATGGCTATTCACAAAGAGATGGTGTGGTTCCATGACCAGGAAACCAACCTGGGCCACCGAAGCAGTGAGGACTGAACTTTCACCACTAGGCAATCAGGGCTGGCTCTCCACCTCTGTTTTGTATGCACCGTTCTCCCAAAGAAACGGAAAAGCTCTGGATGAGGACTGCAGGGTCCAAATGTTTCCTTCCTCCATTTAGTAATTTAACTTTTATAGCCAAAAAAGCCAACTTTTTTTATCATTTCCACCCAAAATGATACACGCTCTCTCTACCTTGAACTAGCTTGCTTGACTCATTTTAGCAACATTGCAGGCATTATCATCTCAAGGAAACCCTTTCTGACCACTCTACAGTAACCTAACTTAAATCTCTCGCATGGATTCTAACACATGGTATTGTAAGACCTTACTTTTCAGCCTCTTTAAAGCTACATTTAGATCACATTGTACAAATCCTTATTTTTCCAGTTTCTGGTGCTGTTCTTGGCACAGAGCAGGAGCTCAGAAAGGTTGTGTTTGATTTAAGAAGTAAGTATTTTCATGGTATGCAATGTGCTTACGGTACAGCTTCCTTCAATGAGTATATACATCTTGGTATCTGATGTCCTAGAGTTCACAGGTGAATAGAGGAGACAACAGGCAGTGAGGAGAATTCAAGGTGGTGACATAGGGCTGCAATATAGGTACGCAGAGACCCATGGGATGAAATAAGTGATAGTATATATGTTTGTGGGTAGGGAAGTGTCATGGACTTCTTCATAGAGTCAGTAGCATTAGTATTATATCAGACTAATGAAGGCGGAATAAATTCTTGGTAGAATTCTTAGACATGGCAAAAAATGGCAAATTAGTCCTGCATTAAATATTCTAGGGAGCTGAGAAAAGGTTCAACATGACTAGAAACTAGACAATGTGGGTTTGGGAGTTGGGTCATGAAGTAGAAGAGGGACAGAAAACCAACACTGAAGATTTTTCATATGATAATTAACATCTTGGTATTACTCATATTTTGTGATATTAAATGGTGCAATGCTGGTATCCCCTCAATGGTGGCATTTTCTCATTTTATGTTTGTGATTGATATGAAACTTAATTTCACATCATTTGTATCATTTAAATTTTTTTTTTGAAATATACTGAGATTGATGATATAGTCTGGCATATAGTCAATTTGGATAAAGCTTCCATGTGCACATTTGGCACATGGTAATTTTGGGAATGTGTTCCATATGCCCATCTAAAGAACACTAAGTCCACTAACTTCAATTTCTACATGCTTGGAGGTTAACAAATACATTTGTAAACAACCCATGATTAATGAGTAAACTACAATGGAAATTAGAATGTATTTCCAATTAAAAATACAATTCATCAGGGCCGGCCCCGTGGCTTGGTGGTTAAGTGCGCACGCTCCGATGCTGGTGGCCCGGGTTCGGATCCCGGGCACGCACCGAGGCACCACTTCTCCGTCCATCCTGAGGCCGAGTCCCACATACAGCAACTAAAAGGATGTGCAGCTATGACATACAACTATCTACTGGGGCTTTGGGGAGAAAAAAATAAATAAAATCTTTAAAAAAAAAATACAACTCATCAAATCTTATGGGGTGGAATTAAAACTATTCTTAGAGAGAAATGTATAATCCCATATTATATTATTTATATATTATTGTGTATAATATAGAAAGGTTGAAGTTCTCAGTTCTAAGCATTCATCACAAGCTAGAAAAAAGCAGAAAATTAAACACAAAGAAAATAGAACACATAAAATGATAAATATTAGAGGAAGATTTCACAAAATAAAAGACAAACATCGAAAGGATAAATAAAACTAAATTAGATTCTAATAAATGACAAATATATTCAATAAAATCCTAGTACTAGTGTTCAAAAAAAGAGAAAAATTGCAACAAAAAAATACGAAGGCTTAAAAGGGAGTAATCTGTGCAGATCATATGGAAAATTTTTAACATGAAGAAAATATAAATAACATCATGTTGATTCAATGAAAATTTAGAGGAAATTCACAAATTTCCAGGCAAATAAAAGTTACCAAACTGTCTCAAGAAAAATTGAAAAATCTGAATAATGTCATATCTATTAGAGAAATTGAGACCATACTTTAAAACATTCCTACAAAATATTATTGTAGGCTATTTATTTCGTACAAAATTGGTGAATCTTACTAAATATTCAAGAAAGAAATAATACACATCTACTCAAACTCTTCCAGATAATAGGAAAAACAGAAAACTTTTTAACTCACTTTGAGAGACTAGCTTAACATTGGTACCAAGATCTAACAAATTCATTGCAGGAAAGGAAATTACAGGCCACTCATTTTCTTTGATTAAATTCATTTATCCTAAAAAAAAAATCAAATCAAATCAACTTTCAAAATCTAACTATATTTTATAAGAAGGACATATCATGACCAAATTAAGTTCATGCAATGTAATTCAGCACACTTCAACGGAAGAAGTAAAAAGTTGATGTTATCTTCAGATGATATTATGGTATAAAGGTAAAGTACATATAATTAGTGTATTAACTGAGTTTAGTGGTGGCTGAATACAAGGTTAATATATAAAGTTTTGCTTCCATCAACCACTCAAAAGGCATTGAAATGTTAAATTTTAAAAAATGACATTTACAACATCTTAAAAGTATGAAGGACCTAGAAATAACTTTAATGAGAGTTTCAAAAGATTTCTGTCCATAAAGTTATAGAATGGCATTTACAAAAATAGAGGAAGACTGAAAGAAGTGGAAGGATAAACCAAGTTCATGACTAAACAGACTTAAAATTCTACAGATATGAAAACTGTCCAAATTAATCTACAGCTTCCACAAAATTGCAGCTAAAATGCTGACCTGTTCTGTGGAAATTACAATTGATAAAATTCTTATGTAAATAATAAAGGAAAAACTTAGCTAAGAAAATCTTGAAGACAAAGAATAGAGTGGGAGGACTTACTCTACCTGACATCAAGTATGGTAGCATCACAATAGAGGAGGTTCGTCAAAAGGATAAACAAGAAAATCAACAGAACCAAATGGTAAGTTCAGATACAGACTGTTTATATAGGGACTCATGTATAGACGACTGATTTACAAGGAAACACTGAGGTGGAGTGGGAAAATGAAAGACTTTTCAATAAACCATGTTGGGTAAATTGGCTGTCTTCATGGAGAAGACAATGACTCGCCACCCCTAACTGACACCATCCACAGAAATCATTATCAGGCAGATTGTAGTTCTAAACGTGAAAATTAGACATTTTAAAGGGACTTAAAGAGGAAGAAGCAATGCCCCTGTAGAAGGAAAAAGCATGTACTGATACCTGCAGGGATGAGTGGGCACGGAACAGTTTCAGAACCACATGAAGATTTGGGAATCTTAAAAATCAGAGCACAAGTAGTAGAGGTAGGCAAGACCAAGGTTATACAGTCTTTTTGGTCTTCCCAAGAGTTTGTGGGATTTTTTAATAGAGGATAAACATGATCCCACTTACATGTAGAACTATCACTTGTGATGCAGGACAAGGGCAGGGAACCAGAGTAGAAAGTTCTTGTGATAACATAGGAAAGAAGTGACTAAAATCTTAACAGACGTGGTGGAAGTGAAATCAAGATGAAATGTACTGGAGATCATTTTAGATGGTAGAAAGGGTCTCATTTTGAACCTTCCTGGGGGTGAGGTCTATGACTTGGTCATCTCTGTTTCCCTAGAATGTAGCACATTATCTGCCTCATGGAAGTTTTCCAATTACTGCTTGCTCATTGAATGAATAAATCTAGGCCATAGCTTACAGGGGTATAGCTCAGAGAGACAGGGATGACTTTTGTTTTTTTTCTGAGAAAAAAGTGCTTTCATGAATATGCAAGATAAATACTGAGAAGGATAATAGCTTTGTTTACTTAACTATAAAGAAGATGGGCAGTATTAACTGGTAACGGTTCTCTGCAGAGCATTCTGTTATTTGGTGCCTGGAGCAACAATGGAAGACAATTGGCTAAACTTACCCAATACCTTCTTTGGGGGCATGTGAATAAGAGAGAGTGACTGAACCTGGGCTGAGGACACTTTGCATCTCTCCCCCGACATGGATCAGTGTGTGAAGTGTCCAGATCATCAGAAGGCCAACAGAGAACGAGATCGCTGCCTCTAAAAAGCTGTGACCTTTCTGGCTTATGAGGACCCCTTGGGGATGGCCTTGGCCTGCACAGCTCTGTGCTTTTCTGTCATAACAGCTGTGGTCCTGGGTGTCTTTGTGAAGCACCAAGAAACTCCCATAATCAAGGCCAATAATCGGACTCTCAGCTACATCCTGCTCTTCTCCCTCACGCTATGCTCCTTCTCTTCATTGGTCGTGTCAACACAGCCACCTGCATTCTTCAGCAGATCACGTTTGGAGTTGTTTTTACTGTGGCTGTTTCCACAGTCTTGGCCAAAAGCATTACTGTGGTTGTGGCCTTCCAGGTCAACACACCAGGGAGAAGGATGTGGCAGTGGTTGGTGTCAGGGGCACCTAACTTCATCATTCACATCTGCTCCTTTATCCAGCTGAGTCTCTGTGGAATCTGGCTGGGAACCTCTCCTCCCTTCATTGACACAGATGCACACTCTGAAGACGGCCACATCATCATCGTGTGCAACAAGGACTAGGTCACCACCTTCTACTGTGTCCTGGGACACCTGGGTTCCTTGTCCCTAGGCAGCTTCACTGTGGCTTTCCTGGCCCGGAACCTGCCTGACACCTTTACTGAAGCCAAGTTCCTGACGTTCAGCATACTGGTGTTCTGCAGTTTCTGGGTCACCTTCCTGCCCATCTACCACAGTACCAAGGGCAAGGTCATGGTGGCCGTGGAGGTCTGCTCCATCTTGGCCTCCAGTGTGGGGCTATTAGGCTGCATCTTTGCTCCCAAGTGCTACGTTATTTTCCTAAAGCCAGAGAGAAACACATCAAAAGTGTTAAGGAATAAAACACATTCAGGGAGAAAATAATCGAAATGTAAGTTATTTTCATAGGTCACAAGAAGTTGCATACACTTGAAAAATAAACTATCACATTTTTCCAGACCCAATTTAAGTACCAATTAACTTACCTTACATCTCCAGTTAACTATTTGCTTTACGTTTCTTTTGGCTTTGTACAATTTTCCTCGGGCATTCAAATGAACAAATACACCAACATTCGTGCTAATTCTCCTCTAAAATTATGTGAGAGAGATTGCGAAAATGGCCACACATTAGTCCTCTCCCTCTGTCTGTTTGGTCATAGCATCCCGCGTTGACTCTGGGTAGACTCGGCCTTGTAACTTGCTTTGGCCAATGGGACATTAGCCAATGACATGAGAAAAGGCTTGAAAAACACTTGCTCATTATTGGTACTTGTCCTTCTCTGGCTGCCCTTGGCAAGCCTGAGGCCATCAATATGTGAATGAGTCTAAATAGACTGCACAGCTCCATCACTCCAGGTGGCTTCAAGTCAACAATCAGGTATGTGAGTAAAGCCAACCTAGACCATCTAATCCCAGCTGAGCCACCAATGGTCCAGATCAAAATAACTGCCCAGTTAACCCACAGAATCTTGAGAAAAAATAAACTGTTCTTATTTGAAGTCACCAAATTTTAGGATGGTTTGTTACACATCAGAAGCTAACTGATACATTATGCTACCATTTAAATATGTCCTCTCATTATTTGTGTAATTATCACAGATTTCTATTTCTTTATCCAATATCGTAGACTGGAATATTCTTCTCTAGATTAAGTCTCTGAAAGAAAATCAGAGACCATATCATGTTCCATTTTACTTTTTCTCCTTCCTCTTTTCAACCAGTCATCTTTAAGCATATATATTAAGATTATCTTCACTAATTTTAAGATTATGCGTATTCTTCTATATTCTCATCCACCACTGTTATACGTGGGGGGTTTACTTTTAATTTTAGCCCTATAATCCATTTGGAATGATTTACTTGTGAATAATGTTTGTTGATGTTCTAGTGTTTTATTTTACAAATGGATATCATTTAGTTTATTAAAAAAAACACTGCATCATTTTAAAAGTTGATTTGAAGTATATGGAATCTGAATAATGTTTGGAAAACTGATATCTTTGAAACACTGTTTTCACTCACAAGTATAGTATATCTCTCCATTTAATCTGAGCTTTTACATGCTTTGTATCTCTTTATAATCTTCTTCATATAACTAATGTGTAGTTCCAATTATTTTAACTACTTATCTTAAAGAATTCCTTGCTCTTTTCAGTGGAATAATTATTTACATGTTCAAACTAATTCTTGCTCATATAACAGTATTTTTGATGTTTCATATAGGAATCTAGCTTCCTTTCACATTACTCCACTTATTTACAAGTTCTAAACTTTATAAGTTATATCCCACTAAAATAATAGATTTTCTCTTCTTCTCTAATATTATTTACCTCTTATTCTTTTGATTCTCATTTTTTCATGACTGTGCTCGCCAGTGCCACACTGAATCACACTAGTGTTTGCCAGGAGCATTTTATCTTCTTAAGTATAGTGTAAACCTCAGATAATTTCCTTGTCAGGGCAGATCAGGCATCTAACAGAGAGAAAGTATAAAAGAAGAGGGGAATCATTTCTAGCTGGAAATCAACAGACTTACTTCTCTTGTCTGTTTGGAGCTGGAGACCTCATGACAATGTGGCCAGTTGAGAATCAGAGGATCTCTCTCTAGTCTCAGTAATTAGTCTTGGTCAAATCTCTCAACCACTTTAGAACTCATTTTCTTCACATGTAACATGAAGAGTTGGATGAGTCTTTTTGAGTTCTGAAATCCAGTGACAAGATACCCTTCACCCACATGCACTTGACAATGACCATAGAGAGTTTTTAGTTTTCTTCCACATCAACATTATTATCCATATCACCACTTAAAGACATATGAAATGTCGACTTTTGCATGACACTGATAAAACAGGTTCCATACCAAATCGCTGTTCATTGGGATAACAAATCTATAGTTAATTGTTTAGAGGTAAGTATAGAGTTGGGCCCTGCTGGAACCAGCAGTCAATGGGCCAAAAAAAGCTTGCTTTATTTTACAGTGAGGCTGTGGAAACATTCCCTAATACAAAAGAATTCTTCTGTACTTAGAAAGTATGAAATAAATGGGAGCCTTGAATCCATGGTTACGATCTAATAAGGATATGATTTTTAAAATTTTGTTAATGATGCCATTTGCCTTCTATGGGGCTGTTCTCTGGTGAGTAAAGAGCAGATGTATTCAAGGCCACTTTCATTCCTTTAATAAATATTTACTCAGGGCCTACCACTTGCTGCAAGATAGCAGTGATCTACCCTAATACCATTTATATTCTAGTAGGTTGACACAGACCGTAAATAAAAAGAGAATCTTGAGGTGATCAATAAAGTTACATATACGTCAAACTTTTTTCATTCTGGACTATTTTTCACCCTTTCCCTTCTTTGACTGTTTCCCATAACTCTAATCATGGACTTGAAAACCCAGAAAGCATTGGTCCCAAGTTTCTTCTCGCAACACCCCTGTTTCAAAGACGTAGTGTTTATCATCTGAGAGTATGTCTCTTTAAGACTAAGTTCCTAGGAATCAGCATTATTTCATCACTTTCTTGAGAGGATGGATGATATTATGAAGGGAAAACAAAATATCATATTGAATTTATACACCAAATGATGTGTCTACTCTAATTGTTTTGTATAATGTGGTGTGATTTGGGGCAAGTCAGCAACTCCTTCAGAGACAGTGGTAATAATACCCTGAAAAGCATTCTATAGATATTAAATGAAACAAATTATGAGAAAATGCTTTGTAAATTGCAAAGCAATCTATTTAAGCTTATTTTTTCTACCAATATTTTCATTTATCCAATCCTTTTGACTCTACACAACCTGCCTAGACTGAGTTTTACCATTTATTCAACAATAATAATAGGTCAAAATGGTTGACTATTAGACATTTCATATGGTTCAACTTAATTAATAGGGCATCACAATATTTAATTTGGTTATAATTACGGTTAAATTTTTCATGTTGCCTTACCATGTGCCAGGCACATTCTAGGCATCTGACATGTAGTCACTCATTTAATCCTCACATCAAAGCTATGACGACAATACTATTAACCTCTATTGTATGGATGAGGAATATTAGAGGTTATATAATTGTCCAAGGTCACACAGCTTGTACCCAGGCAGTCCACTTCCAAAATCTCATTTAGAGATCCACTAGGGGTCGTGGTGCCTACATCGTAAAAGGTTCACCCTGGTATGTCTTTGGCCAATAGACCAGAGGGGACTAAGCAAGAGAACACATGGCTACTGAAATGATCCAGGCAAGCAATTCTGAATACAAGATTTCCTTTCTTTTTAAGGCTGAATAATATTCCATTGTATAGATGCCCCAGATTTTCTTCATCCTTTCACCCACGGATTCACAATTAGGTAGTTTCCATCTCTTGGCTATTGTGAATAATATTGCAGTGCATTTTGTCAAACGATTCCCTGGCACTTAGGGAGTTTGAAAAAATTCTTCTTATACACATTAGTTACTGTAATGAACTACCTTTCTAAATGTCTAAAGTTTAAATATTTGTCATTCTACAGAAATACCTTGCCTAATCATGATTTGTGTTGTTATCAGTTCATGAATGATCTAAGATTTTTGTACAAAATTTGTTATAATGGCTTTTTTTTCATGTATTCAGGAAGCTGGCATAATATGAGTATTCCCTGATTCTTGATTTTTAGTAAAGTTTTCTAGTAAGCCTTTAGGATAGGAAGTATCTTCCTATACGTGAGGCAGAGAGCAGAAAAATAATAAAAATGATAGTTATATTTAATAATATCAAAAGGATATAAAACTGTCACTTTGCTAATTTGTTTGTACACACTCTTTGCTTATTTGTAAGAATGGCACATATCATTTTATTAATGAAAAGAAAATTCAATAAACAATTTTAACATAAAACAATATCTATTGAGAACTTATATGAAAAATTTAGCAATATACTGTCACAAAACACTCCTGCTCAATGACCTTTGCCAGTAGCCATCAGAGCATCTTCTTAGGAGAGCTTTCGAACGATCACTACAGGTGGTGCAGATTATTGTTATGATCAACTCAAAGAATGTTGACGCTTCAGAGAAACTCCAGCTTGTGGCTGTTAAGGGTCATCTTGAGAAGAGACTTTTAATAGACTGCAGTTCAAACTCTAGTCAGGGTCCCACTAGCATATCATGATGAACTATATTGTTTAAGACAGGTGGCCAATATCTGAAAGCAACATCTTTATCTTAGAGGTTTTAAAACTTCAGTACTGCTGGGATAGAGTATCTATAACGTCCATAATATGAAAGACAAGTTTGGTAAAAATCTCATTTGTGTATGTGTAGGTTCATCATGAAAATTGCCTTTTCCCTCATTGCATTTAATGGCCTTCACTCAGCACTCTTTCCAAAGTAAAACAAGAAAACCTTTGTTGAACTCAGCTTGCAAGGTCCCTTAAGAATGATCTTCCTCTGAGAGCTTTTAAAATTTCCACTGCAGCTGGGAGAACTTATCTATAATATCCATTCCATGTAAGTACCATGTGAAGGAAAACACTTGTTTTTAGCTTCTTCAGATCATATTGTCAATTGCATTTTCATCTTTGTATTTCATTGCCTGCACTCAGGTTTCCTCCCTGATTTAAAGAGAAAACACTACTGCTAAACCTACTCTGCCAGTAGCTGTTAGGAACACCTTCCTATGAGAGTTTCAACTTATCAACACACCTCGGAAAGAAGATCTATCAAATCCATTCAGTGAAATTATACCGTGAAGATAACCTCTTCTCCTACTTGCTTAGGATTATCTTCATGAATGACTTTAAACGCACTGCAGTTCAGCCTGCATTTAGGGTATCATTAGCATATCATGATGAACACTATTGCTTAACACAGGTTGCCGATATCTGTTAGTAACAACTTCATATGAGAGGTTTTAAATTTTCAGTACAGCTGGAGATAGTATCTATAACATCCATAAAATGAGAGTTCAGTGTGGAGAAAATCTCTTGGTTGTATCTGTATAGGATTATCCTGAAAATTGCCTTTTCCACCATTGCAGTTAACGACCTGCGCTAAGGAATTCGCTCCCAGGTAAGGCACGAAATATCTTGCTGAACTCAGATGACAAGTGTCTTTCAGCATATCTGCCTCTGCAAGCTTTTAAACTTTCCACTGCAGCTGGGACAGAATATCTATACCATACATTCCATGTAAGTACTCTGTGGAGGAACATACATAATTTAAGCTTTTTAAGATCATCTTGCAAAGTGCCTTTTCATCTCTGCAGTTCACTGCCTGCACTCAGGCCTCCTCCCCAAAGTAAAACAGAACACCACTGTAAACCTATTTTGCCAGTTGCTGCTAGGAGCACATTCCTATGAGATGTTAAAATTGTCACCACAACCGGGGAAGAAACTCTATCACATCCATTCAACGAAAGTACCGTGTGAAGAATATCTTTACATGTCGCTGTTTAGAATCATATTCATGAGTGACATTACAAACATTGTAGTTCAGTCTACCTTCAGGGTCTCACCAGCATATCATTATCAACACTATTGTTTAACACAGGTTGCAAATATCTGTTAAGAATACCTTCATATGAGAGGTTTTAAAGTTTCAGTACAGATAGGAGTATCTATAACATCCATAAAATGACAGTTCATTGTGGAGAAAATTTCTTGCTAATATCTGTATAGGACTATCCTGAAAATTTCCTTTGCATCCTTGCAGTTAACAACATTCAATTAGTAATTCTTTCCCCATTTAATGAAAGAAAGACCTTGTTGAACTCAGATTGCAAGTAGCTTTCCACAGGATCTGCCTCTGAGAACTTTTAAACTTTCCACCGCAGCTGGGACACAATATCCATAACATCCAGTACATGAACGTATCCTGTGCAAAAAAACTCTTCCATGTAGATTTTTGGACTATGTGGTTCAGTACCTTATGCTCTTTGCCGTTCATTGCCTGCATTGAGGCTGTCTTCCCAATGGAATGACGAAACACCACTAAGCAACCAAGTTTGTCAGTAGTTTTCAGGATCATCTTACAAGGAGAGCTATCACTACAGGTAGTGCAGATTATCCTTACCATCCATTCGATGACAGATGACTCTTCAAAAAAACTCCTCCTTGTAGCTGTTTAGGATCATCTTGATAATTTGAATACACTGCAGTTCAAACTACATTCAGGGTCTCACTAGCATATCATGACGAACACTTTTGTTTAACACAAGTACCCAATATGTGTAAGTAACATCTTCATATGAGAGCTTTTAAAATTTCAGTACACCTGGGAGATAGCATCTATGGCTTCTGTAAAAGGAAAGGCCAGTCTGGAGCAAAATTCTTGCTTGCATCTGTAGAGGACTATCCTGAAAATTGCCTCTCCCAACATTGCTGTTAACAACATTTAGTTAAGAATTTTCTCCCTGGTGCCGGCCCGGTGGCGCAAACAGTTTCGTGTGCACGCTCCACTTTGGTGGCCTGGGGTTTTCAGTTTCCCAACCCTGGGCACGCACCAACGCACTGCTTGCCAGGACATGCTGTGGTGGCGTCCCATATAAAGTAGAGGAAAATGGGCACAGATGTTATCTCAGGGTCAATCTTCCTCAGCAAAAAAGAGGAGGATCAGCATCGGATGTTACCTCAGGGCTGATCTTCCTCACACATAAAAAAGAGAAATCTCTCCCATGTAATGCCAGCAAGTTCTTGCTTAACATCTCTCGCAAGTAGGTTTAAGGAGCATCTACCACTGAGAGCTTTTAAAATTTCCACTGCAGCTGGGAGAGAATAGCTATAGTATCCATCTTATGAACATACTCTGTGGAGAAAAACATTTCCATTTAGTTTTTGAGGGTCATAATGGAAAGTGTTTTTTTTTTTCCTTTTGGTACGTTGCCTGCACTGAGGCTGCCTTCTCAATGGAAAGACAAAATACCACTGCTCAGGCACTTTTGCCAGTAACAACTAAGGAAATAACTTCGTGCCCTGTCTCTCTTCCTTCCAGCAAATGAGGTCCACCTTTCTTACCCAGGTTGGGGACATATTGCCATTTCAGGCCTTGAGAAGGGATATCACATTCCTTTGAGAAAGCAATTTCTGATCCTGGGTTCTAAGTAGAGCTCTAGGAACAAGTTAGTAATTGAATTTTAATGATTACTGGAGCTTAGCTGAACTATGTATAGCACCTATTGTTGGAAATAACTTCATGCCCACTATCTCTTCCTTCCATCTCATAAAGATCAGAACCCTAAAAGAGGTATATAACAGAATGCAGTTTCAGGCCTTGAGATTGAATCTCTTATTCCTTTGAGAGGGCACTTTCTGACCCAGGCTTGTAAGCAAATGTCTAGAAACGACTTTGTATATGAGCGGCAATCATTAATACAGCTAAGCTAACCTATGGCTAACAGCCATTTCTGGAAATAACTTCACGACAAATCTCTCTTCCTTCCAGCTCTGAATGTTTACATTCCTAAAACAGGTTTTGAACATATTGCTCTTTCGAGCCTTAGGAGGGAATATCACACTCCTTTGAGAAGGCACTTTCACGTCCCAGCATGTAAGTAGATGTCCAGGAACAAGTTAGTATATGAGTGGCAATCATCACTACAGCTGAGCTTATCTGTATAAAATACCCATCTCTGGAAGTATCTTTGTGCTCACTCACTCTTCCTTTCAGCTCGTGAGAATCACCTTCCTAAACCAGGTTTAGAACATAATGGTATTTTGGTCGTTGAGAGCAAATCTCACATTCCTCTATGAAGACAATTACTGATAACTTCATGTAAGTAGATGTCTAGGAACCAGTTTATATTGGAGCATCAATCAGTACTACAGCTGAATAAAATGACTTATAATACACATTCCTCGAAATAACTTCATGTAAAAACTCTCTTCCTTCTAGCACTAAGCATCACTAAACTAAACCAGTTTTGGACCATATTGCCTTATTGGGCCCTGAGAAGGATTCTCGCATTCCTTTGAGAAGGCACTTTCTGATCCCAGAGTGGAAGTAGATGTCTAGGTACAATTTGTAAATGAGTGGCAAGCTTTACGACAGCTGAGCTAAGCTGTGTATAATACCAATTCCTGAAAATAACATTGTGCCTCATCTCTCTTCCTTCCAACTCATAAAGATCACAAAGCTAAACCAGGTTTGGAACATATTGCCATGTCACTCCTTGAGATGGAATCTCATATTCCTTTGAGAAGGCACATTCTGATCCTGTCCAGAATGTTGAAGTCTAGGAATAAGTATGTATATGGGTGTTAATCATTACTAGATCTGAGCTCAACTGTCTATAACAACCATTCCTGGTAAAGATTTTTGCCTCATCTCTCCTCCTTCAATCTCATAAGGATCACAAATATAAACCAAGTTTCATGCATCGTGCCATTTCAGGCCTTGAGAATGAATCTCACACTACTTTGAAGGCAATTTCTGATCCTTGCTTCTAAGTAGATGTCCAGGACAAGATTCTATATAAGTGGCAATCGTTACTACAACTGAACTATTCTTTGAATAACACCCAGTCCTGAAAATAACTTCATGCCCAATCTATTTTCCTTCCAGCTCGTAATGAAGACCTTCCTCAAGCAAGTTGGGAACATATTGCCATTTCAGACCTTGAGAAGACATCTCACATTCCTTTGAGACAGCATTTTCTGATCACAGCCTGCACGTAGACGTCTAGGATCAAGTTTGTATGTGAGTGGCAATCACTAATAGAGCTGTGCTTCTCTCTTCCTTCCATCTCGTAAGGATCACAAACCTAAATCAGCTTTGGAACATAATGCCATTTCAGGCCCTTGAGAACAAATCTCACACGCCTTTGAGAAAGTACTTTCTGATCACGGCTTGTAAGTAAATGTCTAGTAACGAGTTTCTAAATGCGTGGCAATCATTACTACAGCTGAGCTAAACTATGTATAAGAACCATTCCTCAAAATAACTTCCTACCATATCTCTCTTCCTTCCAGCTCTACAGGATTACATTCCTAAGCAAGGTTTTGAATGTAATACCATGTTGGGCCTTGAGAATGAATCTCACGCTACCTTGAGTAGGAAATTTCTGATCCCAGCTTCTAAGTAGATCCCTAGAAACAAGTTTGTATATGAGTGGAATCATTACTACAACTGAACTGAACTATGAATAACACCTATTCCTGAAAATAACTTCGTGCCAGTCTCTCTTCCTTCCAGATCATAAGGCCCACCTTCCTCAACCACGTTTGGAACATATTGCCATTTCTGGCCTTGAGAAGGAATCTCATATTCCTTTAAGAAGGCACTTTCTGATCACTGCTTCTAAGTATATGTCCAGGAACAAGATTCTATATAAGTGGTAATCGTTAGTACAACTGAGCTCTTCTATGAATAACATCAATTCCTGGAAAAAAACTTCATGCTCAATCTCTCTTACTTCCAGCTCGTAAGTACCACCTTCCTTGACCAAGTTTGGAACATATTGCTGTTTCAGGCCTTCAGAAGGAATATCACATTCCTTTGAGAAGTCACTTTCTGATCCTGGGGTGATGTAGATATCTAAGAACAAGTTTGTATATGAGTGGCAATCATTACTACACCTGAGTTAATCTATGTAGAAAACTCATTCATGGAAATGTCTTTGTGCCCAATCTCTCTTCCTTCCATCCAGTAAGGATCAGAAACCTAAGCCAGGTTTGGGGCATATTGCGATTTTGGGCCCTGAGAAGGAATGTCACATTCCTTTGCGAAGGACCTTTGTGTTCCCGACCTGTATGTAAATTTCTATGAACATGTTTGCATATGAGTGGCAATCATGATGACAGGAGCTAAAATATGTATAACAGCCATTCCTGGAAATCACTTTGTGCCTAATCTCTCTTCCTTTATCTCATCTGGATCAGCTTGCTCAACCATTTTTGGAACATCATGGTATTTTGGGCCTTGAGAAGGAACCTCATCGGGTCCAGCCCCATGGCGTAGTGGTTAAGTGTGCACCCTCTGTTGCTGGTGGCCCGTGTTCGGATACCGGGCACACACCGACACACCGTTTGTCAGGCCATGCTGTGGTGGCATCCCACATAAAGTGGAGGAAGATTGGGACGGATGTTAGGTCTGGGCCAGACTTCCTCAGCAAATAGAAGAGGATTGGCATGGACGTTAGCTCAGGGCTGATATTCCTCATAAAGAAAAAAGAGAAGGAACCTCATATTCCTTTCAGAAGGAGCCTTCTTATCCCGGCTTCTAAGTAGAAGTGTAGGAAGTAACTTTGTGCCTAATCTCTCTTCCTTCCATCTCATAAAGATCAGAAACCTAAACCAGATTTCAAAGATACTGTCATTTTGCACCTGGACAACAAAACTCACATTCCCTTGAGAAGGTTCTTTCTAATCCTGGCTTCTAAGTAGATGTCTAGGAAAACATTGCTATATGAGTTTCAATCATTAGTAGTGGTGAGTTTTATTTTGTATAACACCCATTCCCGGAAATAACTTTGTGCCTTATCTCACTTCCTTCAATCACGTAAAGATCACAACCCAAAACGAGGTTTGGTAAATAATGCCAATTTGACCATTGAGAACGAATCTCACATTTCTTTGAGAAGGCAATTTCTGATCCTGGCTTGTAAGTAAATGTCTAGGAGCAAGTTTGAATATGAGTGGCAATCATTACTACAGCAGAGATGAAATATATATCACCTATTCTTGAAAATAACTTGGTGCCCAATCTCTCTTCCTTCCAGCTCGTAAGCATCACCAACCTAAATATTTTGGAACATATTGGCATTCAGACCCTGAGAAGGTATCTCACTTTCTTATGAGAAGACACTTTCTAATCCCAGGCTATATGTAGATATACAGGAACAAGTTTGTAAATGAATGACAATCATTATTAAAGTGGAGTTAAAAGGTGTATAACACCTAATCCCTGAAATAACTTTGTGCATAATCTCTCTTCCTTCCATGTTGTAAGGATCAATTTGCTCACCCAGGAACATAATTTGAAAAATAATGCCATTTCTGAACCTGAGAATTAATCTTACATTCCTTTGAGAAGGAAATTTCTGATGCAGGCTTCTAAGTAGAAGTCCATAAACAAGTTTGTATATGAGTGGCAATCATTCCTACAGCTTAGCAAAAGTATGTGTAACGCCCATTCCTGGAAATAAATTTGTGCCTAACTTCTCTTCTTTCCATCTTGTAACGGTGAAAAACCTGAACCCGGTTTGGAACATAATGTTCGTGTTCGGATTAGATTTAGCGTTAGTGTTCACGTTAGGGCTAGGGTTCTGGTTCGGGTTAGTGTTAGCATTAGTGCTAGGTTTCAGGTTAGGATTAGGGTTAGGGTTAGGGTTAATGTTAATTTTAGGATTAAGGTTAGTATTATGGTTCGATTTCGGGTTAGAGTTAGGGTTAGTATTCATGTTACGGTAAGGGCTACGGTTTGGGTTAGCATTAAGTTTAGTTTTAGTGTTAGTATTTGGATTAGGGTTATGGTTAGGTTTCAGGTTTGGTTTAGGGTTAGCTTTAGCCTTAGGGTTCGCGTTAGGGTTAGGATTACGATTCGTTTCACTTTTGGGTTAGGAGTTGTGTTATGTATAGTGTTATGTTTAGTGTCCGGATTAATGTTACAATTAGGTTTCACTTTCGGTTTAGGGTTAGCCTTAGCTTTAGGGTTCAGTTTAGGTTAGGGTTAGGGTTGGATTTAGGGTTATGGTTCGGTGTAGTGTTAGGTTTAAGGTTAGGTTAAGTGTTGGGGTTAGGGTTAGGATTTAGTTTAGTGTTAGAGTTAGTGTTCAGGTTAGTGTTAGGGTTAGGGTTCAGCTTCAAGTTTATCTTAGGGTTGGGTTAGTGTCGGGCTAGGAGTTGAGGTAGTGTTAGGTTTACGGTTCAGGTTAGGGTTTCTGATATTGTTAGGGTTAATATTCGTGTTAGGATAATTGTTAGCTCTAGGGTTAATGTTGGGTTCTGGTTAGGGTTACATCTGGGGTTCAGGTTAGGTTTAGGGTTCAAGTTCTTGTTCAGGTTAGTGTTAGTGCTACGTTTCAGGTTATGTTTAGGGTTAGGATTAGGGTTACAGTTATTGTTAGTGTTACATTTAGGGAGAGGTTACTGTTCAGATTAGTGTTATGGTTAGGGTTCGGGTTCTGGATTGTGTTAGGATTTCAATTATTGTCGGGTTCGGCTTCGTGTCAGGGTTAGGTTTTGGCTTCGGTTTAGTTAACGGTTAGGGTTAGGGTTAGGGTTAGAGTTTGGTTTCAGGTTACTATTAGGGTTGGGGTTAGGATTAGGCTTTGGTTTAGTGCTAGGGTTAGGGTTAGGGTTGGTTTGGGTTAGGGTTAGAGATTGTTAGGGTTAGGGGTAGGACTGTGTTAGGGTTAGGGTTCAGGTTTGGGTCAGGATTAGGGTTAGTGTTAGGGTTTGGGTTAGGGTTAGGTTTCGGGTTAGCGCTAGGGTTAGGGTTAGGGTTGTGTTGGGTTACGGATAGCATTAGGGTTCAAGTTTAGGTTAGGGTTAGTGTTCGTGTTAGGGTTATGGTTTGGGTTAGTGTTCGGGTTGCTGTTAGAGTTCGAGTTATGGTTAGGCTTAAGGTTAGGGCTAGGTTTACTCTTAGGGTTTGGTTGGGTTAGGGTTAGAGTTAGGGTTAGTGTTTGTGTCATGGTTAGGTTTCAGTTTCTGGTTAGTGTTAGGGATAGCAATAGTATTCAGGTTAGTGTTGGACTAGAGTTCGGTTTAGGTTTGGTTTTGGGTTATGGTTAGAGTTCGGATTAGGTTTATGTTTAGCGTTCAGTTTAGGTTTTAGGTGAGGATTAAGGTTAGGGTTAAGGTTACAGTTAGGGTTTGTGTTAGGGTTAGGGTACAGGTTAGGTTTAGAGTTAGAATAAGAGTTAGAGTAAGAGTTAGGGTTAGTTTTATGATTCAACTTCAGGTTAGGCTTTGGATTAGGTTTCGTGTTAGGATAAGCGTTACAGTTTGGGTTAGGGTTAGGTATAAGATTAAGTTTAGTTTCAGGTTTAGTGTTTGGATTAGCGTCAGGGTTAGGTTTCAGGTCAGGGATTGGTTATGGTTAGGGTTAGGGTCGGGTTAGGCTTCAGGTTAGGATTAGGGTTAGGATACGGGTTAAGATTAGGGTTAAGGTTGGGTTAGTGTTCCAGTATGAGTTAGTGTTAGGGTTAGGCCTAGGGTTAGTGTTAGAGTTGGCTGCAGGTTCGGGTTAGGGTTAAGGATATGGTTACTGTTAGGGTGAGGTTTATGGTCTGGGTTGGGTTCCGGTTAGGTTTAGTGTTTGGGTTCGGGTTAGGGCTAGGATTAGTGTTATGGTTATTATTAGTGATAGGGGAGGTGGTTTGAGTTTCTGTTAAGGTTAGATTTAACGGTAGGTGTAGGATTAGAAATAGGGCTAGGTTTTGCTTTAGGACTGGTTTAGGGCTACAGCAATGGTTAGAGTTAGGGTTACACTTGGGTTACGTGTAGGGTTAGGGTGAAGGTTAGGTGTGGGGGTAGTGTTAGGGTTAGTGTTATGGTAAGAGTTATCGTTAGGGCTGAGATTAAGGCTAGGTCTCATTATTATATTTAGGGTTAGGTTCCTCTTTAAGTTTATGGCTAGATTTACTTTTAGGGTTAGGATGAACCCAACTTTAGCTAGGATGAACCCAACTTTAGCTCTAAGCCTAAGTTTAAAGCAAACCCTAACACTAGCCCTAGCACTAACCCTAATGGTATGCCTACCCCTAACACTCAGTGTAACTGTAATCCTAAGCCAACTCTAACCCTAACTTTAAACCTAGTCCTAGCCCTAGCCCTAACAGTTACCCTAACACTAGCATAACACTAACTCTAACCCTCCTCCTAATCCAAACCAAAGCCCTATGCCTACTACTACCCTTTCCATTGTCTCAATCCTAAGACACACCCAACACTAACATCAGAATTAATCCTAATCCTACCCCTAGCCATAACCTCAAAACCAGCCCCATCCCTGACTCAAGCAACCTTCCCTAACACTAATAATAACCATAACACTAATCCTAGCCCTATATAATCATAACCCATCCCTAGCTAATCATAACCCAACCCTAGCCCTAAGAGTAACCCTACCCTAACCCTAAGCAACACTAACCCTAACCCAAATGGTAAACCTCACCCTAAACCTAACCTTAACCCTATTCCTAACCCTCATATTGTCTTAAACCTGATGCGAACGCTAGCCCTAGCCCACAACTTAATGCTTGACCAAGCCTTAGACATAACCCTAACCTTAACATTAACCCTAGCAATGACCCTAACCCTTACACTAACCCTGACACTAACATTAGCCGTAACCAACAATAAGCCTAACCTTAATTGTAACACCAAGCCTACTCTTTGCCCTGAACCTAACCCTAAACCAGTCCTAGACCTGACCCTAACCCTGGATCTAGAAGGAAGCATGAAACTTCACCAAGCCCTAGATCTAAACCATACATTAACACTAACCCTAACAATGGCCATAAACCTAACATTTACCCTAACCCTAACCTTAGCCCTAACCAACAATAACCCTAACCCTAATTGTAACGTCAAGTCTACTCCTTGCTCTGGACCTAACCCTAAACCAGTCCTAGACCTGACCCTAACCCTAGCTCCAGAGCAAACTGTAAACATTCACCAAGCTCTAGAACTAACCCTAGCCTTAGCACTAACATTAGCAATGGCCCTAACCCTAAACATAACACTAAATCTATCCCTAACACTAACACAAACCCTAAAACTAACAGTAACCCGCACCCTAAACCCAACCCAAAACCAAACACTAAACCTAAGCCAAACCCTAACCAGAACTGTATCCCTGATGCAAACACGAACCATAACTCAAACTCGAACATGAACCCTAACACTAACACGAACCACAACACTAACCCACATCATAACCCTAAGCCTAACACGTACCCTAACAATAACCTGAATGCTAACCCGAAACTGAACCCAAACCTAAATACTAACCCTAACCAGAACTCTAATCCTAATCTAACCCTAACCCGAACACTTACTCTAACACTAGAACTAAACCTAAACCTAAACCAAACCCTAGACCTAACCCAACCAACCCCTAACCCGAGCACTAGCCCTAACCCTAACATGAACCCTATCCCTAAGCCTAACCCTAACCCAAACCAAATTGTAACCATAACGGAAAGCATAACCCCACCCTAACGCTAAACGTAACCTGAACCCAAACCGTAAGCATAACCTTAACACTAACCCTAATCCTACTCTAACCCTAAATACTAACACTAACACTAAATAAAACCGGTGCCCGTACCCTAACCCTAACATTAACCATACCCATAACCCTAGCCTTAACCCCAACCCCAACCCTAACGCTAACCTGAAACCTAAACCTAACTGTAACCTGAAATCTAACCCTAACACTAACACTACTTCAAACAAACCCTAACCTGAACACAAACCTTGGACCTAACTGGAATCCAAACATAAGCATAACTCTAACCCTAACAGTAACCTTCAGCCTAACTCTATCCTGAAACCTAACACTAATACTAACCATAAACCTAACCAGAACCTTAACCCTTATCCTAACCAAACCCAACCTTAAAACTAAACCTAGCCTTAACTCTAAGCCTAACCATAACCCAAACCCTAGCAGTAACCCTCAGCCTAACCCATACCCGAACCCAAAACTTAACCCTAAACCTAACCCTAACCCTAATGCTAACCCTAAGTGAACCCAAACCTAACACTAACCTTAGCCCTAACCCTAATTCTAACCTTAAACTTTACACTAACCTGAAACCTAACGTTAACAACAAACTGTACCTGAACACTCACCATGATCCTAAACCTAAACCTAACCAGAACACTAGCCCTAACACGAAGCCACACTCTAACCTTAACCCTAAGCTGAACCCTAACCCTAGCCCTAACCCGAATCCTAAACCTAATCCTAAGCATAATCACAACCCTAACATTAACCCTAACACTAACCATAACGCTCAACCGAACTCTAAGCCTAACCCAAACCCAACCCTAACATGAAACCTAGCCATTACCCTAACACGAACCCTACCGCTAATCCGACCCTAACCTGAACCCGAAACCTAACCCTAATCTGAACACTAAACCTAAAGCTAAACCTAACACTAATGCTAACATGAACCCTAACCCTAATCATAAGCCAACCAATGCTAACTCTAACCCAAACCTTAACGACAACTCTAACCTTAACACTACCCATAACCAATCCTTAACCCAAACCCTAATCCTAAAATTAACCAGACCCTAAACATAACTTTAATCCAATCTTTAATCCTTAACCATTCCCTGACCCTAATCCTAACCATAAAATCAACCTTAACCCTAACACTAACACTAACCCTAATCTTCACCCGAACCTTAACCCTAACCCTAACCTGAAACCAATTCTAACCTGAACCCTAGTCCTAACCCTAACCAGAACCCTACCACTAATCTTAACCCTAATGCGAACCTGAAAGCTAACTCTAACCCTAATCTGAACACTAACTCTAAGACTAAACATAACCCTAACCCTAATATGAACCCTAACAGTAAGCCTAACCCAACCAAACCCTAACCCTAAACCTAGCCCTAAGCATAAGCCTAACCCTAACCCGGACCCCAAAATTATTCCTAACCCAAAGCCTAATTCGACGCTAACCTTAAACCTAATCTTATCCCGACCCAAAACCTAAACCTAACTCTAACCGAAGACAAACCTCACAGTAAATCTAAGCCTAAACTTCACAGTAACCCTAATCCTAACTCTAACCCTAGATGAACATGAACTGGAACCGTAACCCTAAACCGAACCTTGCACCTACACCAAATCAGAACCCAACCCTACGCCTAAAACTAAAACTAACCCTAAGGGGAACACTAACCCTAACCCTAACGCTAAGCCGAAACCTAACCCTAACTCAAACGCTAACCTGAACCCTAACGGTAAACCTAACCCGATACTGACACCAAACACTAACCATAACCGTAAACCAAACACTAAACCTAACACTAAACATAACGCTAACCCTAACCCTAACCTGAACCCAACCCTAACCCTCAATCTAACTGTGATCCTAAACCGAACACTAACTCTAACCATAACCCTAACCTGAACCTTAAGCCTAAACCTAACCCTAACCCTAACGTTAACCCCAAAATTAACCCTAACTCTAACCATAATGCTAAATCTAACATGAAAACTAACCTTAACACTAACCCAAACTCAAATCCTAAACCTAACCCTAACTCAAACTCAAATCCAACCTGAACTCAACCCTATCCCTAATCCAAAACTAACTCTAAACCTAGCCCAAAACTTAAGCTTAAACTTAACTCAAACTCTAACAATAACCCTAACCCGAACCCGAACCCCAAAACCAACCTTGTCTCTAAACCCAACCTTAACTCTTTCCCTAAAACTAACACACACAAAAAGCCTAATCCAACTGTAACACTAACCCTATTGAGAAACCAAACCCTGATCCTAACCCTAAACCAAACAATAACCTCACCCTAAACGTTAACATAACCCTAACAGGAACCCAAATCCTAACCATGACAAAAAAGCAAAACATAACCCTAGCTCTATCTGTAACATGAACCCGAAACCCAACCCTAACACTAACACGAAAACAACCCTGACGTTACCTAACCCTAAACATAACACGAACATTAAACCTAACCCTACGAGAAGCCCTAAGCCGAAACGTAATCCTAACTATAACCCTAATCCTAGCCCGATTCTAACCCTAACTCTAACCAGATCCTGAAACCGAACTCTAACCCTAAACCTAAGTCGAACACTAGCCCTAACACTAAAACTAAACCTTACACTAACCTGAACCCTATTGCTAACCCTAACCCTAACCAGAACTCTAACCATAATTCTAACCCTAATGCTAACACTAACCCTAACCCGAACCCTAATCCAAACCCAACCATAACCCTAACCCTAGCCCTAACTCGAACCCTGAATTGAACCCTAAAGTTAACCCTAACCCTAGTCCGAAACTAAAACCTAACCCTAAATCTAACCAAAATCTGAACCCAACTTGAACCCTAAACCTAAACCTATCCCTAACTCTAACCCTACCCCTAACAAGAAACCTAAAGCTAGACTAAGACTTTCCCGAACCCGAAACCTAATCATAACCCTAATCTAAACACTAACACTAAACATAAACCTAACCTGAACCCTAATCTGAAGCCTGACCCGACCATAACCCTGAGCCTAAACCAATATCGAAACCAAACACTAACCCCGACACTAACCTGAAAACTAACACTAACACTAAACCTAACACTAACCCTAACTCTACTTAAAACCTAATAATAACTCTAATACTAAACAGAACCCGACCACTGACCCTAATCCTAACCCTAAATGTAACCCTAAATTCTAAACCTAACCCTACATGTAAAACAAACCTGTACCAAGCTCAAACCCTAACCCTACCCAGAACCCTAATCCTAACGCTAACCCTAACCCCAACCACAAAGGTAACACTAAACCTAACAATAACCTGATCACACCCCGAAGCTAAAGTGAACCCTAACTCTAACCTGAAATCTAGAGAGGTCAGGGATCTCGCTCTCTCTCCATCTCTCTGGCTCTCTCTGTGTCTCCCTTTGTCGAGGACCTGAGGGGTAGGGACGCACACCCTGCCCACCTCACCTACCTCTCCCATGGGCCCTTCTTTGTCTGGCCACTCCGGGAGGCTTATGGCTTGAGTTCAACCACTCAGGCCAAGGGCGCATGCACAGCCATCGGGCCTTAGGGGTCCACAGTGAAGGCCCCGCCCACCCGTGAGGCTCAATCCAGTTGGGGCACTCTTTTGCACCAGGCAGGTGAAGGGGAAGAAGGAACACTGCCATTTCTGACTTGGTTTCAGCTGTTGTCTCCCTCCCATCTGACCACTTTCACTCAGCTTGCTGGATGCTTCCCTTCTTTAGAAGTGGTGGTCTGGCCCTGTTAGCGAAAGGCAGACTGGGGTGTGAGGTCAAGGCTCTGCCTGACCCAGATGATTCATGCCGGGCCTCATTTCTTCCTGGAAAAACAAAACCATGGCCCCACCCCACGCCTGCATTTGTTGACTCCAGCCAGGTGGAGGAGAGCCTCGGTGGAATCAGAAGAACTGAAACAGGCATATGGCAAAGCAATGAGTGTGGCCCCAGCAGGCCACAGGCACAGGGAGCCGGGGCCACACTGGGAAAGCCCTTCTGGCAACAGGTCCCAGCCTCTTCTCTGGGGTCGGGAGGGCCTGGCCTTCCTAGTGCCCAGGACACGGCTCTGGGGAGAAAGCCACGATGAAGGGCACCAGTGAGGCCCTCTTCCTGAGGTCGCCAGTGCCAAGCCCAGGGCAAGTGGAAGGATGGCTCGGCTCGCCTGTTTTGTCCTAAGTCAGCCGGTTGGCCAGCCAGCTCATACTTCTCGGCCAGGCCCCTTCCAAGGAGACATGTTCTGGAGGAAAGAGCCCTGGGGCTTGATGCCAAGTTTTCTGAGGTGTGCGCTGGGCACTGTCAGAGGTGGAAGCTGCCTTGCAACCAGTGTGTCAGACCTGGGATCTATCTGCCTCGCATACCCGAGTCCCTGAACTGCCCAGGCATCCCGAGGGAGGACGATGGACTTGACAGTGGTGAGACGGTGGGGGCTGGCAATGAGCCTTTCCTGGGATGCCCCGGGAGATGTCCTCTGGGTAAGGGCTGTCCCTGGCCAGGTCTGAGGGAGGGACCCAGCTCAGGGCTCTCAGCGGCAGAGAGAGAACCCCCTTCCATCCTTTCCCTTAAATTTCTTTTGGCTGGCCAAATCATTAACAGGACAGGTTAGCTGGAGAAAATAACCTCAAGCTTAATAAAATGTGTAGATGGGAGAAACAAGGGAAACTGAGTCTCTCAACACAATGGCAGAGTTCTCCACTTCAATACTATGTTCAGTTCAAGACAAAGGAGGATGTTGGGGGTGAGGTTTTCAGATTTGAGAGGGGAAGAGGACCATTCTCAGGGATAGGGACATGGAAATCTTTGTCTGAAAGTTTTCCCTTGCTCTGGCATCAGCTCCTGAAGGGACAGCATGGAAATGACAAGGAACCAACCTCTCTGTGGTGGGGCTGGCCCAGGGGCGGACATGGGGGTGGTGGGGGTAAGTGGGATGGTGTGTGAGTTAGCACCAGTGGTGGAGGCAGTGACTCATAGTTCAGAGATCTCTCTCTCTCTCTCTCTCTCTCTCTGTTTTTCTGTGTCTCTTTCTCCCTCAGGGACCTGAGGAGAGATGTGGACTCAACCTGCCCACCTTGCCTACCTCTCTCATGGGTCCATCTTTCTCTGGCCGCTCAGGGACCCCTGCGGGCTTGGGTTCAATGTTTCAGGCCAATGGCGCAGGCACAGCTACCAGGCCTCGGGGGTCCTCATTGAACGGTTCACCAGCCTGCTGGTCTCTGACCAACTGGGGTGCTCTCTCGCACCTGCCACATGCAGGTGAAGAAGGAACGCTGCCCTTCTTGACTTGGTTTCAGCTGTTGTCTCCCTCCTATCCCCAGACACCCACTCAGCTCGCCAGCCACTTCCCTTCTTTGGAATTGGTAGTCTGGCCCTTGTTGCCAAGGCGGACTGGAGTGTGAAGTCAAGGCTCTGCCTCAGCCAGCTTCTTTGTCCCGGGCCTCATTTCTTCCTGGAATGACCAAACCATGTCATCACCACCCCCCCCGCACTTTTCAATTCCAACCAGTTAGTGGAAAGCATCTGTAGAGTCACAAGTGCTGAGACAGGCATATGGCAATGCAGTGAGTTTGACCACAGCTTGACGGAGGCCTAAGGATCTGGGGCCACCCTTGGTGTGCCCTTCAGGCGACAGGTCCCAGCCTCCTCTCTGGAGTAGTGAAGCCCTGGCCGTCTAAGTGCCCAAGGTCAGGGTTAACCCTAACCTTAACCGTAACCGAACCCCGAACCCAAACCCTATCCATAACTCAAACCCTAACTCTAACTCTAAACCTAACACTAACACTAACCCTCATGCTAATACTAAGCCTAAACTGAACCCTAACCCTAAATACAACAGTAACTGAAAAAAACTCTAAATCTAAACTGAACCTGAAACCTAACCCTAACCCTAAACAGAACCCAAAACATAGCATAAAGCTAACACTGACCTGGCCTACATATAACCCCAAACTGAACCGACCTCTAGTGATAACCCTAACCTTTACCAGAACCCTCACCCTTAGCGTAAAAAGAACAGTAATGCTAACCCATGCCTGAATGCTAAGTCTAAACGGTACCGAAAACCTAACCCTAACCTTAACTAGAGCCTGAATGCCAACTCGAAGCTCATCCGGAAACCTAACCCAAACCATAAAGCTAACCCGAACACTAAGCCTGTCCCTAATACCTAACCCGAATGCAATCCTAACTGTAAACTGAAACTGAATCCTAACCCTAACACTAACACTAACCAGAATAGTAATGCCTCGCCCTAAACAGAAACCTAATGCTAACTCTAACCCCAACAGTATCACTAACCTTAACCCTAACCTGACCATAACCCTAACATTAAACTGAATCCGAACTCTAACCTAACATGTAGCTGAATCCTAACCCTAACTCTAACCAGAAACCTAACACCAACAATAAACCTAACCTTAATCCCAACCCTAAACCTAACCCTAACACTAACCATAACATTAAAATGAATCATTTACCTATCCATAACCTGAGGCATAAACCTAACAATAACCTTAATCCTAAACCTAATTGTAATGCTAAACCTAACCTGAACCCTAGTGCTAACGCTAACAAGAAGCCTAACCCTAACCCTAACCCTAACTGGATCCCGAACCCGAACCCTAACCTTAACCCAAATCTGAACACTAACTATAACACTAAACCTAAACCTAAGCAAAACCGTAAGCCTAAACAGAACGCTAACGTGAACCCAACCCTAGCCCTAACCTGAAACCAAACTCTGAATCTAACAGTAAACGTAACTTGAAGCTGCACCCTAACCTTAACACTCACCTTATCCCTAAACCTAACCTAAACCATAACCCTAATCCTAACCATTAATCTAACTCAACCCTAATCTTAACATGAAAGCTAACCCTAATCCTAACAGTATACTTAACATGAACCCTAACCCTAACCCCAAACCCAACCCTAAAACTCTACCTACCAATAACCCTAACAAGAATGCTAACGCTAACCCACCTGAACCCTAACACTAAAGCTAACCCTAACTCAAACCCTAACCCTAACACTAACCCGCACCATAACCCTAACCCTAACCGGTACCCTAAATCTAACCTAAACCCAAACCCAAAACCTAACCCTAAACCACATTTGAACCCAATTACTACCGCGAATCTGAACCCTATCATAACTCTAAACAGAACCCTTAGCCTAACCCTAAAACCAACCCTAAACCTAAAGCAAACACTAGCTCTAACCCAACTAAACCCTAACCCGAACACTAATCCTAATACTAACCAGAACTCTAACCCTAAACATAATCCTAATTCAACCCCTAACCTGAACCAAATGGTAACTGTAACCCAAAACATGACGCCATTCTACTGATAAATGTAACCCAAACCCGAACCCGAACTCTAACCCTAACACTAATCCTAATCCTAACGCGAACCCTAACCCTAACCCTAACCAGAAGCCTAATCCTACCCTAACTCTAACCCTAACCCAAATCCCAAATCCGAACTGGAACCAGAACCCCAATCAGACCACTAAATCTAATCCTACACCTAACCATAACCCTAAGCCAACACCGAACACTAACCGTTGCACTAACCCTAACCTTAAGAGTAACCCTAAACCTAACACTAACCCTAACCCTAGCCTGAAAACTAACAGTAACCCTAACCCAAAACATAACCCTAACCCTAACCTTAACCCTAATCTAACCCAACTCTAAACCTAGCCATAAACCTTAGCCTAACCATAACCCAAACCATAGCAGTAACCCTATCACTAATCCGAAAAGCAACCCTAAGCCTAAAACTTCCTAGATCCCCAAAACGAAGCCTAACCCCAACCCTAGCCCAACAATAACCCTAACACTAATCATAAACCTAACCCTAAACCCTAACTCTAACTTTAAGCCTAAAGAAAACCGGTGCTGGCCCTGACCCTAACACTGACCAGACCCTTAAACTTAGCTTTAACCACAACCCAAACCCTAAACCCTAACCTGAACCCTAACCCAGACCCTAACCTGAACCCTAACACTAACACTAACCCGAACCCTAACATTAAACCTAACAGTAATCCAAACAGAGTTTAAGTGTAATCCTAACAGTAACCTTAACCATAACCCTGTCCTGAAACTTAACACTAATCCTAACCCTAACCCTAACCCTAACCTGAACCCTAACCATAAACCTAACCGGAACCCAACCATAACTATAAACATAACCCTAACAGTAACCATATCCCTAACCCTAACCCGAACCCGCACCAACTCTAACACTAACCCTAGGGCTAACCCTAACACTAACTCGTACCGGAACACTAACCCTAGCCCTAAACTTAACCCGTACCCTAACCCTAATCCTAACCTGAAGCCTAACCCGAGCCTAACCCTAACCATAACCAATCCCTAACCTGAAATGGAACCCTCACGCTAATCCAAATACTAACCCTAAAACTAAACTTAACCTTATACCTAACCCTAACCCAACTGTAAGGCTTACCCTAACACGAAACCTAATCAAAACCCTAACCTGAAGTCGAATCATAAAACTAACCATAACTCTTACTCTAACTCTTACTCTGACTCTAAACCTAACCTGTACCCTAACCCTAACACTAACCTTAACCCTAACCTTAATCCTCACCCGAAACCTAAACTTAACACTAAACATAAACCTAATAAACCCTAACCTTAACCCAAAACCAAACCTAAACCGAACTCTAGCCCTAAAACTAACCTGAACACTATCGCTATCCCTAACCCTAAGCAGAAACTGAAAACTAACCATGACACAAACACTAACCCAAACCCTAACCCTAACCCAACCAAAGCCTAAGAGTAAACCTAGCCCTAACCCTAAGCATAACCATAACGCGAACTCTAACAGCAACCCTAACCCTAATCCGAACCATAACCCTAAATGAACCCTCAGCCTAACCTAAACTTGAACCCTCATTCTATGTGTAACCCAACCCAACCCAACCCTAACACTAACCCTAATCCTAACCCAAACCCGAACCCTAACCCTAACCCAGTCCTACCCCTAACCCTAACAATCTCTAACCCTAACCCAAACCAACCCTAACCCTAACCCTAGCACTAAACCGAAGCCTAATCTTAACCCCAGCCCCAACACTAATAGTAGCCCGAAACCAAACTCTAACCCTAACCCTCACCCTAACCGTTAACTAAACTGAACTCAAAACATAACCCTGACACGAAGCCGAACCTGACAATAACCGAAACTCTAACACAATCCAGAACCCGAACCCTAACCGTAACCCTAATCCGAACACTAACCTCTCCCTAAATGTAACACTAATAACTGTAACCCTAATCCTAACCCTAAAAATAATCCGAAATGTAACACTAACACTAACCCGAACAAGAACTTGAAACCTAAACCTAACCTGAACCTCAGATCTAACCCTAACATGAACCCAACCCTAACCCTATAGCTAACCATTATCCTAACACGAATATTAACCCCAAATTTACCAGAAACCCTAACCTGAACCATAACCCTAACCCTAACCCGACTCCTAGCTCGACACTAACACAAACCCTAACATGATCTTGAAGCTGAACCCTAACCCTAACACTAACCTGAACACTAACTGTAACACTAAACCCAATCCTAACCCTAACCCCAACCCTTAACGTAACCTTAAACCTAACACTACACCGAACCATAACCCTAAATCCAGCCCTAATTCTAACCCTAACCCTAACCCGAATCCAACCCTAACCCTAACCCTAGCACTAACCCGAACCCTAAAGCTAAGGCTAACCCTAAACGGAAACTGAAACCTAATCGTAACATTAATCCGAACACTAAACATAACTCTATACATAACCCAACTCCAACCCTAAACTGAAGGCAACCGTAATCCTATCCCTAACATGAACCCTAACGCTAAAGCTAACCCTAAACCAAACCTGAAACATAACCATAACCCTAATCCAAATACTAACACTAAAACTAAACTTAATGCTAACCCAAACCATAGCCCTTACCCTAACATGAATCCTAACCCTAACTCTAACCCGAAATCGAACCATAATACTAAACCTAAGCCTAAACTTAACATTAATCCTCAGCCTAACCCTAATCCTAACCTGAAACCTAACCCTAATGCTAACTCTAACTAGAACCCGAACCCTAGCCCTCACGTGAACACTAATGCTAAATCTAATCCTAACCCGAACCTGACCCCTAACCATAACCCGAACCCTATCCCTAACCCGAACATGAACCCAACCATAGCCCTAAACCTAACCCTAATCCTAACACGAACCCTAACCCTAACTCGTACACTAAACTGATTTCTAACACTAACCCTAACCCTAACCCTAACACTAACCCGAACACTAACTCTAACTCTAACACTAACCAGAGCACTAAACCTAACCCTAACCCTAACCTGAACCCCAGCACGAATCTTAAACTAAAGCTAACCTGACCACTGACCTGAGGGCTAACTCTAACCCTAAATCTAAACCAAAAGAGTACACGAACCCTAACTCCAACCCTAATCAGAAACCTAACCCCAACCCTAACCCCAACCCTAACCCTAACACTAACCCTAAACTAAACCCTAACCGGAACCATAACCCTAACCCTAACAATAACCCGAACGTTAACCCTAACGGGAAGGCAATGATAGCCCTAATTCTAAGCAAACAGTAACACTTACCCTAAGCCTAACCATAACTCAATCCCAAACACTAACTCTAACCCTCACCCAAAGCCTAACCCGACCCTAACACTAACCAGAATCCTAAGCATGACCTTAACCCCAATCCTAAATGTAACCATAGCCATAAACCAGCCTGAACTTTAACCTGCACCCTGACCCTAACACTAAGTGGAACCCAACCATAACCCTAACACTAACCCTAACCTTAACCCTAACCCGAAAGCTAACCCTAACCCTAAGGATGACCCTAACACTAACCTTAACCCCAACCCTAACCCTAAACCTAAACCAAACCAGTACACAAACCCTAACATGAACCCTAAGCCTAACCTTAACCCGAACCCTAATCCTGACCCTAAACCTAACCTGATCCCTAACCCAAACTCTAACACGAACCTTAACCTGAAAGCTAGTAATGATTCACACTTGGATACAAAGATGTTTCTTTCTGTCAATTTACAAACCGAGAGAAGAAAGTGTGTTCTCTAAGGAATTTGAGAGTGTTCCTGTCCCTAAGAACTCCACGGCCCTGTTTCCAAACCTCCTTTGGGATCGTGATCATTAGCAGGTGGAAGGAAGGGAGATGGGGCATGAAGGTACTTCCAGGAATGGATGTTATCCATAGTTTAACTCAGCTGTAGTAGTGATTGCCCCTCAGATACCAAGATGTTTCTTACCATCTTCTCACAAAGCCAGGATAAGAAAGTGCCTTCTCTAAGGAATTTGACTGAGATTCTGTCTCAAGGCCCTACATGGTGCTGTGCACAATTTTCTTTGGGAAGGCCATCCTTAGGAGATGGAAGGAAAGGATATTGGGCATGAAGTCACTTCCAGGAATGGCTGGTATCCATCGTTTCACTCAGCTCTAGTAGTGATTGTAACAAAGATAGAAAGATGTTTCATAACATCTACTTACTGTCCAGGATAAGAAAGTGCCCGGTCTAAGGCAAGTGAGTGAGATTCTCTCTGAAGGCCCTATGTGGGCCTGTGCAAAACCTTTTTGGGAAGGCGATATTTAGGAGTGGGAAGGAAAAGAGATGGGGCATGAAGTTACTTCCAGGAATGGGTGCTATACATAGATTATCCGAGTTGTAGTAGTGATTGCCACTCAGATACAAAGATGTCTCTTACCATCTAAATACAAGCCAGGATAAGAAAGTGCTTTCTCTAAATCATGTGAGTGAGATTGTCTTTCAAGGCCCTTCATGGGCCTGTGTAAACCTGCTTTGGCAAGGTGATCCTTTTGCACTGGAAGGAAGGGAGATGTGGCAAGAAGTTTTTTCCAGGAATGGGTGTTATACATAGTTTAACTCAGCTTCAGTAGTGATTGCCACTCAGATAGGAAGATGTTCCTTTCCATCTACTTACAAGCCGAGATAAGAAAGTGCCTTCCCTAAGACATGTGTGTGAAATCCTCTCTCAAGGCCCTCCATGGCCCTGTGCACAACCTGGTTTTGGATGGTGATCTTTAGGAGCTGGGAGAAAGGGAGATTGGGCACCAAGTTGTTTCCAGCAATGGGTCTTAAACATAGTTTAACTCAGCTGTAGTAATGATTGCCACTCACAAACAAAGATGTTTCTAACCATCTACTTCCAACCCAGGATAAGAAATTCCGTTCTCTAAGGCAGTTGAGAGTGATCCTGTGTAAAGGCCCTACACGGCCCTGTTTCCATACCTGCTTTGGGAAAGTGATCCTTTGGAGCTGGAAAGAGGGAGATCGGGCACATAGTACTTTCCAGGAATGGGAGTTATACTTATTTTAGCTCAGCTGTAGTAATGCCTGCCACTCAGATACAAACATGCTTCTAGCCATCTACTTAGAATGTAGTATGAGAAAACACGCTCTCAATGGCTTATGAGTGACATGCTGTCACAAGACAATACACAGTCCTGTTTCCAAACCTGCTTTAAAAAGGCGATCCTTAGGAGGTGGAAGGAAGGGAGATTGGGTACTAAGTCATTTCCAGGAATGGGTGTTATACTTAGTTTAGCTCAGCTGTAGCAATTCTTGCCACTCAGACACAAACATGTTCCTAACCATCTACTTAGAATCCGCTATCATTAAGTGTGGTCTCTATGGCTTGTGAGTGAGATTGTCTCAAGGCACTACATGGTCCTCGTTCCATAACTTCCTTGGGAAGGTGATCCTCATGTACCGGAAGGAAGGGATATTGGGCCTGAACTTCATTCCAGGAACTGGCGTTATCCATAGTTTAACTCAGCTGTAGTAGTGATGCCACTCAGATAGAAAGATGTTTCTTACCATCTACTTACAAACCGGGATAAGAAAGTTCCTTCTCTAAGGCATGTGCGTGAGATTCTCTCTCAAGGCCCTACATGGCCCTGTGCAAAACCTGCTTTGGGAAGGCGATCCTTGGGAGCTGGGAGGAAGACAGATTGGGCATGAAGTTACTATCAGGAATGGTTGTAATACATAGTTCAATTCAGCTGTAGTAATGAATGCCTCTCAGATACCAAGGTGTTTCATACCCTCTACATTCAAACCTGGAAAAGAAATTGTGTTCTCCAAGGCATTTGAGAGTGATTCTGCCTCAAGGCCCTACGTGGCGCTGTTTACAAGCCTGCTTTTTGAAGGAGATCTGTAAGAGCAGGAAGGAAGGGAGATTGGGCATGAAGTCATGTCTAGAAACAGGTGATATACATAGGTTAGCTCAGTTGTAGTAACGATTACCACTCATATAGCTACTCGTTCCTAGACTGTTACTTACAAGGTGGTTCAGAAAGTGCCTTATCAAAGGAGTATGAGATTCGTTCTCAGGGCAGAAAATGGCATTATGCTCCAAACTGGGTTCAGGTTTTTCACCATTACAAGATGGAAAGAAGAGAGGTTAGGCACACATTTATTTCCAGGAATGGGCGTTACACATACTTTTGCTAAGCTGAGGGAAGATTGCCACTCATATACAAACTTGCTCATGGACATCTACTTAGAAGCCTGCATCAGAAATTTCCTTCTCAAAGGAATGTGAGATTCTCAGGTCCAGAAATGGCATTATCTTCCAAATTATGTTCCTGGGTGAGCAAAGTGATCCTTACAACATGGGAGGAAGAGAGATTATGCACAAAATTGTTTCAGGGATTAGGTGTTATACACCTTTTAAATTCGCTTTAATAATGATTGTCACTCATTTACAAACTTGTTCCTGCATATCTACATATAGGCTGGGATTAGAAAGTGCCTTCTCATAGGAATGTGAGATACCTTCGCAGGGTCCGAATGCCAAATGTTCCAAAACATTTAGGTTGGTGATGCTTATGAGCTGGAAGGAAGAGAGATTGGGCACCAAGTTATTTTCAAGAATAGGTGATATATATTTCATCTCTGCTGTAGTAATGATTGCCACTCATATTCAAACTTGCTCCTAGACATTTATTTACAAGCCAGGATCAGAAATTGCCTTCTCAAAGAAATGTAAGATTCGTTCTCAATGGCCGAATTGGCATTATTTACCAAACCTCGTTTTGGGTTGTGATCCTTACGTGATTGAAGGAAGCGAGATAAGGCACAAAGTTATTTCCGGGAATGGGTGTTATACAAAATAAAGCTCACCTCTACTAATGATTGAAACTCATATAGCAACGTTTTCCTAGACATCTACTTAGAGCCTTCTCAAGGGAATGTGTGTTTTGTTGTCCAGGTGCAAAATGACAGTATGTTCGAAATCTGGTTTAGGTTTGTGATCTTTATGAGATGGAAGGAAGAGAGATTAGGCACAAAATTACTTGCAGGAATGGGTGTTATATGAAGTTCACCTCAACTGTAATAATGATTTCCAATCACATACAAACTTGTTCCTAGACATCTAAGTAAAAACCAGGATCAGAACATTCCTTCTGAAAGCAATGTGAGACTCCTTCTTAAGGACTGAAATGGCATTATGGTCCAAATCTGGTTTAGGTGTGTGATCCTTACGAGATTTAAAGAAGAGAGACTAGGCACAAAGTGATTTCCAGGAATGGGTGTTATACCAAGTTTGTCAGCTGTAGTAATGACAGTCACGTCTATACAAACTTGTTCCTAGATATCTACTTAGAAGTTGGTATCAGAGAGTGTGTTCTCAAAAGAATGTGAGATTCCTTCTAAAGGCCTGAGAGGGCACTATGTTCCAAACCTGGTTGACGAGGGTGGTCCTTACGAGCCGGAATGAAGAGAGTTTGGACATGAAGTTATTTCCAGGAATGGCTGTTAGTCACAGTTTAGCTCAGCTGTAGTAATGATTGCCAAACAAAACTTCTACTTAGAAGCCGGGATAAGAAGGCTCCTTCTGAAAGGAATATGAGGTTCCTTCTCTTTTTTCTTTGTGAGGAAGATCAGCCCTGAGCTAACGTCCATGCCAATCCTCCTCTGTTTGCTGAGGAAGTCTGGCCCAGATTTAACATCCATCCCAATCTTCCTCCACTTTATGTGGGATGCCAACACAGCATGGCTTGACAAACTGTGTGTCGGTGTGTGCTCGGTATCTGAATGCAGGCCATCAGCAACAGAGGGTGCACACTTAACCACTACGCCATGTGGCTGGACCCTATGAGGTTCCTTCTCAAGGCCCAAAATACAATGATGTTCCAACAATGGTTGAGCAAGCTGATCCTGATGAGTTAAAGGAAGAGAGATTAGGAACAAAGTGATTTCCGGGAATAGCTGTTATACATAATTTAGCTCCTGTCGTCATGATTGCCACTCATATGCAAACTTGTTCACAGAACAAGTTCCCTACATACAGGTCAGGAACACAAAGGGCCTTCAGAAAGGAATGTGACATTCCTTCTCAGGGCCCAAATTCTCAATATGTCCCAAACCTGGCTTAGGTTTGTGATCCTTACTGGATGGAAGGAAGAGAGATTGGGCAAAATGACATTTTCATGAATGAATTTTCTATATAGATTAACTCAGGTGTAGTAATTATTGCCACTCATATACAAACTTGTTCCTAGACATCTACATCACCCCAGGATCAGAAAGCAACTTCTCAAAGGAATGTGATATTCCTTCTGAAGGTCTGAAACTGCAATATGTTCCAAACTTCGTCGAGGAAGGTGGTACTTACGAGCTGATAGTAAGAGAGATTGAGCATGAAGTTTTTTTCCAGGAATTGATGTTATTCATAGAATAGTTCCGTTGTACTAACGATTGCCACTTATATAGAATCTTGTTCCTGGACATATACTTAGAAGCAGTGATCAGAAAGTGCCTTCTTAAAGGAATATGAGATTCCTTCTCAAGGCCGGAAATGGCAATATGTTCCAAACGTGGTTGAGGAAGGTGGGCCTTATGTTCTGGAAGGAAGGGAGACCGGCACGAAGTTATTTTCAGGAATAGGTGTTATTCATAGTTCAGTTCAGTTGTAGTAATGATTCCACTCATATAAAAACTTGTTTCTAGGGATCTACTTAGAAGCTGGGATCAGAAAGTTCCTTCTCAAGGTAGTGTGAGAGTAATTCTCAAGGCCCGATATGGTATTATATTCAAAACCTTGCTTAGGAATGTAATCCTGTAGAGCTGGAAGGAAGAGAGATATGGTAGGAAGTTATTTTGAGGAATGGTTCTTATACATAGTTTAGCTCAGCTGTAGTAATGATTGCCACGCATTTAAAAACTCGTTACTAGACATTTACTTACAAGCCAGGATCAGAAAGTACTTTCTCAAAGGCGTGTGAGATTTGTTCTCAAGGGCCTGAAGTGGCATTATGTTCCAAAGCTGATTTAGGTTTGTGATCCTTACGAGATGGAAGGAAGAGAGAAGCACAGCTCTATTAGTGATTGCCACTCACATACAAACTTGATCCTAGACGTCTACGTGCAGGCTGTGATCAGAAAATGCTGTCTCAAAGGAATGTGAGATGTCTTCTCAAGGTCTGAAATGGCAATATGTTCCCAACTTGCTTGAGGAAGGTCTTCATTACGAGCTGGAAGGAAAATAGATTGGACATGAAGTTATTTTCAGGATTGGGTGTTATTCAAAGAATAGTTCAATTGTAGTAACGATTGCCACTTATATAGAATCTTGTCCTGGACATCTACTTAGAAGCAGGGATCAGAAAGTGCCTTCAAAGTAGTGTGAGATTCATTCTCAAGGCCTGAAATGGCACGATGTATGAATCTTGGTTTATATTTGTGATCCTTATGAGATTGAAGGAGGAGAGATGAGGCAAAAAGTATTACCTGGAATGGTTGTTATAGACAGTTGAGCTCAGATCTAGTAATGTTTAACACCCATATACATACTTATTCCTAGACTTCAACATTCTGGACAGAATCAGAATGTGCCTTCTCAAAGGAATATGAGATTCCATCTCAAGGAGTGACATGGCAATATGTTCCAAACCTGGTTTAGCTTTGTGACCCTTATGAGTTGGAAGGAAGAGAGCTGAGGCACAAAGTTATTTTCAGGAATAGGTATCATACACAGCTTAGCTCAGCTGTAGTAAAGCT